>NC_143564.1:37205000-37832500 GCF_054136105.1 Typopeltis vanoorti | reverse complement strand
TATCATGTGCTAATCTATCAAAGGCTTTATCATAGTACAAAAATATCACTGTATATGATTCTCCCTTATCCAACACACTTGTCACCTTATCATAAAATGCAAGTAGATTACAAAAACAAGACCTAACCTTTACAAATTCATGCTGACCATTATAAAGAATAATATGTCCATCAACCAAATGTTGAACTCTATTCCTACCAATCTCTCCAAGCCCTTGACTACAACAGCATTTATACAGACTAGTCTATAATTGGAGGCTTCTGTTCTAGAATAATGCTTATGGAGTGGTGCTATTTTGCTTCTTTCCGCTCCTTAGAAACTTTACCCACTGCAAGATTTTCATTAATTAACCAGGTCAAGAGCATAGCTAACTGTTGTTCACATTCCTTAAGAATAACTGGTGATTTATTATCCATTCCCACAACCCTATTAATATTTAACCCAATCAAAAGCTAATACATCTGTGATTCTTTCACTTCCATTTCTCCTACTTGCTTCCCTTCTATATATTGCATGGCATCATTTACACCAGTATGATATATGTTGATAAAGTGCTCATTCACTGATTCCACTATGTCCTTTGCAACAGTCACTCTGCTGCCATGACTATCTACCAATGTCAATCTGCCATAATTATCCTTTCTCTTGCTTGCCATATAGCAGAAGAATTCCCTTGAATTAACCTCAGCCTGACCAGCTAGTCTCCTCTGATACTGCACCTTTTCTTTCTTTATCATGCTTGTCACCTTCCTAGCCTGCACTTTATACTCTTCATGGATCCGATTGCCGCTAACTGTCTTGTAACTTCTCCACAGCATTTTCTTGACCAGCGTAGCGTACTTGATTTCACTGTTCATCCATTTCATTCCTACTCTATTTACTCCCTTAACCCTTAGTATATAGTTATACATTACTTTTGTAAGCTACTGCCTTATGAATTTCCATGCACCATCAACATCTTTTCTACACAGCTTGTCTACCTTACTTATTGATGCTAGCTGACTACAGAGGTTCCCATAATCACCCACCTTATACTTCCATATATATCCGTTTTTGACAGTACCTTTTTCTGGTTTCATCCCTTCCAAAAAAATAGTCTCATAATCACTCTCCCCAAGTGGCAGCAGCATCAATACCTCATTAACAACTACATCTTGTGAAGTTTTCACCAAATCCAAAACATTCAAGCCTCTAGTTGCTTTAGCTACATGCTGCTTAAGATATTTATCTCTCAGAAATTCAACAAACTCACTCTCCTTGTTCCCAGGTCACTATCTCTTCCTTCCATTCTATATTCCATTAATTAGTGTCCCATCAGGATCATCTTCTTTTTTACATTCCTGACTAATTTATCTAAACATTTCACAATCAGTATTCCCTGGCCTATGACATCATCCTATCAGATATATTAGCCTGTTTGTTTCAACTTCACACCACACAAATTCAAAATCTGTGCATGCATTATCTTTTTCTACACTTTGTGGATACAATTCCTCTGTGATCATTAACAGCATTTCCTCCTCTTTTCACCATCTTATCCTTCCATTTTTATTCCTGATATTACATCATCCTCGGGCAATCAAGTTTCACTTTACCAGTTATCTTTGGGCATACTGATTCAATCAATGCAACAAGCTCAGCTCTCTTGTTTTGAACATTCTTTACATTTGTATACAAACATAACAATCCCAGTGTCTTTGAGACCATTCTACCAGCACCAACATTCTCTATTCTAGCTGCTATACCACACCTCTTTCTCTTTGGTCTGGCCACTCCCATTTCCCTGATCCTGACTGATTGCCATTCATACTTATCTCATCCTCACTTTTATGCATTCCATCATCTTTTGCTGCTACAACCACATTTCAACCTTGTATTTTCATCTTCCTCCTGTTGTACAACCTGTTTAGCTGTTGTATCCTGCTTCACAAGTACCCTTTGATCATTAGCTGCATTAACTTCTTGATTCTGTGCTTTCTCAGAAATCTCAGAATAGTATCCTTTCTAAATGCCCAACACCAAACCCATTCAAATGCAATCCATCAATTTTAAAACCATTCCAACTTTCCTTCAAATTCATTCCACAGATTCACAAACTGTGAACCCCCTTTGCCTCACGAAGCTCAGCCATCTTGCTATTCATTATCTCTGCTCTTCTTCTCAATTCACTAGTGTCATATCTGGGCAATACACTAATGTCTTTTCCAGCAGTGCTATTATCATTCACCTACCACAACAACAAAAACTTTCATATTTTTTAGTGCATACATGAAGCAATTTTTGCAAGCATACACTAAAAAAAATCAAAGGTGAAACTCTTTCTTCGTGCTGAAGCTTTCCATTCTGCTGACGTATCCTCCTTTATGGATGCCATTTTCAGAAGCAGAAGCAGTACAAATTAAACAAGTAACAAAACATAAATAAAGAAATTTCCAACGACAAACACTTCCGAGGGAGACTTGTGTCCAGCATAAAATAATGATGCACAATTTATGATAAAATGCCATGCATGAAGCATCATAGTTGCAAAGGTGGACATTATGGAAAAGAAACAGTCTTATGTGTGATGTTGTTGCCAATGAATCCATGCTAGCTGTGCAAAAAATAAATGTATCAGCCCTTAAACTTCTGACCAACCAAAAACTAGCTATTTTTCTGTTCTCTGTACCACCTTTCAGTTAAATAGTTTTTAAACTATTATAATACAGCTATATTGCCTGCTTCAGTTTAGGAGTGCCCCTGTTTAAATGTCATTGGCTATTTACTCATGGGTTCTTAGGGCATTATGAGTGTAGATGTACTAAAAAGTATATGTAGCTTAAGGAATAGAAATTGCACATACCTTTTTCTGGGTGTTGTGGCTTTTCCTCTGTCTGCGATGTCGAGAACTGCAGAGTGTGTGTGTGGTGTGGAGGGGGGGGGGGGGTAGGCAGTTTGGTAGAATAAGTTAGAAAAAACCCGGGTTTTTTTCGTAATATATAGAAACATATACTTTTATATAGGGTGGGGAAAAAGTGAAAGGGTTAATTTTTTAAAATAAGGAGGGGGAAGGGGAAAGGTGGTTGACGGGGTGTGGACCGTTTTGACTATTCGTGGTCATCATCGGAACATATTGGGAAAGTGGAAGCTATGTCAGGTCGGGTGGGTGCTTCAGAGGTGTTTGTGTTGTCTCCTATTGGTCGGGATTGTGACCTCAATTTAATGTTGTGAAGCTTCCAAACCTCGGAGATTATGTAGGGCCTGTGTACGTTGATCGAGTTCGCATCACACTTTATAGCTATTGTTTCCGATATTCTGAGCATTGTTTCATTGTCTTGTCTGTCTATTATGATGGCCTTGTCTATCTGCGGGGTGTGTTTTTGTTCAAGGGCGTGAACAGCTATTTCCGTTTTTCCTGTGCTTTGTATACGATTTTTCTTTTTAATGTTGCGTTTTTTAGTGTTTAAATGTTCTGGAATAGGGATGTTACAGTCACGGAAGTGTTCTTGTAGTCTTGCCCATAAAGACCTGATGGTGGAACCTGTGTAGGTGATGTCACAGTCTTTTTGGCAGGGAAATTTATAGACTACATTGTGCTGTTCAAATATATCTTTTTGTGTGTGAGGTTTGGTGGATTTTAGGAGGTTAGCCAGTTTTTGGCTTGGGGTGAATACCAGTTTGTAGTCAGTATGTTTGAAGATGTATTTATAGGCTTTGTATGTGTTTTGGGTGTATGGTAGTTTGATAATTTTTTGTGTAGGGAAGTTCGTTTTGGTACTTGGGTTGTTTTGGCGGTTTTTTGCCGTCTTGTTTGCGTAGTTAATCAGTTGTGTAGGATAGTTACGATTTAAGAAGATCTGTGTTAGTTTTTTTATTTCAGCATTTAGACTATTTTGATTGGTTGAAAATTTGTGAGCATTTATGAATTGTGATAAGATGACGGATTTTTTAACAGAATACGGATGGTATGAGTGAAAATGGAGGTAGTTTCCGATGTGTGAGGGTTTGTGGTATATTTTCGTGGCTATTTTGTTGTGTGTTCTGGTTAATGTCAAGTTTAAGAAGTTGATGGATTTGTTCTGTTCGGTTTCTGTGGTGAATTTTAACCTGTTGCTGTAGCTGTTTAGGGATGTTTTTAAGGTGGTGATGTGTGTGGGATTTCCAATGCACAGAATATCGTCCACGTATCTGCCATAGAAGGTGATGCCGGGGGGAAGGGAAGGGTGGAGTAGAAGTGATTCTATATGTGCCAGGAATAATTCCGCTAGTTGTCCACTGATGTTTTGGCCCATGGGGAGTCCAAAGATTTGTATGTACATGTTGTTGTTGAACTTGAAGAAGTTTGCCGAGATTACTAGTTTTATTAAGTTAATAATGTCAATGGGCGTTAGTTTAGTACGAGAGTGTAGGGTGTGGTCTTCTGTGAGTAGTGTGTGTACGATGTCTAAAGTTCTGGGGACGTCCACGTTAGTGTATAAAGAGGCCGCATCTAAAGAAGTGAGGATGTCTTCTTGGGATAGGGTTAGGTCTTTTATTTTATTGAAAAGGTCGTCCGTGTTTTTTATCATGAAGTTTGACGTTGTGGTTAGTGGTTTGAGGAGTTTCGCTACGAATTTTGATAAAGAGGCTGTGGTGGTATTTTTGTAGGAGACTATTGGTCTCATCGGGTACCCGTCTTTGTGGGTTTTTATTTGTCCGAACATACAAGGGGTGCGTGTGGTGCGGGGGATTGTGTTTTTCAGTGTGGTTTTGTCAATTTTATTTTCATTTTTTAGGATGTGTAGGGTATCGTTGATTTGTTTTATGAGGTCGGAGGTGGGGTCAATTTGTATTTTTCGGTAGGTGTGTGGGTCGGTTAAGATGGCTGTTATCTTGTTGTGGTAATCGGCTTGGTTTGTGATGACTACAGTGTCCCCTTTGTCCGCTTTATTGATAATAATGTTCGGGTTCTTCTTTAGGGATAGAAGGGCTTCTTGTAGGTTGGGGGTGATGTTGGGTTTAATTATTATTTTACTGTTTATGATGTTGTTAATTTTGTGGAATATAGTTTCTTTGTTAGGGTCATACTCTAATTTCGCTTGCATTTCGGTAATGATGTCTCTGTTTTGTATGTATTTTGGGGAAACACCAAAGTTTAACCCTTTGTTCAGGATGGTGATTTCGTCGGGCGTGAGATTGTGGTGTGATAGATTGATAATGGAATTGTTTTTTGTGTGTTCTAAGGCGGAAATATCCGAAGGGTTGGAAGCAGCGCGATTGTTGTATTGGGTGTTTGTTAGTGTGTACCATTTCTTTGCGTGTCGATCTTCTAATAATAGCATGTAGTCGTTGATGTGTGATTGGGTATTATCCCAAAAAACTGCCCATTCGTTAGTGGTTAGTAGCTTTTTCAATCTGTTTTTTGTTTTGTGAATGTATGAATATGCTTGTTGTTTCTTTTTAAATCTGTTGTTTATGGCTTGTTTTATGAGGGCACGGGATGCTCGGTAGCAGATTTGTTTATTTCCGTGAATTGTGCTGTTGCCGCGTACCGTCGCGAATTTTGGTGTGATGTTGTGATCGAGGCATTTTTTGAGGAATGTTATGTGTATTTTTTGAGCGGTGTATGTTAGGATGGTTTTTTGGTATGTACTTTTTGTAAAGTTTATGCACTCATTGAACATGTGACGTGCGACCATGACATAAGCTTATGTTGGTATGTGCGTTAGGTGAAGGCTGATTTTAATGGTGTTTGTGATCGAGGGGGGTGGGGGTGGGGGGGAATTATGAGTAGAGAGCCAATGTTAGGGGTTGTATGGTTATAAGACACAAGAAAATTATGTATATTATTTCTGGGAAAACTCCCATGTTACTCCTCATTATAAACTATTATAATACAGCTATATTGCCTGCTTCAGTTTAGGAGTGCCCCTGTTTAAATGTCATTGGCTATTTACTCATGGGTTCTTAGGGCATTATGAGTGTAGATGTACTAAAAAGTATATGTAGCTTAAGGAATAGAAATTGCACATACCTTTTTCTGGGTGTTGTGGCTTTTCCTCTGTCTGCGATGTCGAGAACTGCAGAGTGTGTGTGTGGTGTGGAGGGGGGGGTAGGCAGTTTGGTAGAATAAGTTAGAAAAAACCCGGGTTTTTTTCGTAATATATAGAAACATATACTTTTATATAGGGTGGGGAAAAAGTGAAATTGTTAATTTTTTAAAATAAGGAGGGGGAAGGGGAAAGGTGGTTGACGGGGTGTGGACCGTTTCGACTATTCGTGGTCATCATCGGAACATATTGGGAAAGTGGAAGCTATGTCAGGTCGGGTGGGTGCTTCAGAGGTGTTTGTGTTGTCTCCTATTGGTCGGGATTGTGACCTCAATTTAATGTTGTGAAGCTTCCAAACCTCGGAGATTATGTAGGGCCTGTGTACGTTGATCGAGTTCGCGTCACACTTTATAGCTATTGTTTCCGATATTCTGAGCATTGTTTCATTGTCTTGTCTGTCTATTATGATGGCCTTGTCTATCTGCGGGGTGTGTTTTTGTTCAAGGGCGTGAACAGCTATTTCCGTTTTTCCTGTGCTTTGTATACGATTTTTCTTTTTAATGTTGCGTTTTTTAGTGTTTAAATGTTCTGGAATAGGGATGTTACAGTCACGGAAGTGTTCTTGTAGTCTTGCCCATAAAGACCTGATGGTGGAACCTGTGTAGGTGATGTCACAGTCTTTTTGGCAGGGAAACCCAAGTACCAAAACGAACTTCCCTACACAAAAAATTATCAAACTACCATACACCCAAAACACATACAAAGCCTATAAATACATCTTCAAACATACTGACTACAAACTGGTATTCACAATGTAGTCTATAAATTTCCCTGCCAAAAAGACTGTGACATCACCTACACAGGTTCCACCATCAGGTCTTTATGGGCAAGACTACAAGAACACTTCCGTGACTGTAACATCCCTATTCCAGAACATTTAAACACTAAAAAACGCAACATTAAAAAATCGTATACAAAGCACAGGAAAAACGGAAATAGCTGTTCACGCCCTTGAACAAAAACACACCCCGCAGATAGACAAGGCCATCATAATAGACAGACAAGACAATGAAACAATGCTCAGAATATCGGAAACAATAGCTATAAAGTGTGACGCGAACTCGATCAACGTACACAGGCCCTACATAATCTCCGAGGTTTGGAAGCTTCACAACATTAAATTGAGGTCACAATCCCGACCAATAGGAGACAACACAAACACCTCTGAAGCACCCACCCGACCTGACATAGCTTCCACTTTCCCAATATGTTCCGATGATGACCACGAATAGTCGAAACGGTCCACACCCCGTCAACCACCTTTCCCCTTCCCCCTCCTTATTTTAAAAAATTAACCCTTTCACTTTTTCCCCACCCTATATAAAAGTATATGTTTCTATATATTACGAAAAAAACCCGGGTTTTTTCTAACTTATTCTACCAAACTGCCTACCCCCCCCCCTCCACACCACACACACACTCTGCAGTTCTCGACATCGCAGACAGAGGAAAAGCCACAACACCCAGAAAAAGGTATGTGCAATTTCTATTCCTTAAGCTACATATACTTTTTAGTACATCTACACTCATAATGCCCTAAGAACCCATGAGTAAATAGCCAATGACATTTAAACAGGGGCACTCCTAAACTGAAGCAGGCAATATAGCTGTATTATAATAGTTTATAATGAGGAGTAACATGGGAGTTTTCCCAGAAATAATATACATAGTTTTTAAACTTTATAGAGGAAATTGACAGTCATAAACAGTTCCTTACCACTCTTGATAAAGACTTTCAAAACAAGATTTTTTTGTTCACAAAATTGAATCAATGAATAAAAAAAAAGAGCTCCAAGTGTAGCTTCATATTACTGAAATTACCAGCAATCTTCATAGCTTCATTGTGTCATGAATTAGTAAACAATTGAGAGACTAAACAAAAAATATAATGCCATCATCCTCATCATGCCAGAACAGACATGATGCTAATGGATGATATTTGCAAGCTCATTGGACAGCATGACTTTGACCCTCAGAAAAAATCATACCTTTGCCCAGCAGGAACATGTTCATCAACTGCAATGATCCTCAGAAAATCTTACCTTAGCCAGAAGGAAGAAGTTCATCATCAACTGCTGGAAGAAAAATATTAAAATAAGATTGAAGCATGGACAAGCTACTATAAACAGAATTCTGATGCAAAAATCATCTGTTGCTAATAGTCACCATGGAAACAGAACTTAGACACTGAATAGGGAATGTATGTCCCATGTTGTTAATGGCTGACCTCAGACTCTTTCAGATCCAATTCACAAATGTGCTTGATCTGTGTTATAGCTTTGGTGATATCCATTTTCTCCATAATCAAATAAACAGAATGCTGATGCAAAAATCATCTGTTGCTAATAGTCACCATGGAAACAGAACTTAGACACTGAATAAGGAATGTATGTCCCATGTTGTTAATGGCTGACCTCAGACTCTTTCAGATCCAATTCACAAATGTGCTTGATCTGTGTTATAGCTTTGGTGATATCCATTTTCTCCATGATTCTCCAATCTAAAAAATATCACCTGTTTTTCCTCACAAACTCAAATTTTAACCTCCTCAAGCACTATTCATCTCAGCTTTTCCACTTATATCCTCTTTGACTCCTTTCCTCTTGAAAATGGTGTTTGTGAATATGTTTGCTCTCATACATGCTAGAGAGAAAGAGTATCCATCTTAGAATTTCCTAACTTTGATCTCCTTTGGCTAAATATCTCTTTTCCATGTTATATTAAATTTATTTTCTGGTTCCGTTGTTCTCCTAATGTCGCCAACCATTCTGAAGTTTTTGATTTCCTTTCTTTAACACGTTCATTGCCAATCACGCGATATCGCATGATGCGAGTTCTCACCGCTCGGCCGATCACGCGTTATCGTGTGGACATCGCTATCAAGTAAAAAAAATTTGGCCACCACACGAAATTCCAATTTTCAGCTTGGCAATGAACGTGTTAAATGTTGATTTTCTTCATTCCAACTTTCCTAAGAGTGAAGTAATCTACCTTGGAGATTTTATTGTGAACAATAAAATCCCAGCTAGTTTTCCTCTTCCAACTGCACAGATCAAACAGATTGAAGGTTGAAATTCTTAAACATTTGCCATCAGCAAAGATCTTACACAAGTTCACATGCATACAAGAATACTAGGTAACCCTAACCATCCTATAAACACCCTAAATCTCTTCCTTACTAGTGATCTGTCTAAGTGCACAGTAAATATTGTCTCTAATATAGGCATTTCATACGATGATCTAGTACTGCTAACTTCCATCTTCACAATTAATAACACATACACAACTACTTTCATCCACATGTATGTAAATTATAAAAATGCCAAGTGGAATAATCTTCATAACTTCAGTGTCTCATTCCCTTGATAAGATTATTGTTTTTGGACTTCTCATCTAAACTTGTGTATTGAACATATCGCTGAAATAATTCTTATTGTCATGGAATTATTTATTCCCATTACACCCTAAAAGCACATTTCCTATCTAAGCCTTTCTGATTATCTTTCTGATTATTATTGTACAGCCTTTGCACACTTCTCCAAAAAGTGTGCAAAGGCTGTACAAGAGAAGAATCGTGTAGACTATAATTGGCTTTCATCCAAAACCTCTCTTCCTTTACTGCTTATACTCAAGTGTGGAATACAGCAAGAAAACTAATTGCAGGAAACTTGCATTCTATCAAGATGATGCCTTCTGATCTTTTGCCAAAATAATTATTCAAAATTCTGTCCAACATTGCTCCCACCCCTGTTATACTCAGATGGTTCTGTTACATAATTAATACTCACAATAAAAAGCCGACATCCTGGCTTCTTGTCCTCATATTCATGTACAATAGATTTTGGCAACTATTCCCAAACTATTCAAAATACTCCATGGTCCCTTTTGATCTTTTCCCAGAAAAATAATCAGAAGAATCTTGGCTATATCAGATATCACAACACATCCTGGTCGCGACTCATTTCTCTGAATGTTTGTGATCCAGAATTGATTCTCACTATGTGTTACCTTTTTTTTTATGCTATCTTATCTCACTGGTATTATGTAAGGAAATTAACAGTGTGTACTAATATATTAATTGGAAAAAATTTAGGGGAGTGTTACTGATCATAGCAAGGGAATTACATCCATATATAAGGTAGATATGAATGAGAGAAATAGTGACAGTGATTTTAAGGCAGTGTGGTGTGAGGTAGAGGTTGCATGAAGAGATATTTTGTTGGATTTTCTATGCACCAGGGAATGTGGAGAATGGTGATGAAGAAATGTATAAGCAACTTGGGTTAGTGAACAAGAAAAGAGTGATTATAATTAAGGCAGTATAGATTGAAATTAAGAGATAGCATTTGGGAATAAGGAAAATAAATTTCTCGAGTTCTTAAAAAACAACTAATGTAGGCAGTGTGTAAAGAAGGGGCACATGAGAATCAAGAGTTTTAGATCTGATCATTTCATCAAAGCATGTGATTGTAATTTTAGGGTTTACACTTCTTTCCAGTTTGTGAGAATGATCATGAAGCAATAATCTGGGTTGTTGAGTAGCCATATGAAGACTTCTGTGAGGAAAGGATATATGTGGAATTACAAAGTTGGTGATTATGACAAACTAAAGAGACAGCTTGGAGCTATAGCATGGAATAAGAAGTTGAGTGGAAAAGAAATAAATGCTTCCTCTGAATTGACAAACAAATATTAATAGCATCAATGTGCAATGTATTCCAAAGGTCAAAAGGCTGAATAAAGTAGGTGTAAAATGGACAAATGAGGCAATTAAGCATGAAATCTGGAAGAAGAAGAAGAAGGCACTTTGGAGGCAGCACAAGATGAGTAATGGTAATAATCATTTGCACAAAGAGTATAAAGAGCAGTCCAGCAAAATAACTCAGTTGGTAAGCACAGCAAAAGTGCAATATGAGCAGTAATTAGCAAATCAGGCCAAGAAAAAAAACTTTTTTTTTTCATTATGGCAAGTAGAAAGAGAAATAATTATGGCATGGGCATGATTATGTTAATGGACAGAAGTGGGAGAGTGGAAACTGCTACAGTGGACATAGACAAGGTATTCAGTGAGCAGTTTATCAGGGTGTTTCATCCTCAGAGTGAAATCAGAAGCTCAAGTGTATTCAATAAAATAAGAGAAGACTTACTGGTCAACAAGCAAGTGGTATATGATCAGTTAATAAGCTAGATGTTAATAAGGCAATCAGACTTGATGATATATCACCACAGTCATAAGAGAATGTTCCAGGGAGTTAGTATCATCCTTGGCCTTCCTGTTTAACAAGTGTCTGACAACAGCACAAGTCCCAAAGGAGTGGAAGGAAGGTAAAAATTGTTCCATTTCACAAAGGTGGTGATAAAAGTGCGACTACAAATTATAGACTGATCTGTATATCTAGAGTTAAGGTATTGGAGAAGGTGGTGAGAGCTAGGATACAATAAATGGTTGATAACAGTGCTATTCTTTGTACATGTTAGCATGAGTTTGTTAAAGGGAGGTTGTGTTGTCAACTTGCTTATGTACTATAACAAGGTTACGAATGTATTGAACAAGGGAAATGCATATACAGTGGCATACTTAGATTTTGCAAAAGCTTTTGGTAGATTGTCACACCACAAGTTGGTAACTAAACTGGAGCAGATGGAATTGGATGAGATTAGTGAGTTGGATAGGCAACACTGGTTCTCAGATAGGTATCAGCAAGTTGTGTACGGGGGTGCAGTTTCTGAGAAGAGGAAAGTCACTGATGGTGGTGTTGATGTGCTGCCGGGGTCTCTTTTGGGACCATTGTTATTTTATTTTTATAATAATGACACATACAGCTGTTTGCAAATGATGCTAATGAGAGTGATGAGCAAGATGTTGTGACCTTACAGGAAAACTTCAATAGATTATAGGAGAAATTGAGGGGAATATGATTAAGATAATTAAATTGGTAATGGGTTGTTACAGGGTTACTGTGGAAGAAATTTTTCATAGAATTGAGAGAAGGTAGAACACAGAAAAATCCCTGGAAGCTGTATAAGAAGAGGCATAAGGAACAAGTTCTTTCCATGGAAAGAGTGGTTGGTGAGTGCAATGATTGTCTGACATTGGGGTGAATGCAGATACAATGAACGAGTTTAAAGTTTGATGGATGGGCTGTGTACCTCCTGTGATGAGTCTGGTGTTAATAATAATAATAATTAATACTTCCAGTATTTTGGAAAAGTCAAATTACTATCTTCAGGGAACAAAGAACAAATTAATATGTACATGCAAGCACTACATAGGGTAGATATGAGTGAAGCATGAACAACAAAGGTAAGTCTAAAATCCTTAAATACTGCTCCTAGTGGGCTGGAATAGGTTTTCTTGGCTGTTGGACCGAAATTCTCAGGATAAGTACTTCCCAGATTTGAAGCATTTTTTTATACAACCATATTGATAGAGGTTAGGGTGGTTCTTTAATGACTAAATCAGATTCCAGGAAAAAGTTTTTTATATTTGAATCTGCTTCTGTGGAGTAAGGTGGCCTTTTTCCATAATACACCCTCTGTCCAAAAAGAAACTGAACGTTTTATAGAAAATAAAACACAGGCCAATTATAATTATTCAAATTATTTATTTCAATCAATATACTCTCCCTCAGCTTCGATACAGCATTTGGCACGGTCAATTAATTCGTTAAAAAAGTTTTTTATATCGGTTTTTGGGATACTGTTGAGGGTCGTGGTTACTGCCGCTTGAACGTTTTCAGTGGTGTCATATCACTTTTCTTTCATCGCCAAATGAAGTCAGAGGAAGAGAAAGAAGTCACAGGTTGCTAAATCAGGTGAATACGGTGAGTGATTCAACACACAAACTTGGTTTTTGCTCAAAAACTGTCTCACAATGTTCGAACGATGAGATGGTGCATTATCATGCAAAAGACACCAGCTGCCTGCATCACGATATTCATTCCGTATGGGATGAATTCTCACTGTCAATCGCTTCAAAACTTCAAGTTAAAACTCGCCATTGACTGTTTGGCCAAGCAGAATGAATTCTTTCTGGATAATGCTCTTGGAATCGTAGAAACAAATCAGCATGGTCTTTACTTTTGACTTCTCCAAGCGACTTTTTTTCGGATGCCACTCTTCTGGTAGTCTCTACTCAGCACTCTGGCACTTTGTTTCAGGCTCATACTCAAAACATACATTTCATCACCAGTAACGATCGTTTCAAGGAAGTTTAAGTTCTTTCGAGCGGTTTTAATGAGGTCCTTGCAGTGTTCAATTCGAGACATTTTTTGGTCGTCGGTCAACTTGTGGGGAACAAATCGCGAATTCAATTTACAAAGGCCCAAACTCTCAGTCAAAATGTTGTGCACAGTTGATTTTGGAATCCCCAATTCATCTTCATTCAATCAATCTCATGGAAGATTTGGGATTTTCTTTGATGAAATCACGCACTTTTTGGATGTTAACTTCGCTCAGTCCAGTTTTTGGACGGACGGCTTTTTGTCATCCTCAAGCGTCACACGACCACTTTGAAATCACTTAAACCACTCATAAACTTGAGTACAGGATAAGCATTCATCACCGTATGTTTTTTGAAGCATTTGATGCATTTTGGTAAAACTTTTACTAATTTTAACACAAAAGTCAATCACAGCTCTCTGTTTGAAACTCATTTTCCGACCATTCAAAACACACTGTCACTCTTGGTACTATAACTCGGCTTCTAATGAAGCAAATGTCATAAACAGTTGATACAACACTAATGCAGGTTGCTGCTTTCGACAACAAAAAGATACAACAGGTGGTGCCACTAGTTTCTTCTATTTTTGAAAAGTTTGGTTTCTTTTTGGACAGAGGATGTATCTTATTGTGTGTGCCCAAGACATGTTTGGTAAGCGCTGAGCAACTGTAGTGGTGGAACTAGATGTAGCCTTTGTGTTCAACAGTTCTGATGCTTGCTCTCCTGCGTGTTTTCTCATAATGTGAACATTGTGCAACTGCATGGAACCTGGTAGATGCTTAGAAGAACTAAAGACTCTAGCTGGTCTTTGTGAGATCAAATAAGGAATATCATTTATATATATGTTATGGTTAAAGTAATAAATCTGGTCATCATTAATAATTACTGGGTAAAGTGAATAATTTATGAGAATTAATCACTTTAACCAGTTAAAGTGAATAGAGGAGTCTGGTAAATGTAATAAAAACATGTTTATAGATTTTCATTCTCAATAGAAATTATAACAGCATAGGTTATGTTAGATTAGTTTATAATGAAAAGTAAGGAAAGTACTTCTTTTGCACTCAATGAAATCAGAAATCATTATAAACTAACCTTTATCGGTTGGAAATCATTATAAACTAACCTAACCTTTATTGGTTAGGTTAGTTTATAAAGTTTATAATGACCAAATATATATATATATGGTCTATAAGTGGTTATAAAGTTATATCTTTATAGAATTTTTGTCAGTTTTTCAGATGTGTCTCAGGTATATAGGATGGAAATAGAGTTAGTGTAGTCTGAGTTCTGGTGGAGGGCAGGGGTGGAAGATGGCAAGTGCACTTTTGGAGTTTTAATAATCTTTGGATTTGGTGGGGTTGGTAGTTATTTGCTAAGAAGTGAATGTGTTAGGTTCAGTGGAGTGGTATCAGAATGCAGTTTTGCTCTGATGTACGGTGTTTTAATGATCCCATATTGTTGGAAGGGATGTGTGACTGTTGGTGAATGTATCTGCCTATGTGTGTGTGTGTGTGTTGGGGGGGGGGGGGGGTATTTAAACTGAAAATGCCAAGGATCCATCAGGTTGGTGTGTAATTAATATGTCCACTATCATATGCAGTCAACCAAATCCCACCTACTCTTCTTAACAGAAACTCAAATCTCACCTTCCCCCAGCATTATCCATCGAAACTATACACTATTTAACTCCTTTCAACCCAAGGGTGGTGTCTATACATATATCCACTCTGACATACCCTGCAGAGAGCACCTAATGTAAAATCGCCCAACTTTGACCTTCTTTGGTTAAAAATATCCCTCCCCCACTCAGTCAAATTCATCTGCTGTCTTGATCACTCTCCTAATACCAACAACCACTCCAAGCTCTTTAATTTCCTCTCTTTAAAAGTTGATTTTCTCTAGTCTCACCCAAATCATCCACCTAGGTGATTTTAATGTCCATAACACTAACTGGCGTTCCTCTTCCAGTTATACAGATCCTGCAGGCAGAGATGCTGAAACGTTTGCCACAAATTGTTCACAAGTTTACACAAATTGCTCACAAGCTGACCAGAATACCAGATAACCCAAATCACTCCCCAAATACCCTAATACCCTAGATCTCTTCTTTACCAATGATCCTTCCAATACAGTGAATGTAGTGAGTCCCCTGGGTAATTCTGACCACAACCTAGTGCTCATCTCTTGCTCCATGCAACATCACTTACACAGTCACACTCACACAAAAGTAGTTTCGTATTATAACAGTGCCAAATGGGACAGCCTCCGAGACTACTATGCTTCATTTCCATGGTTGGACTATTGTTTGCAGTCTTTCAATCCAAACATATGCACTGAACGTATCACCAAAGTAATCCTCGTTGGCATGAAACATACATTCCTCACACTTCTCTGAACTGCTGTCCCCTATCCAAACCCTGGTTCTCCAAAAGATGTGCCAAGTCTGTACAAATGAAAAATCAGGCATACCACAACTGGCTCAAATTAAGAACCCCATCCTCCTTCAGTGCCTATACTGAAGCCCAAAACAGATGCAAAAAAATTATCAATGATTCCAAAACAGAATTGGAACAGTCAAAAAGCAGGAAACTTGCAGCTTGTCCTAGTGGCAGCCATGCCTTTTGGTCTCTTGCCAAAGCAATTGGTTGCAAGTTTTGCCCTACACTACTCCCACCCCTATCATATCCAGATGGCTCAATTGCAACATCACCCACAGAAAAAGCTAATTTCCTGTCTTCGCACTTTGCCTCCAGTGCACGCATAACTGACAATGGCAAATCCCCCCCCCCAACTGCCCAACATACAATGCCCCCGTATCCTTTTACCAGAAAGAGATTGTAAACCAAAATTAGATACAAAAAGAGCTCCTGGCCCTGATGGCATTCCTCCAATTGTCCTGAAGGTCTGTGCAGTAGAACTGACTCCTATCCTATGCCGTCTGTACATACTCTCTTACTCCACTGGTATATATATATATATATTGGAATAGTCAGGGTGACAAATCGCTGCCTACTGCCCTATCTCACTCACCTCAATCCTATCTAAAGTGATAGAGAAAACCATCAATTCTCAACTCCTACTCTACCTTGAAGGAACCCAGCTATTAAGCGATCACCAGTACAGATTCTGTCGATGCCGATCAACAAGTGACCTGCTCTCATATATCACCCATTTCTGAACATATGCCATGGAAAAATTTGCCCAATCCCAAGTAGTGGCACTTGATATCTCTATCAAGTGCCACTTGATAGAGATATCAAGGATATGGCACAAAGGCTTACTAAGCAAACTTTCATCATTTGGACTGTCTCAGGACTTCTGCAGATGGATTGCCAGCTTTCTGTCTGAACACACACTATGTGTAATAGTAGATGGCTCCTTATCCTCCCACCATCCAACTAATGCTGGGATCCCACAAGGTTCAGTTCTCTCACCGATCCTCTTCCTTCTGTATATCAATAACCTACTTCAGTTGACCTCCAACTAATACACAGTTTTGCAGATGACAGCACATTGCACTCCTTCCTTTCATTTGATAAACCTTACCCTACATAACTCACTTCAACCCACAGCATTGATCACAACTTCCCTTCATTTGGACCTCCAACCCACCCTCCAATGGGGCTCAGATAACCTCGTCAACTTCAATGCAAGTAAAACCCAGTTCTGTCTTATTTCCAAAAAAAAAAAGAACCATTTTCCCCCAGTATTATTTTTGATAACATTCAAATTCCTAGATAAGATGAAATTTCTCTTTTCAGAATTATCTTGACATCAGGCCTCTCCTGGCATAGACACATCACAACCATTACATTCTCAGCTTCTAAAAGACTAGGCTTTCTCTTTTCTGCTAACCTTATACAAATCACAAATCTACCCACCTATCGAATACTGTTCTCACATTTGGACTAGGGCTCCTAAAAGCTCCCTCAAAATGCTTGACTCAATACAGAGGAGAGCAATTAGACTGATAAATGAACCATCTCTTACCAACTCACTCCCGCCACTTTCACATAGACGTTTAGTCTCTGCAATTTGTATATTCTATAAATATTCTGAAATATGCTGTTTCAGATGAACATTTTACATCTGAAACAGCATCAATAATTCCCCCATTCTGTACTAAGCCATTGGAACACATACAGCCGCTGCCCAACATCCTTTCACAGTACAACTTGAAACCCACAGAACAAGTTTCTTTTCCTCCTCATTCATCCCTGTTACTGCTGTACTGTGGAACAGTCTTCCCCCTGATGTATTTCCCAAAGAATAAAATATACAGGCTTTTAAATCGAATGTCAACAAGTTTCTCCTTTCCCATCCCACTACCCATATACTGTACTAAAGTACTATAGGTTGACCAGCCAACCTCTCATGTATGGGCCCAACATAAAAAAAAAAAACATGGTTCTATCTTATTTCCCACAATAAAGAATCCTTTTCTTCTAGTCATACTTTTGACCACACTCAAATTTCTGTACTTAGATTTATCTTTTTAGGATTGATCTAATCCTAAATCTTCTTGGCATAAACCTATTACAATAATTGCCTCCTTGGTATTCAGAAAATAGTATTTTCCCCTTGCTTAGGATTCTACTTTACCTCTGAACAACTCTTAACCCTATATAAATCACAAATCCATCTAACCATTAAATATCATTTTCGTATATTGGGTGAACTCCTCAGAGCTCCTTAAAAATAATCCATTCAGTAGAGAAGACGGCAGTTAGATTGATTAATGACCACTCTCTCTCTCTCTCTCAGTAATTTACTTCTCATTTTCACAGAGGAGTTCATTTCGAGTGCATGTTCATAACAGTGCTTCATGGTTTTTTAACTAGCATTGCCAGAATTCAAATTGTAACTACAATAATACACAACACATTATGGAAACAGTTCAAATTATAGCTGAAAAGGAACTGATGTCCTAACAAGATGCCTTTGCCTTCCAGGGGCTATACAACAGTGAAGTTAATTTGCAGAAGTCTATACTGATCTTAGAATAAATCTCCTGGATCTTTAGTAAATTAATGTAACCATGCTTGTTAAGATTAGGGGAATTCTCCATAGTTGATGTCAGTTTTAAAAATAGTCTCTAATATCTGCTGCAACTCCTGTGTAACACATTTGTCTTCTTTAATGTTGTATTAAGAAATATGTGGAGTATGATCGAACAACCCTGACTTGCCATATGGTTGATTGCAAATGTAGTTCTTGTGGTCTTTAACCTCCCAACTGGCTGGTGTGGATGATATAGTCAGCTCTCCCTAGCTTTTTTCATGGATCAAAACTTCATCGGCATTCTACCTTTTATCATGCCATTACCTTCCTCCACCATTAATCTTGTTATGGCTATTCTATAGCCATTAGTGGATTAACTGTTGCTGAGTGACCTTTGTGTCCCCTGTCTTTATGTCTATTGTGTTGCTTAGAATTTCATTTACTGTCCTAAGTTATTTGACCTTTCTTGCCTCTAAAATGATTTATTGTGTCTCTTCCCCAAAATTGAAACGAATTTCATATATGTGAAAAAAAACAATCCTGAAATGACCACTGATCAGCTTTTGCAATGAATCTATTTAGTGATAGTAAATTTTGTGTATTTTATTCTACAAATCAGTGCACCAGAAGAGTTGCACTGATTGTTCTTTCACTTTACATATAATAATTGAATAATTTTTTTTCGAATTTCAGAATTTTCAAATGTTTGCTTTGAAAATATTATGTCAAATATTTATATTTTTAAATAATATTTATTGAAATAAATAAGTCCTTTTGCTTTCGTTTCTAGCCAAATAGCATTATATGGATCATCACATTTCAGTTTTAGAAACGATTTTTTGTTATTCATAAAGACAAAATAAAAAAAAAATTTTTAAATGCTAAATTGCATTACTCGGTTTCCGATTGTGTCTTTTTAGTATCAAAAATTTATATCCAGTGATATTTTAGCAGTGATTCTTCGCCTTCGTCTTTTATTTATTTATTTATTTATTTGTATTATGCATATTACGATAATATCTAATGCATATCCTCGTAGATATGTTGAAAATATGTGAAAAATATCATATACAGAATGATTCAAAATTTTTGCTCATTTTGAAGATTTTATAATGCTCCCCCCCCCCCACCACCACCTCCTTATTCTATACAGGTTTGAAAGCTTTTCTAGACAGTTTTCAAAATCATTTACTATTTTACCATTTTGACAAAAGATATACGGCAATCAGATTGTACCGTGAAGCTTCTAATTCTGTTCTATTTATTTGCAATCTAAAACCAGCTGTTCTACTGTCCGCTGAAATTATGTGAAATTTTAGAAATAATATGCTATATTTTCACCATGCAAAATTGTTTATATGCATACCACACAAAAGAAAGTTCAGTAGTATTATTTTTGTTTGGTTTTCTTTAAAAAAATCTAAATATTACTTCTGCTGCTGGAAGCTATTTCTGAAATAATCTATGTCTTATAAATACTTGGTAATATCCTCTTAGCTGGAGGAAAAGTTGAAGGCTTATTACTCTCAGTGCTATTGAGAAGAAAGGGGAGAACACTAAAGTGCCTCAAGCTGTAGTGCAGAATATGTCAAGAATGTCTTGTTTCCTTTTCGATTGTTGACTACCTATATCCTAACAGAAATACTGACATTTCTTTGCATGCTTATACATTATTTATGCCAAAATTATTGCTTAATTTATAATGATCAGTTTCACTTTTATTATCAAAAATTAGAAATTAAATCATACAATTATCTTGAAAAAGAGGATTTGAATTATTTTCAAAGAAAAGGTGCATATGTGTTTCATAATCTTCTTTTTTTTGGGGGGGGGGGAGGTATAGACCTAATCAATCTGCGGATATTTCAGATAATTTATTTCATAAATCGTTCGCAAGACAGCTGTTACAAATGTAAATCACTTGGGGAACATACCGATTCATTTTAGTGTAAAATAGTAGCAAAGGTTCAGTTACTTTAGATATGTAATCTAGAAGAAAATGTTATGTCTGCTGAGATTAGAATCTTACGTGAATAATTTTTCTGACATGATTTCTCTATTCGTTATAATGTAACCAATTTCCAGATTTTTTCCCTCATGCAGACTCCATTTTATATGCAGTGATTTCTTCTTTGTACTGCAAGAAAAAAAAATTCAGATAACAGAAGAAAAATATGTAGTATTTTCTTTTCCACTGGCTGAATTTACAATGTTCTTTCTTTGTGTTTTGAAGAGAAAGTGCAAATGACTTTTTTCTTACTATTTTTGCCATTATAACATCTCATATAATTATAAGAGTGACATTTTACCATTTTTCTCTCACACGAGAAACAGAAATAAGGTAGTAATAATATTGTTGATTATGTCAAACTTCACTGTAGCAGAACTTTTTATTACAAAACTTTGTAATATATATCTCTGAAACAAGAAATTTGGAACCCATATCACATCAATGTTGAGTGTTGGCAAGGTGAAAATGTTCCCGTTATTATTTATATATTTCATTTATTAACTAGAGGGGGGCTATGTCCAACCCCCCGTGTTCCGGTCTGGTAGGCCAGTTCTCCTTCAATTGTGATAACTTGAAAGGGGGTTCTGCCCCTGAATTCTGATGACTCGAATTTTGAAGACTCGACACTCAGGGTAGCCCCTAAGTTTCAAAACGTTTCAAAAAACATGACATAAAAAGGCTTATCATTTTATATATATATATATAGGGTAGATTTTATTTCATTATTTTTTATTGTTTTGGTGAAATACTTTACCTGGAATACTCTTTCCAGTTCCTCTTATATTTTATTCCTTCAAAAATATCATTCTGTGTCATAAAAAGAACTTAAAAATTCGCCTTCAGGATGAAAAGGAAACAGTTCATTCAGGTATCCCTCTATCAATATTTGTAGTCCTGAAAAGGACTGTTTTGATGGCCTTGAAAACAAACATTTTTTATTTCATACTGTTCAGAATTTAAAATTCTTGAACAGTGTGGAACACCTTGAAGCAAGGTTAAACACACAAAGCAGTTTTACACTCGGGGCACCAGATTTTTGTTTCCTTTCTGATATTTTTTTTATTACATACGTAACATTTGCGTGCAGGTTTTTTTTTATTACCGTTGGTGGTAGATTTTCGGGAAAATGGTTGGAGTTAGCAGCGTTCAACCTCAGATATCTGTCAGGATTTCCTGTTTTCTGCTTGCTGAAGAAGGTGCATGTGCATGCAGCAATGCTTTCGCAATTTCTATTCTGTATTCTACATATGTTATGGTAGACAAACATTTTTTCTTGTGCAGGAGGAAACTGTTCCAAATAACAAAATCTAATACATGTCCAAACACTTTTTTGTAATATTTTTTATGCTGTTTCCTCATTACAGAGTAGAATGATAGCTGCTGATCGCAACTGTCAACTCCACCCATAGTGTCGTTCTATGCACACACAGCAATGGGTTTTTCTTTCTTCAAACCATGCTTCTCCACGGATTCCGTTGATGGATTGTGCGGGGAAGACAGCAGAAAAACATCTTTTTTGTCTTTCCAACGTAGTGCAAAGACTTTCCCTCACTGATAAGCTCGGATTTCCCCCTTCGATAGCTTTCCTGAAGCCAGATCTGGAGGCATGTCTCGCCTTTTTTGCATTTACAGTACCATAACTATCTGTACAATGCTGTAAAAGCAAATCAGCGAGTTCGGGACACATATAGTAATTATCCATCGTAATGCAGTAACCTTTCCCCAGTAAAGGGTTTCTCAATATCAGACAATATACATAAATAATATGTATATTGTCTGATTTATAATTTGCTAATTTATAATAATCACCACATAGTTTCAGTATCGAAAAATTAAAGTTATGTGGAACAATTACTAGAAAAAAATAATGAATTAAATAAAAACTGTACCTATGTTTCATAACAGTTTTCGGGTGTGTGATAGTAATGCCACGGGGGGGGGGGTTAAACTATCAGAGGCGAAATGAAGTTCAATTCCATTGTGAAAGGAAATGAAATTTTGATATACATATTTTGAATGATAAAAATAAGCAAATGTATCACTTACTTTAAAAATTGGAGAATAGAAGATCTGAATTATGCAGAAAATATAAATTTAAATCATGACTGTTAATTTCATTTTGTAATGACCAATTATACAAGGAAACCAAGAAAGTGAAAGTACAAAGAACAGTAGATCACTATACAACACGAAGAAAAAATTTAGTAATATGATTAAAGAATTTCATGTTATTCTCTATAAAGCAAGGTTGCTCAAGCGTGTCCTAAAGGAAATCTGTGAAGTATTATTCGATTTCGAAGATTTTGTACAAAAATAAAAATAATATAAACTGGAACGTCGGCAGCCGGTTTTCTTTTCTTTTTTTAAAAGAATATTTCAAATAATTATCGTGAATTAATTTCTTCGAGAACAAAGAAAAATCTTTTGTCTAGTAAGCGATTAGAAAAAAATTAGCGCAAAAAAATAAAAAATTAAATTGGTTCTCCATGGTAAGGCTTTGTTCACTTAAATATTTTTAAGTGAACAAATTATACAAGATCTTTATTTTGTCCAGACATTAAAATTGTATTGTACAATACAAAGAGAAAAAAATATATAAATTTCTCTATTTTTAGTCTGTCCTATATAACTAAAATCCAGTTGACCAGGATGGAACAAGGAAGTGCGTTTCTTGTTATAGGCAACTGAGAGGCAGTTACGAGCGCGAGATAATCCGATTAACCATTCTCTTCAGCGTGAGGGTTTATCACACTTTCTAATGGACATGACAGTCAAATTGCACTTCTTATCCAGGTTCTTTAAACAGGTGGGCTGAAACATATCCAGATTTAGTTGGATGTCTATAGACGTCCTAGCTGTTTGGGAGGTTAAGGCAGATGTTAACAGAACTCCCAGGATGTACCAGAGGATGAAGTTACATGTGGTAGAACAGATAAAAACAGCTAGCTGAATGTGTGGTTTGAAGATGGGATGGACATTATATTTGCAGAAACCTTTAGCTGGCTTCAAATATACCTTAAACATAAAGGATGGGGGATAATTTTGTTGTGATCTTATGTGTTGGTTGTGTTTGAAAAGGGTTCTATCTTTGGTTTGTAGAACAATATGTCCAGATCATCTGAGCCAACCAACAATACAAATTTGCCATAACATGACACTTTGTGTGAGTGGTCTTGTCATAAAAGAAAATAAATAAATATTTTTAAAAATATAAATAAAATATAAAAAATATATAAATAAAATATTAAAAAATAATTCTGACCTTAACTATCTTTTAAAATATCTTAGCCACAACTGCAGATACAGATATACAGACTGATTTATAACAAATCAGTATTGTTGATACTCTTATTATGAACATCAAACACTCCTTGTAGAGGATGCATAGACTCACCCCAGAAAATCATTCAACTATGCCTTAAACCCACTTACAGTTTCCATACTCACCACAGTTTCAGACATGCATTTCACTTAGCAATCACTCTCCATATAAAGAACTTCTTCCCACTCCTTTGCTCACACCCTCCTTATACAACTTCCAGGGATGGCCTCTTATTCTATCCCTGTTTTCCTCTATTCTATGAAAAACCTCTACATTAATCTCATAATACTATGTCACAATCATATTATCCCCGCTCCTTATTCTATTTACAAATCTCTGTAAATTGCATTCTATCAATCTATCTTCATTTTCCATTTCTCAGAGATTTAAAAATACCTCAGTGAACATTCTCTCAACTCTCCTCATCCCTTTGAAATCTTGCAACTAGATCTATATTAGGTAACTGGAATATTGTTTATTGTGAAAAAAAAAAAAAAAAAGATAGAGAATATACATTGATAGAGGTGTTTAAGGAACTTTTACCAGATTAAAATGGAAGAGATTATTCCTAGAGTTAGCAGCCATTTCTGAAAGTTCTATAGCAGTGTGTTGAGATTTAAAAAATGGATTTTTTTACATAGAGAGTGGTATGTGTGTTTGCCAGAAGATGTTGTGAATGTCAAGAATGTAAATGAGTTTTAGTTCCAGTGAGCTTCAGGTATAATAAAATCAACTCCAACTATAGCAGACATCACTAAGCAAACTTATTCCAACAAACAACTGAAAAGTTCTAAACAAAGTACATTAGTATCATTGCTATTCTGAAGAAAATTCACTACAACAACCTATTCTTTTGGTTTTCTGTGAGTTCTCTATAGCAGTGGTCTTCAAACTTTTCGCTGTGAGGGCCACATTGGGTATTCAGCACTGTTCAGCGGGCCGTAGTAAAAAAAAAAACTCTAGAACTGGATGTATGAGTTTTATTGAAAGCAGATAAAAACTGATTACAGAGTATGTGAGATTAAATTATCATATATTAATGACAACGAACACTATCAGCAAATTCTCATATTTTTATCACAAATTATTATAAAACCATTAATGTGAATGATGTAACTGTGTTTGTGTTTTTAAAATCTTATTAAACTCGAGTTCAAATTTTGAAGTGCTAATTACAAGTAGCGATTTCAAATGTTCATCAGATAAATTTGCCCTGTATTTTGACTTGATATATTTCATTCAGGAAAAAGTGTGTTCGCAAAGATATGTTGTCCCAAAAACAGAGATAAATTTACAAGCAAATTTGAAGAAATTTGCTTGTAAAATTTTGTAAAATTCAAATTTTTTTCCTTCGTTAGTCCATTTTAACCAACCTTTTACAGTCAGAAAGACCGTAACTTGGATTACGGTTACTTTTTGCTATTCAGGAATATATTTTGAACACAATTTTAATTAATGCATTTGAAATCTATCAACACCCCATGTTTTTTTTTGCGGATTCTTATTGAAAAATTAGTCCAATTGGCGGGTCGGATAAAATCATATCGTGGGCCGCATCTGACCCGCAGGCCATAGTTTGGAGATCCCTGCTCTATAGTAACAGTCCACTGTGATAATATTACATTAAGGTAAGAGACGTGTCAAAGGTTTCTGACATGTTAGTGTTTAAATGGAATGGGAGATGAGATTAGATAGTAGATACCATCTGATAGTCAAGTATCTTGTAATTATTTAAAAAATGAGTGGTTCAGAATTAAGTAAGTAAAATAAATAATCATTTGCTTCTGTTTGTTACTTTATAATATGATTCATAACGTTTCTTTATAAAGTCTGTTATGTTTCAACTGTGAATATTTTAAGAATGCCTGAAAACAGCATGATTATATCCACCCTAAGACAAACTTGCAAAATATTAAACATGGAATTTAAATCTGTTCAGGGGATAAAGACAAGTAAATTTATTCTTTCAATTTTTTTTTTTATTTTTATCTGCATCTACATTTAGTTATCATATTCATGAGGATAATAAAGACCTTGTCAAGAATGTGAGCTTATGTATAAAAACAAAAACTTAGCCCAAAGTAAAATATTTCATAAAGAAAATATCATATATATTGATAATATTTTGAAATAATATAGAAGAAGAAGAAGAAATAATAATATACATTGATAATAATAGTAAATTTATCATAAAATAGTTATTGTTTATATTTCTTGGCATATATAAATTAGCATAAAAATATTTAATATTAAAATTCTTCTTTAATTTAGGGAGTACAAAAGAAGGGGATACTTCACCAATAACTACTAGTGAGCGTAAGGATTCTCTTAGTCTTCAAGTGGAATTTGTTAAAGTGAACATATCCAGAATTAGAAAAATCAATTTAGGTCATTCTGATACAACTGGTGCAGTTCAGAAAGGAGGTAGAAATCTAGATTCAGGTGGAGCTGTGATTAGATTTTCTGGTAAATTTACTTGAATTATTTTTGTGATATAAATTTTTTTATGCACTGTTTATTTCTCATGTTAAATAAATATTAATCAATTTAGATTTCTTTTCTAAAATTTTATGTTTCTGCATTGTTCTTCATCTGACAAATGCAATTGAAATAAAAGAAATAGCACTATCTCACACCTGCTTTAATATTGGTCCACTTCACTTCTGTATCATCATTCATTCAATTGCTTCATGATATTGTCTTTCCTCTTTTGCAAAACAACTGCCAGTTATCATTTTTGTGTCTTTTAGGGTTATTTCTGCACCTCTGTATTCCAATCAGGAGAATGAGGGGTAAATCACATTTCGGCTGAAGGCAGGTTATTTCTTCTCTGCCCAGAAACTTCAGTTGCTCCTTCTATCCCATAGATCAGACAAACTAGCTTGAGAACACACACAATTAACAAGCTAATACACTTTACTTATGGCCTAAGCCACTTGAGCATAATTAACTTAGTTTCCATCTGGAAATACAAATAAAAAGGAGAATTAAAATAAAGATGACAGGATGTTATGATATTACTACATTATAATTTACATCATTAATAACTTCCTATCAATAATTTTCCCCCAAATTAATCTGTCAAGACTCCAACATTATCAGATCTTATATTTCTATCTTCTAAGGCACTTTTTACCGTATCACTCCACCTATACCTTGGTCTTCCTCTGGGTCTTTTCCCTGACAACCTGGCAAAATAACACTTGTTTTGCTAATCTTCCTTCTCCCATTCTGTTTAAGTGACCATGTCACCTGAGATTAGTTCTTCTAACACATTCCTATATGCTAACAATGTTAAGTCTTTCCTAATATCCTTATTTTAATATGATATTGCCACTGATGCCATCTCATGCCCCAGATCTTTCTCAGGACTCCCATATCTGTGGTCTCTAGTCTTTGGTCAAGTGTTTTATTTCTAACCCAGCTCTCAGATCTATAAATTAAAATTGGCTTGAACACTGTGTTGTATACAGCTAATTTAGTGTTTTGACTAATTTCTCTCTTATTCCATATAAATTTATTCAGTTGACTTCCTATCATACCAGCTTTCTTGATTCTGTTGACTATTTCCATATATAATTTACCATCTTCACTAAAAATCATGCCTAAGTAGATGAAATGTTTTACTTGTTCTATAGGTTGACCATTCAAAATGCAGTTGATAATATTTTTAATGCTTTTACCTATTTTCATTGTCTTTGTCTTGCTATTGCTGATTTTCATACCAAATTTATTACAACAGTTATTCAATTTAGTCAGGAATCTTGCAGACTTTTACTGGATTTATTTAGGAGTATAACATCGTCTGCATTAAGTAAAGAGCTGAGATTAATATATCCAATTTTGATATCAGGTTTAGTACCACTTTCCTTCATACTGTGATTCATATAGATAATGAATAACAGAGGGGATAATGTACATCCTTGTCTGACACCAGATTTAACATTAAACCATCTCCTGTACTTTCTTCAATTCTAACTGCTGACTTACAACTCAAATAAAGATGAAGTATTGCTTGGTATAATGCCCCATTGTTTCCATACAACTGTAGTGTTTTGAATAGCTTTTCTCTTGAATAGCTTTCCTATCATACCAGCTTTCTTGATTCTGTTGCCTATTTCCATATTTAATTTACCATCTTCACTAAAAATCGTGCCTGAGTAGATGAAATGTTTTACTTTTTCTATAGGTTCTCCATTCACTATGTAGTTGATATTTTCAATGCTTTTGCCTATTTTCATTGTCTTTGTCTTAATATTGCTTAATATCTTAATAAATTTAGTATTACTGTTGTAATACTAAATTTATTACAACAGTTATTCAATTTAGTCTTACAGACTTTTACTGGATTTATTTAGGAGTATAACATCGTCTGCATTAAGTAAAGACATGAGATTAACATATCCAATTTTGATATCAGGTTTAATACCACTTTCCTTCATATTGTGATCCATATAGATAATGTACATCCTTGTCTGACACCAGATTTAACATTAAACCATCTCCTGTACTTCCTTCAATTCAAACTGCTGACTTACAACTCAAATAAAGATGAAATATATATATATATATATATTTTTTTTTTAAATAACGAAACCTGTGGTGCGTTCATAATTAGAAGAAACACGTATAAACCACAGTGAAAATTATTTAATTGTAAATATTTCATCCTAAGTATCTTAGGACATCATCAGTACAGTATTTAAACAAAAATTAGGAATAACATACAGTTAGGGCGCATGATTACAATAGAATCTCATGAAAACGTGCATAACGTGCTAAAGTAGTACAAAAAAAATAAAATAAAAATAAAAAAAATAAAAATAAAATATTTTGTTTAAATACTGTACTGATGATGTCCTAAGATACTTAGGATGAAATATTTACAATTAAATAATTTTCACTGTGGTTTATACGTGTGTTTCTTCTAATTATAAAGATGAAATATTGTTTGGTATAATGCCCCATTGATATCATACAATTGTAGCATTTTGAATAGCTTTTCTCTTGGCACCTTATCATATGCCTTTTCCAGATCTACGAAGCTTAAATATAGATCTTTGTTATATTCCTATTATTAATCAACTTTTTGTCGTAAAGTGAAAATCTGATCTTGACAGCCTCTATTTGGCATGAATCCAGCTTGATTCTGTTGATTGTGGAATGGAAGCTCGATTTTCTCACCAAGCTTCCCTTCCACAATAATTCTCAACCTTTTCTTAAGTATACTTGCATATATCTTACCAGGAGCACTCAATAGAAAAATACCTGTCTATTTCTCATATTCAGTTTCATTTCCCTTTTTATATATGGGTACTATGAGAGCTCTACTGCAATCATCTGGAATCCATCCCTATGTCCACGCCTTCTTAACTATGCAGTGCAGTCACTGCAACACTCCATACATGAGCATTTCTGGTCGAATATCATCTACTTCAGCTGCCTTTACATATTTCAGGCTTTTGATGGCTTTTTCTACTTCAAGGATATATATATGGATATGTATTCTCAACTGCATGCCTGTTGAGTGTTTTTTACCATTGTGCTGTCACTGATTGTTTCATTTAGCAATTTTTCGAAGTAATTACTCCATACATCAAGAATATATTTTTCTCCAGTTTTTATGTCACCTTTTTCATCTCTAATTCCTTTTACAGCACTCTTTCCTCTGTTTCTAAGCTTTTTCAATAACCTACAGAATACCTTGCCATCTTCTTGATATTTATTTTCTATGTTCTTACCAAAGTCTTCCCATTACTTTTATTTAGCTAGTTCTAAACAGTGTTTAGTTTTCTTACAGTTGTCTCTATATTCTCTAACAGCTGACTTTTATTATTTTTATGTCTACTGCCCCTTTTATATAATGCCTTGGACATTCTTTTTACTCAAATTTTAGGGGCATTACTGATGTTTTATGTAGACAGATATATGAAGAATATATAGGAGGAATAATTCAGACATACCTTTTAAGATGTTGCTGCCTGTCTTCTTATTCAGTAGCATCCCGCCGTCAGTGCCGGTGCCAAGTTATTTTGCACCCTAGGCAAAGTTTACAAGTGTGCCCTTTATTTCACAAGTTGGATATTTTTTAAAATGAAATTTTAAATATAAAAAATAAAAATTATTTTGGCATGCTTTATTAATAATATACAAAGTAATATACAATATGTATAATATATGAAAATCAAATTTTAATATTTCTTGCCTTCAATTTTGCAAAATTTTCTACCATTTCCTTTAAATCTAGTGTAGAAGCTAGCTCGTGTTCGATTGAAATTGTTGCCAAATCTGTTAACCTGTTTTGGGACATTGTTGAGCGCAAGTATGTTTTAACAAGTTTTAACTTAGAGAAACTACGTTCTCCACTTGCTGCTGAAATTGGAAGTGTCAGGAGAATTCTTAGTGCAACAAAAACGTTGGGTATGCAGTCGACAAGCTTTTGCTGTACTATAAAGAATAGTACTTCTTGTGGTAGCATGGATTTTGGAAGTCTTCGAGCTATTGCTTGCGTTCACTGCAGAGATCCTCTGCATTAATATCTTTATTAGCATTATGAGTCAAAACATTTTCAAGATTTATTTTTGCAATCGTTTAGCAAATCAGCAGTTGTTTTTTCAGTGATATTATATATATCATAAAGAAATCCAAATAGAACATTATGCTGCTGTAGTTGTTGTAACCTCTCTTCAATTGACTGTATAGCCATATCCAAGACACTATAGTAAAATTCTGTTTTGAACTTCTGCTGAGGATCTTGCAAAGCTTCATCTTGACATTCATATTCAAACTGCCGTCTTTGTCTTCTCTTTCTCTTTTCAGTGATATTATATATATCATAAAGAAATCCAAATAGAACATTATGCTGCTGTAGTTGTTGTAACCTCTCTTCAATTGACTGTATAGCCATATCCAAGACACTATAGTAAAATTCTGTTTTGAACTTCTGCTTAGGATCTTGCAAAGCTTCATCTTGACATTCATATTCAAACTGCCGTCTTTGTCTTCTCTTTCTCTTTCTTTCTATTTCAGAATTCGGTGGAATCTCCAGTTCTTTTGCAATTTCAACAGCATCAGTCAAAATTTTTTCAAAAAACATTCTAGAAGGTATTCTTTGGTTACTTGTAGTTGCTTTGTAACTGAATTTAAATCAGCCTCTTTTCTCTGTATCATTTTGCTTGAAATATTTACCTCATAAAGGATGTTGTACCACACGACAAGGGATACTATGAACTTAAATTTACAAATGGAACAGCAAGGGCTTTTGCTTCATGTCGGGTAGTATTTCCAGTTATAATTTAATCTTGGGTCATCAAAAATTTGCATGAGTGCATCATATATACTGTCAAGATGATACCTTAGTGGTTTTAAAGCATCGATACGGCTCTCCCATCTTGTGTTACTTAACGGTTTAATAGTCAAGTCGAGATACAAGTAGAAAGAATTCGCCAACGATGAGTAGATGCAGAGAAATAGTTTTAAATCTGTTGAACTAAAGTAAAGAAGCCGGTTGCATCTAAACAACACCTGAAAGCATCATTGACCACTAAATTTAAAGAGTGTGAACTACAAGGAATAAAGATGGCCCGAGGATTTATATCTAGAACTCTCTTTTGAACGCAATTTTTTTTGGCCTTCATATTACTTCCGTTATCATATCCTTGACCACGGAGATTCTCGATCGGTAATTCCATTTGCCTTAGATGTTCAATTAAAGTTTCTGTTATGAATGAACCTGTAGTTTCCTCTAGAGGAACAAATCCTAAAAAATGCTCTCTTACTATTTCTTCAGGTTTGGACATCTCACTATCTGATGGAATGACAATATCAACAAAACGTACAATCTTTGTCAGCTGTTCAATATGGCTAACGTCTGGAGTGCAATCCAAGATGATGGAATAATATTTTGCCGATTTTGCAAGGGATAAGATATTATTTTTTATAGCTTTTGTGTAAGCTCATTTTGAATATCTTTTCCTAAATAATGGATCATTATTTCTTGACTTTTGACTCTACGTACATGTTCTTTCATTACGGCATCAAAGAGAGCTAAATATTCAACAAATTTCAAAAAATTACCGTTACTGGCAGTGTGCAACTTTTCGTTAGTACCGCAAAATGCAAGATTTTGTGTGCCAAGTACTCTAACTAAAGCAATCAAACTTTCCAATATTTTATGCCATTATTGTTCTTCTTCTCTGATTGTTTGCTGATTGAAATTATCAAGAGTTGTTTCTGCGATTAATCACAATTCAAGTTTTTTCCAAGTTTGATAGTTTCCTAAATGAGAAGTACTCCTCTCATGTGAAGAAAGGATTACTCCAATATTTTTCCAGTCTTTGACTCCTGATTTTTGTAGAGTTGATGTAGTTTTTTTACTGAATATTTTACAGCAAAAACAAAAAACTGCATCTTTAATACTGAATATATTAACCATTGACAGTACACTACTTCATTGTTCGGTAGTATCCTCTTGTAGTGTAAAGAGGAAAATCTTCTTTTTTGTGAATCTTTGGGGAAATCGTATGACACAATCTGTTGTGGTCCATTTTGTACTAAGATTTGTCGAAAATTATCGTTAAAATGAGAAGGCCAATCTGCTGGATCACTGTAATTTAATACAGGAATAATAGTATCTTCTTCTGGTTTGTCTTTGGCATCTTCGTTTTCTTTATTTTGCACATCTGTTCTTGGATTGTTATCGTTAATAATAGTAACACAACATTCATCTTTCGTATCTTCGGCAAAAGAATTATCATGTTCATCCTTATTAGTTGTTTCTCTTGTGCAGAGATATTTCAAGAAAGAACCCTCTTTCTTTGCTAGTTCTTTAGCTTTTTCTGATTTTCTTTTCCGATACTGAGCTCCAGATGGTCGTTTTTTATCAGCCATAGTTAACTAAAAAATTATGCTTTTATAAATAAACTTTCTTATAAAAATAAAAGTATTTTTAAAAAAGTCACAGACTTATTATTAATTACTCACACATTATTATTAGTTAATTTGTCGTTAATTCATTTTGCAAACTAAAATTAACTCAAAAAATTAATAAATGTTTTTTAAATTATTTTTAACAAATTAATTTTTAATAATTGATTATTGAAAATAAAATGAACTCACCTGATTCAATCGCTCAATACTTGGAACAACTTATGGAGATATTGAAACGTGTTTCAATATCTCCATAATCCCCACTTTCTCCACACATTGTTTGGAAAATACCCACTAAATCCCGACATAAACTAAAATGTTTCTAATTGACATTAAACAAAATAAAATTGTCTTTCAGGTTAAATTAATAGGGCTTTTTTATTTTCTTTTTTAATTAATTTGAAAATTCTCTGTTATAATTATATATTAATTTATATTATTAATTTAAAATAAATATTTTAAAATGTTAACATTTTAAAATATTTATCTTAACTGAATTTTAAATAGCCGTAAGTTCAAATCATTTAGGTAAGGAACAAAAAAGAACCAAGAGTAAAATAGTGTGATGTGTGAGGGATAAGGAAAAAGAATCGATACCTAAATCATATATCACTATTTAATATTGATATTTTAGTAAAGTATGAATAAAGCATAGCTTGAATTTTTGCGTCCCTTCATGGCTTGTGCCCTAGGCCTAGTTTGCCTATGTAACGCCAACCCTACCCGGCGTGTGGCAATATACATTCATCTGCTGTTAAAGGAAGGAAGTAGGATTGAAAGGAAGGGGGGGGGGGTTAGAAAATGTTGGGGTAGGGAGATGTGGTGGAATTATTGGTGAGGCAAAGGGGTATGTGAACTTTTTAAAAAAACTATATATATATATATATATATATATATATATATATTATTAAAGGTGGGCAGAGAATACTTTGGGAGGGGATGAAAATAGAAAATTTTGGGTGAGGTGAAAGATATGATGGGATAAGCTCAGGGGTGGGAGTAACGGGTCGTGAGCCGTTTCGACAGTGTGTCGTCTTTGGAGCTCGTGGAAGCTATGCATGTTGGCTTGATGTTTATGTCTTTGGTGCATCGGTGTTGTGTTGTACTCCAAAGACAAAAACATCAAGCCAGCATGATATAGCTTCGACTTCCCCAACCGGCTCCGAAGACGATGCCTGTCGAAACAGCTCACACCTTATCTCATCCCATCATATTCTTTCTATTTTCACCCCTCCCAAAGTATTCTCTGTGACCTTTAATAGTATAAAAAAACAACAGATTTTTCAAAAAGTTCACATATCAATTGCCTCACCAATAATTCTCTCACATCTCTTTACCCCCACATTTCCAACTCCCCTTCCTTCCAATCATATTTCCTTCCTTTAACAGCAGATGAATGCATATCACCACACACCAGAATGCCATTGAATAAAAAAACAGCCAGCAACATCTTACAAAGGTGTGGTTGAATTATTACGAGATGGCGGCACTTATTAGCCGTCTTCTTCACTGCGTACCGATGAATCAGTGATAGCCTTGGGCCAGCTATCTCTGATTGGCTACCGATGGAGACTGAACTGCCACTCATCTCCAAAAGTTAGATAGGGCTAAAATGGCCTTGCCTACTCCCTATGCTGGAACAAAAAGGCATTAGCTGATTTTTTTTTTATTTATTTATATTCTTCATATATCTGTCTATATAAAACATCAGTAATGCCCTAAAATTTGAGTAAAAAGCTAATGACATTATACAAAAGGGACACTTCCAAACAAAATTAGGCTAAATAGCCATAAAAATAATATTTGCTTAGAAGAGTAACATTTGAATTTTCCTAGAAATAATACCTATAACAAGCTGACTTATTTGTCAGGAACCTTTAACTTCCTGAGTCAACCATGGAGTTCTGATTTTTCTATCATTGCAGACAACACCACATGCCTCTCTGGCTGAATCCATCAATGTTTTCTTTAGGATTTGCCACTGAACCTCCAAGGTTTGGTTCCTGTTCTCAAACTCTTTCATTTTTACTTAAATAATGTTTGTGTATTTTAGTCTACAGTTCACATCTGACAGCTGCTCAACTGTTATTCGCTTTAAAACTTTCTTATGTGTTCTTTTTAATGGGGGGGGGGGGGGCTCGTGAGTCAAGTGTGGTAGATGTGTGTAAGAAGAGTTCCTGATTGAGATAAGTATTCTTGGAATAATTAAGTATATATGAGTATTTGTCTGAGTAAAAGCTGCTGTAAAAGTTGTGCACTACCAGTATTATTACTGTGGGGGATTTTCATTTGCCTAAACTTAATTACTTATTCGTTATTGTTAGACCTTACAGTAGAAACCAGCAGAGGAAACATGTCGGCGGCTTTGTCATTCCATGACTTTAATTTAGACTTCAGTTGTTTTGTTAAGTGTGAGGCCGTACTATATGTATTCTTTCAATTACATAAATGATTTGTGGGTGTTTAGGCGTGGATGGAAGGAGAATGTGTGCGAAAGTTGTGACCTGAATGAGGAATTGATGAACGCAAATATGAAATTGATGACAGAAAATTGTTAGTAGCAAGAATGTTGCGGGGAAGAGTGGACGTTTTGAAAGAGAAGGATGGTGTGAAAGAGAGGCGAAACAATGTTAAAAAATCAGTAAAAAAAGAAAACGAGTGATTTAAAAACCATAACAGATGTTAAAAAGGACGAAAGTGAGGCAATAGTGGCAGAAGGCAAACGAAATTGAGAGAACAAATGAAACTAGAAATGGTGTGCTGCAGGCATCGAAAGTGGTAAAACTCGAAAGAATGAATGATAGTAAAAGTTGGACGCATGTTGTGACTGAAAGTACAGACAGCACAGAAAGATGAATGAGAGTGAAAGTGAGAAGAGGGGGGGGGGTCGAGAATTAAAAAGATTGAATGATAAAGAGAATGTGACGCGAGATTCGGAAGTTGAATGGGAGTGATGAGGAAAGAGATGAAATGGATGCAGAATGAAATTAAGAAAATTTGGGTAAAAAACTATTAAAACAAATCATGATGGCACGAAAGAGTTAACGAAAGATGAGCAAGGTGTGTTCGGTGATAGGATGCACAAGGGTATGTTTTCCAGGCGGTAAAATGAGTAGTGATTGGCTGGCATTGGGATATGAGGAGAGGGAGCGAGCAAAGGAGTTAATAGTTTTAATTGGTACAAATGATTTGAAAGAGGACAAAGAGCATGTAAGAATGGATATCAGGAGGCTGCTTAGAAAGGTTAAAAGAGAATAGTGTGACAGGAAGGGTAGTCAGTGTGTTGCCTAGGTATGACTGTGGTGAGATGAGGCGGAGAGCAAGGATTATGAATGATATGCTGGCAGAAATGTGAGAGGAGACGGGGAGTACAGTTTGTTAATGTGTGGAAGGAGTTTGAAAGACAAAGTGAACTGTATGGGAAGTGATGGACTGCAATTTGAGTGATTAAGGTGTGTGTCGCTTGGAGAGACTGCTGCTGGAAAGATAGAGGAGGTGAGTAAAGTGAGGGGAGAATGAATCAGATCAAGTGGGAAGTGATTTGGAAGAGCAGTGAGAGTAAGACAGAGAGAGAATGAAGAGGTGGTTATGAATGACAAAGTGAGTGGTATGAGTATAGAAAATGAGATAGAATGAGGTGTGCAAGAGGAGCGGGGAAACAGGGAGGCTCATGCTGGACAGGGATACACAGCATGAGAAAGGTGGATCCTCCAAGAGGAGGTGAGAGCATGTGTAGACAGGAAAGGAATGGGATGGCCTGGGATCAAGAGAAAACAGTTGCAATTGAAAAGGTTCTAAAATGAATAAGCAGAAAGGAAAATGGCTCCAGTCGAGCATAAAGAGATCGCATTGAATGAGTGATATCAGTGGAACTAGCTGTAGATCCAGGAATGAGCTGTTGTGTTTATATACAAATGCTAGAAGTATAAGAAACAAGGCAGATGAAATTTTGCATTAATTGCGTCTCTTCGCCCAAAGATTGTCGGAATAAGTGAGACATGGTTGGAAGAGGACGACATCCTGACAGGAATAGAGATGGAAGGGTATGATGTGTTTCTAAAAAGGGAGGGGGGGAGTGCTATTGGTGATAGAGAAAGAGTTATGTCCATACAAAGTAGAGATGCAAGAGGGAAATAGTCCCAGTGGTTTTGAGGCAGTATGGTGTTAGATAGAGGTGAATGGAATGAAATACTTGGTTGGATGTTGTTATAGACCAGGTAATGTGGATGGTAGTGATAAAGAAATGTATAATCAAATTAGCAAAGCAAATAAGAAAAGGGTGATCATTATGGGCGATTTTAATTATGGTAATATAGACTAGAATGATGAGATAGCAACTGGAAGTAAAGAAAATGAGTTTCTTGAGTTTTTGAGAGATAACTACCTCAGACAGTATGTAACAGAGGGCACGTGAGGATTGAGGGTCTTGGATTTGGTCATCTCATCAGTGGATATAATTATAAATGAGGTGTCAAATCATCCACCAATTGGTGAGAGTGACCATGAGGTGATTACCTGGGTGGTTGTCAGCAGTGTGAGGACCTCTGTAAGAAAAGGGTATATGTGTAACTACAAGGGGGGGGGGGGGTGATTATGAAGAGCTCAGGAGAAAGCTTGGGGGATTTTCAAAAACTATCTAGTAGATGCAATGTCCAAATGTATTTCAAGGGTGAGAAGGTTAAATAATGTAGGTGTGAGATGGATGAATAAAGAGATTAAGCATGCGATACAGAGAAAGAGGGCGTTGTGGAGACAGCATAAGAGAAGTGGAAATAACCAATTCCATGAGGTCTGCAAAGACCCGGCAAGGAGGATGACTTGGTTGGTGAGGGTAGCTAAAGAGAGGTATGAACAGCAGTTAGCTAATGAAGCCAAAAAGAATCCTAGAGAGTTCTTTCGATATGTAGCCAGCAAAAGAAAGAATGATATTGACAGGAGAAAATGGTATAAAGACAGCTGTTGCGGAATGTGTGGTGGAGATACTTAATGAACAGTTCATAAAGGTCTTTCAATCTTGTGAATGTGACTTCATGGAGAGATTGAGAGCAGTAGATGATGGGGAGGAGAGACTGACTGTAAGTGAGCAAGAGGTGTTGAGTAAATTAGATGTTAATAAGGCTGTGGGACTTGATAATATATCACCACATATTCTGAAGGAATGTGCCAGGGAGTTAATGCTGGCCTTGACATATTTTTTTAATATGAGTCTTGCATTGGATCCAGTTCCTAAGGAGTGGAAGGAGGGCAAGATTGTGCTACTTCATAAAGGAGGTGATTGAACTCAAGCATCAAACTATAGGCCTATCTGTGTGTCAGGTGTTGTGGTTAAGTTGTTGGAGAAGCTTGTGAGAACTAGGATCCAGAGTTGGGTTGACAACAATGGTATTATCTTTGATGACAGCATGGATTTGCTAAAGGAAGGTCATGTTTTAGTAATCTACTTACTTATTATAATAAAGTGACTGCTTCCTTCGACAGAGGAGAAGGATACACAGTAATATACTTAGATTTTGCAAAGGCTTTTGATAGAGTACCTCATGATAAATTGATAGTCAAACTAGAGCAGATGGGGTTGGATATTAGATTAGTGCATTGGATTGGAGACTGGCTATCTGATTAGTATCAACAAGTTGTATATGGGGGGGGGAGCGATATCCAGGAAAAAGAAAGTCACTAGTGGAGTGCCTCAGGGGTCTATTTTAGGGCACTTACTGTTTAACTTGTATATTAATGATATTGGTGAAGATTTGGATAGAGATATTCAGTTGTTTGCAGATGATGCAAAGTTTGGATGAACCACGAAGAGTAGTGAAGATGTTGTGGCCTTACAAGAAGGCTTGAATAAATTGAGTGATTGGGCATGGAAATGGGGATGTGAGTTCAATGTTGCAAAATGTAAGATTTTAAAATTTGGAAAAGAAAGATGGGATGCAGAATGTATGCTTGGTGAAGATATATTGTTGGAGGTGGAAGAAATAAGAGATCTGGGGGTGATAGTGGGTAAGGATCTGAAATTTGGGGGACACATGGCCAAAATTGTGAAGACAACACAAAGACTTCTGGGAATGATTCAATGGACACTGACGTGTAGAAGTGAGGAGATTCTTGCTCCATTGTTATAAGGCTTTCATTAGGCCACACATGGACTATTGCGCCCATATTTGATCACCTGGTTTTCAGAAGGATGAAGAGCTGTTGGAAAGGGTCCAAAATCAACTGACTATGATAGTTTCTGACCTCTGAAATGTCGAGTATGAGGAAAGATTGAGAAGATGTAATTTGCAGAGGCTGGTGGACAGGAGGAAGTGGGGGTATATGATAGAGACCCACAAGTTGGTAAGGGGTTGTTATAGGATTAATGCTGGAGAAGTTCTACAGAAAATAGTGGGAGATCAGAGGAGAACCAGGGGTCATTCCTGGAAACTGTATAAAGAGGGTGTGAGTAGGGGAGTGAGAGGCAGATTTTTTTGTGCAGAGTTGTAAATGATTGGAATGCCTTGCCTGAGAGTGTGGTGTCCGCAAGTAGTTTGAATGTGTTCAAGGCATGGTATGATGAGCTGTGTGTGTGATATAAGGACTTCCCAGATGAATCTTGAACTCCATGAGATCTTGGGGTAATAATAATATGAAATTCAATTTTATCCTTCTCAAGACTAAATGGTGATCACTTCCAATTTCAAATCCTCTGTGCACTCTAGTGTCCTGCACCAGTGAGAAAACATCACTATCATTAATAACATAGTCAATGAGACTTTTCTTATTCCTTGCCTCTTCTCTCCATGTGAATTTATGCACATTTTTATGTTGAAATATTGTGTTAGTAATAACTAGTCCATGTCCTGAGGAGAAATCCAATAGGTATCTGCCGTTATTATTAGCTTTCTCCAAATTTTCCCAAAATATTTTTATATGTCTCACAATCATTTCCTACTCTGCTATTTAGATCTCCAATAAGGATCAATTTTTCATTGTGTCAGTTGCTTTCTCTAAAGCCTCAAAAAATTCCTCCACTTCTATCATAGTAGAACCTTCTGTGGGACCATACGCACAAATAAGTCTCATTGTCCAGTTCCCCATTGTGATATTTGCCACTACACTATACTTGATATTGTTTTCCATTCAAGAAGATTAGCCTCGTATTTAGTGTTGAATACTATAGCTACCCCTTCTTTTCCTTCATTGTCATTGCCTGAACATAGCATTTTTTATTTATAGCTCAGAAAGATCTCACCAGTTTTTGTCTTTTTTGTTTCAGTCACCCTGATTATATTGATCTGGTACTTATCCAATTCCTCATCTGGTTCCATTTCTTTGCCATTCAGGCTTCTAATGTTGATGGTACTGATCTTGAACTCTGGTGGTGTTGAGTTGGGGTGTGTTTCAAGGATTTGTTCCAGTAGCTCACTTTTTTCTGTTAGCCCTGGCGATAATGACAGGGGCCTTGTTTAACCAAGCGACGCTCTAGCCGGCATGAGATTCTATCATGTTGTACCATCATTTTATATTGTGATTTAAGCCAAAAAGAATACAATTTGGTCAGCTAAATCATCCCAAATTGCCAGCTCATGCCAGCCCATTCAGTATTCGGCCCCTAGATACTGAACGAACATACCGTTCGTTCAGTATCAAGGTAAATACCTAACAGGGTGCACCACGAGAAGATGTGGATTGGACATTAGATCAGAATCCCTGGTCAGTTCTCTGAATTTCTTTAAAGGCTATGTGGAGGTCTTCTCTCAGTTATACAGTTTGACCCTTTAGCACCCCCAGAAATAATACAATGTTTTAAATAATGGCTTCACATGTGTAAGATAAAACTAAATAGAATTTATTACTCCTATATATTTTGCTCAATGTGTCATGAGTTCATTCAGGGAGAAAGCAGAAGAATTTGTAACAACATTTAAATTCTAAATACAAGACCAAGCTATACAGCATGTGTGTAATATCATGTGTCTCTGTTGCAGCTCTACAGTAGGAGAAAACACTATTAGAGTTCAGAGAAATTAGTATAGATGTATAATTAATTAATTAATTTAAAAAAAGTATAAACAATTCACAGCGATCACTTCCCAAACTTAGAGATAGGCATACAGTCTGTTCGATTAAGATTTTTGAATTTGTATCAAAAAATAGATAATCAAATTTGAACCTACTGTAGTGTGGCAACTTGGTATGGTTCCAGTGAACTTTGCATTTGGTGTTGATGGCTCGAGAAACAAGACCTGAACCTTCAGATTCGAAAAATCTTATATGATCTTCATGTTCTTGGATTCTAATAGTAGCAGAATTACCACTCTGTCAAAAAGATGACAAGAATGGGGTATTTGATAAACTCCAGACAAGAATAGAGGTAATAATATATCTTTGACAGGGAGTAAGAAAGATGACATCTTCCAGGCTGGTTTGAAAGTGGAATAGAAATTATATCCGTGAAGGATCCTTGCTATTCATTCAGATGTTCCTTTAAGGTAGGGTATGTAGATCCTTATAATGTCAGATTGCAATGTGAGAGAGGTATAATTATCAAATATTTTCTGTATCAAGGTTACGCTGTATCATTATAAACATTATACTATGTTTAACGTAGTATTAAACATTTAGAAATCTCAGAAATCTAAAATACTGATAGAACTGATGTTCAGACTGCCACAGTGCAGAGTATTCTGAATTTTCATGATAGCCTGGTTGATCCTTTGCCTGCACTTTCATGTTGGTAGCCCTGCTAGTAGCCCAGTATATTATCTCCAACCAACAGGCATTGAGGTATCAGACTGGAGGAGGTTATCAAGTGAATTAACATGGATAAGGATTGAGATGCAACATATACACCCCTCAGAGAAAAACCAAGTCCCAGTGACAGCAGTAAGCACCACTAGAGAGTAGATGCATTTCAGTGTGTAATGTAATAGTGTTACTGGTATGCAGTGGCAGCTCGTTCATATTGGCTGCAGCCCCTCCAGTATAAAATTAAAGTTCCTGTTTTATTATCGCCATTCTTAAATCTTTATATACAGTCATCCCTCGACTTACATCCTGGTTCATTCCATCCGGCAGGATGTAAGTCGAGTCGGACATAAGTCGATACATTAAATCAACAGAGTTATAGGGGTTAGGGACTTAACCATAATAAGTTTACTGTCATTTTCATTTTTAAACCTTATTATAAAACTGTACTGTGTGTTACTGCCACTATAAAACAGGAGAATAATGACCCAAATCTTCATCCACAATCACATCTTCATTACCTTCCCTGTGTGAATGATCAGGCTGTGCCTCTTCTGGTGTAACCTTTGTTTTTTTGTTGTAAATGTCCAATGTGCTATGCTAATTCCTCTTCTTCTTTTCATCATAAATTTGTTCATAGCAAGCAAACGCATCATGTACTTTTGTTTCTATTATTAACTAGCATTCAACATTGGGGTCCATGTCTTCAGCCATTTTGAGAACATCACTAACTGCAAAGAACATTTCTGCAAGACCCTTCATTGTAAATTGTTTAACTACCTCTTCCTGTTTCTCTTTTTCTCGTTTTTCCTCTTTTGCAACAGTTGTTCCTCCAGTTCGACCAGTTCTTCATTGGTCAACTCTTCAGGGGAACTTTCTGTGAGTTGAATTATGTCGTCATTATTCACTTCGAGATTCAGATTGTTTGCTAGGCCCACTATTACAAACTTCCAAAATCATGCACAAACTTTTTTAATGTCTTTTTCCATATGCCACTCACACATTGAGAGATCACTTCATCCCAAGCCACAGCAATATTTTTAATAGCATGATAAATATTGAATATTTTCCAGAATTGCATGAGAGTGTGGTCATTTCCTTCAGTAGCAGAAATGGCTCGTGAAAAAGTTCTCTGTAGATAATAAGCCTTAAACCCTACAGGAAGTCCCTGATCCATTGGTTGGATCAATGAAGTAGTGTTTGGAGGGAGAGACATGACCTTGAACTTGGTGAAGATCACCATTATAAGACGTATCAGACGGATGACCTGGATCATTATCTAGAATTACTAGAATTTTAAATTCTACATTTTCTTTCACACAATAGCTTTTTATTTCACTCGCATAACAGTTGATTATGGCATCCTCAAACAATTTTTGAGTCATCCACGACTTCTTATTGCTCCAATAATGAACTGGGAGTATGCTTCCTAATGTTTTTGAAGATTCGTGGATTCTCACTGTGCCATATCACAAATGGTTTCAGTTTATATCCAGCCACATTACCCGGGACAGAATCATGATACTGGCATTAAGAGCTTTGAAATTAGGTATAGATTTTAGTTTTTTGTGGATGAATGTCTGCTCGGGCATTTTTTTCCAAAACAAGTACATCTCATCCATATTAAATATTTGCTGTGGCAAATAATTTTCCACAAGCTCCTTGGCTGCCTTCTCAGCACTTGCAGATTCCCATACATTTTCACATTATGCAGCACAAAACGCTGCTTGAATCTCATGAACCAACCGGAAGAAGCGTTGAATTCGTAGTCATAATCAGGTTCTGCTTTCTCCTTCAACATGTTGAAGAGACTTAGTGCTTTAGCGGTTATGGTCACAGTGCTGAGGGGTATGCGCTTTTGGTTCAGGTCCCCTATCCATTATGCAAAGGAGCTTTTCCATATCACTGATAGGGCCTTGTCATTGCTTCGTCACTATCATCGATTTAATGGAAGCAGATCCTTTCACAACCTCTACGATTTTATCCTTATTTTTTAAAATGGTCGTCACTGTAGAATGAGACCATCCGAAGTCATGTGCGATCACATTGACGGGCTTACCAGCTTTGTGTTGCTTTATAACTTGCAACTTCATTTCAAGATCAATTGCTCACCTCTTTTTCTGTGATTCTTCACTAAGTTTTTTGATTGTGCATGTAGGGGCCATGTTGCACAAAACATCGCAAAATATTTAACAATAAATACACAAATAACCTATTTCTCAAACACAATCAACAGAGGAACTGTTGAAGACACGTGCCGATTGCCAAGGGAGGTTGTCGCTGAAAGCATTGTTGCCACTGTGCATGCTTTACCTTATGCTTGCTTGCATCTTGTTCGAAAGTGCAGCCAAAAATATTATTTATACCCTTATGGGATCACAGACGTATCTTCGAGAGGACGTAACTCGAACGGATGTAAGTGGATGACTGTATTTATCTAAAATTTATTTTCTTGTTTGTAATACAGTACCGCTTGATAGTATTTTATATAATTCATTTTATAGCAATAGTTTATTTTGCAATAGTCAGTGTACTGTGCAGGCTAGGGCTAGTATCAGTACTGGCTAGTATACTCAATGCTGGAGCTGCATTAAGTGCAGAACGTACCACATTGCTACCTAGTGGAGATAACATAGTGGGGGTAATGCATGATTTACATGCAGTTCGGGCTGGTAGCATTGCAGCTCAAGATACATTTCTACTACATGTGCACAAATAACACAAATTAATGTCATTGTCGTAGGTAAATATTATGCATTTACTAGCATTTAATTTATATCTTTGTAGAAATGAACGAAGAGAAGAATTCTGTTAAATATTTGCAAAATATAAAATTTTCACACCTGGAACTGCAGGAAAAACTTGAAATTAAAACTTTGGGGCATCTTACACCTGATTTAAACATCTCTCAGGCCTCAATAAAGTAGAGCACAGAGTTATGTATGAAATTTAACTCTGATGTTTAGAACAAGCATAATTATTTTATTCAATTGTATTTATGCGTATAACTTGCTTAGCAAAATAAATGATATAATTTTTTAATCCATATTGATTTTTTTTTATTGCTGCAGCCCCACCACTACAAATTCTTACGAGCCACCACCACTGTTGGTATGATTTCTTTATAATATGTTCTATACACTTGCCACTGGCTTCTGAGTTAACTCAGAACTACCATGATAAATTATGTTATACTGAACTGCCTTCCCCAGTTTATTATAGGTTATTTCATCATCATCATCAAATTCTTGCCATGTACCCTCAAGGGGTGTACAGGATATGATAGTACTACATGAAAAATTTACATCATTACTAACTTCCTATCTACAATTTTCCTCCAGATCAATCTGTTACTTGTCAAGACTCCAATATTATCAGATCTTATATTTCTGTCATCTAAGGCAGTGCTTCCCAAACTTCTGGATGTCAGGGCCCCCTTTGAAAAAATTAAAATATTTCATGCCCCCCTCCTCGAAAAAAAATCTTAATATAGACATATAGACATATATTATTATAATATTTATTGTATTTATCTTCAATACAAAACATACATAGCGAATATTCCAAAAATCATATGCAAATATTACATTTTTAGCATCATACATACACATTTGACATGGCACATTATCCCATATTTTTATATAGATAGATATATTATTATTGTACATTTGCAGTACATGCACATGAAATGTAAAACGATTAGTAATAATAAAGAAAGAATTTAAAACATAAAAGAAATTTAATAACAATTTAATGTGATTGATGTATTTGAAACTGCAATTTAGATTTCTGCTTTGAAATGAAACTTATATGAATAAGTTTCATTTCAAAGCATATTCATATTAATAAAGCATATGTTTATTAATTTCAAAGCAATTCATATTAATAAAGCATATGTTTATTAATTTCAAAGCAATTCATATTAATAAAGCATATGTTTATTAATATTCATTAAGTGCTGAAATACACAGGAAGCAAAATTTGTGAACCCTCACCAATATGTGATTTTTTTTCATTAAAATATAAAAAAATAAAAAAGAAATAATAAATAATAAAAATTAAATACATTTCTTTTAAGATAAAAAAAAATTCTACTTAACCTTAAAACATTTTCAGTTTGTTTTCATTATTTCACAGCCTCCCTCAACAAAACTTACGTCCCCCCAAGGGGGTTGTCGCTCACAGTTTGGGAAGTTCTGGTCTAAGGCACTCTGTGCCGTATCAGTCCACCTATATCTTGGTCTTCCTCTGGGTCATTTTCCTTCCAACCTGGCAGAGAACACTTGTTTTGCTAATCTTTCCTTGCCCATTCTGTTTAAATGACCATACCACCTGAGATTAGCTCTTCTAACGCATTCCTGGATGCTGACAATGTCAAGTTCCTTCCTAATATCCTTGTTTTTAATATAATATTGCCATTGATGCCATCTGTTCACACCTCTAATCTTTTCTCAGGATTCTCATATCTGTGGTCTCTAGTCTTTGGTCATGTGTTTTACTTCTGACCCAGCTATGAGATCCATAAGTTAAAACTGGTTTGAACACTGTCTTGTATACAGCTAATTTAGTGTTCCAACTAATTTCTCTCTTATTCCATATGAATTTATTCAATTGACTTCCTACCATACCAGCTTTGTTGATTCTGTTGTCTATTTTCATCTTCACTAAAAATTTCACCTAAGTAGGTGAAATGTTTTACTTGTTCCACAGGTTCTCCGTTCACAGCGCAGTTGACATTTTCAACGATTCTGCCCATTTTCATTGTCTTTGTCTTTTTATTGCTGACCTTCATACCATATCTGTTACAACAGTTATTCAATTTAGTTAGGGAATCTTGCAGACTTGTAGCGGATTTATTGATAAGTATAACATCGTCCGCATAAAGCAAAGAGCTGACATTAGCATCTCCAATTTTGATATCATGTTTAATACCACTTTCCTTCATAATGTAATCCATATAGATAATGAATAACAGAGGGGATAATGTGCATCCTTGTCTCACACCAGATTTAACATTAAACCGTCTTCCTATACTTCCTTCAATTTTAACTGCTGATTTACAACTCAAATAAAGACCAGGTATTGCTTGATATAATGCCCCATTGACACCATATAACTAGAATTTTGAATAGCTTCTCTCTTGGCACCTTGTCATATGCCTTTTACAGATCTACAAAACTTAAATAGAGATCTTTGTTATATTCCCATGCTTTCTCAACTATTTGTCGTAAAGTGAAGATCTGATCCTGACAGCCTCTATTTGGCCTGAATCCAGCTTGTTCTTCACCAAGCTTTTCTTCCACAATTCTTCTCAACCGTTTCTCAAGTATACTTGCATAGATTTTGCCAGGAACACTCAGTAGGGAAATACCTCTGTAATTCTCACATTCAGTTTTATTTCCCTTTTTATATATGGGTACTATGAGAGCTCTACTCCAATCATCAGGAATTCATCCCTCTGTCCAGGCCTTCAGAACTATGCAGTGCAGTCACTTCAAGACTTTTATAGATTATTTTAATGGACAAAATACTTTGTAGTGTAAAGCAAAACAAATGTAAGAGGCCAGATTTTTCGTGTGCATGATTGGTAATAATTATCTCTCTCTCTCTCTTCTGAATAATGGATGCAGTACCCTCATTCATATATCCCCCCCCCCATTTCTATGCTGCATTAGATCTTACAATCCCTCTCTACCATTTTGATGGTCTTTATACGGAATGTTGACGAGAGCATATTATAGTGATCAATTTATTCTTCTTTCCAGTGTATTCTTACAAGACCTATGCTCTCCTCCTTGAATGCCAACATGGCAAACTGACCAAGCTGACTGGAACACCTTTTCACAGTTTCCGTAATTCATTCTTAAGTGTCAACCAAAATAAATACTTATCAGTGATATATATATATATATATATATATATATAACGTATTGTGTTGTCCAGATAGCAATAACTGCAGTTTCAAAAAACATCATTGTGTTTTCCACCCTGTCCAAATACCATTATGGAACTGCAAGAGCCAGAAGCAATTAAAAAAAAAAAAAAAGAGAGAGAGAAAACATGGAGTATATTTTTAACAGATTATAAAATTATCGGACTTATTTAGATATACCTTTAAGAATTTTATGTTGTATATTATCACTAGAATCAACTCAGCAATCAGTTGGTAAGAACAATTAAAAAAAAATTGTTTCATTTATTTTTTTATTATTATTATTCATTTGAAATATAAAGTTTTCAAATGGAATCCTGTAAATGTATTGAAACTTACAGTGTATCAGCACATAACTCATATTTGTAATGCTTAGGAGCAAATGACTGAAAATAGCAGCAAATGAAGAGTATTCTGAAGAAAAAAGAAATTATAATACTATATGTGCCCTGATATTTGACGAATCATTTTTCTTCATTGAAGAATTGTGGATGATATATTTATGCTTTTCAATGATGATTTCATTTACATGATAACTATGAATGTGTCTCAGTCATTTTATTATTATTATTATCCCAAGAACCCGTGGAGTTAAAGATCTCACCTTGCGAAGTTTCTTTATGATACACACAGCTCAACATACTGTATCTTAAATACATTCAGATTCTCTACAGATGCCACACTCTCAGGCAGTTCATTCCAGTCATTCACAACTCTTCATACAAAAATCCTGCTTCTTACTCTCTTGCTCACACCCTCGTTATACAGCTTCCAGGATGACCTTTTGTTCTCCCTCCATTTCAAGAAAACCTCTTCCATGTTAATTCTATACCAAACTCCTTACCAACTTGCACATTCCTATCATATCACCCTCTTCCTCCTGTCCACTAGACTGTAAATTGCATCTTCTGAACCTTTCTTCATGCTCACCATTCCAGACACCAAAAATGACCTTAGTCAATCACCTCTAGACCCTTTCCAATATTTCTTTATCCTTTTGAAAACCAGGTGACTAAATCTGTGCACAGTAGTCCATATGTGGCCTAATCAAAGCCTTATACAATGGAACCAGTGGAATACTTACTTCTACAAGGCAGTGTCCTTCGCATCACTGTCAGAATTCATTGTGTTTTCTGTAACTCGTTCGCAGCAGGCGTTGGGATCAGATGATGGAAACAATATTCAGACCAAGGAAAGGAGGAGTAGAAATTCTGGAGGTCATTACAGTTTGCTCCTTTGTAGTGCAAAAGGATGTGAGGTTTGGAGTGGTTGAGGACAGGGCATTCTATGAGAGAGGAGACATACAGGATTGTGGCCAGAGTTCCTCAGAGGAGAGGTAACCTCTACAGTGTATCTTGAAAGAGAACTGGTCAATAAGAGATCTGGTATTCGGAGAGTGAAGCCAGTTATCAAAAATTTGAGTAGATAGATGTATGACTTGTGTTAGGTCATTACTTATGTCAAAGATGTCTGCTTCTCGTCCAGCTTGATTAGGGATAGTGAAATAGGGGAGCCAGTTGGAATTGTGGATGTTGAGATCACCTGGGAAAATGACCTTACAATTTAGATAGCTGGATTGTAGATGGTCAAGTTTCATGGAAAGTAATGAGAGGAGGTCAGAATAGCAGTCAGTGTTTGGACACCAGTAAATGCACCAAATGAATGTTACTAAATGAGACAAGGAAACCTTGAGCCAGAGAATGTCGAAAGCAGAAGATTCTAAATTAGCCATTCTTTGGCAGGCTATATCAGATTTCACAAAGGCACCAATGCCACCCTTGGGGCGAAATCTAAGTACAGGTAATCCTTGTATAACGCGGTACTTATACAACGCGGTTTCGATATAATGCGGTACTTATATAACACGGTCTACAAATTATAGAAACCCTTGTTGAACGCAGTACTTATACAATGCGGTTTCAATATAAGACGGTCTACAAATTCTAGTAACCCTTTATCTTTTCATATTTCATATATTTTTCAATGCACGACTTAAAAATCAAATTTTATCTTCATTAAATTTGCATCTGTCCGTATTATGCATGCAAAGATGGATAGATTTTTTTTTTTTTTTTTTTTTTTTTTTTTTTTTTGAGAAGCCTTCTTCAACAATTGAAATGATGGATGCACCAAAGCATACTAAAATATACATTAAATAGAAGAACGAAATAAGTAGCAAATTTATATTAGGAGAAATAACCTTTAGAGGCATGTACGTCAATTGTTTACCATATAAAGTATTTATTGTCGAAAATTGCTTCATTTTCTGCCAGGAAAACGCATTAAAAATCATCATCATGCATATCAAGGATTTAGGCCTAGCATGGCCTGTTCTGGTCTTAGAAGTAATTGTTGAATCATTTAAGAGGACGTCCTAGTTTTCATTTTCCTAATTTGTGAGTTACATACAATATGTAATGCTTTTTTTATGTTAAAAAAAATAATTTTTATAGTAATGGCCACTTAGAGCGCTTTTGTGATATATGCGTTTGTTAATAGGGATAAACCCACCCACTGTAAATTGCCAAGGTAACAATTGAACAAAACTGAAGATACATTCGGTTTCGATCAGCACATGAGACTCAACCTTCACGAACTTCTTAATAAGTGCTCCAATCTCTTCAATAGTAAATTAATTGATGGGGAAATAGATTTAAATGAGGAGGAACTGGTACAATTAATAGATGACGTTGAACAAAATGGCAGTGAAGTTCTGCTGAAGATTCTGATTATGATGAATCCATTAAAGAATTCAGTTTAAAAAAATTAGCAGAAGGATTGGACTTGACAAGAAAGTTATTTTATGGATAATGATCTTTCACTGGAGCACTCTGGAAAATTCACAAGACAAATGAATATTTGTTTAGCTACATATTATGAACTTAATAAAAAAAATTGCAGCATAATGGTAAGCAAGGTCTTATTACTGCCTTCTTGATAACTAAACCAGCTGAAGTATGCAATGAGAATTATAGATTTCAAGTGATGATGACGTCCAGCCACTTGCAAATAAAGAACATCTATGAATGTTATTTTTACAGTGATGACGATTAAAATATACACTTTATTTTATTTTGCCTAAAATATTTATGTATTATGTGCAATGAAGTTTACGTACAATTTATAATTTTTTATAATTTTATACTATGTATTTGTTTCATAGTTTACATGTTTTCTTAACTTACATGAATTACCTGAATTAAATAAAAATATTTTTTTTGTTGGATATGTCATTGTTAAAAAAAAAAAAAAAAAAACGATTTCGTAACCCAACCCTACTTTTTCTATATGGTCTGAGTCTCACATAACGCGATTTATATAACGCGCCATTTTTGTGGCACCTAACATCCGCGTTATACGAGGGTTACCTCTATATTACTGTGTATCCTTCTCCTCTGTCCATGGAAGCAGTCACCTTATCGTAATAAGTAAGTAGATTACTAAAACATGACCTCCCTTTAGCAAATCCATGCTGTCCATCAAAGATAATACCATTGTTGTCAACCCAACTCTGCATCCTAGTTCTCACAAGCTTCTCCAACAACTTAACCACAACACCTGACACACAGATAGGCCTATAGTTTGATGCTTGAGTTCGATCACCTCCTTTATGAAGTAGCACAATCTTGCCCTCCTTCCACTCCTTAGGAACTTGATCCAATGCAAGACTCATATTAAAAAAATATGTCAAGGCCAGCATTAACTCCCTGGCACATTCCTTCAGAATATGTGATGATATATTATCAAGTCTCATAGCCTTAGTTACATCTAGTTTGCTCAACTCCCCATACACCTCTTGCTCACTTACAATCAGTCTCTCTTCCCCATCATCTACTGCTCTCAATCTCTCCATGAAGTCACATTCACAAGACTGAAAGACCTTTATGAACTGCTTATTTAGCATCTCCACCACACCTTCTGAAACTGCTGTCCTTATACCATTTTCTCCAATCAATGTCATCCTTCCATAATCATTCTTTCTTTTGCTGGCTACATATCGAAAGAACTGCTTAGTATTCTTTTTGGCTTCATTAGCTAACTACTGTTCATACCTCTCTTTAGCTACCCTCACCAACCAAGTAACCCTCCTTGCCGGGTCTTTGCAGACCTCATGGAATTGGTTATTTCCACTTCTCTTGTGCTACCTCCACAATGCCCTCTTTCTCTGTATCGCATGCTTAATCTCTTTATTCATCCATCTCACACCTACATTATTTAACCTTCTCACCATTGAAATACATTTGGACATTGCATCTATTAGATAGTTTTTGAAAATATCCCAAGCTGCATTGATCTCTTTTCCAGCTAACTCCCCATTCCATGCTACACCTGCAAACTATCTCCTGAGCTCTTCATAATCTCACCCCTTGTAGTTCCACATGTACCCTTTTCTCACAGAGGTCCTCACACTGCTGACAACCACCCAGGTAATCACCTCATGGTCACTCTCACCAATTGGTGGATGATTTGACACCTCATTTATAATTATATCCGCTGATGAGATGACCAAATCCAAGACCCTCAAACCTCACGTGCCCTCTGTTACATACTGTCTGAGGTAGTTATCTCTCAAAAACTCAAGAAACTCATTTTCTTTACTTCCAGTTGCTCTCTCATCATTCCAGTCTATATTGCCATAATTAAAATCGTCCATAATGATCACCCTTTTCTTATTTGTTTCGCTAATTTGATTATACATTTCATTATCACCCCGATCCACATTACCTGGTCTATAACAACATCCAACCAAATATTTCATTCCATTCACCTCCATCTCACACCATACTGCCTCAAAACCACTGGGACTATTTCCCTCTTGCATCTGTACTTTGTATGAGACATAACTCTTTGTCTATTATCAATAGCACTCCCCCTCCCTTTTTAGAAACACATCATACCCTTCCATCTCTATTCCTGTCAAGATATCATCCTCATCTAACTATGTCTCACTTATTCCAACAATTTTTGGGTGAACAGACTCGATTAGTGCAACTATTTCATCTGCCTTGTTTCTTTCACTTCTAGCATTTGTATATAAACACAACAGCTCATTCCTGGATCTACAGCTAGTTCCACTGATATCACTCATTCGATGTGATCTCTCCATGCTCGAATGGAGCCATTTCCCTTTCTGCTTATTCATTTTAGAACCCTCTTCAATTCCAACTGTTTGCTCTTAATCCCAGGTCATTCCTTTCCTTTCCTGTCTACACATGCTCTCTCATCTTGGAGAGCATGTGTAGAAATGTGGATGCTTGGAGCATCCACCTTTGTCACACTGTGTACCCGTGTCCATTCTGAACCTCCCCGTTTCCTGTTCATCTTGCACACCCATTCTTTCATTTTCCATACTCATGCATATATATGTGGATACTCCCAATGATGACCTTGATATGAAGTTCAAAATGTCGTGTGATTATTTTGGTTTATATTATATAACTGAAACTTTACTATAACATGGTAGTTGTTTCCATAAATTTTAAAAATGAATATATGCATTTAAATCTTAATTTACTTCAGAAAATTTGCTTTACATAAACAATTTGCTTTCTGCATCCATTGACTGCATTATAAACAGGTGTTACTACATATCTTCTGCAACTGAAAGTTTGAAACATGATGTAAGGACAAATGTATTTAGATACTGTGTTTAATGCTACTATAAAACTGGTTTTCTTGAATGCATGTAGCATAGTGTTTGTGCGAGGGGTCATGGTTTTCATTATGAAGGATCCTTCCAGTTGTCTCTAATGTCACTAATTGTTGCAAAATATAGTACATAGATGGTGAAAGTCTCTGTACTCCATTTAGCGATACAATAAAACTAATTGTTTTTCTTTGCTTCCACAGTATTTAGTCTCTTTTGGAGTTTTTTTTTTTTTTTTTTTTCAAGCTATAGGAAGATTTTCATTCTGGTCTTTGAAAGAATGCACATAGCAAGTAAAAGAGTATACCATGTATACCTGAATAAAAGTAAATCCTTTTATGTATTATCACATTGCCATGGAGTCCTAAGACTCATCATGGAAGGCCCAAACCTATCAACACAATATCTATCGTTCCTCTGCTTGAAACTATTTACAGAAAGCACTTACAACTGACTTGGGCAACTCATCCCATTCATTCACCACTCTCCAAGCAAAAAATTTAGTCCTCATGCCCATGCTAACCACACTTTTACCCAACTTCCAGGGATGACTGCTTGTTCTGCCCTCACTAGCCAAGCGCGAAACATTTCCCCTGTATTAATCTTATAAAATCCTTTACGTGACTTAAATGTTTCTCTCAATCCCCCCACCTCCCCTTTTTTTTTTTTGCCTTTCAACCAACTTTTGTTATCTAACTCCTACTTTGATTTAACCTCCTGACCCTGGGTATACAATGTGATATTGCTTCCTCCAAAAACCCCTTCACTATCCCCTGTAATTCCACACCCCTTCTTAACTGAGATTTCCACGTTTTGCTACCTCCCAAGTCAAGACCACATGATCACTTTTCCCGATGGGAGGCAATATTGCCATCTTAATTATGGACAGCTCTTCTGACCCCATTCACTGAACATACTTCCCTTGTAGAACTTTATGGCATGGTACTGCTTCAAGCTGCCTCCAAAGTGTATCATACTCAATCTCACCTGCCTTGTAATTCCACACCCCTTCTTAACTGAGATTTCCACGTTTTGCTACCTCCCAAGTCAAGACCACATGATCACTTTTCCCGATGGGAGGCAATATTGCCATCTTAATTATGGACAGCTCTTCTGACCCCATTCACTGAACATACTTCCCTTGTAGAACTTTATGGCATGGTACTGCTTCAAGCTGCCTCCAAAGTGTATCATACTCAATCTCACCTGCCTTGTAATTCCACACCCCTTCTTAACTGAGATTTCCACGTTTTGCTACCTCCCAAGTCAAGACCACATGATCACTTTTCCTGATGGGAGGCAATATTGCCATCTTAATTATGGACAGCTCTTCTGATCCTATTACAAGATCCAATGCTGTTGTACCCAGTGTCCCCTCCATGACATTCTGCTTCAAGTAATTATCTCTCATAAGTGTATAAATCCTATTTCCTTGCTATGTGATCTTTCCTCCTTCTAATCTATGTTTACAAAGCTGAAGGCCCAAAATAATTACTCAACTTGTACTCATTGTACTAATGTGCTGATGCATGTCTTCCACATCCTCCCTGGCACTACCCTAGCCTATCACAACAACCAGTTTTATATTTTGTCCTCTTTGCCTCAATCTTACACCAGATTAATCCAAAAGAACTGCCATCTGCACAACTGATAGAATGTGATCATCAGTTGTACAAATGATCACATACTGCTAACATCAGCTGTACCCTACCTCCCCTGTTCTGTCTACTCTCTCCTCCTTTAAAATACTAAATCCATTACCTTCTATCTCTGTAATTACATACTACATCATCTGCTATTAGCTAAGTTTCAGTAATGCCTATAACATTTGGCGAGGGTTGCACTAACCAATGTCAAAAATTTACATTGGTTAGTGCAACATTGAAATAAATACACATATCAAGCACCACAAATAAACAGTACATGATGATTTGCTGCTTCATCAAACTACATTGATTATATCATGCCTAGAAGAAGAACTTGACAATCATTATTAGTTCATTTGATTAGCCCTTCCATATAGTTATTTACTGAGTTGTCCACGCAGTTAGCCTAGTGGATTTGCGCTTCGCAACCATATGCCTGGGGAAGGAGTGTCCTAGGTTTGATTCCCATCAATGACGTGAAGGAGATTAAGGATCTTCCTCAGCCATAGCCAAGTTAGCCGGTCTTGGGCATGGACAGCAGGGTTTTTTCCACCAGTTTATCTGGTGTTTTTCATCCCGCAAGCAGGCAAACCAGTCTGAGGACACACGGATTACAGTCAGGAATACTGACCCAGCCATAGGTCTGATTCGTCAGCCTATGCCGGTTCCGGAGCCCGGATAATAATTTAGGGGGACTAGATGGTATCGTGAACTCCCGTAATAAGGGAGAACACAGTATCACCACACGAAATTTATTTTTATTTACTGAGCTAGTAATGTATAAAGCTGCTGTTTATTATTGGTTTGTTATTTATATTTCCAAACAGTATTCTTTCCCTCTCTTCATAAGTTTTTAGTTATGCCCACCATAAATGCAAGCATTCATGTTTAGAGTTTATAGGAAAATATGTTATTCACTCCACCCAGCAATTTACAGGACACAAAAAATCGTTAATAATTCATTTGTCAGTAATGAAAGCATTTCTAGTCATACCTGTTCTTTCTCTTCTGTATATTTGCCAATCTCCAATGACTCATTAATGTCAATACACATATTTACACCTTTTAGTAATTTAGTATATCAACCAAATATAGTATTCTCCTTAATTATTGTTTTCTAATATATCCTCAACAAACACATTTGAATTACATTCAAATAAACCATCACAATAAGTGGTGTGTGCGTGTGCTGATATACAAACAAAATTGTGATGCAGCACAGTGTTTTCTCTCACCCCACCATCAGGTGATAGCAATAGTTTTTCAAATGCTCCAGTGGGAATGTGTTAATGATATTGAATAGGATTTGGCCAAGTGGTTAACACATCACTCTCCACCCAACTGGTTGTGGGTTCAAATCCCACTGTAGGCATGGATATTTGTGATTGTCTTCAGGTGAGAGATTAATTTCATCTACCAATGTGAGACCACTTCCCCATTTATTGAAAGTCTGAAGTGACTTGAAAAAGTTCCATGTTTGGTCTCATAAAATAAATAAAATAATAAAAAATATATAAAATTGATAAAAATGGGAAAAAAATCCTTAGTGCATGCATAACAAATGTACTACAGGTTCAAATAACCTTTTGTGGGTGAGAACCACATTAAAAAAAAAAAAAAAAGGAGGGAGATGGAATAACAATCAGTATCATTTCACTGTTACCAAGTTTAAGGTTGTGCATTTTAGAAGAATATTGCATGCAGAATATTTATATTAATGAGAATTTAGTCATTGAAGCTAGCAGCTCGGGAGGTTGTTGTGGGCAGTGAGCTTAAATTTAGGACTAACATTACTGTGATGGTTAAGTCATCGCATTAATCCAAATTTCTGTTTAGTAATCCAAATTTCTGTGTAGACCACATCTACACAGAAATTTGGATTACTGTGTAGATGTGGTCCCCTAGGTTCCAAGGAGTAGAAAGGCAGTTGAAAATACTAATAATGAGTAACCAAAATAATAACTGGCCTATGGAATTGTGCATGTGAATTGTTGAGATTTGAGGAATAGCCACAGGATGGGAAATATGATAGAAATATATAAGTTATTAAGGGGATTTTGCAGTGTAGGTACAAGTGAGATTTGCAGATTATGGATGGTGGAGGTACAACTCAGTATCATCACTGGAATCTAGCTAGGTGTGTTGCTAGGAAGCATGTGAAGTCCAGGTTCTTCTCATGTTGTGTGTATGGATGGACTACTATGGGATGTTGTGAGTGTGTCTTTAGTGAATGTGTTTAAGGAAGAGATGTGATAAGTAGAATGAGTGTCTGTGATGAGTACTTGGGCTCCTTGTAGGAGCATTCATAATAATAACAGGAATACTAATAATTCGGTTTGCTTCATTCAGCTGAGAAAACTAAGGAACTACTTATGTCATTGAATGTTACCTCATAGTTCTGAACTCAGCACTGCAATGTGCTTTTTTTATTTTATTTTTGTTTATTTATTATGTTTTTTGTAGAGTAGAGCATAACATAATGAAGTAGAATGAATGTTAAAATACGGTGCCAACTTGGAATTCAAATTTCAGAATAGCATGCGATATGATGAATTAACACTTTTTTTTTATTTTATACATATATATATGAAGGCCCTTATTAATTACAATTGATGAACAGTATGCAGTAAGGTATTGGTTTGCTAGTTTTCAGGTTTTGTTTTGGTTTTCTGCAGTACAGGAATATGAACAGAACAGTAAGATATCAAACTCTGTACCTCTGCTAACTTAGTGACAGAAAATTAATTAATATCTTAATTATAGCCAATGAATAATTTTTAGGGTGGCGTGTTGATCATTTGATTAACATGAATAGTTGAGTTATCTTATATAAGCATACACACATACAATAAGAAATAAGTTTATCTTCACTATAATGTTTTAATTGCTATTTTAATTTTTTTTCATTCAATAATTTTGTTATTGAAATGTCATATGTTTTGATTGCAGCCATATGTGATATAGGATCGGCATCATTCAAGTACGACATGAGACGATTAACAGAAATTTTAGCATTTCCAAAAGCTTGGTACAGACGCAGTATTGCACGAAGGATGTTTCTTGGGGAACAGAGTTCTGGAGCATTATACAGTGATCAAGGTAAACCAATTATTCTTTTTTAATAGAAATTAGTTCTTATGAAATAAAAGCTAATTGGATACTAAGATAGTGGTTAGCCTTTTCCAAGTTCACCACCTGAGATTGCTCTGCAATCATTCCTGCAGTTGGTCATAAATGACCACAGTACTGTGAGTCAAGAGTATGGAACATTGTGAGAAATTTCATAATAAGAACAGACAAAATTTTATCTCCTCATGATGAATTTTGATGATATGGCACAGACTACCTATACATAACATAGGTGGTTTGCGCCATATTGTGCCAAAAATTTCCTTCTTCTAAATGTAAAAATCAACAGACTGAACAATAGAATTTCTATAATACAATGTTTTAAAGCATTTATATGTCATATTGCTGGTTTTCAAAGCAATGTGGAAAGTTTTTTCTAACCTTTCCATATATGATATTTTAATTCATTAATTATTATTAATGCATGGGCATCTCCATGTTGTCCTAAAATTCATAGCGGAAGACTCAAACTATCAACACAGTATCTATTGTACATCTTCTTGAAACCATTTACATTTAACTCAGGAAAAACCATACCATTCATTCATTCACCACTCTCCAAGTGAAAAATATAGTTCTCATGCCCTTGCTAACCACATTCTTACCCAAATTGCAAATAACTTCTTTTTCTGCTTCCTCTAGAAAGTGCTGAAACATTGACCCTGTATCAATCCTATAAACTCTTTAACTAACTTAAATCTTTCTCTCATATCATCCCTTTTTTTTTCTTTTTTTTGCCTATCAACCAACTTTTGCAATACCCTCAGTCTATCTTCATAGGATGCATTTCACAACTTATCATCTTGATCACTTGCCTCTGTATCCTCTCCACCAATTCCTCATCCCCTAGAAATCCAGGTGACCAGACCTGAGCACAGTAATCCAGATGTATTCATATTAAGGCTTTATATCCTGTGATTATAATCCTGTGAGCCACCTTGGCTACTTTAGCAATATGCCCTTTAAACTTCAGCTTTCTATCTACTTCTACTATCCCCCATATCCCTTACTCTTCCCTCAGTGGTGCATAGCTTGCAATCTTTGTATCTCAAAATGCATAACTTCACACTTTTCCACATCAAATATCCATTATGTTTTTTCTGGCAGCGTATCCAAATTATCCTGCAAGCACTCTACATCACCTTCGTTAACTATTCCCCTGACCAACGTTGCATCATAAGCAAACAACTGAATATCTCCCTTCACATTATTTCCTATATCATTTTTGTTCAAACTAACAGCAGTAGTCCAAGCACAGAGCCCTATGGCACACCACTAGTCACATGCCTTCTCCTGGATTCTTCTCCTCCATATACTACTTTTTAGTATCTGTCAATCAGCTACCTTTTTATTCATATACTACCACCAATTTTACATCCATCCCCATTTGTTGCAGTTTTGTAACAGAGTTCCCTTTATCCAGCTCAGCTGTCACCCTATTAAAAAAGTTAATAGATTACTAATGCATAAACTACCCTTCATAAAGCCGTGCTACCCCCTCATATAGTATCATATTCTTATCCACTCATTCCTGAATTCTCTTTTTGGTAAACTTTTCCAGTACTTTTACCACCACTCCTGAGATACTGATTGGTCTATAATTTGCTACCACAGGCTTAAATCCTCTTTTATGCAAAGGAATTATTTTTCCCTCCTTCCACTTTCTTAGGACTTTGCCATAGATGAGACTTAAATTAAACAGCCTAGTCAAAGGCATTGCCAGTTCCCCTGCACATTCTCTTCAAACACAAGCTAATATCCCATCTATCCCATCTAATATCCCATCCAAGAAAATAACTATCTGAGACAGCATGTAATTGAAAATACTAGGGGTGTGAGAGTGCTTGACCTGGTAATAGCATCTGAGAATTTGACTGTAATGAATATGACCATGTTGCCACCTATTGGTGAGAGTGATCATAAGGTCTTGACCTGGGAAGTGGCTAAAGGTGTGGAATTTTCGATTAAGACAGGGTATATATGGAATTACCGTGCTGGCAAGTATGACAAGCTTAGGAGATTGCTTGGATCAGTGCCATGGCATGTACAACTGCAAGGGCTGGACGTCGATAGAGCATGGGAAGTGGTCAAGGAGCATTTACAGGAGGTAATGGCTGATTGTATACCTAGGGTCGGAATAGTAAAACAAGTAGGGGTTAAATGGATGAATAACACCATTAAGCTTGAGCTGCAAAAAAAGAAACAACTGTGGAGGGAATTTAAAGAAAGGGGTGACCTGCAGGCGCACGAATGGTATAAAGTGCAGGCCAGAAAGGTAACGAGTGTGGTAAAAAAAGCAAAAGTGGATTATGAAAGGAAACTAGCTTTGCAAGCAAAAAAGAATCCCAAACAGTTCTTTCAATATGCTGCAAGCAAGAAAAAAACTGTACACGGCAAAATGATTTTAAGGAATGATGATGGTAAGGAGGTCACTGAATCAGTCGATATAGTGGAGTTACTGAGCGCACACTTTGCAAAAGCATATCATCCAGGTGGTGACATTGAAAAAATGAAGGAACCATTAGTTTATACGGGAATAGCGATGAATGAAGTGGAGGTGACTAGTCTATTACAGAACCTTAATGTGAACACATCTGTGGGATTGGATGGTATACCGGCACAGGTCTTGCGTGAAGCGGCTAAAGAATTATCAGTGCCCTTCACCATGTTGTTTAATCTGAGTCTCAGGTCTGGTTTAGTCCCGAAGGTGTGGAAAGAGGGGAAAATAGTGTCACTGCATAAAGGAGGATCCAAGACTACGGTTGCAAATTACCGACCGATCAGCATATCAGGAGTCGTTGTCAAGGTCTTAGAGAAAGTAGTCAAGGGAAAAATACAGGAATGGATTGATGAAAACGAGATACTGTACAGGGGACAGCATGGCTTTGTGAAGGGTAGATCATGCTTCAGTAACTTGCTCAAGTTTTATAACAAGGTGACGGCTGAACTGGATAAGGGAAATGGGTTTACAGTGATACTGCTGGACCTGGCAAAGGCGTTTGACAGGATATCACATGGAATACTAATCCGTAAACTACAACATATGGGAATGGATATAAGATTGGTGAGATGGATAGGTGGTTGGTTGATGGAGAGATATCAAAGAGTAGTTTATTCAGGAGTAGAGTCCAAAAGACGGCCTGTGACTAGTGGTGTGCCGCAGGGTTCTGTTCTTGGACCACTGCTGTTTAATCTGTTCATTAACGATATAGGGAAGGATCTAAGTGGAACAATTCATTTGTTCACTGATGATGCAAAGTTGGGTAGGGCAATAGTGAATGCAGAAGATGTCAAAGTCTTGCAGAATGACTTAGATAGATTGGAGTTCTGGGCTAAGGAGAATGGATGTCAATTTAATGTGACAAAATGTAAGGTTATGCATTTTGGGGTGAAAAGATTAGCAGCAGTATACCACATTGGTAGAACTGTACTCCAAGAGATTGATGAGGCCAGGGACTTGGGAGTGTTGGTGGATAGGGAGATGAAGTTTAGGGGGCACATTGCAAAAGTAGCTAAATCAGCTCATCAACTCAGTTGGTTGTTGAAAAATACCTTGATGAGCAGAGACAAACAAGTTGTTGTACCTCTGTACCAAGCCTTGATAAGACCTCATCTCGACTACTGTGCCCAGATTTGGTCACCTCGGTTCCTTCTTGATGGGGAGGAGGGGAGATATGATTGGGACATTCAAATTGCTAAAGGGATTCTATAGGATTAATTCAGAGGATATTTTTGAGATCAGGACTGGTGGTGGGAGAACTAGGGGACACCTATGGAAGCTGGGCAAGAGTGTGGTTAGCAGGGGTGTTAGAGCTGGGTTCTTTACTTTTAGAGTAGTAAATGAGTGGAATAAGCTGCCAGAGTCTGTTGTGGGTGCTATGACGGTGAACGAGTTCAAGACAAGGTATGATAGATACTGTGAGAATGTAATCGCATAGTTGTGTGGACATGATGTTTAGGGCATCCCTCGATGAGTCTAAGGACTCCTGGAGTCGCCCGAAATAATAATAATAATAATAATAATAATAATAATTCCACAGCTGTATTTGCATTCAGAGTATGTAGTAACCTAAGTACCTCCATTTCATCAACTTCTGTTCTCACATCAATTCCAATCACCTGTGTCATAACAATATCTTCACTTGGATGGTATACCCTTGCAAAATGATCATTTAGTAACTCAACAGTTTTATCTGCCTCTGTTACTTCTGTAACATCTGTGTCATTCAAGTTATCCTTCCAACAGTCATTCTTCCTCCTATTTGTCACATAATGAAAGAACTCTTTGGGATTTCCTTTGCCCTTCTTGGCTAATTTCCTCTCAATTTGATTTTGCCTTTATTACCATTCTGGTCACCTTTCTTTTTGCCTGACCATTCTCCTTATATGCCCTACACAGCACATTTTCTCTTTCTACAGCACATACTTATCACATTATTCATCCATTACTCTTACCCATTTACACTCCTGACCTTGGGTAGTATACAATGTGATATTGCTTCCTCCAGATAACCCTTGACTATCTCCCATGCACTGTGAACATCCTTTACTTGCAGAACTTTATGCCATAGTACTGCTTCAAACTGCCTCCTAAGTGTATAATAATTACCTGCCTTATCATCAGCATCATCATCATAGTCCACAAAGAACCCTAGAGCAGATATTAGGAAATGTTCCTTACAAAATTCTTCCACGCAGTCTTTGATCAACAATTCACTTTCAACTCCATGAAGTACTGGTCCCACTTTTTATATTGTCTCTCCATTTTATTCTAGGTCTGCTTCTTTTTCTAGTTCCTGGAATAAGACCAAGATCTTGCATTGGTAGACCATTTGATCTGCTGATATGGCCAAGCCACATAAGTTGTTTCCTTTGAATCTTAGTTATGATGTTATCTCATCATCATCATCAAATTCCTGACATGTACCCTCAAGGGTCATCTGTTACTTGTCAAGACTCCAACATTATCAGATCTTATATTTCTATCGTCTAAGCCACTTTATACCATATCAATCCACCTATATCTTGCTCTTCCTCTGGGTCGTTCTCTTGCCAACCTGGCAGAGAACACTTGTTTTGCTAACCTTTCCTCGTCCATTCTGTTTAAATGACCATACCACCTGAGATTAGCTCTGCTAACGCATTCCTGAATGCTGGCAATGTCAAGTTCTTTCCTAATATCCTCGTTTTTAATATGATATTGCCATTGATGCCATCTGTTCACGCCTCTAATCTTTCTCAGGACTCTCATCTCTGCTGTCTCTAGTCTTTGATTAAGTGTTTTACTTCTGACCCAGCTCTCAGATCCATAAGTTAAAACTGGTTTGAACACTGTCTTGTATACAGCTAATTTAGTGTTCCGACTAATTTCTCTCTTATTCCATATGAATTTATTCAGTTGACTTCCTACCATACCAGCTTTGTTGATTCTGTTGTCTATTTCCATATTTAATTTACCATCTTCAGTAAAAATCGTGCCTAAGTAGCTGAAATGTTTTACTCGTTCCACAGGTTCCCCGTTCAAAACACAGTTGACATTTTCAACAATTCTACTTATTTTCATTGTCTTTGTCTTTTTAATGCTGACCTTCATACCATATCCTGACTAAATTGAACAGTTATTCAATTTAGTCAGGGAATCTTGCAAACTTGTAGCTGATTTATTCAGAAGTATAACATTGTCCGCATAAAGGAAAGAGCTGACATTAACATCTACAATTCTGATATCATGTTTAATACCACTTTCCTTCATAATGTGATCCATATAGATAATGAATAACAGAGGGGATAATAATGCCTCACTGACACCATATAACTGTAGTGTATTGAATAGCTTCTCTCTTGGCACCTTGTCATATACCTTTTCCAAATCAACAAAAATTAAATAGAGATCTTTGTTATATTCCCATGCTTTCTCAACTATTTGTCGTAAAGTGAAGATCTGATCCTGACAGCCTCTATTTGGCCTGAATCCAGCTTGTTCTTCACCAAGCTTTTCTTCCACAATTCTTCTCAACCGTTTCTCAAGTATACTTTCATAGATCTTGCCAGAAACACTCAGTATGGAAATACCTCTGTAATTCTCACATTCAGTTTTATTTCCCTTTTTATATATGGGTACTATTAGAGCTTTACTCCAATCATCGGGAATTCGTCCCTCTGTCCAGACTTTCTGAACTATGTAGTACAGCCACTGTAACACTTTTTTATCACCATACTTCAGCATTTCTGGTCGAATATCATCTACTCCTGCTGTCTTTCCACATTTCGAAGCCTTTGATGGCTTTTTCTACTTCAAGTATGGATATGTATTCCTGACTTTATGCCTGTTGAAGGTTTTTTTACCACTGTGCTATCACTGCTTGTTTCATTTAGCAATTTTTCAAAGTAATTACTTCATACTTCAAGAATATCTTTTTCTCCTGTTTTCATGTCACCTTTATCATCTCTAACTCCTTTTACAGCACTCTTTCCTCCATTTCTAAGCTTCTTCAACAACCTCCAGAATATGTTACCACCTTCTTGATATTTATTTTCTATGTTCTTACCAAAGCCCTCCCATGACTTTTGTTTAGCTAGTTTTACACAGTGTTTAACTTTTGTCTCTGTATTCTCTAAGAGCAAAAGCTGACTTATTTGCCAGGAACTTTTGATATGCTTTCTTCTTTTCCTTCACTGCCTCTTTAACTTCCTGTGTCCACCATGGAGTTCTGATTTTTCTATCCTTGCAGACAACCGCACCACATGCCTCTCTGGGTGAATCAATCAGGGTTTTCTTCAAGGCTTGCCACTGAATCTCCATGGTTTGGTTCCTGTTCTCAAACACTTTCATTTTCTTTTCAATAATCTTTCTGTATTTTAGTCTACAGTTCACATCTGAGAGCTGCTCAACTTTTATTCGCTTTAAAACTTTCTTACATGTTATTCTTTTCAATATGAAATTCAATTTTATCCTGCTCAAGACTAAATAGTGATCACTTCCAATTTCAAATCCTTTGTACACTCTGGTGTCCTGCACCAGGGAGAAAACATCACTATCAACAATAACATAGTCAATAAGACTTTTCTTATTCCTTGCTTCTTCTCTCCATGTGAATTTGTGCACATTTTTATGTTGGAACATGGTGTTAGTAATAACCAGTCCATGTTCTAAGCAGAAATCCAACATGTATTTGCCATTATTATTAGCTTTGCTCTTTTCTCCAAATTTTCTAAAAATATTTTTGTATGTCTCGCAATCATTTCCTACTCTGCTATTTAGATCCCCAACAAGGACTTTTTCTTTTTCATTGTGTCAGTTGCTTTTTCTAAAGCATCAAAAAATTCCTCCACTTCTACCTTAGTAGAACCTTCTGTGGGACCATAGGCACAAATAAGTCTCATTGTCCAATTCCCCATTCTGATGTTTTCCCACATCACTCTACTTGAGACTGCCTGCCATTCAAGAAGATTAGCCTTGTATTTTGTGTTGAATATTATTGCTACTCCTTCTTTTCCTTGATTGTCATTTCCTGAATATATTGTCATTTCCCGGCATATGGCGATATACATTCATCTGCTGATAAACAAATTATGATAGAAAGGAAGGGGAGTTGGAAATGTGGGGGTAGAGAGATGTGGGAGAATTATTGGTGAGGCAAGAGGTATGTGAACTTTTTGAAAAACCTGGTTTTTCAAAGATTGGATCTCTCATGTTCAGATACCTTCTTTTTGATGGCATTTACTAAAAGGTGTACATACACAACTCTTCAAGCAAAGTTCTCTTCTGCAAGGATATCCTTATAACTTCATAAGTTATTAGATAGGGTGCATGCAATGTAAGTACCCAACTATGAAGTTCATAGCAGAAGAGGTTGAATATTTCATATACCAGGTTCTACTGTTATTAAAAGATAGAATGTCAGTCTCACGGTTAAGAACAAAATGATATAGTATTCAGGAACAATCTCAGCATTTGGACCATTGTAATCGTTTATTCCAAATATTGGAAAATGAAATTCTAGGTAGTACTAGAGAATGTCTGCTCATGTGTGATTGGTTTATAATTTTTAATGGATTTGGGAAGCTGTGCTGCTTAAACAGCTTCTTCTTATCATGAATTTTAGGCCAAGTGGCCTGTTCTGGTCTCATGCCATCTCTTCCTTGGTCTGCCAATTCTTCTATTTTCCATTTATTATAGTATTTTTGACAGTTTACTCTTGTCCATTCAATTTATATATTTTAACTATTTCTGTTTATATTTACTTATATAGTGGTTAATTGGTAAAATTTCTTCATTTGTTTTATGTCTCTCTTGTATATGCAACTGTTTTTCTGCTGTTTGAATCAGTTTTTTATTTTTCCTTTTACTTCCATATATAAAGTTGGTTTAGAAAGAATACTATATAGTCTGATTCTGGTGTGTTTTTTGTACCAAGGATGGCTTAAATGTATTATTTATGCCCTTTACTTGAACAAAATTTGATATTCTAACGTCTATGCTTAAATAGCAAAATTTTAATATTGGAATCCCTAAGTCTCATGCTTGTTTTTTGCTTATCGTAATCTGCTAGAGAATGTGGAATAGAAAAAGATGCTAGACTGTCAAATGTTAGTGCCAGACCTCTGTAGATACTGAAAGCTAAACAGTTCAGAAATCATATTTTCCATATACAAGTAGCAATATAAACTTATTATTAAAATATTATGGATTAGAATTGAGTGTAGATTTCTCAGAGGGAATCTTCCTTTTTATATCAAACACTTTCTTTTTAATCAAATCTTTCAAATCTGAGTGGGTGCTTCTGATCTAGTGTCCAGTATCCACCTCCTCATGGTGCATCCCATTAGTAGGTAAGATACCTATGTACTTAACAAGGTTGGGCTTTCAGTTTGTGGTTTAGCAAACAAATTTATATTCTTCATTGTCCTAAACCATAACAAAATGATGGTACAATAATGAAATGTTATGAGGTTGGGATGTCAAGCAGATTAACAAAATCTCCCTCTCTCCCTGTGTTCATCAGAGAGCCAGCAAAATAGCAAAAAGTCAGCTACTGGAATAAACTCCACCTACTCAATATCAGCAGAACTACTGAATTCTGCTGATGTTGAGTAGTTGAACTACTGAATTACTGAAACAAAACTGAATTACTGAAATGGGCTACTGAATTACGGAAACATTTTATTTCTAAATAGCAAATAAAAGAGGTATTATTTCTGGAAAAATTCCCGTGTTACTTCTCTTAAAAACTATTATTTTTACGGCTATTTTTGCCTGTTTTCGTTTAGGAGTGACCCTTTTTTAAAGTCATTGGCTTTTTACTCAAGAATTCTTAGGGTATTACAGATGTGTTTTAGAGACAATATATGCAGAATAATAGAGGAAGAAAATTTGCACATACCTTGCACAAACTTTGCACAAACAACAACATCCTTATTTGGATGTTGTTGTTTGGTTGTCTTCATTCTGCGATGTGCATACTTCTGCTGTTAAAAGGGAGGCGGGTTGAGGCAAAGTGGGAGAATTAATTTGAAAAAACCTGGTTTTTTTTAAAATTATACATACATATATTATTATTTTTAAGGGCGCTTTTTTTGAGGAAGGGTTTATGGGAAAAGGGGCCGGGGAGAGGGTGCGAACCATTTTGACCCTTGTGTCATCATTGGAACATCTTGGGATAAGTGTAGGCTAGGTCCTGTTGGCTTGGTGTTTCTGCCTTTGAAGTGCTTCTGTTATTGCCTGTTGGTCGGAGTTGTGACCTGATTTTTATGTTGTAGAGCTTCCAATACTCAGAGATTATGTAGGGTCGGTGGACGTCAATCAATCCACTGACCTCCTCAATCAACGTCCACCGACGAAGATGTTATATTCAGGCAGTGATAATTGGAAGGAAGGAGTAAGTGGTCAGCACTAAACAAGACTCAAATCATCTTAAGTAGCATGGTATGGACAGACATCAGAATGGAAAATTGAACAATGAAACTTATGCTGTTAAAAAGGATTTTAACCTATGGGCCAACAGAAGCTTCTATTAAGGAGAAAATTGCAGAGTTTATCGAGTTATAGTGAAGGCAGCTGACATAAAAAAAAAAAAGAGGAGGAAAAATTGGTCCTTGTTGTAGATCAGAATAGCAGAGAGTAGGAAATGAATATAATACATGTAGAAATCATAATGCTAATTAATAATTGAAGTCACTTGCATAAAATTGTTTATTTGCAGAATTTTGAGCTGTGTTTCATGGCCATTTTCAATACAGGAAGATAACCACAAAAAAAGAGAGAACAAGAATTAAATTGAAAGAGCATGATATTATATGCACTATCAACTGCAGGAGAATAACTCCATTTGCAATAATAGATATCAGGAAATAAATAAAAATAAAATAATTAATTGCAGTTTATGAAAATTAGTAAGAACTTTGGTGTTGTTCTACTGAATTCTATTTTGTAGATAAGGTGTAGTTTGCTAAACTGGATTTATTGTGCTCCTTAAGTGAAATATATTCTTGATGTTTGAGATGAATTTGGGCAAAATGACCAGTCTGTCCATAATAACATAAGCCACAAAAGCAGGGGGGGGGGGGGGTTTGTAAACTCCAGGATAAGAAAGAGAAGGATATTTGTCTTTTGGAGAGATAAGGAAGGTACATTAGTTTATGAACTGGATGGAGGGGGACTTGTAAGTCCATCTGGTGAAGAAGTCTTGCTATTTTTTTCTGAAAGGCCTTTAACATGTAGAAGATAAATTTGGGAAATTTCTTCTTGAAAAGGATTAAGATGAAGGCCATAATTATTGATTATTTTATTGACAGTTTTTGTATTATAACCATTAGAAGTAAAAGTGGCTCTGATAATAGACAATTCCTAGTTCAGAAAATCAGTTGAACATATTTTATGAGCTCGTCGAATAGAGATTTGACTACACCATATTTCTGACAAGGGTGATGATGTGAGTTAAAATCTGTGTATTTGCTAGTATGAATTGGATTTCTATATTGTGAGAATTATAGTAAACCTTAGAAAAGAAATAATGAAATGTATGAGCAAATTGAAGATATATGGAACATATTCAAATAAAGAGACAACACAATAATAATGGGAGATTGAATACTGTAGGAAAATTTGGCTTAGGACAGAGAAATGACATAAGACAACATCTAGTAGATTTCTGCAAACAGAAGGAATGAATAATCATAAACACAATATTCCAAACACACAAAAGAAGAACATATACCCGAAAGGCACCCGGAGACACAAATAGATACCAATTTGATTATATAATGGTTAAAACAAAATTTAGAAACCAAGTCAAATTTAGTAAAGCCCTCCCCGGAGCAGATGTTGATAGTGACCACAACCTTGTATTAATGAAAAAAAAAACAACCAAAAAAAACAACAACACATAAAGATCAACATATTGAAACTAAAAAATGAAAACATCAAAAGACAATTTCAGGCAACTGCCAAAAAACTAACACAAGAAAATGCAAAGGAAAATACAAACAATTACGATAAGTGGAATCAAATAAAAGACAGTATCCTAAAAGCTAGTAACAAAATACTAGGAAGAGAAAAGCAAAATATAAAAAAACCATGGGTAACTGAAGAAATATTAAATTTAATGAGAAAAGGAAGCTATACAAGAATACAGAAAAGTCAAACACAAAGTTCAACAAGAAATTAAAAAATCTGATAACAAAAAATGCAAGCAAGCAAAAGAAGAATACCTCCATGAAGAATGTAAGAAGACAGAAGAACTGTTTAATAAAGGAAATCTAGAAACAGCTTATAGCCAAATAACAAAAATCAGCAACAAACTGAAAAAGGCCACACATTAATAAATGAGAATGGTAAACTAATTATTTATTCTGAAGAAATATTACAAGAATGAAAAAAAATATCTTGAACACCTGTATCAAGGAGAAGAACAGGAAGAAAATGACACAGAAACTGAAGACAATAGTGGACCATCAATAATAAAAGATGAGTTTGAAAAAGCACTTCAGGACTTAAGCCAGAAGAAAAGCCGAAGAATCGATAACATCCCAAGTCAAGCACTTCAAAATCTGGATGAGGAAACAAAAAATTATATATTTGAACTAATAGCTAAAATATATGAAAATGGAGATCTCCCAGAAGACTTCACAAAATCTCTGATAATACCAATCCCCAAAAAAGCAAATGCCCTCCAATGTAACCAACACAGAACAATTGCCCTAATTACACACATTAGCAAAATCCTATTAAAAAATAATACAAAATCGGATATATAAAATAATAGATTCACAAACTAGAGGAAGACCAATTTGGATTCAGGAAAGGAAAAAGAACAAGAGAAGCAATACTAAGCCTGAGAACTATAATCGGAAAAAGAATGGAGCTAAACCAAAAAACATATACATGCTTCAGGGATTTAGAAAAAGCATTTGACAAAGTTAACTGGAAGATGATGTGGAATATTTTGAAGAAAAGTGATATTGACTATAATGATAGAAGATTAATCAAACATATATACATAAGAACAAATAATAAGGAAGAAACCATACATATTAGATGTGGAGTAAGACAAGGGTGCATATTATCACCCTTGCTCTTCAACATATATATTGAAAATGCCATCAGAGAAGTTAAAGAAAAAACAAGAAGTGGCATAAAGATTGGTGGAGAGGAAATATTTTGCCTCAGATTTGCAGATGATATTGCATTCATAGCAAAAAGCAGAAGACCAAAAAGTTAATCGAAACAACAAATGAAAAATTTAATAAATACCACATGAAAATAAATGTTGAAAAAACCAAAATTCTACTGGCAAGCAAGAAACCAAATATCATAAAGAAAATTAAATTAAATGGGAAACAGATAAAACAAGTAAAGAATTACAGATACCTTGGGAGTACAATAAATGAGGAAGGAAGATCAAAAGAAGACATAAAGATAAGAATAGGCATAGCAAAAAACCAATTCAATAAAATGGAAAAGGTATTAAAAGGAAACTTAAGTCTACAACTAAGGAAAAAACTTCTAAAAACTTATATATGGAGTATAGCACATTATGACAGCAAAACATGGACAATGGGAACAGTAGATATTAGAAGACTGGAGGTATTTGAAATGTGGTGTTGGAGACAAATGCAAAAGATAAAATGAACAGACAAAAAAGTAATGAAGAAGTGCTTAAGGAAGTAAATGAACCCAGAACACTGATAAAGACATTAATAACATGAACAGACAGATGGATTGGACATATCTTATGACATGAAAATCTGACAAGAAGAATAATAGAAGGCGAAATTAAAGAAAAAAGAGAAAGACCAAGGAAAAGATACTTTGATCAAATAAAACAAAGTACTGGACTAAAAACATACTATGAAATAAAGAGGAAAGCAAACAGAAGAGAAGAATGGAAGGAAATGCTGCTGAGCTACCAGTCATAAGACTGATGCAATAGAAGAAGAGAATTGAAGACTGCCATTTGGTTGATGTAGAATGAGAAATGTCCAGAAAATAAAACATCATGAAAATTATGGAAACAACTACCATGTTAGATTATAACTTTAGTTTAATATAAACCAAAACAAACACTCAATGTTTCAACTTTCACATTAAGGTCATCATCTGGAGTATATACATATATATATATACAAAGAAACAAACTACGCCACATTCTACATGCCATGCTAAAGTTACTGACCAACAGTTACAACTATTGGCCTGAACCTCTGGTGAAAAAAAAAATAATAATAAAACCTTACTACATCAAAGATAGAGTCCTATTATTATTATTGTTATCTATTACGTTACAAAATTAAATTAAGCTAGAGAGCATCATGTTTACAAAAAGGGAAAAAATTAATAAATAATAAATAAAAATAAAAGATTACTTATATAAGTATACATATAAATTACAACCAACCGGTATGGATAGCAGCCAATAAAAGCTGAAAAATTGCTTCGAGTCCTAAAGTGAGGGTTTGCTGGAAACTAAGTGGACTGAATGTGTGCCATCCAAATCCTTGAGATTTTTATGCCACTATTATTGTTAAGATTAGGGTAGTTAATCAAAATTTCACAGGCTTCTTTAAATTTCCATTCATACCAGGTTTTTGTATGATAACAAGCAAGTACTTTTCCAATCAATTTGGTGTAGGTGTTAAGTGCGTGATCTGAGAGACATGCTTCACCAAAATGTTAAATTTAATGTGTTATTTGTGCCCTGTTTTTTTATGGATAGGGATTGTACATCCAGTTTCCCCAATATAAGAGAAAGAGGAAGACCAAGGAAAAGATACTTTGATCAAATAAAAGAAAGTACTGGACTAAAAACATACTATGAAATAAAGAGGAAAGCAAACAGAAGAGAAGAATGGAAGGAAATGCTAAGGGGGTGGGGGAGGATCCTTAGAGGATGTTTTTTAATTTTAAAAGTGGCATTAAGATTATAATGGTGCAGGATTCTATTGATTTTTTTAATAACCCTTTAATGTAATAATATAGAATACAGTAAAACTGTATTCTATATTTTTGCTATAGCCATGTATTGCTAATAATTTTTAATTCCTGTTCAAGAGCTTGTACATTAGAGCAAATTGTTATAGCTCTGTTTTTGAGGATGTTAATGACTCCAAATTTTTGCAAAGCATGGTGATATGAATATATCACCACTCATGTATATATTAGCCGGCATGTAGGTTTGCGGTAAACAGCTTCCGTATAAAATTTAGCATTTAGGGGGATAGAGGTGAGCCCATAGCTGTACCTTCCTTTTGTAGGTAAAATTTATTTGCCACATGAAGTAAGCAGAACATAGTGTAAAATTTCGTGTGATAAATTAATATAATTAATTTATAGAACTTGATTTTACAGGGGTTTTAGATCTAAATAATGTAAGAAAAATAATATAAGAATCCTTTTGTCTAGAAATTTACTGTATTGAAAATTGTGTTAAATAATTCCTGAAACGTTCCTTAAACGTTGCAGGGAATTCTCTATCATTCCAAAGTTCCTCATAGTCAGAGGTCATATCAACTTTAAATAATTCCTGTTAAAATATTGTACTTAAAATTAGAAAAATAGAATAAGAGATATTATCATTGTAAGCAAGCAATAAGAATATTGTATCAGAAAAGTATCAGAAAACAACACCCTCTCCTTCCTAGACACTCTAATTACTCGCCAGCCTGATGGATCTTTGGTTTTCTCTGTTTATAGAAAACTCACCCATACAGGCAGATACATTCACCAGCAATCCCCCTCCCCTCACAACAATATGGGGGTTATTAAAACACTATATAACAGGGCAAAATTAATCTGCTCAGATGACAGTGTCCTAACCACTGAACTAAACCACATCCTCAACACTTTCTTAGCCAATAGCTACAACCCCCAAAAAATACTAAAATCAGTAAACCACATCTCCCCCTTCACAATAAAGATTACACTAAATCTATCACCATCCTCTACATCCGGGACACCTCTGAGAAAATAACCAATATCCTCAAAAAATGACCGAACTTTTTGTTATAGACCATATAAAAAGTTGTCATCCCTTATCTGCTTTATCAAAGACCAACCGCTTCCCCTAGACCTACCTGGTGTATACCAGGTCCCTTGCAGCTGTAAATTGTCCTACTTTGGCCAAACAGGCAGGACAGCGAATATCAGGATTTCAGAACACAAAGACTACATCCAGTTTCACCAGTACAGCCACTCTGGGCTTGCAGACCATGCCATAGATACTCGCCATAGAATTCGTTGGAAGAAAACTAAAATAAGACACCACACCAAGTTCAAGTACAAAAGATTATTCATGGAATCATCAGCAGCTCTAAAAAATGTTCCAAATCTCAACAAATTTGGGTGCATGAGACTACCCCAAATTTGGGAGACTTCCATCATGAGAACTTCAGCCCAACAGCCAAGGCAATGCAATTAGCCCACTAGGGGGCACCATTAGGACTTTAGGAACAATATTAGTTTCTTGCCTTCTTCCTTATTTGCTTTTGTTAGTGCCTGCGTGTACATACCATATTTGTATGTTCTTGAAGATGGCAACGTTGATGTTGCCGAAATATTGAAGGTATTCATTTAAATTTTCTTTTAATTAATATCCATTTTATGCATTGTAAATTCCTTAAGTTAATTACCAGTTATGTATGACAACATATGATTATGTATGACTAAGCCTTGCTACAAGAATTACATTATATCTTCTGCTTACATATCACTTTTCTGTAATATTAGTTTCACTCATACTTGACTGAATACTTATCCTCTTTGTACCATGAGGCACAAAGAGGATAAGTAAGTAGTAGTAATAATTGACTACTTGTCATCCTCTTTACTTTTTAAATTTCTTTTCTGCATGATGGAAAAAATATTAGTGAAGAGAAATAAATAGCTATTTAGATCCTGATTTAAAAAGCTATGATAATCAGTGAACTCTTCAGAAGATTTTATTTTCTGCAGTCATTGCTCACTATAGCAAACATCATTATAGTGAATTTAGTTGCTGTAATTTGTATAACATCATTGCCCTGCTAAAGGAAATTCACTATAGAGAACTATCGATTATTTAAAAAAAAAAAAAAAACATTCCTGTGAGTTTGCTGTAATGAGAATTGACTGGATTATCTGTGTATCAAAATACTTGTTTAACTTTTCTCTTATCATTACTTAAAAATACATTGTATAAAAATTAAACATTAGCTTTAGCATTAATCAGTAGCTGATGAAGAATATTTATTCCTTTTTAGAAGATTCTGTTGAAACTAGTAGTAGCAGTGGTACTCTTTCTCCAAGTGTAAGCAAGTCAGATTACTTTCCATATGTTCCTCCTCAGTCTCCATCTTCTGCACAGGCGACTAGTAGCAGTAGTAGTAGTGGAGGTGGTGGCAGTAAATCGCCCGGAACAGTATTGGCAAGTAGTCAAGTAGGCCAGACTAACATTACTACTAAGGTATCATACAGTATGTTCGCTGATACAGATGCTCATAAAATTACATCACATTCAGTTATTGGTCAAAAACATCCTCGAGACAGATTATGGCTAAATTTGGAAGAAGGATTACCAAGAAATTCCATGAAGATTGGAAGTAAGTAATACTTTTCACTTAGGCAGGGTGAAAGTTATTTATATATATATATATATATATATATGTGTGTGTGTGTGTGTGTGTACTCAGTTTTCTTTCTTATTTCTTGGATATATATATGTGTGTGTACTCATTTTCTTTCTTATTTCTTGGATATATGTGTGTATGTGTGTGTGTGTACTCATTTTCTTTCTTATTTCTTGGATATATGTGTGTGTGTGTGTACTCATTTTCTTTCTTATTTCTTAGATTCAGCATTCGTTTTCCTTGTTGTGCTTTAGAAACTATTGTCTTGGCCCTTCTACATTTTCTTTCTCTTATTTATGCTTTCGTAACTGTTTCAGAATTCTTCCAAATGTTCTTTTTATCTTGCTTACTCTTTGCATAATTGTCTCTTACAATGAAGATTAGATTACCTTCTTTCTTTCCATGAATATGAAACAAATAACCATAACCACAGTTTTTTAGGTTTATAGAGAGGGGAGAAAAAAAAGAAACTCATGCAGGGATCATCATTGCATTTTGAGCACTAAACTTTCTTTGTGTAGTTATTTAATTAGAAAGTGAGATATGTTGCATGACTGAGTATCTTCATTTGATCCTGTACTGACAGCCAGAGTATGCTCTCAAAGACTAGGAAGTAATGCAGAATACTGTAAATTCAGCATATTATTATTATTATTGTAACACTACTGAGGTATCCAAGGACTCTTGGATACCTTGGTGGTGTCACATAATGTATAAGGATAATGTTTCTCGCCATCCTTATAATAGGTGAAAGGCCAACAGGGAAAATGTCAGCCTTCTTTATTTAGATAAACTTAAGTGGAGTGTCCCAAAACATTTTTAAAAAATGCTATGTTCTTATGTAAACATAGTATCAGTGACACTCAAACTGCTGTGGGCAACATCACTGGAGAGAATACCAGTTATAGTAATATCTCATAAAACACTCAACTGTTCTAGAGGTGTGATGTCAGAATTGGATCTGTTTGATGTTCGAGATGAGATATTTTCAGGTATGAGGGTAATCCTGATATGCAGGGATGGTGGTGTTCTTCTGACTAGGAATATCACCTTAACTTTAGATACACCGAAACATCCAATATCCATAAAAGCAGGATATCTCAAATGCCCTGTTAGGCACTATATCTCTAATCCACTAAGGTTCTTTGAATCAGAAATATAGACATGCCCAAATAGCCTATCATGGTTTCACCATCTTTGTCCAGTTTGGTAGTAAAGAGCATGATCATAAATCTTTCTCTGCAAAGAAACCAAGATGTATGAACTGAGAAAGAAACATTCAGTCCTTGAACATGGCAAAAGAATGCAGAGAGAAAACTAGTTACAACCTTCCCTTGGTACTTACTACAGGCAAAGAAGGTGGCAGATAAGAAAATATCAAATGCAGCAAAACCCCATATGTCTGAACCACCTCTATAATTTCAGCATCCCTGATTGTAAGTGTTTCTCTTTGGAGTGCATGAATTATCCATGCAATTATAGCATCACTCCCGGAGCAATTCCCCTGAAATGAGAATTGGCTTGTCAAGAAAATCCACCAAACACATATAAATTAAAAAAAAAAAACATTACTTCTGTATCCATAAATTGAAAGTAAACACAAGAACTGATGATGATATATCAGTTGATGCATTAAGCATTTTTCTAGAGATTGGCTGTCCGTACATCCCAAAATCAAATTGACAAACACAAACTAGACATAGGTAAGCTCTAAACCTCTTTGAAAATTAGATAAGTCTATACATAGCTTAAAAAAAAAAGAAAAAATAGAAATAGAAATGGAAATTCTTACAGTGGAACAGTTGTGGATTCAGCCAAAAATATATATGACAACAAGCTTTTTCTGCAGAAAAAATAAACCCATTTGTTTCTTTCTACAGGTTCAAAAGTCAGTCAGGATCCACCTTAAGGCATCCAACTATGATTCAGAGATCAGAACACTTGTTCTTGGAGATGCAATCCTTATGGGCAACCATACCACTTTTCAGCATATCCAACTTAATACTACTCTGGGAACTGTGGCCATCCATCTCTCAGTAGGATTTCTTATTACAGTATTTTCCATTTATTTGCCACCTCATTCTGAGTTAACTTGAAATGAATTCAATAAAATTATGTTGCAACTGCCTCTATCCATACTTATTACAACTTTAATGGCCAACACTCTCTGGGTGTGCCAGTATGAATGGATGATACTGGAATGTTGAGCATATGCTTAATGACAGTGACCTCTCTCTCTCTCTTCTTAATAATGGATGCAATATGTCCTTTTTCATTCTACAACAGTTCTTATAATCTGCTCCTCTACCATTCTGCCACTGTTTATGTTGGATGTTAAAGAATATATACAAGCAATCACTTTTTGTGCTTTCCAGTATATCATCATAAAAACATGTACTCTTTCACAGATGCCCAGATGGAAATTGGCCAGATGGCCAGTCTGAATGGACTACCTTTTCACATCTTGCAAATTTAATACTGAGCCACTCAGCAAAACACCTATGAACAAAATAGTGATACATGTACCAGATTGTATTATCTGGGTATTAACAACTTCAAATTCAAAATTATTAGCTCAATTTTCACACTGTCCCAAATCATGTAGGACCTTGTGTGACAAGCATCCAAAAAAGGAGCATGGAGTAAAATTCAAATACAGTAGACACTGCTTATTGTGATCACTTTGGGGCACTCACATTTCAATAACAATAAGTGGCTGATAACATTAAGCAAAAGATAAAGAAAATTGCATCAGTTATTTCAATTTATTGTTATGAACATTGTTTAATTTAATTTATTCTTATAAACAACTTTTTAATAAGCAACAACATAAAATTTATTTTAAAAACTTATCTAGTATTGTCTGTCATAAATGAGGAAAGGGGAAACTCCATATGAAATAAATAAATAAAAATTATTATTATTACCATTATTACATGTCATGGAAGCAAGTCTCAGAGACTTGCTTCCATGACATTGCTACCAAATGCAATGCATCAAGAATGGAAATCTTTTTTGCAGTTGCACTTGCATCAGATTGGTCTTATATATAATCAAGTTCAGCTATAATTCTTGCATGAATTTTGCTGCGATAATAAGCTTTAAAAGCTCGGATGATGCCTTGGTCACATGTTTGAATTAACGATGTAGTGTTCGAAGGCAAGAAAATTACTTTGATGTTCTTTAACAATAAATTGTTTGTGTGCGCACTGCAGTTGTCTACTAACAAGAGAATTTTTCGCTTTAATTTAAGATCCACTTAACTAACCAATTGTTGAAAATGTCATTAGTCATCCAAGTATTTGCACTAGAACAGTAGTCAACAGGCAGACTTTTGACACCTTTAAAACACCGAGGATTTTTACTTTTTCCAGTCACTAGGAGCTCTCGTTTCTCACTTTCATATTAGCACAACAAAGAACTGTCGCTTTCTCTTTTGAAGATTTAAATCCTTTAGTACTGTACTTCCATTTGTAAACAAATAAGTATGTTCAGGCATTGCACAAAAATAGAGTCCTATTTTGTCTGAATTGTAAATATCCTCGGGAGAATATTCAGCAATAATTTTTGGCCACTCAGTGTTAATCCATGCATCAGGTGATAAAAAATCAGCACTTTTTTCTTCACTATGAAAACGCTTGTACACAATATTCTCTCACTTTTTCCACCTAACAACCATCCGTTAGTTGCGGTGAAATTTTCTGTGCCCATTGTTTTTGTAAGTTCTGCTTTTTGATGCATCAAAGGCCCATTAATCAAAGCATTCTTTTCACGAACATTACTAAACCAAATGTTTAATGCTGATTCAACTTGAGTATCCTTACTAGATCGAGGCTCTCTTCCAATCCATGTTCTTATTAGTAAGAGCTGAAGTTTCAATGTTTGATCTGTTTTTTAATATCTTACACAAGAGTGGTTTTGAAATTTTTAAATGCACCGCTGTACTACACTGACTCATTTTGGGAAACTTATCATAGCACTCCAAAATTCTTTACTTTTTTAATTGCTTCTGCCATAATGCTAAGGGCTGTTTTAATGAGCACTTAAAGTCAAATTCACTTACTGAAAGAGAGCACAAAAATAAACTCGAAAAATCATAATTAGACTGTATTTATACCCTACTGCATTTTTATTATTATTATTATTATTATTAAACAAGACCTCATGGAGTCAAAGACTCATCTAGGAGGTCCTTTTATCTCACACACATCTCATCATACCGTGTCTTAAACACATTCAAACTCCTTGCAGAAACCACACTCTCAGGCAAGGCATTCCAATCACTCGCAACTCTGCACGAAAAAAATCTGCCTCTCACTCCCCTACTCACACCCTCTTTATACAGTTTCCAGGGATGACCTCTGGTTCTCCCCTGATCTCCCACTATTCTCTGTAGAACTTCTCCACCTTTGATCCTATAACAACCCCTTACCAACTTGTAGGTCTCTATCATATCTCCCCACTTCCTTCTCTCCATTAGACTCTGCAAATTACATCTTTTCAATCTTTCCTCATACTCGACATTCCAGAGGTCAGAAACTACCTTAGTCAGTCGCCTTTGGACCCTTTCCAACATCTCTTCATCCTTCTGAAAACCAGGTGACCAAATCTGGGCACAATAGTCCATGTATGGCCTAATCAAAGCCTTATACAATGGAACAAGAATCTCCCTACTTCTACATGTCAGTGTCCTCCGCATCATTCCCAGAAGTCTTTGTGTTGTCATCACAATTTTGGCAATGTATCCCCTAAATTTTAGATCCTTATCCACTATCATCACCAGATCTCTTATTTCCTCTACTTCCAACAATATATTCTCACCAAGCAGAAATTCTGCATCCCATCTTTGTTTTCCAAATTTTAAAACCTTACATTTTGCAACATTGAACTCACATCCCCATTTGCTTGCCCAATCACTCAATTTATTCAAGTCTTCTTGCAAGGCCACAACATCTTCACTACTCTTTATGGTTCGTCCCAACTTTGCATCATCTGCAAACAATTGAATATCTCCATCGAAATCTTCGCCAATATCATTAATATACAAGTTAAATAGTAATGGCCCTAAAACAGACCCCTGAGGCACTCCACTAGTGACTTTCCTTTTCCTGGATATTGCATCCCCATACACAACTTGTTGATACCTATCAGATAGCCAGTCTCCAATCCAATGCACTAATCTAATATCCAACCCCATCTGCTCTAGTTTGACTGTCAACTTATCATGAGGTACTCTATCAAAAGCTTTTGCGAAATCTAAGTATATTACTGTGTATCCTTCTCCTCTGTCCAAGGAAGCAGTCACTTTTTTGTAATAAGTAAGTAGATTACTAAAACATGACCTCCCTTTAGCAAATCCATGCTGTCCATCAAAGATTATACCATTGTTGTCAACCCAACTCTGGATCCTAGTTCTCACAAGCTTCTCCAACAACTTAACCACAACACCTGACACACAGATAGGCCTATAGTTTGATGCTTGAGTTCGATCACCTCCTTTATGAAGTGGCACAATCTTGCCCTCCTTCCACTCTTTAGGGACTTGGCCAAGTGCAAGACTCGTATTAAAAAAATATGTCAAGGCAGGTGTCAACTCTCTGGCAATTCCTTCAGAATACGCGGTGATATATTATCAAGTCCCACAGCCTTATTTACATCTAGTTTACTCAACTCCCCAGACACCTCTTGCTCACTTACAGTCAGTCTGTCCTCCCCATCATCAACTGCTCTCAATCTCTCCATGAAGTCACATTCACAAGATTGAAAGATCTTTATGAACTGCTTATTAAGTATCTCCACCACACATTCTGCAACAGCTGTCTTTATACCATTTCCTCCAATCAATGTCATCCTTCCATATTCATTCTTTCTTTTGCTGGCTACATATCGAAAGAACTCCCTAGGATTCTTTTTGGCTTCATTAGCTAACTACTGTTCATACCTCTCTTTTGCTACTCTTACCAACCAAGTCACCCTCCTTGCCTGGTCTTTGTAGACCTCATGAAATTGGTTACTTCCACTTCTCTTATGCTTCCTCCACAATGCCCTTTTTCTCTGTATTGCATGCTTAATCTCTTTATTTATCCATCTCACACCTATCTTATTTAACCTTCTCACCCATGGTATACATTTAGACATTGCATCTACTAAGTAGTTTTTGAAAATCCCTCAAGCTGCATTGATCTCTTTTCCAGCTAACTCCTCATTCCATGCTACACCTGCAAGCTGTCTCCTGAGCTCTTCATAATCTTCCCCCTTGTAGTTCCACATATACCCTTTTTTCACAGGGGTCCTTGCACTGCAGGCAACCACCCAGGTAATCACCTCATGGTGATTACCTGGGTGGTTGCCAGCCGTGCAAGGACTTTCATCAACTGGTGGATGATTTGACACCTCATTGATAATTACATCCTCCGATGAGATGACCAAATCCAAGACCATTAATCCTCGTGTGCCCTCTGTTACATACTGTCTGAGGTAGTTATCCCTCAAAAACTCAAGAAACTCATTTTCTTTACTTCCAGTTGCTATCTCTTCATTCCAGTCTATATTGCCATAATTAAAATCACCCATAATGATCACCCTTTTCTTATTTGCTTGGCTTATTTGACTATACATTTCACTATCACCACCATCCACATTACCAGGTCTATAACAACATCCCACCAAGTATTTGATTCTATTCACCTCCATCTCACACCATACTGCCTCAAAACCACTGGCCCAATTTCCCTCTTGCATCTCTACCTTGTATGGACATAACTCTTTCTCTATCATCAACAGCACTCCCCCTCCCTTTTTACCCCTTCTATCCTCCCGAAACACATCATACCTTTCCATCTCTATTCCTGTCACGATGTCGTCCTCATCTAACCATGTCTCACTTATTCCGGCAATCTCTGGGTGCACAGACGCAATGAATGCAACCATTTCATCTGCCTTGTTTCTTATACTTCTACCATTGGTATACAAACACAACAACTCATTTCTGGATCTACAGCTAGTTCCACTGATACCACTCACTCAATGTGATCTCTCCATACTGGACTGGGGCCGTTTCCCTTTCTGCTTCTTCATTTTAGAACCCTTTGCAATTCCATCCATTTCCTCTTGATCCCTGATCATCCCATTACTTTCCTGCCTACACATGCTCTTACCTCCTCTTGGAGCATCCACCTTTCTCACGCTGTGTACCCCTGTCCACCCTGAGCCTCCCCGTTTCCCTGCTCCTCTTGCACGCCCATTCTCTCATTTTCTATACTCATACCACTCACTTCCCCATTCATTTCCACTTCTTCAATCTCTCCTGTCTTACTCTCCTGCTCTTCCACATCACTCCCCTCTCGATCTGATTCATTCTCTGTATTCACTTCTCTACTTTCCAGCAGCAGTTTCTCCAAGCGACTCACACCATAACCACTCAAATGCAGTCCATCGCTCCCATACAGCTCACTTCGTCCCTCAAACTCATTCCACACATTAACAAACTGTACTCCCATCTCCTCACACATTTCAGCCAGAATATCATTCATAATCCTTGCTCTCTGCCTCATTTCACCACAATCATACCTAGGCAACACACTGACTACCCTTCCTGTCACACTATTCTCTTTTATCTTTCCAAGCAGTCTCCTGACATTCATTTTGACATGCTCTTTGTTCTCTCTCAAATCATTTGTACCAATTAATACAATTAACTCTTTTGCTCGTTCCCGCCTCATATTCAATGCCTCAATCACTCTACTCATTTTACCGCCTGGAAAACATACCTTGTGCATATTATCCTCTAGCACACCTTTAATAATGGAGTCGCCATACAATGCCACTCGCTCATCTTTCGTTAACTCTTTCATGCCATCATGATTTATTTTAATAGTTTTGACCTGAATTCTCTTAATTTCATTCCGCATCCATTTCATTTCTTGCTTCATCCAATCCAATTCACCTTCCGAACCTCGCGACACATTCTCTCTATCATTAAATCTTTCTAACTTTCTAACTCTCAACCCCCTCTTCTCCCTTTCACTCTCATTCATCCTTCTTTGTTTCCGTACTTTCGGTCCAACATACTTCCAACTTTCACTATCATTCTTCTCACTTTCACTCTCATTTATCTTTCTTTGTTTCCGTACTTTCTAACTAACATGCATCCAACTTTCGCTATCATTCTTCTCACTTTTACTGTCATTCATCTTTCTTTGGTTCAGTACTTTCGTTCCAACATGTGTCCAACTTTCGCCATCATTCATTCTTTTTTCACTATCATTCATTCTTTCGATTTTTTTTACTTGCGATTTCTGCATCACGCCATTTCTACTTTCATTCGTTCTCTCAATTTTGTTTCTTTCCGCCTCACTTTCGTCCCTTTTAACATCCGTTATGGTTGTCAAATCGCTCTTTTTCTTTTTTCTTAATTTTTTAACATTTTTTCGCCTCTCTTTTTCACCATCCTCTTTCAAACATGCACTCGCCACACAATCGGTACTAGAACTCTTTGTCATCAATTTCATATTCGCATTCATCAATTCCTCGTTCAGGTCACACTTCGCACACACCCTTCTTCCATCTGCACTAAACATCCACAAATCATTTATGTAATTGAAGGAATACATATAACAGACCTCACACTTAACGAAACGACTGAAATCTAAATTAAAATCATGGAATGACAATGCTGCCGCCATTTTTTTTTTTTTTTCTGCAGGTTACTAGGTCTAATAATAACGATTTCGTATTTAGTTTAGGCAAGAAAAAACCCCCACACTAATAATATCGGTAGTGTACAACGTTTACAGCCGCTCTTACTTAAACAATTACTACGCATATATACTTAATTATTCCTAGTAAAACTTATCTGAATCAGGAGCTCTTCAAATCGCGTCCGTACCGCTTGGCCCACTAGCGCCCTCTGCCTTGAAGATTTAAGTTTTACGGAAGATTAGGATTAAAAAAAGATTAAAATTATCCGCCTGCATTTGCCTGGATGATATAAGATTTATGGAGGAATAAGATTAAAGGAACATTAACAAAAAAGTCCAATTTGGACAAATGTTCTTTGTCAAATTTTCTCCTGATTAACCCATATTTCTTAGAATTCTGAGACAAACGTGAGGATTTTGATAACAATAACCAGAACTTTGATTATAATAGACGAATTATCTTTAATTCATTTTAAATGGGGTGTGTTTTGGGACCTACTGATTTTGATAACAAAGCCAATTGATAATATTATCCGCGATCGCAATAAGCAGATTCTACTGTATCTTATTTTTTTAAATGTGCTTGGGCCAAAACACATTACTTTAGATATCAGAGTCAAAAATAATCTAGGATTCATTGACATCATCTATCAACCATGTAACCATTATGAAAGTAATATGGAATAAAATCTTGAAAAATGAAGGATAGATGTGAAACATAGCATTCTTCTATCCTTGAACACATTATCCAAGCTATTATGGTGTCAATAATTTTAGCAAAGTGTGTACACACTTTGGATGTGTGTAGTCGCTAAAACCAAAGCAATTGCAGACTTCTCAAGAAAGCATTGATATAGTATTAGTATCAGTTTCGTATCCACATGAATTCTTGATATCAAAAGAACAACAAGAGAAATGGTAACATAACTTCTCTATAAATGTGCTAGAGCTATACAGTCAGTCATTTATTAAGAAGAAACCTGAACAAGCCATGCCAGTGCTTTAGGGCCTAATGATATCCATTATGAAATGATAAAACATCTGCAACCATCTTCCATGGATGCCCTCCTCTTACTATGTGCTTACTGAGGAGCAATTTCTGGATTCATTGGACTTTTCATTGCTTTCCCAAAACCAAAAGGATATCCTACACTTGTAAACATTTAAATTCATTATTATGACCAGCTATCTTTGTAAGATCTTAGAGAAATCTTTTATGATAACTAGAAAGTGGCAGTGTTTTTTTCCTAATCCAAAATGTTACTTTCATTTGATCTGTTTAGAAACATCTGTCAGGGATGCATTCCTGAAACATGAATATCTGGTTTCAGTTTCTATTTGGTATGGAAAAAACTCATAACAGAACCTGGTAATATGGTATAGTGATAGACCTTTATAGTCTTAGTTTAAGGGCACTCTTTTTTTTATTAAAACTCTCTCTCTCTCTCTCGGTGAATCTTCCAAGAGATAAAAGCATATTATCTCAGCCACACTGCTAAGAAGAGGATGTTCCTCAAGGCTGTCTGAAGTGTAGCACTCTTTGCTGTCAAAGAAAACACAATCACTGAACAACTTCCTCCTACGGTAGGCAATACTCTGTATTTATAATTTTTTGTCATTCTTATCACATGAGGATTACTGAGAGTCAACTTCAACAGTCAGTTGATATTGTATATGTTAATGGACTCTAAGAAATGGGTTCAGATTTACAACAGAAAAAAAATGTCTGTGTACATGTTTTGCTGAAAGAAAACTTATATCTGATAAATGATTATCCCAGTAACAAATGAAGCCAATTTCCTGATTCATTTTGACAAAAAGTTTGCATGCACATTCCTTTGCATTCACTGACATTTTGACAAAAACTTTGCATTCACTGACATTTATCAACAAAGGAAAAAAGTGTATAAGAGCATTGAATATCTTCTGTACTCTGTCTACTACAGAGTGGATGGCTGATTAATGTTCTTGGCTTCCCTGTGTGTCTGCTTAAAACTTGATTATGTTTCATAAGCCTGCAATTGTAAGATTCTGTATGCCATTGAGATATACAAATAACTACTGATGCATTTCACACATCATCCATTCACAGCTTTTATGTGAAATTAAATGAACTTGCTCTCTTGCTTGATAGAAGCAGTTGTCTCATAACTATACCCTTAAAAATAAAATCTGTAAATACAATGTAAGGAAAAAATACTAGTCCTTTATGAACTAGTATTTTTATAATTGTATAATCTCCAAATAGTATTTGTAGATTATACAAGGGCTTGCATGAATATGGACAATGTTACCTGTATTAAACATGAATATACTCCCCAGTGTGAGGTTTTCACTTCATCATATGGTCTCTCACTGTGCCATGTAAGGAAGTTTGCTAATCTATTATTAGTCTACCTGCATGTGTTTTATGTATACAGAGAAGAATACTCTGATTTCTTACCTGTCTATGTGGGCTTGAGGTCTGAGTCCTCTGTGGGATGTGCCACTGTTTTTCCTAACAACCTTATCTTGAGTCAGATTCCACTTGAATGCAGTGACCATACTGCTGAGCTGAATACCATACAACTTGCACATTACATAAAAGAAAACTGCTATCATTAATGTGTAATTTATACAGACACACTGAGCTCTTTATAGTCCATTTCTTCTTTTTACATTCAGTACTCTGCAATGTTTTACAGTTATTGTATCAAACGACAGTTTTATTGGAATTAAGGGAAATGATACTGCAGATTTAGCTGCTAGGGCAGCTCATACTTTTTCCATATACTGTTTGTCATTCCCTTATCTGAATACATTTAAATGTCAGACTACAGACATTTAATAGAAGCAAAATTACTGAATCAGTGATAGTCATTTTGCAGGTGGCATTATCAAATAAATTGCATAAGATTAAGCCTGGAATGAAGCATCGGTAGTATAGTCTACAGGGGTGGTCTAAAGAGTTCTTGGCCTAACAATAAAAAAAACAAATTTATAATTTCTAAATTATTTTTAGTTTTCAACATAATCTCCCTTAAGACTAATACATTTATTCCAGCGCCGTTATCCCATCCCTGTAGTGGTTCTCAGTACGATCTGCAAAATACATCTCTTGATTTGAAGAAAAACGCTGACTAGCAAGGAAGAGTTTTAGTTTTGGGAAGAGATAGAATCAGAGGGAGCAAAATCTGGGTAACAGGGTGGATGATCCAACAATTCATAGTGCAGATCCCTTAATTTTCCCATTGCCATAACACCTTTGTGGGCAGGTGTATTGTCCTGATGAAAGATGATTTTTTCCTTCTGCAAACTGGGTCTTTTCTCATGAATTTTTTCGTCTAGTATGGTTAAAAGATCGGAATAATATTCCCCGGTTATTGTTTTCCCCCTTTTCAAGATAATTAATAAGCAAAATGCCTTTAGCATCCCAAAACACCGATGCCATGACCTTTCCTGCTGATGGAACCGACTTTGTCTTCTTTAGCGCTGAGAACCAGTTTCTGTCCACTGTTTTGACTGCTGTTTGGATTCTGGTGTGTAATGGTGAATCCAAGTCTCATCCATAGTAATAAATCGATGCACAAAATCAGTTTTATTCTTGTTAAATAGCTCCAAGCACTGTTCAGAAATTTTCACGTAAGTGTGTTTTTGATCTGCTGTGAGCAAGTGCGGCACCCATCTTGCGCAAAGGTTTTTCATGTGGAATTCTTCATGCAAAATATATTCTACACGTTCTTTTGCAATGCCTGTAGTCTCAGCAATTTCATGCACTTTGACTTGCCGGTTATCCAATACCATATCGTGCACTTGATCAATGATTTCTGGTGGTGTTACACTTTTTGGATGCCTTTCACATGGATCATCTTCATGGCTGGTACGGCCACTTTTAAACTCAGCAGCCCATTTCTTAATTGTCGAAAACGAAGGAGAAGAGTGCCCACAAACTTTTATGAACTTCAAACGAATATCTTTTGGCATTAAACTTCTTTTACAAAGAATTTTATAGCCGCATGATACTCAGTTTTATCCATTTCTAGGGATACAGACAACACTTTTGCTTCAGGCAGCTGTATAAAACAAACTGCTGGATAGAATGACTTGCAATTTCACATGGATGCTTATGACAGATGTACCAACTTAGAAAAAAAAAATCTTGCCAACAGTGTTGCCATCTATGGCCGAGAACTTTTCAGACCACCCTAGTACATAGAAACAGACAAGAGGAAGTCATTCTGGCTAAGCTCCACATGGATCACCATCATCTTACATATTCTCATCTACTGAGAATAGATGAACCACTATTGTGTGAAACACTGTAACACTGTTCTTCCCGTACCTTGTATTTCTGCTGTAATTCCAGCACTTCCCTTGAGAGAGGAATGCAGTTTTACTAATCTAGCTAAACCACATATAATTAGACAAATCTTGTCACACTCAAACAAACCACATGAGATTTTTAAGGTTTTACAAAAAATAATTAATTTAAACAACTTCATCTGATCATAAATGTCTTTTGTATGTATATATAGCATTGTTGAGCTTTTTAAAATTTGTTTTCCTTTATATAAAATGGTATTTACTTATTTAATTAATTTATTTTTTTATCTTCTGTACTGATCTAACATTTAATGGCATAGTAGTTTTGCTGTCATGCCAATAAATTCAAAACTAACCAATTCATAACCTGCTTATTTTCATTAGTTTGGGTTTCTTTATTCCTGATTTTCATGCCAAATTTGTTACCAAAGTTATTTAATTCGGTAAAGGACTCCTGAAGAGTTGTACTGGAGTTAGTTAAGATATAATGTCATCTACCTAAACTAGAGATGTGACATTAAGATCTTCTTTTTGATGTCATGTAATGTGATACATATAGATGATGAATAACAGTGGAGGTAATGTGCATCCTTTCCTTACACATCAGTTTGCATTTAATCTACCTCTTTCAGTTCTTTACTGCAATTCTACACCTTAAATAAAGAATATGTATTATTTTTTAGAATGTCCCATTTAACTCCATATAACTGTAGTATTTTGAATTTCTCTTTGCATCCTGTCATATGATTCTTCCATATCTGCAGATCTTCACTACAAATGTCACTTCAGAATTACACCACCAGCCTGGTTGGCCGAGTGGTTAGTGTATCCGCTCTCCAACCAACAGGCTGTAGGTTCGAATCCCACCTTGGGCATTGATGTTTATGAATGTTTCCTTCTATCAATTATGGCAGCTGATAATTAATACAAGGAAACTGCACAATATACAGAACAACACACACAAAGCAATATATTGGCAAAGTACTTCAAACTCAAAATCTTCCAAACACAAGCACACCACATTCAATTTATAACCAACTCAGACTAAAATTTACACTATCATCATCATCATCATCATCATCATCAAATTCCTGCTATGTAGCCTCAAGGGGTGTACAGGATATGACAGTACTACATGAAAAAATTACATCATTACTAACTTCCTATCTACAATTTTCCTCCAAATCAGTCTGTTACTTATCAAGACTCCAATATTATCATTAGCAGATCTTATATTTCTATCGTCTAAGGCACTTTGTACCGTATCAATCCACCTATATCTTGGTCTTCCTCTGGGTCGTTTTCCTGCCAACCTGGCAGAGAACACTTGTTTTGCTAATCTTTCCTCTCCCATTCTATTTAAGTGACCATACCACCTGAGATTAGCTCTGCTAATGCATTCCTGGATGCTGACAATGTCAAGTTCTTTCCTAATATCCTCATTTTTAATATGATATTGCCATTGATGCCATCTGTTCACGCCTCTAATCTTTCTCAGGACTCTCATATCTGCGGTCTGTAGTCTTTGGTCAAGTGTTTTACTTCTGACCCAGCTCTCAGATCCATAAGTTAAAACTGGTTTCAACACTGTCTTGTATACAGCTAATTTAGTGTTCCGACTAATTTCTCTCTTATTCCATATGAATTTATTCAATTGACTTCCCACCATACCAGCTTTGCTGATTCTGTTGTCTATTTCTATATTTAATTTACCATCTTCAGTAAAAATTGTGCCTAAGTAGCTGAAATGTTTTATTTGTTCCACAGGTTCTCCATTCACAACACAGTTGACATTTTCAATGATTCTGCCTATTTTCATTGTCTTTGTGTTTTTATTGCTGACCTTCATACCATATCTATTACAACAGCTATTCAATTTAGTCAGAGAATCTTGCAGACTTGTAGCGGATTTATTTAGAAGTATAACATCATCCGCATAAAGCAAAGAGCTGACATTAACATCTCCAATTTTGATATCAGGTTTAATACCACTTTCCTTCATAATGTGATCCATATAGATAATGAATAACAGATTGGATAATGTACATCCTTGTCTCACACCAGATTTAACATTAAACCATCTTCCTGTACTTCTTTCAATTCTAACTGCTGACTTACAACTCAAATAAAGACTAAGTATTGCTTGATATAATGCCCCATTGACACCATATAACTGCAGCGTATTGAATAGCTTCTCTCTTGGCACCTTGTCATATGCCTTTTCCAAATCGACAAAACTTAAATACAGATCTTTGTTATATCCCCATGCTTTCTCCACTATTTGTCGCAAAGTGAAGATCTGATCCTGACAGCCTCTATTTGGCCTGAATCCAGCTTGTTTTTCACCAAGCTTTTCTTCCACAATTCTTCTCAACCGTTTCTCAAGTATACTTGCATAGATCTTGCCAGGAACACTCAGTAGGGAAATACCTCTGTAATTCTCACATTCAGTTTTATTTCCCTTTTTATATATGGGTACTATGAGAGCTCTACTCCAATCATCGGGAATTCATTCCTCTGTCCAGGCTTTCTGAACTATGCAGTGCAGCCACTGTAAGACTTTTGTACCACCATACTTCAGCATTTCTGGTCGAATATCATCTACTCCTGCTGCCTTTCCACATTTCAAGCCTTTGATGGCTTTTTCTACTTCAAGTATGGATATGTATTCCTGACTGCATGCCTGGTCAGTGTTTTTTATCACTGTGCTGTCATCACTGCTTGTTTCATTTAGCAGTTTTTCAATGTAATTACTCCATACTTCAAGGATATCTTTTTCTCCTGTTTTCATGTCACCTTTATCATCTCTAACTCCTTTTACAGCACTCTTTCCTCCATTCTAAGCTTCTTCAACAACCTCCAGAATATTTTGCCACCTTCTTGATATTTATTTTCTATATTCTTGCCAAAGTCCTCCCACGACTTTTGTTTAGCTAGTTTTATACACTGTTTAGCTTTCTTACATTTGTCTCTGTATTCTGTAAGAGTAAAAGCTGACTTATTTGCCAGGAACTTTTGATATGCTTTCTTCTTTTCCTTCACTGCCTCTTTAACTTCCTGTGTCCACCAGGAAGTTCTGATTTTTTTATCCTTGCACACAACCTCACCACATGCCTCTCTGGCAGAATCAATCAATGTTTTCTTCAGAGTTTGCCACTGAATCTCCAAGGTTTGATTCCTGTTCTCAAACTCTTTCATTTTCTTTTCAATAATCTTTCTGTATTTTAGTCTACAGTTCACATCTGAGAGCTGCTCAACTTTTATTCGCTTTAAAACTTTCTTACATGTTATTCTTTTCAATATGAAATTCAATTTTATCCTGCTCAAGACTAAATAGTGATCACTTCCAATTTCAAATCCTCTGTACACTCTGGTGTCCTGCACCAGGGAGAAGACATCACTATCAACAATAACATAGTCAATGAGACTTTTCTTATTCCTAGCCTCTTCTCTCCATGTGAATTTGTGCACATTTTTATGTTGGAACATGGTGTTAGTAATAACCAGTCCATGTCCTGAGCAGAAATCCAACAGATATTTGCCATTATTATTAGCTTTGCTCTTTTCTCCAAATTTTCCCAAAATATTTTTTATGTCTCGCAATCATTTCCTACTCTGCTATTTAGATCCCCAACAAGGACCAACTTTTCCTTTTTCATTGTGTCAGTTGCTTTTTCTAAAGCCTCAAAAAATTCCTCCACTTCTACCTTAGTAGAACCTTCTGTGGGACCATAGGCACAAATAAGTCTCATTGTCCAGTTCCCTATTCTCATATTTGCCCACATTACTCTACTTGAGACTGACTGCCATTCAAGAAGATTAGCTTCATATTTTGTGTTGAATACTATGGCTACTCCTTCTTTTCCTTGATTGTCATTGCCTGAATATAACATTTTGTATTTATTGCTTAGAAAGATCTCACCAGTTTTGGTCTTTTTTGTTTCAGTTACCCCTATTATGTCGATCTGGTACTTATCTAATTCCTCAGCTAGCTCCATTTGTTTGCCATTCAGGCTTCTTACGTTGATAGTACCGATCTTTAACTCTGGTGATGTTGAGTTGGGGTTTGTTTTCAGATTTGTTCCAGTAGCTGACTTTTCGCTGTTCGCCCTGGTTCCCTGGCGAAAACAATGGGGGCCTTGTTTAACCGGGCGATGCCCCAACCGGCATGAAATTTTGTCATGTTGTACCATCATTTTTTATTTTGGTTTAACCAATAAGAATACAATTTGGTCGGCTAAATCCCAAATTGCCAGCCCATCCTCGTTCGTTCAGTATCAAAGTAGATACCCAACAGGGTGCACCACGAGAAGGTGAGGATTGGACATTAGGTCAGAAGCCCTGGTCGGTTCTCCACATTCCTTTAAAGGCTATGTGGAGGTCTCCTCTTAGTTATACAGCTTTGACCCTTAAGCACCCCAAAAAAAATTTACACTAAAGTTATAATAAATTACTAATAATTAATATGAAAAATTATCTTTTTTCCTCTCACTGCACATTGCAGAAGAGTAAATTCTTTGTCCTAATTTTGTTTATAAGTTGTCCATTTATAAGAAGCCCATTTGTACTTTGCACCACACCGATATTGAAATCAGCACGCTATCTAGAGTTTGAATCTGGAATATCCTAACCAACCAGTAAACAAGATTTGATTATAGTTAACTTATATTTCCACAACTGGCAATTAATATTATAGGTAGACAAAGGAGTGAGTTAAAATTACCTCCACATGTGAGCATATTTTGATTGAATATTGTTAAAAAGTTGTTTCTATACTATACTTTATGATTTATACCTTTCGTTATTTATTCTTTCTTCTCTTTATTCACTTACTTTAATCTTTTTCTTATATCTAGGATTGTTTCCTCTTTCGATACTGGCAAATTTATATTTTGCTGCACCAGCCAGTATCCTATAGTAGAAAAGATCCTTACTCAGGGAGACAGTATTAGATTAGCTTTCTTACACAATATCTTACTTAAACTGCCGTGTAGACTTAGATTATTGCAGTCGTGACCTAAATCTATTATTATTATATTCACTCTCTATATCCTTCCCGCCAAAATAGTTTCTATTTTTTATAAGTGGTAATTTGGAATCGTAATCAGGCATGACTCAGGTTCAGGTAAATATGACATATTTATTGGAATATCTAAAACATAATACAAATTTCATACACTCAATTATGCTCAATACTAAATAAAACTCGAACTAAGAGCTTAACACATTCTCAACTAATTAAATCTTATAAGGCATGCTAAACACAGTAACTGCACATTGGGATATATAGCAAATGACATGAAGTTAAGCTAAATTCCTTTCAGTAGTATTACTCGTAAGAGAAAACTAACAAACATTCTAATGTTACTAAGATACTAAATTCTACTATTCTTATTGCATTAAGTTAATCCTATCACATACAAAATTCTTCTTCTTCTTACTCTCAAAGGAGGTAAACTTTCTAATTTCAGACTGTCCACAGAGTTCTTTAGAATACAGTTCTTAATTTCACATTCGTAAACAGTCTTCTCTCTTCTTATGAACTTTCACACAAAATTAGAGTAATTGCACCTTACCGAGCTTTTTCCACATCATTCTGCACCACGTGTATGTCTGGATACTTCTCATCTATTGGCTGTCCATACGCCAATGTAGGGGTTATGCCATCTTCATTCCTTCTGCCGAAAACGGACTCAAATCTTTGCATTTCAGGAACAACTCGATGGGACTTTTCAGCAACAGTTTGATTCTGCTAGGACTGGAATTTTTACCTTCAGCTTTGCATAGAATCCTACTTCATTTTTAGAATGCTCGCAGTCCAACATCTTATCACAGACTTCACCCCCTTCGCGAAACTGCCCGCTAATTTCCGAACCACCAAAACAGGAAAACGTTACGACCAGAGAGAGTCTTCCGATATGGGCTCAACCCCTTATATTCTTCTATAGAGTGCCCTCTTTTCTCACTCCCCTTTTTGCACATGGCCCTTATCTTTTCATCCCTTTGGGTTCATCCTTCGCTTTTACGACGTTGTATACTTGGATTCACAGAATACATGGCAACATAATTTTCTGAGTAAGCTATAGCGCTAGCATTATGCTGTACACGTGTAGCTTTATGCCTTCCAGGAATTATTACTTAGCAACTTTTTAGATGACTCACAGTAAATTTTACATAGCTTAAGTGAGGCTTAAATTTAAATCAAATTATCTCTCTTTTTAGACATACTTAAAAATGAAATCTTAATATAATCACATCAGCTTAAATATAAGGCACTTGAAATAAAGAATACAATTTTTACATAAAGTGAAGAAGTTTCACTTAATTACAGCTGATGTGGGTATTTCTCTTTGTCTGCAAGTTTTATATGTTAGATTCCATATGAATGGTTTCTTTCCAAGATTCCTTCATTTAGGATCTAACAATATCATCTACTTTAGCTGTATTTTTACACTGAAAATTTCTGATGGCTTTTTTTTTCTTAAGTATTTGTATGTACTCCTGACTGCATTGCTCTTGAATATTTTCTCCTACTGTTTTGTCACAGCTTATCTGATTTGGGATGTCCGTGCGGTTAGCCTAGTGGCTTTGTGCTTCGTAACGATATGCCTGGGGAAGGAGTGTCCTAGGTTCGATTCCTGTTGACGATGTGAGGAGCTTAAGGATCTTCCTCAGCCATAGCCAAGTTAGCCGGTCTTGGGCAGCAGGGTTTTTCATCGCGAAAGCAAGCAAACCGGCTCCGTGAACACACAGGAATACAGTTGGGAATATTTAGAAGCATAGGGGTGTCCATCTTATTCTCATATTTTGGTTATGAAATCCAAGCATGCTTGGAAGGTTGTGGGCGTTAAAGACCTGTTAAAGCCATTGGGATAGGATATGACTGTTCTGTCACAGCTTATCTGATTTGGGTTGCCTGGGTTTCTTGGGGGGGATCAGGAGGTGGTGAAGAGCATTCAGAGATAAATGACCAAGCTGGTAATGGATCTGTGGAATGCTCCTTATGATGATAGGTCGAAAGTATGTGGGTTGCAAAGTTTAGTTGCAAAGAGAGATATGATAGACAGAAAAGAGGGGGGAATGATAGAAACTTATAAGCTATTAAACGGGTTCTTATAAGATTGACATAAAGGAAATTTTCCAATACATGACAAATAGAAAAAGAGAGAGAACTAGAGGTCACCTGTGGAAGTTGTGTTAGAATGTAGTTAGTAAGGTTATGCAGATTAGATTTTTTTTTGCTTGGAGAGTGCTGAATGAGTGGAATGGATTGCAAGATTTGGTGATGACTGCCCTGACAGTGAATGAGGTTAAAGAGAGATATGATAGGTATTCTTGTTGTTGTTATTATTATTATTATATGGGCACCTCCATGGAGTCTGAAGGCTCATTACAGGACACCCAAACTATCCACGCAATCTATCATACCTCTCCTAACTCTTGCAACCCATTCACAACTCTCCAAGCAATAAATCTAGTCCTCACACACCTACTTACCACACCTTTATTCAACTTCCATGGATGACCACTTGTTCTGGCCCCCTCTAGCGAAGTGCTAAAACATTTCCCCTGAATCAATCCTATAAAACCCTTTAAGCAACTTAAATGTTTCTATCATATCCCCTCTCCTCCTGTCAACCAACTTCTGCAATCCACAGATCCTCAATCTATCCTCATAGATTGAGGATCTGTGGATTGGGGACCACTCACCATCCTGGTTGCTTTCCTCTGAATCTTCTCCACCGCTTTCTCATCCCCAAGAAACCCTGAAGACCACACCTGAGCACAGTAATCCAGATGTAGACATATGAAGTCTTTATAAAGAGGAAAAACTACTCCCTTAACTCTACTTGTTAATGTGTTTTTGCATAACCAAGTAATCATATGTGCTGGCTACCTTAGCAACCTTGCCAATATGGCCTCTAAACTTTAACTCTTTATCTACCATCACCCTTAAATCTCTAGCTTCATCTATTTCCTGGAGTACAGTTCCATCAGTGTGGTGCACAGCTTGTAATCTATTTATCCTAAAATACATAACTTTACATTTCTCTACATTAAACTGGTATCTATTATTTTTTTGTCCATGTTGACAGCCTATTTAAATTGTCCTGCAAGCTGTGCATCGCTCTGATTAACTGTTACTCTACCTATTTTTTTAATCATCAGTAAACAACTGAATATTTCCTTTCAGGTTATTTCCTATATCATTTATGTACATAATTAAACAGTAGTGGTCCTAACTCTGAACCTTGCAGCACACTATTTAGTCACCTGTTTTCATCTTGATTCTTCTCCTCCATATACCACTTTTTGATATCTGTCCAGCAGCCATCCTCTTAACCACATAACCAGTGTCATATCTATCCCCATTTGTTCTAATTTGCATGGCAGAGTATTGACAGCTCTACATCACAGAGACTTAATTCAAGACATCCACCTGTTATAACGGCACAATGACTTGTCACTGAGGGCTATGATGCAACAACAGCATGGCACATGGAATGGATTGCCCAAGCCCCAGTAATCTGGCAGACTGTCTTTAACGCAAACAGCCCTCCATCAAGGTTCGACCTACCTCAAAAAACATAGACCTCCCTAAATAGGGTTCGCACCAACATGGTAGGTGCAGAGCTTCCTTGTTTACTTTGGGGATAAGACCAAACTCATCTTATGACTGTGGTGAGGATAACCAACCTATACAACACATCACATTTGACTGTCCTCACAGAGCCTACACAGGACCTGTAACTGACTTTATAACAATTTCTACAGATGCTGTTGATTGGCTGTCGAACTTAGACCTTCACTTTTAATTTTATGCTTATTTGTATATTTTTATATGTATATATGGGGTCACTTCACACTATTGTATTCTTTTATACATCTTTTATGCATTTGATTGTCTTGTATGCCCTTTTTGTGTGTGTGCCACCACACACACACACACACACAAAATATAGTATATAAATATACTATATTGTATAAAAATATACAATATAGTATTATTATTTATAATACTAGATTCCTTTATCCAACTCAGCTGTTACTCTATTATAAAAAAAAGTTAGTAAATTACTAAGGCATGACCGACCCTTCACAAAGCCATGTTGCCCTCATACAGTATCATATTCTTATCCATCCATTCTTGAATTCTCTTTTTGACTAATTTTTCCAGTACTTCTACCATCCCGCCTGAGATGTCAATTGGTCAATAATTTGCTACTACAGTCTTAGAACCTCCTTTTGCAAGGGAATCATTTTGCTTTCTTTCTGTTCCCTTGGAACTCTACCACAGCTGAGACTTTAATTAAAGAGCTTAGTCAGAGGCATTGCCAGTTCCCTTGCACATTCTCAAAACCCCAGCTGATATCCCATCTAATCCCACAACTGTATTTACATTAAGATTTTGCAACATCCTAAGAACTTCCGATTCATCCACCTCTGTTCCTACATCTGTGTTTGTCACATATGTTACAGCAGTAACCTCACTTTGATGACATACCCTTGCAAAGTGGTCACTCAGTAACTCGAATGTTTTATCTGCTTCTGTCACCTTGTGATTATATACATTCATTAAGGTTAATCTTTCATAGTCATTCTTCCTCTTACTTGCCACATAATGAAAGAACTCTTTGGAAGTTCCTTTGGCTTGCTCTTCTTGATTTTTCTTGTAATCTGATTTTGTCTTCCTTGCCATGCTACTCTCCTTTCTTCCTGAGACTTGTACTGTTCATGAATTTGCTAGTCACATTTCTCCTTATATACTCTCCACAGTATTTTCTTCTTCTGTAGCTCATGCTTGATAATGTTATGCATCCATTCAACTCCTACCTGATTTTCTCCTTACCTTAATTATACAATTTAATATTGCTTACTCTGGATGACCCTTAACTATCTCCCGTCCATTACTAACATCCTTACTTTGCAGTGTTTTATGCCATGGCACAGATTTAAGCCTCCTCCTAAGCTTGTCATAATCGGAGGCAATGTGACTACTTTTGTTATGGATAACTCTTCTGATTCTATGACTAGGTCCAATACTCTCACATCCTGAGTCCCTTCCATTGCATGTTGTCTCAAATAATTATTTCTCACTAGGTGTATAAAGGTTAGTGTTGGTCTCCCACAATGAGTTTTCTGACTTCTTGGAGATAACTGTATAATAATAAATAAATGCAATATTTCAAATAATCTGTTTGAAATATTAGTAATATTTCAAATAATCAGTCCACACATCCAGAAAATGTTTATTTTTGGTATTTGTGTTATTTTATAATCTTTGATTCTTTTTACAGTACCCTTTCTTCTAGTTCAGAACTTTCTTAAGCACTGAAACATTTTGCTTCCTTTTGTGATATTTATCATATTTATTTTTACTCATGTTTTCCCATAACTTTTGTTTGGCTACTATCACACATAGCTTTTTATATTTTTTATGTATTTTCTCAGAATATTACAGACTTTTTTGCCAGGAACTGTCAGCATGCTTTTTTCCAGGACTTCTGTTTAATGCCAGCAAAGGTTGGTAGAGCCTCTGTTACTAATGGCTCATGCAAAAAGTTAAGCAAGTTTGAGTGTGGTTAGTAGTTGGAAGGGAATCAATCATTTGATGCTGTTGGCACTCTCCCTGGAGGTGTCACAATAATAATAAAAATTTATCAAGTCCAATTTGAAATCTGGAGTTGTTTGTTCGTGCCAGAACTTCCTGGCTGAACCAGATGATGTTTACTCACAGTTTGCCATTGCATCTCCAAACTGTGGTTCTTGTTTTTACATGATTTTGTTAAATGTTGAATAATATTTGCATATTTGAGTCTAAAGTTCACCTTTGAAAGTTGCTCAACTTTGTTTCTTTAGTTTTACAAATATGTACAATTACTTCCACTTATCAGGATATAATTTTTATAGAACTTCTGAGTGTAAAGTGACAGATCTGCTCATTGAGAGTTTTTCATTCACCAGCAGTAATGTAAAAAAAGAATAAAGCAGATATATATACACACACACTCGGGTCTCTTTTTGTGCGGATTTGAAGTTATGTGGTGCATAACTTCAAATCTGCATAATCCGTTGTACATAATGAACAGCATGTTGCAGCACATTCTGGCGTAACGTGTAAGCAGTGAGTGTCCGTTTAATTTTGTAAGTTTAATTTTGCATGTAAGTGTTTGTCTTTTCATTATCGAAAGTCTAAATTTTGCTAATTTTTATTTTAAAGATTTAATTTGGTCCAATGAAGGAGATAAAGTACAAAAAAAAAGCAATTTCTTTGCAAATGAAAATTGCAATTTTAGATCGCTTAGCAAAAGGAGAGGGAGCTATGGCGATTGGTAAACATTTTAATTTAGATGAATCTACTATAGGAACAATTAAAAAGAATGAAGTCGCAATAAGAAAATCTGTCATTTCTAGCACAAAACTAAGTGTCAAATTATCATCGTACTCAATGGATGCTTTATTAGAAAAAACGGAACGAGTGCTCATAATTTGGATTGAAGAATTAACTCAAAGAATAATTCCTAGTGGTTATTTAATTAAACAAAAAGCTCTTCGGTTTTATGAACAGATGAAGCAATTGGAGCCATCTACTTCCGCTTCCTAGGCTGATAAAGAATTTTCGGCTAGCAAAGGATGGTTAACCAGGTTTTTAAAAAGGAATGCACTTCATAATGTGAAGATTACAGGAGAGGTTGTAGCAGCAGATGAAGAAGCAGCCAAAAATTTCCAAGAGAAGTTAGCCAGAATTATTGAAGATGGTGGATATTGTCCCGATCAAATGTTTAACGCTGACGAAACAGGATTGTTTTGGAAGAAGATGCCTAGTTGAACTTACATCGTGAAGTCTGAGAAAAAAGCAAGTGAGTTTAAAGCAAGCAAAGATTGAGTAACGTTATTACTTTGTAGCAATGCATCAGGAAATCGAATGTTGAAACCCCTCCTAGTAAATTGATCGCTAAGACCACGTGCTCTAAAAGCCAAAGATCTAAAACAGCTACTGGTACATTGGATGGCTAATACAAAGACCTGGGTAACAACTGCTGTATTTACTGAATTTACTTTGTACCAGAAGTGGAAACATATATGAAGCAAAAAGCTCTCGATTTTAAAGTTTTATTAATTGTTGACAATGCACCAAGTTATCTGCATTTAGAACATCCAAATGTGCAGGTAGTGTTTTTTCCATCCAATACAACAAGCATTATTCAGCCATTAGATCAAGGCATAATTGCTACTTTTAAAAAATATTACGTTAAGCACACTTTTCAATTTATATTGGATAAACTTGAAAATGAATCATTAACAGTAACTGACGTTTGGAAAAAATTTTCTATTTTGGACTGCTTAAATCATGTTGCATCTGCTATCGCTGAAATAAGACTTTAAGTGCCTGCTGGAAAGCAGCTTGGCCTGGATGTGTTGCAAACAGCGCAACTATGCAAACAACTACATTATCAGCTAAAATCATTACTTTGGCACAGGAAATTGGTGGAGAAGGTTTTTATACATTTAGCCAGAATGATGTAGATGAATTGCATGTGGATAATGCCATAAGTGATGATGATATTATCAGGGTTGTAGTCCTAAAAAATATAGTGCCAGGGCTCTACCTTGGAAACAAAAATCCAGAGCATGAAGTGTGCATTATTAATATTATTATTATTGCGACGGCTATATGGCAGAGAGATTGCCTTGTTTTCTGAAACGAAAATGACAAGAGCAGCAAGCTGCTATTTTTTGACCAAAAGTTGGAAATGCATTATAAGTCTCATTATTATAATTCTTATAATTTATTATAATGAATTTAAAAATTTTGATAGTTTTTAAAAAGTACCAGGGCGTCGTCCTGGCCCGACTACACCCCTGGATATTATTGGATATCGTTGAAGATCCAGAAAACGATAGTGAAGTGGAAGAAAAACCTTTCCCCCTCACTGCAAATATATTTCGAGGAGGTCTTGAACTGTGCAATAAATTGGAAAATCATTTTCTTGTTAATGACACAAATTCTGAACGAGTCTTTAAATTCCAACGTGAGCTGAAGAACTGTATGTCTGGATATCGCTAGCTGTATAAAAAATTAGTAAAATCATCATTGCAAAGTTTAATCTCTGATTACATTGTCAGAAGAAACAAATCAGCACAGAACGAGGGTGAAGCTAATTCTGTTTGTGAAGAACCATTGCCTTTACCATATGGATCTGATGCGTTGACTATCTCTTCTGGTGATGAAAGCGATTTCGCACCAGTTCACAAACGTCACTGAATATTGTCTGATAGCGACGATAATTCTGATGACAAAATGTAAAAAAAAAAATTGTTACTTTTCAATAAAATTAAATGAATAAAGCTTTAAAACAAAGTTAGACATTTTTATTTTCCTGAATTTTTATAAACTTTTTTATGCGATTTTAGGTTTATTTAATTCATTGCTTCAGTTTTATGTGGTTTTAGAAAAGTATGGAACGTATCCCTAATTTTTCAACATAATTTAGGTCTTTTTTGTGCAATTTTTTATATGTGGTTTTCTATGGAACGTATCTACCACATAAAAAGAGACCCGACTGTGTGTGTGTGTGTGTGTGTGTGTGTGTGTGTGTGTGTGTGTGTGTGTGTGTGTGTGTGTGTGTGTGTGTTTTACTAGTGACTTTGCTGTGTGGGTAGTGTAATTTAATTTCTTAAAATTCACATTAAAAGACAAGAAAGAAATTTAATAAAAAGCCATATATTCCAATCTGAAAATTACAGCTCATCTTCTTTAGCATTAGATAATAGAAAATACAAGGTTAAAATAGAACAATGGACAATTTAAAACAGTGAGAGATGCATGATGCTGTACATAAAACAGTGTAAAGCAAAAACCGAGGAAATACAGTGTCATTAGCTGTTACTTTGTTATTATTATTATTGCACTCTTCAATGGAGTCAGCAGTCTCATTATAGGAGGTTCATTCAACTGACAACATAATTATCATACCGAATCTTAAAATCCTTAACACTCCATTCATTAACAACACATTCTGGTAAATGCATTCCATTCACTTACAATTCTCTGTGTAAAAAATCTACTCCTCACACCCCCTCTTCACCACACTCGTACATAACTTCTAGGGATGATATCTGGTTTTTCCCCTCTCATCTTCTACTCTCTTTATAATCTCATCTGGATTAATCCAATAAAATCCTCTCAGTAACTTAAATGTCTCTATCATCTATCATATCACCTCTTTTCCTCCTATCCACTAAACCCTGCAATCCACATTTTTTCAACCCTCCCCCCATAGCCAGCAGTCTAAAGTTCTGATATTGTCTTAGTCACTTGCCTCTGGACCCTCTGCAATGTCTCCACATCACAATGAAAACCAGGCAGCCAGATTTGAGCATGATAGTCCATGGTCTGACTAGTGCTTTATACAGTGGCACAGCCACTTCCTTATCCATACTTGTTAGAGTGCTTTTTATCATAATGACATTAGCAATATGCTCTCTTAGCTTCAGTCTACTGTTAACCATCACTCCCAATTCTCTAATCTCATCCACTTCCTGCAGCACAGCACCATCAATAGAGTACATTGCCTTATATTTCTGCACTCCAAATGCAACACATTGCACTTATTGATATTAAAACTACAACTCCACTCCTTGTCCAAGTCAGAAATCTTCCTGAAGGGAATTAACATCAGCAATGCTACTTATAATTCTTCCCAACTTCGCATCATCAGCAAGCAACTGAAGATCCCCAGTCAGCCCAGATGATATATCATTCATAAACAAGTTAAACAGGAAGGGCTCAAGAACAGAATCCTGGGGCACCCTACTGGTTACTCTTCTTTTTTGAGACACTTCTCCATCATGCACAACTTGCTGGTATCATTCAGAAAGCCAATCTTCAATCCAACTAACCAATATACTAAATATTCCCACCCTCTGCAGTTTATACACCAAGTTATCATGTGGTAATCTATCAAATGCTTTTGCAAAGTTCAAGAATATCACTGTATATGATCTCCATTATCTAACACATCCATTACGCTATCGTAAAATGCAAGGATATGCTATAGAAGGGACTCATTAATCATTGCTAAAACAGAACCTAACCTTTACAAATCCATGCTGACCACATAAAGAATGCTATGTCCATCATCCCAATCCTGTAATGTATTCCTAATCAATCTCTCCAACACCTTGACCACAACTACAGTTAAACATACTGGTATATAATTGGAAACTTCTGTCCTAGAACAATGCTTGTACAGTGGTACTATGCTATTTTGCCTTCTTTCCACTCCTTAGGAACCCTACCCACTGCAAGACTTGATTAAATAACCCAGTCAAGGTCATAGCCAACTGTGGTGCTCATTCCTTAAGAATACATAGCGATATGTCATCCATTCCCACAGCCTTATTAACACCTAGCCCAACAAACACCTGATACACAAAAGATTCTTTCACTTCCAGTTCTCCTGATACTTTGCTCCCTTCTGTATATTTTGCACTGCATCGTTGCAGTGCAAAATATAGTTTTTCACTCTATCAGTGTATGATATACACTGATAAAGTACTCATTCAGTAATTTCACTATATATCCTTTGCACCTGTTATTCTGCTGCCATTACTATTCACCAGTGTCAACTTGCCATAATTTCTCTTGCTTGCCATATAACAGAAAAATTCCCTTGAGTTAACCTTAGCCTGATCAGCAAATCTCCTCTCATACCACACCTTTTCTTTCTTTATCATGCTCATCACCTTTCTAGCCTGCACTTTATACTCTTTGTGGATCTGATCACCACCAACTGTCTTGTACCTTCTCCATAACATTTTCTTTTCCAGCATAGCTTGCTTGATTTCTCTGTTCATCCATTTTACTCTTACTCTATTTACTGGCTTAACTCTTCATATGCAGTTATACATTAAGTTTTCATGCATGGTCAACATCTTTTCTGCTCAGCTCATCTACCCAATGTACTGATGCTAACTGACTGGAAAGCTTCCTATAATCATCACGTTTATACTTCCATGTGTATCCATTTTTGGCAGTAACCTTTTCTTGTTTCATCACTTCCCAAACAAGTACCTCATGATCACTCTAACCAACCAGCAGCAATGTCAATAACTCATTAACAACTACATCTTGTGAAGTTATCACTAAATCCAAAACATTAAAGCTTCTAGTTGCTTTAGCCACATGCTACTTAAGATATTTATCTCTGAGAAATTCAACAAACTCACTCTTCTTGTTCCCACGCACTATCTATTACTTCCATTCTATACTCCTGTAATTAAAGTCTCCCATCAGATCACCTTCTTTTTACATGCCCAACTAATTTTCCTAAACATTTCACAATCGGTATTCTCTGTATTTCCTGGCCTATAACAGCATCCTATCACTTATACTAGCCTATTTGTTTCAACTTCACATCACACTACACAAATTCAAAATCTGTGCATGTACTATCAACTTCCACACTTTGTGAATACAGTTCCTCTGCAATCATTAACAGCACACACCCCTCCTCTTTTTAACATTTCTATTCTTCCAGAAAATTTTATATCCTTCTATTTCTATTCCCGACATCACATCCTCCTCAGACAACCAAGTTTAATTTATTCCAATTACTTTTGGGCATACCGTCTTAATTAATGCAAGAAACTTAGCTCGCTTGTTTTGAATACTCCTTACATTTGTGTAAAAACATAACAATCCCTGCGTCTTTAAGGCCATTCTACGAACACCAACATTATCTATTCTAGCTGCTATACCACACCTCTCTTTCTTTGGCCTGACCACGCCAATTTCCCTGATCCTGACTCTGATTGCCATTCATACCTGTCTCATCCTCATCTTGTGCTACTAATCACATATTCAACCTAGTATTCATCTTCCTCCTGTTTACAACCTGTTTAGCTGTTGTATCCTGCTTCACAAGTGCCCTTTGATCGTTATATCCTTTCTAAATGCCCAACACCAAACCAATTCAAATGCATCCATCAACTTTAAACTATTCCAACTTTCCTTCAAATTAACTCCACAGATTCACAAACTGGATCCCTTTTGCCTCACATGACTCAGCCATCTTACTATTCATTAACTCTGATCTCCTTCTCAGTTCACTGTTGTCATATCTGGACAACATACCTATGACTTTTCTTCAACACTATTCTTTTTTACCTACCACAACAACTTCCTCAAGTCTCTATCAACATTCTTTTTCACTCAACTAAATCGTTTGTGCCCTACAATGTAATTGTACTTACTAAATTCTATTATTAATTATTTAAAAACGCTTTAATTAAAGGTGATTAAAATAAGACTTCTCTATATTTTTGAAAGGAGGCAGTCATTATAATTTGAGTTCAGATGATGGATCAAGGCTTCTGCTTTTTCTATAAATAAATGTTCACATTTGTGGTGATACTGATTTAGCAGCATGTTCCAATAAGATATTGTGGTCAGTATTTATTTCATGATGTGCCAGGCCAGATATTTCAGGTTTTCCATTGATAATGTTGGACTGAGGTTTCTGTATTTTTTTCTCCACTGAACTAGAATTTGGCTGAACTACAAAACTTGCTTCCTGGCATCTACCAAATTCTAAATTTGGTAGATGCCAGGAAGAGTAATTAGGGAGCATTTATTTTGAGACGATGGGAACTATGAAGACAGTCTGTTGAATTCAACATCTCCATTCTCAATTATGGAAGCTTCCCTTGGATGTACACTTCTTCTAGATTTGAAGTCACTTTTGGATTAAGAGAAACAAGTTGAAAGTTTATTTTTCACTTGGTTAGAGTATAATAAATTTAGTTTAATCCTTTATCCAAGTGTGAGCAAACAAAGTTTGCGCCTGAAAGTATCTTCAGGACTGGGGTAAGGTGATACAACACCAGGGCAACTCGTTGCAAAGGTGTAGCAAGCTACCAACACTCCTGTCCCAGTATCTCCTATAATGCAAAACACATCTCCTTGCGGATATGTCTAATGTTATGCATTAAGGGAAGGGCCACTACCCAGACTAGTTTCGACCTTTATTGAGGTCTCTTCAGTGGGAGCCAGGCCCAAGCTGAGATACCAGGCAGAAGCATTTGCAGGTCATCTCTACCTATAGGAGTTGCCAAATGGTGTGCCACCCTTTTTTTAATAAATTACTCTGGATTTAGAGAAAGATGTTGAAAGTTTATTTTTCACTTGGTTAGAGTATAATAAATTTAGTTTAATCCTTTATCCAAGTTGGCAACTCCTATAGGTAGAGATGACCTGCAAATGCTTCTGCCTGGTATCTCAGCTTGGGCCTGGCTCCCACTGAAGAGACCTCAATAAAGGTCGAAACTAGTCTGGGTAGTGGCCCTTCCCTTAATGCATAACATTAGACATATCCGCAAGGAGATGTGTTTTGCATTATAGGAGATACTGGGACAGGAGTGTTGGTAGCTTGCTGCACCTTTGCAACAAGTTTTCTGGTGTTGTATCACCTTACCCCAGTCCTGAAGATACTTTCAGGTGCAAACTTTGTTTGCTCACACTTGGATAAAGGATTAAACTAAATTTATTATTAAGAGAAACAAGGCTGCAAATACTCTGGCTAGGTTAGTTAATTTCTAAAGTATCTGCATTTTCCATACACTGATTATTGACAGAGCATCAGAAACATAGTTTTATCCTAGTGGCAGCCATCATGGAATAGAGAGACCAATATTAAACTCCATCAAATCAAGTCTGAAATAAAATTATGGCATTATGAAATATGAAATTATGAAATATAATTATGGCATACAAAGGGACTGTAAAGAGGATGTTGTTCTTGCTTGGCTCTGCATCTTACACACTCCTTCTTACTGAGAGATGATGATGCTTATCTATGAGTTGTGTGACACCTGACTAACCATTATTCATTAGCTTTTTATACACATCATTCAGTGGTGGACTATTGATCTGTTTAGAAACATACATAAAAAATGCATTCCTGAAACAAGAACAAGTGGTTTCAATGTTTTTTGACATATAAAAAGCTCCTGACACAGCATAAAGATATATCATATTAAAAGACCTCTATAACTTAGGTCTCAGGGGCACCTTCCTGTTTTTATTTAAAAACTTTGTCTAAATGAATCTTCCAAGTCAGAGTGAGAAGAACCTCCACATATTAAGCGCCTCCATAGCACAATTAGAAGAACGACGGTACATTGCACCCTTCGATTGGAATAGGCCCAAGTTCGATTCTCGTCGCAACAGGAGGAATCTTTATCGGACGATTTTCAATCGAACGTGAGTTAGCCGATCTCATATGGAGGTAGCAGGGTTTTTTCTCCCGGAAACTCGGGTTTTTCATCCCGTATACAGACAAATCGGCCCTTCAGAACACACACAATTTACAGACATAGAATACTAGTTATAGTGGTAGTGGAGGTGGGCAGTAGATGTCGTTGATGGAGATGATTCGTAGAGGTTCGGTGTAATGGTTGAGACAGTTGTAGGTGTCCTCCCGCAATGAGTCTTCGGACTCCTTGGAGGTGTCAGGAATAATAATAATATAAAAATCTCCTGACACAGCATAGAGATATGTCATATTAAAAGACCTCTATAACTTAGGTCTCAGAGAGGGCACCTTCCTGTTTTTATTTAAAAGCTTTGTCTAAATGAATCTTCCAAGTCAGAGTGAGAAGAACCTGGTCTGGAAGGTCTCAACCATATAATGAAGAAGTAGATGTTCACTAAGGCTCAATCTTAAGTGTGATGCTCTTTGCTGTGAAAGTTAACTCGTCACTGGATGGCTTCCTCCCACAGTAGGCAATGCTCTATATGTTAATGACCTCACAATTTACTGTCACTCTCATAACACAAGGATAACTTAAAGGCAACTTCAACAAGTAATTGATCATGTTTCTTCTTGGGCTTTTAGTAATGGGTTCAAGTTTTTGGCAGAAAGAATTGTTTGTGTACACATTTGCCAAAAACATTCTCTTTGCCCAGATCCTAGTTAAGAATCAAAGTATTATTCCAGTAGCAACAGAAGCCAAGTTCTTCATATTTTACAGAAAACTTACATCCCTTGCACACATTTGTCAACCAAGGGAAAAATGCAAGAGAGCATCGAGTCTCCTTCACACTGTTCTACATTGAACAGTGTGTGGATCATTCTTCATTGATTCACCTTTATCTTGCACTTGTATTTCAAAACCTGATTATGGGGTCTCAAGTATACAGCTCTGTAAGGCAGCATAATCTGCAATGGTTGGATCCTATTCATAATCAGAGTTTACAGATAGCTACTTGTGCTTTTTCACACATCATCTAATAAAAGTCTTTATGTTGAAGCAAATGAACTGACTCTTTCACTTAGATGGAAACGGTTGTTTCTTAATTACTCTCTGAAAATAAAGTCTCTTTCAGAGCATTCTACATGGACTAGTATCTTTTCTCTGCATTGGGGAAGCTCAATATCACACACACACATCATATTGCCACATGTCCCTTTGCTATGTGTGTTAAAGAGATTATGGAAGCTGTTGACAACGTTACCTACACCAAACATAATGGCATTCCTCCATGATAGGTTTGCACTCCATCCTGAAACCTCTCACTTTGTCAACTAAGAAGTCTCATGTTCATTTTAGACAAATTATGGAACTCTACAACCATGTTATAAATAACTATTTTAATTTCCTAACGTTTCGACCTTCATACTAATGGCTCATGCAAAAAGTTAAGTAACTTTGAGCGCAGTTAGTAGTTGGACAGGAATCAATCATTCTATGTTGTTGGTGCTCTCCCTCGATGAGTCTTTGGATTCCCTGGAGGTGTCACATAATAATAATACTAATAATATTAATAATAATAATAATATCTGGAGTATACACATACACATCTGGAGTATACAGAGACAAGCTGAATTACATTTCACACAGTATTCTAAAAAGACAATGATTTGATTGACGGCTCTTCTACTGACCTCTAGTGAAAATAAAATAAATTAATTAATTAATTTTAAAAAACTACATCAAAGCTATATTCCATTTAAGATGATATCAGAGAAATATTCTTTCATATAGATGATAGTTTTGTTAACAATGATGTCCTTATTTAACATGAGAATTGTTATATTAGATTTAAAATCCTGGATTACCTATGGTCCTATTTATAGTTAAGTCTTAGGTTGAAAGGTTAAGTGAGTAGAATATGTGCCTTCCATATTCTTGGGATTTTTAGACCATCATTATTGTTAAGATTAAGGTGGTTGATAAGAATCTCACAGGCTTCCTCAAATTTACGTTCATACCATGTTTTGGTGTGATGTAAACAACAGGTGCTTTTCCAGTCAATTCTATGTAAAGTGTTCAGGGCATGATCAGAAAGGCCAGCTTTACCATAGTTATTATATTTAATGTGTCGTTTATGTTCCTTTTGTCTGATAGAAATTGTGTGTCTTGTTTCCCCTATATAGGGTAGATTACAGGTGCAATAAATAGGGTATATTCCAAGGTGGGCCAGCAGAGGGAGTGGGTCTTTGGATGAGTTGAGTAAGCTTTTTAATTTTGCAGGAGGTTTAAAGGTGGCTTTAAGGTTGTATTTCTGTAGTATTCTGTTTATTTTATCTGATGTCCCTTTAATGTATTGAATGGTTACAGTTCAGTTTTAATTGTAGTCTAGTTTATCTTTGTTCTTTATTGAGGTCTTGTAGAAAATTTTGTTGATAGTGTTTTGGCTGTAACTATTTTTTAGGAAAGTTTGGCTGATAACTTTAAATTCATCTTTAAGTGCTTTTTCATTGGAGCAAATCTTGAAAGCCCTGTTTTTTAGAGTATTAATGACATTTAGTTTTTGTGTTGGGTGGTGGTAGGAGTTTATGTGTATATATTGGCTAGTATGTGTCGGTTTCCAGTAAACAGTGAAGGAAAGACTAAAAACCGACTGTTCTTTACAGGCAATCTCCTCTCATGTGTACATCCACTGCTTTGTGAGATTCTACAACTGTTGTTCAAAATGTAATTCCTTAATTTTGATGTTTGGCTATGTTGGATTCCCAGACACATTGAAATTGGGGACAATGAGACTGTAGTTATTGCTGCTATAACTGCTCATACTTTCTGCATACTATATGTCATTCCTATACAGATTACAGCCAGTTCATAAGATCTTAACTAATTATCCAATGGCAGTCATCTTGCAAGAAGCATTGACAAATAAACTGCATGAGATTCATCCCACTATTAAGCATTGGCAGTCTTGTCAATGTAGAAACATAAGAGAAGTTGTTCTTGCTAGACTCCATATAGGTCATTGTCATTTAATACATTCTTAGCTGCTGAGGACTGATGACCCACCAATGTGTGAACAATGCTTGCCATTTCTAGTTGAGTACCAATACTGAAGTTAAGAACAGAATGAAACTTTTACTCATCTGGCCAAGCCATATACATTCAGACAGGTCTTATCATACTCAGACAAATTGTATGAAGTTTATAACTTTTTACAAAAAAAAAAAATAATTTATACAAAGACATTTGATTATAAATTCTATTAATGTGTACACACAGATCACTTAATCGCCGAACTTTGTATAGTTTCTATTATATTCGGCTAAGAAACGATATGGGAGGTAATATCCCTTAACTTAAACACTTAACTTTATTTTTCTAAAACTTGATTTATGTATATAACATGTTATTTACTAATTTATCTCTTTATTACTATATATATTATCTTGAGTACTGCTTGAAACTTTGGTTTGGTGCAGTATTATTATGTGGAACTACAAGGGGGGTGATTATGAAGAGCTCAGGAGACAGCTTGCAGGTGTAGCATGGAATGAGGAGTTAGCTGGAAAAGAGATCAATGCAGCTTGAGGGATTTTCAAAAACTACTTAGTAGATGCAATGTCTAAATGTATACCACGGGTGAGAAGGTTAAATAAGTTAGGTGTGAGATGGATGAATAAAGAGATTAAGCATGCAATACAGAGAAAAAGGGCATTGTGGAGGCAGCATAAGAGAAGTGGAACTAACCAATTTCATGAGTTCTACAAAGACCAGGCAAGGAGAGTGACTTGGTTGGTGAGAGTAGCTAAAGAGAGGTATGAACAGCAGTTAGCTAATGAAGCTAAAAAGAATCCTAGGGAGTTCTTTCGATATGTAGCCAGCAAAAGAAAGAATGAATATGGAAGGATGACATTGATTGGAGGAAATGGTATAAAGACAGCTGTTGCAGAATGTGTGGTGGAGATACTTAATGAGCAGTTCATAAAGATCTTTCAATCTTGTGAATGTGACTTCATGGAGAGATTAAGAGCAGTTGATGATGGGGAGGAGAGACTGACTGTAAGTGAGCAAGAGGTGTTTGGGGAGTTGAGTAAACTAGATGTAAATAAGGCTGTGGGACTTGATAATATATCACCGCGTATTCTGAAGGAATGTGCCAGAGAGTTGACACCTGCCTTGACATATTTTTTTAATACGAGTCTTGCACTTGGTCAAGTCCCTAAAGAGTGGAAGGAGGGCAAGATTGTGCCACTTCATAAAGGAGGTGATCGAACTCAAGCATCAAACTATAGGCCTATCTGTGTGTCGGGTGTTGTGGTTAAGTTGTTGGAGAAGCTTGTGAGAACTAGAATCCAGAGTTGGGTTGACAACAATGGTATAATCTTTGATGGACAGCATGGATTTGCTAAAGGGAGGTCGTGTTTTAGTAATCTACTTACTTATTACAATAAAGTGACTGCTTCCTTGGACAGAGGAGAAGGATACACAGTAATATACTTGGATTTCGCAAAAGCTTTTGATAGAGTGCCTCATGATAAGTTGACAGTCAAACTAGAGCAGATGGGGTTGGATATTAGATTAGTGCATTGGATTGGAGACTGGCTATCTGATAGGTATCAACAAGTTGTGTATGGGGGTGCAATATCCAGGAAAAGGAAAGTCACTAGTGGAGTGCCTCAGGGATCTGTTTTAGGGCCATTACTATTTAACTTGTATATTAATGATATTGGCGAAGATTTGGATGGAGATATTCAGTTGTTTGCAGATGATGCAAAGTTGGGAAGAACCATAAAGAGTAGTGAAGATGTTGTGGCCTTGCAAGAAGACTTGAATAAATTGAGTGATTGGGCAAGCAAATGGGGGTGTGAGTTCAATGTTGCAAAATGTAAGGTTTTAAAATTTGGAAAACAAAGATGGGATGCAGAATTTATGCTTGGTAAGAATATATTGTTGGAAGTAGAGGAAATAAGAGATCTGGGAGTGATAGTGGATAAGGATCTAAAATTTAGGGGTCACATCGCCAAAATTGTGAAGACAACACAAAGACTTCTGGGAATGATGAGGAGGACACTGACGTGTAGAAGTAGGGAGATTCTTGTTCCATTGTATAAGGCTTTGATTAGGCCACACATGGACTATTGTGCCCAGATTTGGTCACCTGGTTTTCAGAAGGATGAAGAGATGTTGGAAAGGGTCCAAAGGCGACTGACTAAGGTAGTTTCTGACCTCTGGAATGTCGAGTATGAGGAAAGATTGAAAAGATGTAATTTGCAGAGACTAGTGGAGAGAAGGAAGAGGGGAGATATGATAGAGACCTACAAGTTGGTAAGGGGTTGCTATAGGATCAATGGTGGAGAAGTTCTACAGCGAATAGTGGGAGATCAGGGGAGAACCAGAGGTCATTATTTCCATTTTTAAATTCTTATGGAGCATTAATCTTTATGACTATATACAGGGTGTTCGGGATAAATTTGACAGTTTCGTAAGGAAAAAGAAAATCTTCTTTGTATCTATTAAATTTAATGAATTGACAAAAAAACATTACAGGCAGAGTTGATTACAATACTATCAACAAGATTTACTCAAAATAACCACCATTAGCATCGATCACAGCTTCAATTCTGCTTCGGAACCTCGAACAAGCTGATGCTACAGTCTCCCTGGGAAGGGCCGCAAAAACCGTTTTAATTTTATCCATTAACTGGGCTTTTGTATTACTGGAAGTGCGATTGGTGTCTTTTTCAACTGCGCCCCATACAAAATAATCCATGGGGTTAAGGTCTGGGGAGTTTGGAGGCCAAACATTTGGACTGGTGAAGTCGTAGAAATTTTCAGACAACCATTTTTGACTTTTCCCAGAGGTGTGGCAAGGGGCCGAATCCTGCTGCCATACATACGGCCTACCATTGGCTACCCTTGTTATCCAGGGCTTGACTACAGTTAGCAACTCCACGAACAAAGCCCGAATTCCAATGCCAGGGTTCTTCAACACCTGTTCCTGCAGATTTGCGAGGAATTCTGCTGTACGAACGCAATCAGATCGTCTGCTAGGGATCTTTCTTCTTGCTACATCCTCGTAGTCACCATTGCAAGTCTCTAGTTCATGCCTGATTGTTTTTACTGTATTCAGGGAGCATTGGGCAGCAGTCGTAATATCCTTATTTTGATGGCGGGCACGAATCATCATGATATAAGTTATTCTCTTCCATGATTCAGGTGGGTTCCAGCTATCCATCCTTTCTGACATCTTGTATATGAATGAAGAAGGGTCCAAACTTTTAAATGAAGAGAAGTGTGTGTTAATACATGTAACTTACGGAAAAATATAATTAATTATAAATATGTCAAATTTATCCCGAACACCCTGTATATATTATGCACATATTATAAATATTAATTTCATAAGTTCAACTTGCTCTACAAAAGATTTTAATACTTGGTTTATTTGTGTATGTTTTTATGAAAATTTTACACTTGTTTTTCTACACCTTCTGCTTTTGTTTTTCTACACTGATCTAATTTTTATATCTGTTTATGTTCTTTTATTTATTTATCACATTGTGTACTGCTGAGACATGTTTTGGCACAGTAGAACCATAGCTGTCCTTGTGCCATTAAACCCAAAGTCAAACTGATCTCTGATGTTTATTGACTTAACAATCTATTCACCATCTGTTATCCTGGTATTTTTTTTTTATTTTGTTTTTTTTTTGGTGGCAAGTAGAAAATAATATGTATATGTAGAAAATAATAATATCTGTGGAAGTGATCATTTTTCCATAATGTCCAATCTCTTACATGTTCAACCATGTGCTCCATCACAGATATTGCAAAGGAAACTAGGTTAAGCTGACTGAATAAATTTTCATCTTTTGAGATATCTGATTCTGCAAACATTAAACTTTCCTTCTATCTGCTTCACAGATAGAAGGAAAGTTTAAAATCAGAGTGTTGATTCACTGCTTCATTACAAGTTACCAACAGCAAAACCCAAAATACTGAGTGTCTTGTGAATAAAGAATGTGCAACATCCAAGAAATTGAAAAACAAAACTTTGGATATCTTCCATGGATGTCCACCTTACAAAACTAAATTGCTTTCACACAGTCTCATTCTCATGAGCAATACATCCACTATTGGTTTCATGATGACTATTGAATCTATTCTGTATTCTATAACTAGAACAACCAACTCCAAACTGGTCTGGGGTAAAATCCAAAAAGAGGAATTGGAGGACACTCTCTTGAAGTGATCTAACACAGGCAGGAATACAGATGTGGATTCATGCCCACAGAGGAAAATCCAAATCTCAAAAGCACTAGAAACCACCAGTTGATAGTGGTGGTAGTGGTTTTCCTTATTTCCTTTCTTCCTTATTGAAAGCTTGAAGTGGCCAGAAAACTTGGTTGGATAATCCAGAGGAAAAACACCAATTACTTTCTCGACGTTTTTTTCAGTACTTAGTGTGAGAGATTTTTTAGAATTATTTGAAACATCACAAAGAGATCCAACATTTCTTCTTTTCAAAGGTACTAACCATTTGACCAACCAGGCCTTGGAAGCTAAGTGGTTAGGGTATGTGAATTCCAATCATGCCATAAGCATGGATGTTTATGATTGCTTCAAGATGGGAGATGAGTTTCATCACCTGGTGTGAGACTACTGCCTCTTATTGGAGACCTAATGTGACTTGAAAAAGTTCAAGTGTTGTGTTTGTTAGCTAGAGCAGGGTTTCTAGACTATGTAAAAATAAATAAACACAAAAAGTATTTTTATACTTTTATTTTTTTTATATATATATTTTTATTTTTTATAATAAATGACATGGAATATATATATATTCCATGTCTCTCCCTATTTCAACTTAATTTGAACAAAACCATGAACCACAGATCAAACAATAAGAAATATGTTACAAATGAATAAAGACATGCTTCCCAAAACCTTCTATCTTCACTTCACAGATATTACACAGTCTTGCCTTAAATACTTTTACAACTTCTACACACCGCCACACTGTCCATAGAATTGTGTGAGTCCAGTTCCATTAGTAGTGCTGTGTGCAGCCAACATTCGTGTTTATCAATACAGCTGGACAACTCACTCTCTATTGATAAACACGAATGTTGGCTGCACACAGCACTACTAATGGAACTGGACTCACACAATTCTATGGGCAGTGTGGCAGTGTGCAGAAGTTGTAAAAGTATTTAAGGCAAGACTGTGTAATATCTGTGAAGTGAAGATAGAAGGTTTTGGGAAGCATGTCTTTATTCATTTGTAACATATTTCTTATTGTTTGATCTGTGGTTCATGGTTTTGTTCAAATTAAGTTGAAATAGGGAGAGACATGGAATATATATATATTCCATGTCATTTATTATAAAAAATAAAAATATATATATAAAAAAAATAAAAGTATAAAAATACTTTTTGTGTTTATTTATTTTTACATAGTCTAGAAACCCTGCTCTAGCTAACAAACACAACACTTAAACGTTTTCAAGTCACATTAGGCCTCCAATAAGAGGCAGTAGTCTCACACCAGGTGATGAAACTCATCTCCTGGTTATGAGAACTGTGTAACAGCTGTAATAGCATTTCACAAGGATGGAATGCAGCCACCTGTTACTTTCACCATGCTAAAAACACTCAGGATCAGAAAGGTGTTTGTGTATCAAACTATGCATCTGAGAACCAAAAAAACAGATCAACCACACTGCGGTTAGGATGCAACAGCTTATTATGAGGGTTGTGAAGACACACCTACACCGTAATCCTATGAGAACACAGAAAGTGATGTCGCAAGAGATAAACATTTTGCAGAGAACGATGTCATGTGTACTAACTGATGACCTGGGGGGTGGGGCAGAGAGATTATCATTGTTCTACTGAACACTTCCTAACACACAAATCAAAGGCACTTCTCTGGCTGTATGCAAACAACAAACACAGAGATATCCTTTTCACAAATGAGAAGATTTTTTATTGGAAAGTCATTTAACTCTCAAAACGATTGGGTATATATATCCCAGATGCTCACACAACATGTGCCATAGCACCCAAGATTCAGAGAGATGATCACCCTGCTACAGTGATGGTTTGGTGTATTGTGTGTGTGTAGGGGGGGGGATCCAAGTTGCATGTAAGAAAGGGGTCAAAACCTCTGCCAAAGTGCATCAAGATGCCTTGCTGGAACTTGTGGTATGGCCCCTGAACAACACCTTGTTTCACGTCAGACAGTGACCTTCCAACAGGACTCAGCCCCTGCATACAAGGTGAGGACTACACAACAGTAATTGGAGGCAAATGTGCCTGACCACATATCATCATCTGATTGGCTGTCTGAATTCCCAATCTGAATTCATTGGACATCAAATTGTGGTTGGAGCTTGAAAGGTTATCATGCAAGAAATGACATCCGTGAATTGTCAGCCTGAAGGTGGATTTGGAGTGTGCGGGGACAGTGTTTCTGTTGGATGTTGTGCACCATCAATATGTGGCCTCACAGACTTTGGATGTGCATGAAAGCAGAAAGGCGACATTTTGAGCATTGAGTGCTGCTATATGCATGTTATACATGTGATTTGTATATGCTGAAAGCTGTAAATGATTTACTGACAGATTAAAAGTTTATGTGCTGTTCAAGTTGTAACAATATTTATGGCTAGACTAGATATATGTGGTCTTAGCTCTATTCTCAGTTATGTTTATTTCTTATTATTATTAAAACACTTAAGGAATTGAACAACGTAGTTAAGAATATAAATTAAATTATACTTTAATAAATATTTCTGATATTTCGGCAACGTCACGTTGCTATCTTCTAAAGGAACTTACAGAAAAGGCACGTGCATGTAGGCACTACAACACAGTAACTGAGAATGAAGAGATGAAGCTATTGTTCTCCTAAAAGTCCTATGGTGCCCTCTAGCGGGCTAAGTAGGTGTTCTTGGCCGTTGGGCTGAAGGTCTGCTGCTGGTGTTTTAATAATGCATAACCAACGTATAAGCCTGTCTACGAGTATGTTTATTTCTATCCAGTGTCTTGAAACGAACATAATTTCAGCTATTTCGAGTGCTGCACTTCTCAGTTTTATAAATTTTACATTCTTTGACTCTTTTTTTTTTTTTTTGTCTTAAAATGGCATTTTCTCTGATGTGTAACAAATAAGAACATATCAGTCTTAGAAAATTATCCAATCCTTCTATTATCCAAACTTCCCGTTCTGATAATTGAAGGTTCAGATAAATGATTGATTACTATATATCAGTAATTTTTGCAGGCTTATTGCATATCCAGTGCACACTTTAGCTGATGACATTTTAATGTGCTGCTCTTTTTAAATCTTGCATTACACAAATCACTATAACTTCTAAAATCCTAATTTCTGATCTACAAATCTTTCTTCGGATGCTAATTATCTTGTTCATTATTATATAGTAAAACACTTTGTAGTTACTAATGTATATAATCAAAAGGTTTCGATTTGCATAAGTAAAATATTAAAATGGAGGATGTTATGGATCCAGCCATATTTTATAGCTAAATATAGAAAGAAACGTAAGAAAAGTTTCAAATTACCAGATTGCTTATGAAATAAGCTCTTTTCTTAAGTTTCTATATTTGTCTATAAAATATGGCTGGATTCATAATCTCTTTATGAATCTGATTTTCCATTTCAGTCATTTCCGACAATAGGTAACTTTTTAGTCATTGGCCACAAAGTATTCATGGTGAGATTTTTACAGGGTAGTTCACCATTGCTTTCCCCAACCCCCCAATTTATTTATCCGGGCTCGTGACCAGCACATGGCTGGGACGTATTCATGACTGTAATCTATGTGTGTTCACAGGGCTGGTCTGCCTTGAGACAAGCTAACTCACCTTTAGTCCAAAGAGACCAGATAAAGGTTCCTCACATCATTGACTGGAATCAAATCCAGGTCTTTCTTACCTATGGGATTCATCTATACTGAATGAGCTATGGAGGCGCTTGCTTGTAGAAGACTTTGTGAAATTCTTGTCTCAGTTATCTAAGGGATATAAAGAGAAGATACCACCACCTGATCTCACGCTTGGTTTATCGACCACACCATTTCCACCATCCTCAAATCCCGACCTGGTAATATCCAACCATTTTGGGAAGAAACATTGCTTTTCTATTTAAAAAAAAAAAATGGGAAATATAGTACCAGCATTTAGTTACACATCATAATTTGAAACTACCATGCCAATGCATTCCATGTTTCCAAAACATTTATAAAACTCAATAGTTTTGTCCTGAATATATATATATATATAGGTTTTTTGACTAATGTTAAATGATTGGCAGTTACTTCCGTTTCTAGTAACTGGATTATATTACTATGTACCACGAATTTCTCATTATTTTACTCTTGCACAATAACAGTAAAATTGTGCAAAGTATGTAAATAATGACGAGTATCTTCTACTTTTTGCACTCATGCAGGTGAATCTAGAATCTACTTGCTTGCTTATCTCTCCAAGTGAATAAAAGAGAAAACCAATCATATTTTAAGATGCTCCACTATCCCAATTAGTGTAGTAGACTGAGCATCTTCAAAACATGAAAAATGAATATCCATCAATACACTGTTAGAAGATTAGGTGTATTGGAAAAATGAAAGAAAAATATCCAAGCGAAACTCTCCCATCCCCTTTACCCGATTCACCACTATTTCATGGTTCAGTTTCAAACTCGCAGAACAGATTTTTCTGTCCCTTCAATCATTCATTCTGCTGATGTGTTTAAGGACAATCTTTTCTTTACAACAGATCTTCTGTAAACCCAAACAGGTTTCTTCTTTCTGCTCAACTTTCTATGTGATTAATATACTGTTGCACAGTTTTTCATTTATGGGATTATCATTAATAAAAAAAAAATCTTCTATTATTAACATTCTAGATAATTCAGGAATACTTAGTTCTCAATTTTGTAACTGCAAAATGAACAATCTGAATGTGATACGAAAACTAAATGTCATTATTTTCAGCACACTTCAATTACTGCATGACAGCCAAACCTTTTCAGATCCTTTCAACTGTGTAGATGTGTTTTTACCTTCATGACATGAGGACCTTTCATCGACAAAGTGCCAAACAGTATTTGGTAGAATAGAGAAATGTTCACCATCATTAATATAGAAGTGTAGTAAATATGTTTATTTTACCTGTAACTTAAATTTATATATTTCACTACAGAAACTCTACTTTGCTACTTTTTAGGTTCTAATACTACAGGAAAGCAAGGCAGCTCACCAACTTTCATTGATTCAAAAGATGGAAAGTCATCCCAGCATTCTTCTCCTCTTCATGCCGGTAGACAAGGCAGTGCATGGGAAACGCTAGTATTGTTTGCAGTTAATCTTTCCAGGCTTAATGTGCATATGAATATGGGAAATGTCATGGGAAATACGACGTAAATATATTTGTTAGAAGTTAACACACTATTCGATATGTGGATTAATAATTTTTGATATATAGGTATCCCTTGATGTACGCGATTAATTAATCCCTCAATGTTGCCGCATATATCAAAATTGCATTAATCAAATATAATAATCAATGGTAAAAATTACAATTCGTCCATGATCAATTAGTGTATTAATAATTTGTTTTATATGGTACTCTTTTAGGAAAGATAAAAAATGAATGCAAAGTAAATGTTTAATAAATGCTTGTACCTACATTAGTTACTGCAATTTTTTTATTAAAAAAGTTATCAAGAGCCGTTTGAACAGTTTTAGTTTTTTTCTTATCTGCATAAATTCTACAATAACAAGCAAAATGACCCTCTAGACCTCGGCAAACAAACATTCTTCAATTACCATTTGGATCTATAGCCATTACTTGTTGCTTAAGCAATTCTAAACTGCAAAATATTCCATCCAGTTCTTTGATTGTTATCTCCTTTGGAACCTCATCTTCACATTCCATTTGTTCATTGTCTTCACATGTGTGTTATTGTTCAATTTCAAGAAGATCGTTGTTACTGAAATCTTTTGAATTTGAATTCAATAATTCTTTAACATCTTCTGCATCAAAACCAAGGTCTTCACCAATTGCAACGATTTCTTCGACCGCGTTGTTCACAGGATTTTGAAAATCACCTAAGTCATTAGCGCATTCTGGCAAAAGTTTTTCCAAACAGCTCTCATGCAGCTAGAAGACACTTGCTCCCACGAGTCATGAATGTTTTCATTTGCGTGTTTAATGTTAAAAGTTTTCCAAAATTTTCTTAGAGCATAATCACATTTTCTCCCATTGTTATTTCTACTGCCTTTGAGAATGTCTTTTTAAGAAAATAAGCTTTGAAAGTTGCAATGACACCCATGTCCATGGGTTGTAGCAATGATGTCGTATTTGGTGAAAAAAATAAAACTTTCACATTCTCACACAGATCATTAAGGGAATTTGGATGACCAGGCATGTTTTCTAAAAGCAAAAGAGCTTTGAAAGCTAAGTTATTTCTCTTGCAATAAGCTTCAACTGCCAGACAAAAATAAGACTTAAACCAATGTTCGAATAGGCTTTGGGTAACCCACGCCTTCTGATTCACCCACTAAATTACAGGTAAAGAGATCTTGTTACATCCTTTTAAAGCCCTTGGGTTCTGAGTTCGATAGACAAACAGCAGCTTCAATTTAAAATCTCCATTAGCATAACAGTTAAGCGATATTTTGATACTTTATAGCCAGGCTGCACTGCTTCTTTTTTTGATATAAAAGTTCTAGATGGCATTTTTTTCTGTAAAATTTATGAAGAACATAATTTGTAAATACAGCAGAACAATTGGAGCTTGTAATACACCCACTCTTAATGCTTAATGGGAGGAATGACGTCGTCATGCTCACGACTTTCTTTCTCTCAGCCAGGAAACACTCCTCAAGGCTTGCATGTTTTTGCTTGGTAAATTTAAAGGTGCATTAATTAAAACTTTTGCTGCTTATACAAAGGAATTGTCGCAATTAATTTTGCTGCGTTAATCAAATCTCGTGTTAAGCAAGAGATACCTGTATATCTGAACTTTTATTAATATTGTTTCTTTCAGTTTTGCATTACATTTTGCTCACACATAAGAAATTTATTATTATTAATAAAGTCGCTAAGCTTTTAATAAGGTACAAACATCACAGTTGCATAGAGAACAAACAGTCAAGGATAACTTCTTGTATAAATATGAATAATATGAAAATAAAATTTACATTGATAAACATACTGTTGTATCAAAAGAAAGGTTACACCCTACACCTACTTGCAGGAAAATGGATGTAACTAAGTAACATGTGCAAATTTTTTAACTTATAATGTTATTCAGAATTAGATAAGGGTCAATGTTATATAACTGGAAGGAGACCTCCACATAGCCTTGAAAAAGAATGATGAGAACTAACTGGAACATCTGACCTAATATCCAATAACCTTCCATTATTAGGCATCTACCTAGATACAAATAAATAAGAATGGGCTGACAATTTGGGATTCAACAAACCAAATTGTATATTCTTATTGGCTTAAACCAAAACAAAATGATGCTACAGACATGATCAATTTCATGTCAACTGGGACTAGGCCATGAATAGATCACAGTGGTCTTACACATTCTTTTCTGTTGAGAGCTGATGATTCACTCTGTGTGAACAATGCACACTCATCTTAACCATTTACTATGAGTCTGGTGGAGTGTCAGCACTTCACTCGAGAAAAAAATTATATTTTTTTCTAATCTGGCAGAGCCATATACACTCAAGAAGATATATCATGTCAGACTCTGACAAAATTGAATGAAGTTTTTAGCCATTTAAAGGAATTAATTTATACAAATACATTTGATTATAAATGTAATTTACAATTTTATTTATTCATTTATTTATAATTTATACAGCACTGATCAATTTTTCAAATTTGTTTTCTTTACATGTTATTTACTTATAAAGCTATTCATTTTATTATCTTCTGCACTGCTGTAGTCATTGTAATGGCAATGACCTTTGGCTGTCCTCACACTCATGAGCCAATCAAATATCAAACTTAGTTAAACACCGGCCTGGTTGGCCAAGTAGTTAGCATGTCCACTCTCCAGCCATTTGAATCTGCAGCCAAAAGGCTGCGGGTTCAAATCCTGCCAGGGCATGGATGTTTATGATTGTCTGTGAAAATACTAGTGGTGGTGGGCAGTAGATGATGATGGTCATTGCAGTTCATTGTAGTTGGTGGATTGAGTGGTAGAGACAGAGTTGTAGAGTAGTTGCCCTCCCTTGATGAGTCTTTGGACTCCCTGGAAGTGTCACATGATAATAATAATAAAATAATAAAAGCCTTGTTATTTTATTAGGAAACCAGTGTGCAAATGATGAATTGTCAGTTATCAGAAATGGCATATGAATTGGAACTACAAGGTTTTGATACAATTGTTATTACTAAAAAAAGAAAACAAAAAAAAACAGGTGAAATTCTTTTAAATAACAGATACAATAATGTTATATTCATACAACCATAATCAGGGAAAGGAAGGAGTAGCTGTGGAATTCAACACTAAACATGGGGATATAATCTTGAATGCAGCTAGTAGAGCGTATCAAGTATCAAGTAGAGCGATCTACTTGATACTTGATACGCTCTAGTATCAAGTAGAGCGATCTGGGTAAAACATCAAAATGGGGAATTGGACAATAAACTTATTTGTACTTATGGTCTCCAATAGAAGGCTCTATGAAAGAAGAAGAGGTGGAATTTTTTGTACCATTAGAGGAGGCAATTGTACAAAAATGAAAAGATAGTTATTATAGATCTAAACAGCAGAGTGGGAAATAAATACCAGACATACAGAAATGTTTTGAGAAATTTTCAAGAAATGAGCAAAGCTAATATTAATGTAGTACTTGCTTGATTACTGTTCAAGAGTACATGGGCTAGTTATTACTAATACCATGTTCCAATGTTTAACTTGGATTTGAGAGCTGAGTTAGAAATAAAAACACTTGATTAAGACTACAGATATGAGAGTCCTGAGAAAGATTAGGGGCATAAACAGATGGCATCAATGGCAATATCATATTAAAAAATGAGGATATTAGGAAAGAACTTGACATTGTTAGCCTCCAGGAATGTGTTAGCAGAAATCTCAGGTGGTATGGTCACTTAAACAGAATGGGAAAGGAAAGATTAGCAAAACAAGTGTTCTCCACAGGTTGGCAGGGTAAAGACCTCGAGGAAGACCAAGATGTAGGTAGATTGATACAGTAAAAAGTGCCTTAGAAGATAGAAATATAATATCTGATAATGCTGGAGTCTTGACATATAGTAGATTGATTTGGAGGAAAATTGTAGATAGGAAGTTAGTAAGGATGTAAGTTTTTCATATAGTACTATCATAATATCCTGTACACCCCTTGAGGGTACATGTCAGGAATTTGATGATGATGATGATGTTCCAATGTAAAGATGTGAGCATATTCATGTAGAGAGAAGCAGCAAATCACATTGACTGTGTTATTGTTGATAGCAATATCTTCATCCTTTTTCAGGACAGAAGAGTATATATGATATTTGAAATAGGAAGTGATCACCATTTAGTTTTGAGCAGGATAAAATTAAATATCATATTGAAAAGAAAAGTGTCTAAGAAACACTTTCTTTTGAAAGTTTCTTGAATTTCAGATGTAAACTTGTGGACTCAAATTTTTCAGATATTATTCAAGAAAATATTAAATAGCTTGAAACACAGACCAAACCTTGGAAACACATCTTTAGACTCTGAGAAAACACTGATTGAGTCAGCCAGAGAGGTATATGGTAAAGTTATGTGCAAGAATGGAAAAATCAATATCAGAACTCCATGCTGAACTCAGGAAGTTAAAGAGGCAGTCATGGAAAACAAGAAAGCAAGTCAGTCGGAATAAGCTCTGAGAAAATAGAGATAAAAATGTAAGAAGGAAAAACAGTGTGCAAAAACAGCTAGAAATAAAGTTTGATGTGGCTACTTTGGTTAGAATATAGAAGATAAATGTCGGAAAGGTGGCAAAAAGGTTCTGGAGGCTGTTCTGAAAAAACTTGGAAATGGAGAAGGACTACTGTAAAGGGAATCAAAAATGATAAAATGGTATGAAAGCTGAAAATAAAGATATTTTGGATATCCATAGTTAAAACTTTGACAGATTACTAGATGAAGCAAGAAGTGATAGAACAGTGGTAGAAAATATTCATGAGGAATGCAACCAGGAATATATATCAATATATGATATTGTCGTGACGTGTTCTCTTGACGTTCGAATCCGCCATCTTGCTAAAAGTCACTTTCATAAAATAAAGGAAAACTAATTGCAAATTAATCACTGATCTAAGGGTAGAGAAATTTCTATTATACTGCACCACTCTATCCTTAGATAAGTCTATATGAATTAGTAGGATTAATTTAAAATTAGTTAGCAGTCTTTTCATTCATTCAGGCCGATGGTTCTATTTTCTTTCTGGGATTCCTGCTATATCCGAATTTTTGTGAACGGTGCAGTAAAAAGAAATTCAGGCAAACACAATATTTAAATTAACAAACAAAACATTTAATATATGGTTATATAACAAATACATGTATTCCACTTTTAAATATGACAACTCAGTCAAGCTAGTACATCAGGTCAAGTCATTCATAATAAATCAATCTTCCAAACTTTCACATACAAATTCACAGTTTCAGAATCACAAAGTTTCCTTACTCAATTTATTACAATAGAATTTCTTATTCAATCAGTTTCCATGTATCTCTCAGCTACACTCTATGATTAACTCATAACAGGCACTAACCACGGCAGATATTATTTCAATGTAACTATATTTTCATCTCTCAGCCTCGATGATATACTACAGTTAAATTAGAAACAGCGCAACGGAACTAATACTTAAATCTTCATACACCGAAATAAACTAATATGACTGTCCTTACCAGAAATAATCTTCAGTACTTCCAATATTTTGTGAGCACACCTTCAAATTATTTTCATTACACTTGCGAAACACATTTATAAGAATTCTCCAAGGTTATAACTAAAACATTACTATTCGCGCTTTATAACTCCAGATAACAACTATAGGGTACATTAATTATTCTTGTTTATCACTCATCCACTAGTTAAACTCCATACAATTCCTCTTATGGTAGCATAGAAATAAGTCGTAATTCTAGACTGACTGGATTTATTCAGAATTCTTCTTTGAATGTCCAGTTCTCTAAATTATCCGACTACGGCATTAATTTCCTTTTATTACCACGGCTGACTTTGCTTTCAGCCAACTATAAGATTCACTTATATAAAAAAATATCTACTCAACTCCTATCCTTAGGAATCTTTTAATTACTTCTACTTCTTTAGTTTACTTCCTTGCTACCTTATAGTTCCAAAGTTCCGTTCCGACTCCCTACTTACTACTACGTATCTATTTTCTCTTCTCCTCTACAAACGCTCCCTTCACACGCGCTCGTTTATTTCCACGCGTCTCTATGACAACCGATAGACGTAAACATTCTCGCGAATGTTACATTAGGTTATATAACTACATTCAGTTATTACATAACATTAACTTTCATGAAAAGAATAAATAGAATATTTGCATTCCAATAAATGCGTAGTTAAATTACAGATATAAGTTCTTACAATATTGACAAAATAATAAATAAAACAGCTTAATAATATTTAATACAGAATCTATTTACCATTAAAACATTTCTTTGATTAAGCAATTAAATATTTGACATAATTAAGGTTATTATATGATATCAATATATCAATTACAATTTATGTATTTACATCAAATAATATTTACAAATATAGTTCTTGTGACGGAAAGTCATGTTGGATTCTGAATCAAATAACATTTATTCTATTTTCTACATAATTAGAATCCAACAATATGTACTTTGCAACCAGTGCCTTAAACACTGATCTCAATACTACCCTTCAGTGGAACAAGGATAATTTAGTCATCTTCAATGCTGCCAAAATGCAGTTCTGCACTCTCACTTGCAAAAGGAATCTTCAGCTCATCTCATATCCTAAGGAATGTGAACATCATCTGACAGGGTGAACTATTTCTTCTTGGATTGACATTTACCTCCAGCCTCTCCTGGCACAAACACATACATCAGTAGCTTCCTTATCTTCTAAAAAACTAGGTATCCTTTTCTTCTTAAGAAACTATTTTACACCCACCCAGCTACTAACCTTATATAAATCCCGAATCTGCCCACCCTTAGAATACTGTTCACGCATTGGGGGTTGGTGTACCTAAAACCTCCTTGTCCAGATGATCCTTCCCTCACGGCTCACTTCAACTTCTGTCTCACAGATGCAGTGTTTCAGCTCTGTGTCTCTTCTACATTTACTTTCATGGTCACTGTGCTGGTGAATTGGTCCTGTTAAAACAAGGGCAGCAGCTGACCAATGTCCCTTTTCAGTACAATCATCAAACCTGCTTCTCCTCTTCAGTTATTCCATTTACCTGTATCCTCTGGAGAACAGCCTTTCCATGATGTGTTTCCTATCAACTTCAACCTCTTACTCTTTAAGAAAAATTTCAACAGATTTCTTCTTTCTTAATCCTTATCTGCACCTCACATACAGCACTGATGTACTGTAGGTTCTTGTACCGCTCATGTGTGAGATAAATATTTAAAAAAATATAAAAATATGAAGCAGAAGTAGTAGCTGGCCTGGTTGGCTGAGTGGATAGCATGCTTGTTCTCAAACCAACAGGTCATGGGTTCAAGTCCCACCATGGACATTGGTGTTTGTAAAAGCCTTATCATACTCTGGACAAGAGTATGATGATAATTGACTAGAATTGCTAAAATATAGAGGTATATAAAAGTTTTATGGTGGCTATTCTGCTTAATTCAGGTGGGCCAGTCAGAGGATTGAATTCTTGATAATTAGAACAGAGCTCATAGTATTCATCTATGAAAAATAAAAATAAACTTGAATGTGAGAAACCGAGGAATTTCCCTAGTGAGTATTCCAAGAAGATTTATGCACATAATTAAAAAGGCTAAGAAAAATTGCATAAGGTAAACTTAAAGAAGAACAGTCTAGGTTCAGAAGCAATTATCAAGGTTAGATTTTAACTTTAAGAAAAAATACTTGAGAAGTCATAAGAATATAACAAAGGTATTTAAAGTTTTAGATCTGGAAAAGTCATATGACAAGGTGTCAAGAGAAAATCTGCTTAAAATGCTACAATTATATGGCGTAAATAGTGTATTATGTCGAGTAATACATGATATATATTTGAATTATAAGTAGAAGATGATTTTAATTCAGGCTTGAGCAAGGATGCATATTATCTCCATTGTTATTCATCCTCTATATGAAGGAAAGTGACATTATGCCTGGTATCACTGAAATATTCAATTCAGCTCTTTACTTTTTGCAAATGATGTTACAGTAAAGCTTGTAGAATTCCTTAAACAAACTGAATAGCTGCTGGTAATACATATAGTATGAAAATCAGGAATAAAAGGACAATGACTATGAAAATAGGCAGCAACATTGAAAACAGAATAGAGACCTTATAAAACATATAAAATATTTCAGCTATTTAGGCATTATTTTTAGTGAAGATGACAATTAAATATGAAAATAGACAACAGAATTAGTAGAACCGATAGATATAGTGTGAGATGAATAAATTTATATATGGAATAAGCAAGAAATTAGACAAAACAGCTGTATGCAAGACATTGTTCAAATCATTTTTAACTTATAAATCTGAAAGGTGAAATAAAAATTAAACAGCTGACCAAAGAAAAGACCAGAAACTACAGATATGAGAGTTCAGAGAAAAATTATGGGAGCAAACAGATGGCTTACTGGCAGAATCATAAAAATTGCAGATGTTAAGAAGGAACTTGACATCATTAACATTTAGAAATGTGTGAACAGAAGTAATCTAAAGTGGTATTGATCACTTAAACAGAATGAGAGGAAAGATGAGCAAAAAATGTGATCGATGACAGTCAAAACACCTGTGCAAAGAACCTGCTTCTGATCCTTTTTCTCACACCCTTAACATTTTACAGAGATGACCTTTGTTCTTCTCTTGTTTTTTTCCTTTATTCTATTAAAAAAAAAACTCTTCTTCATTAATTTAGTATCAGTCACTTATGCCGTTTACTCCTACCTCCTCCCCCCTATTCAAAATGGTAGCATTACCTCAGTCTGTCTTCACACTCTACATTCCACAGATCAGAAAGCACCTTAATCAATCTTCTCTAGCCCCCATTCAAATATATCACCAACTCCATGAAAACCTGGTGACCAAATTTGAACATAATAACCCATTCAAATATATCACCAACTCCATGAAAACCTGGTGACCAAATTTGAACATAATAACTTGCACGCCACCTGATTAAGCTGTACACATGAATCAAAAATTTTGACTTCTACATGTTTATAGTCCAATGGGATGAGTTCTCAGCTTCTGCATTTTGATCCATAAATGTCATATCCCTGTCCACTACAACTTGCAGATCCTTCATTTCATCCACCTCCTTCAAAACTTCCCACCAGTTGTATTCTTTGCATCCCATTCAAACCTGCCTGATTTTGAAACCTTACATCTTCATCATTGATCTGGCATCATTGACCTCTACTTATTTGTCTGCTTTATATACATTATATTTAGATGTATTTATAAGGTCACAGCATCTTCTTGATCTCTCAGTGTTCTCCTGGGCTTCCGTGATTGGAAACAGCTGCATGTCTCCAGATGAATTCACTATCATAAATATACAATTCGAAAAATACCGGTCCTATCATAGTAGGTCCCTGCACCACGCTAGTAGACACTTTCCTCTTTGAATATCGTCCCCCTCCCTTATTCATCTTGCTGATTCCTAATCCATCCACATGAGGTACATGATCATGGTGGAGGGAACCAACCAGTGATGGTACTGGCCCTTTTTATCCTTATTATTTTTCTATGCTTTCCTCCAGTATTCTTTGCTTTACTTCTTCTGAGTCTTTATTACTATCCTGCCTTCCAGATCACCATCACTAGGATTCAGTGTTTTGCCACTATGTAGCACAACCTGTGAACATCTAGAAAGGGGGGGGGGGGGGGTAATTCTGGTGATCTTGCACTACTTTGACCTCTGCTTTGTCAAGATGGCCAGTCCTCAATGACCCAGCCAGAATCAGTTAGCTAGTCAGCTTTCCTACAAAAGTCAAGGCTGTTGCAGGGGTCTTCTTCCCCTGTGTTCCCACATCAGTGGGAACCAGATCCAAAAGAGATAAGAAGATTGAAGTAAAGCAGAAATCGTATATATATTTCATATACTAATAGTGAAAAGGTGTAGCACCATATTATTAAAATACTCTGGAGTTTTAAGTTTATAACTTTTGAAGTTTTTTCACTTGATTATAAATTAAATTAAAAATGCCAAGAAATTATTATGATTATTATTATTATTTCAAGATCCCATGAAGTCAAAGGCTCATCTAGAAGGTCCTTTTGTCATACATAAAGCTCATTATACCATTAAACACACTCATATTCTCTGCAGACACCACACTCTCAAGCAAGGCATTCCAATCATTCACAACTCTGCATACACAAAACCTGCTTCTTATCCCCCCCCCCCTGCTCAACCCTCCTTATACAGGGACTTCCTGTATAAGGAGGGTTGAGCAGGAGGGGAGGGGAGATAACAATCCCTTACTAACTTGTAGGTCTCTATCATATCACCCCTCTTCCTCTTATCCACTAGACTGAAAATTGCATCTTCTCAACCTTTCCTCATATTTGACATTCCAGAGATCAGAAACTACCTTAGTCAGTCACCCCTGGACCCTTTTCAAGATCTCTTCGTCCTTTTGAAAACCAGGTGACCAAATCTGTGCACAGTAGTTCATGTGTGGCCTAATCAGAGCCCTTATACAATGGAACAAGAATGTCCTTGCTTCTACAAGTCAGTGTCCTCCACATCATTCCCAGAATTCTTTGTGTTGTCTTCACAATTTTGACAATGTGTTCCTTAAATTTCAGATTCTTATCCACTATCACCCCAAGATCCCTTATTTCCTCCACCTCCAACAATATATCCCACCAAGCATAAATTCTACATCCCATCTTTGTTTCCAAATTTTAAAACCTTACATTTTGCAACATTGCTCTCGCATCTCCATTCCCATTCACTCAATCTGTTCAAGTCTTCTTGTAAGGCCACAACATCTTCTCTACTCTTCATAGTTCGTCCCAACTTTGCATCATATGCAAACAACTGAGTATCCCCATCCAAATCTTCACCAATATCATTAACATACAAGTTAAATGGCAATGGCTATAAAACAGATCCCTGAGGCATACCACTAGTGACTTCCCTTCCAGGATATTGCTCCCCCATATACAACTTGCTGATACCTAGCAGATAGCCAGTCTCCAATCCAATACACTAATCTAATATCCAACTCCATCTCATCTAGTTTGACTATCAACTTATCATGCAGTAATCTATCGAAAGCCTTTGCAAAATCTAAGTAATAAATTTAGTTTAATCCTTTATCCAAGTGTAAGCAAACAAAGTTTGCGCATGAAGTATCTTCAGGACTGAGGCAACTCATGGTAAAGGTGGACCAAGCTCTCATCACTCCTTATCTTAGTATCTCCTTGCAGACATGTATAATGCTCTGCATTAAGGGAAGGACCACTACCCAGACTGGTTTCGACCTTTATTGAGGTCTTGTCAGTGGGAGCCAGACCCAGAGGTACTGATACCAAGGTGGAAGCAATGGAGAAGTCATATTTACCTATGCAAGTTGCCAAAAGGTGTCTCACCACCTCTGGATCTAGCTCCCACTGACGAGACCTCAATAAAGGTCGAAACCAGTCTGGGTAGTGGCTCTTCCCTTAATGCATAGCATTATACATGTTCACAAGGAGATGTGCTTTGCATTATGGGAGAACTAAGATAAGGAGCGATGAGAGCTTAGTCCACCTTTACCATGAGTTGCCTCAGTCCTGAAGATACTTCAGGTGCAAACTTTGTTTGCTTATACTTGGATAAAGGATTAAACTAAATTTATTATAGTCTAACCAAGTAGGAAAAAACTTCCATCTTTCTCTAAATCCAGAGTAATGTAATAATAAGGTGAGATACCTTTTGGCAACTCGTATAGGTAAATATGACTTCTCCATTGCTTCCACCTTGGTATCACCACCTCTGGATCTGGCTCCCACTGACGAGACTTCAATAAAGGTCGAAACCGGTCTGGGTAGCAGTCCTTCCCTTAATGTATAGCATTATACATGTCTGCAAGGAGATGTGCTTTGCATTATGGGAGATACTAAGATAAGGAGTGATGAGAGCTTGGTCCACCTTTACCACGAGTTGCCTCAGTCCTGAAGATACTTCAGGTGCAAACTTTGTTTGCTTACACTTGGATAAAGGATTAAACCAAATTTATTATAGTCTAACCAAGTGGGAAAAAAAACTTCCAACAAAATCTAAGTATACTACTGTGTATCCCTCTCCTCTGTCCAAGGAAGCCTTCACCTTCTTGTAATAAGTAAGTAGATTACTAAAAATTACCTCCTTTTAGCAAATCCATGCTATCCATCAAAGATAATTCCATTGTTGTCAACCCACTTCTGGATTCTAGTTCTCACCAGCTTCTCCAACAACTTAACCACAGCACCTAACACACAGATAGGCTTTTTGTTTGATGCCTGAGTTCTATCACCTCCCTCATGAAGCGGCACAATCTGGCTCTCCTTCCACTCCTTTGGAACTCGATCCAGTGCAAGACTCATATTAAAAAAAATGTCAAGGCAGATGTCATCTCCCTGGCACATTCCTTCAGAATACTTGGTGATACACTTTCAAGTCCCATAGCATTATTAACATCAAGTTTGCTCAATTCCCCATACACCTCTTGCTCACTTACAGTCAGTCTCTCCTCCCCATTATCCACTGCTCTCAATCTCTCCATGATGTCACATTCACAAGAATGAAAGACCTTTTATGAACTGCTCATTAAGTATATCCACTATATCTTCCATATAGTTGTCCTTATGCCATTTTCTCCAATAAATGTCATCTTTCCTTAATCATTTTTTTTTTTTTTTTTTTTTTGCTGGATACATATCGAAAGAACTCCCTAGGATTCTTTTTGGCTTCACTTCATTAGCTATCTGCTGCTCATACTTCACTTTTGCTACTCTTACCAACCTAGTCATTCCCCCCCCCCTTTCTCTGTATCACATGCTTAATCTCTTCATTCATCCTACCTTATTTAATCTTCTGATCCTTGGAATACATTTAGATATTGCTTCTACTAGATAGTTCTTGAATATCCTCCAAGCTGCAGTGATCGTCCGCACGGTTAGCCTAGTGGCTTCTTTTCAACCATATGCCTGGGGAAGGAATGTCCTTGGTTCAATTCCTGTCAACGTGAGGAGCTTCCTCAGCCATAGCCAAGTTAGCCTGACGTGGACAGTAGGATTTTTACCAGCCTGGTTGACCGAGTGGTTAGCGTATCCGCTCTCCAGCCAAAAGGCTGCGGGTTCGAATCCTGCCGTGGGCCTGGATGTTTGCGATTGTCTGTGAAAATACTAGTGGTGGGCGGTAGATGGCGTTGGTGTAGATGATAATGGTAGTTGTGGTTCATTGTAGTTTGTGGATTGAGTATTGGAGATGGAACTGTAGAGGTGCCCTCCCTCGATGAGCCTTTGGATTCCCTGGAGGTCTCAAATAATAGTAATAATAACATGTGTAATCAAACGTGATGTGGAAGTGTTTTACGTAAATAACATTTTGCCGGCCTGGTTGGCTGAGTGGTTAGCACATCTGCTCTCCAGCCAAAAGGCTGCAGGTTTGAATCCCACCATGGGCATGGATGTTTGTCATTGTCTGTGAAAATACTAGTGGTGGTGGTGAGCGGTAAATGCCATTGGTGTAGTTGTAGTTCGTGGAGACAGAGAGTTGTGGAGTACATGCCCTCCCTTGTTGACTCCTTGGATTCCCTGGAGGTATCATGTAATAATAACAATAATTTATATAAAAAATATATAAATAAAATATAAAACGAAATTGGCCAGACTGGCTGCCTGAGTGGTTAGCATATCCACTCTCCTGTCAAAAGGCTGCGGATTTGAATCCATGGGCATGGATGTTTGTGATTGTCTCTGGAAATACTAGTGGTGGTGATCGGTGTTAGATACCATTGGTATAGTTGCAGTTAGTTGTGGATTGAGTGGTGGAGATAGAGTTATAGAGCAAGTGCCCTCCCTTGATGAGTCTTTGGACTCCCTGGAGGTGTCAAAATAACAATAATAATAATTATATATATATATTTAATATATTTAATTTTTTGCTGGCCTGGTTGGCCGAGTGGTTAGCTTATTCGCTCTCCAGCCAAAATGTTATGAGTTCAAATCCCGCCACAGACAATCACAAACATTGCATGGATGGTTGTTATTGTCTGTGAAAATACTAGTGGTGGTGGTCGGCGGTAGTGGTGTTGATGTAGATGATAAAGGTAGTTGCTGGTGGTTGATTGGTGAAGATATTGTGTTGTAGAGTAGTGTCCTCCCTCGATGAGTCTTTGGACTCCCTAGAAGTGTTACATAATAATAATAATAATCTCTTTTCCATCTAACTCCTCATTCCATGCTACACCTGCAAGCTGTCTCTGAGCTCTTCATAATCACCAGCCTTGTAGTTCCACATATACCCTATTCTCACAGAGGTCCTCACACTGCTGGCAACCATCCAAGTAATTACTTCATAGTCACTCTCACCAATTGGAGGGTGATTTGACACCTCATTTATAATTACATCCTCTGATGAGATGATCAAATCCAAAACCCTCAATCCTTGTGTGACCTCTGTGACATACTGTCTGAACTAGTTGTCGCTGAAAATCTCAAGAAACTCATTTTCTTTACTTCCAGTAGCGAACAAATTAATTAGTGAACTTCCAGTATATTATATACAGTAGTGAACAAATTAAATTTGCCAAATTTTCATGAAGTTTTGGTCTTGTTTTTGTTTCAGTTCACAATTTTGTTTTTGATTTCAGTTTACTATTTTCAGTTTTGGTATTAGTTCACTAATACCAAAACTATTACTAATACCAAATGAGTGGTGTTTTAGCTGTCTCTACAACGTTTATTAATAGTGTTGCGCATTTTTATTAGTGTAAACAAGTTGACATTCATAGTGTTTTATTAATTTTGTGTAGCTATAAAATGTATGTGCTTTCTCAGCACACATCCATGATTCAAAGACAAATTGCCAATGAGTTTGGTGTTGATGGATACTGTTAATGAAATTTTAAAGAAATTTAAAATTTTTTAAATTGAAATTTTAAAGTTTAGCGAGACAGGTACCTTTTCTCCTGACAGAAAAGGAAAATTACACCTACTCAAGATGGTTTATTAGTTAGAAAAAGCAAAATGAATTCAAGATTGTTTGCTGTAGACTTTTCCTATTTAAAATTTCTGTCATGTCAGAAACATTAAGTGGATTAATTCGTGTGTAGAGGCTTAAGTGTTGTGAGGACACCTTAAGTGTTGGAGGCTTAATGGATTTTTTACAACACTCAAAAAGAATTAAAATAGAATTTAATACTTCCTATATTTCGTCCTGGTCACTAGGACATCTACGGGGATTACAAAAACAATTAATGTAACATGCACACACAAATCTTACAGTACTAAGCCCAACCACGTGGGTGACACTAAGGTCCTATCTAGGTGGAGCGCCCTCTAAGGGCGGTAGTAGGTGGCCTGGAATGTAAGGTGGGACCTCTGGTGATGAGTGTTTCCCAAATCTTCGGAAGCTTAATGCTGCCATATTTATTAAGATTTGGTTGGTTTCTGAGAGCTGCTGCTGCTTCTAAATGGAGTTGGATAAGGGAAATGACTACTCAGTGATATTGCTAGACTTTGCAAAAGCATTTGACAAGATTCCACAAGACAGAACTCTATTACATAACTTGGAGCACCTCTCACCCCCCCCCTTGCCAATTTCTACATGGAAGATTTCGAAAAACGAGCCATAGACTCAGCCCCACTCAAACCTTCTATCTGGCTAAGATATGTAGATGATGCATTCTCTATTTGGCCTCATGGCCCAGACACATTAGACTCCTTCCTCAGCCATCTTAATAGCCTACATCTAAGAATCCAGTTTACTATGGAAAAGGAAAAGAACAACTGTTTACCCTTCCTAGACACCTTAGTCACATGCCTGCCTAATGATACACTTGCCTTCACTGTATACAGAAAACCCACACACACAGGTGGATACATTAACAAACTCTCCCACCACCACCCCTCACAACAATATGGCATCATCAAAACTCTTACTAAGAGAGCCCACAATCTTTGTTCCAGTGGAACCGCCCTTACTACTGAGCTTAACCACATACACAACACTTTCCTCTCCAATGGCTACAGCAAACACAGTATCAAAAAAATAATCAGTTCCTCCCCCATTCCCCATCCTTCTCGTCAACAGGATTTTAAAAATGCCATCACCATACCCTACATCCGTGGCACATCTGAAAAAATAGCCAAGATACTAAAAAAGTACAACCTACACACAGCATATAAGCCCTACCGCAAACTTGTTACCCTTATCCGTTCTACGAAAGATCCTCCTCTCTCTCGCTGCCTGGAGTTTACAAAGTACCCTGTTCCTGTAAGATGGCGTACTTTGGACAGACAGGCAGATCAGCATCCATCCGCCTTGAGGAACACAAGTCTTACATATGTAAACATAACTATGGCCATTCAGGCTTGGCTGACCATGTTTTGGACACCACCCACAGAGTATCATGGAAGAAAACCACCATGCTCCACCACAGCAAATTCAAGAAAGAGAGACTTTTCTTAGAAGCAGCAGCAGCAGCTCTCAGAAACCAACCAAATCTTAATAAATACAGCTGCATTAAGCTTCCGAAGATTTGGGAAACACTCATCACCAGAGGTCCCACCTTACATTCCAGGCCACCTACAACCGCCCTTAGAGGGCGCTCCACCTAGATAGGACTTTAGTGTCACCCACGTGGTTGGGCTTAGTATTGTAAGATTTGTGTGTGCATGTTACATTAATTGTTTTTGTAATCCCCGTAGATGTCCTAGTGACTAGGACGAAATATAGGAAGTATTAAATTCTATTTTAATTCTTTTTGAGTGTTGTAAAAAATCCATTAAGCCTCCAACATGATAAGTGGATTAATGTTTCTGACATGACAATCCACCGAAGATTATTGGAAGTAGGGAGGACTGCCCACAGACCAAAAAAGAAACTGTCGATGTAGGCTATCCAGAAAGAGAGGCTCCGCTGGGCAAAAGCGTACAAAGATTGAGCTGATGAGAAATAGAAGGTCATATTCTCAGATGAGAGAAATTCCTTCATCCAAGGAAAGTGAGTACCCTATATTTTGCAAATCACTGGCTTTGAATACTTCTCCCATCCACCTTCAACAAGCTCATAAACACCCAGTTAAAATGATGTTCTATGGTTGTTTTAACACATGACAATCCAGGATCACTTGTGCCTATTGACAGTTTGATGAAAAGTGACCAATATATAAAAAATATCAGAGAAAAGAGTAGTCCCACAGATCTGGAAAGATATAGAACTCATCTTTCAACAGGATCTTGCTCTGTGCCACACTTCAAAAAAAGTGAAAGAATTTCTCAAAAATCACAACATTCAATTGCTTCAGTGGCCAGGTAACTCTCCTGACATTAACCCAATAAAAAATTTGTGGATCATACTGAAAATATACTTGGAAAATTAAATTGTAATACAAAGAATAATTGATTCTAGTAGTAAGACTTATACGTTGGTTAGACATAACTGGTAATTAGTTTACGGAATTAACAACACATATAAAGTATATTAATTAAAGATAACTTTAATGAATAACTTCTATATTTCGGCAATGTCACATTGCCATCTTCGGGAACATAAAGATATGGTATGTGCACTCAGGAACTAACACAAAGCAAATAAGGAAGAAAGCAAGAAACTAATATTGTTCCTAAAGTCCTAATGGTGCCCTCTTGCGGGCTAATTTGGTAGTCTTGGCAGTTGGGCTGAAGTTCTCATAATGAAAGTCTCCCAAATTTGGGGCAGTTTCATGCACCCAAATTTGTTGAGGTTAGGAACGTTTTTTAGAGCTGCTGAAGATTCTTTGAATAATCTTTCGTATTTAAACTTGCTGCGATGGATTATTTTTGTTTTCTTCCAAAGAATTTTATGGTGGGTATCTAAGGCATGGTCTGCCAGCCCAGAGCGGCTGTACTGGTGAAACCGGATGTATTCTTGGTGTTCTGAAATCCTGATATTTGTTGTTCTGCCTGTTTGGCCAAAGTAGGACAATTTGCAGCTGCAAGGGACCTGGTATACACCAGGTAGGTCTAGGGGAAGTGGTTGGTCTTTGATAGAGCGGATAAGGGATGCCAACTTTTTATATGGTCTGTAACAGGAAGTAAGGTCATATTTTTTGAGGATATTGGTTATTTTCTCAGAGGTGCCCTGGATGTAGGGGATGGTGATAGACTTGGTGTAATCTTTATTGTGGAGGGGGGTTGTGGTTTATAGGTTTTAGTATTTTTTGGATTTTTTTGGGGTTACAGCCATTGGCTAAGAAAGTGTTGAGGATGTGGTTTAGTTCAATAGTCAGGGCCTTGTCATCTGAGCAGATTAATTTTGCCCTGTTATATAGTGTTTTTATCACCCCATATTGTTGTGAGGGGGGGGGATTGCTGGTGAATGTATCTGCCAGTGTGGGTGGGTTTTCTGTAAACAGAGAAAACCAAAGATCCATCAAGCTGGCGGGCGGGTGATTAAAGTGTCTAGGAAGGGGAGGGTGTTGTTTTCCTTTTTTTCTAAGGTGAACTGGACTCTGGGATGTTGGTTGTTTAAGTGTGTTAGGAAGGAGTGGAGTGTGTCTGAGCCATGTGGCCAAATAGCAAACACATCATCCACATAACGAAGCCAAATAGTGGATTTTTGTGGGGCGGAGTTTAAGGCTTTCTCTTCAAATGTCTCCATAAAGAAATTGGCCAAGGGTGGGGAAAGTGGTGAACCCATGGCTGTCCCCTCTATCTGTTTGTAGAACTTTCCTTGCCAAACGAAATAGCCTGAGTTCATTGTGAACTGAAATAGGGCTGAGATATCGGGAGGAAACTTGGCTTGGATGAGCTCAAGGGTTTCTTTGAGTGGGACATTAGTGAATAGGGAGGAGACATCAAAACTGACCATTATGTCAGTGTGTTGGAGTGTGAGGTTTTCTATACTGGCTTTAAAGTGGGTGTTGTTTTCCTCTTTTTCTAAGGTGAACTGGACTCTGGGATGTTGGTTGTTTAAGTGTGTTAGGAAGGAGTGGAGTGTGTCTGAGCCATGTGGCCAAATAGCAAACACATCATCCACATAACGAAGCCAAATAGTGGATTTTTGTGGGGCGGAGTTTAAGGCTTTCTCTTCAAATGTCTCCATAAAGAAATTGGCCAAGGGTGGGGAAAGTGGTGAACCCATGGCTGTCCCCTCTATCTGTTTGTAGAACTTTCCTTGCCAAACGAAATAGCCTGAGTTCATTGTGAACTGAAATAGGGCTGAGATATCGGGAGGAAACTTGGCTTGGATGAGCTCAAGGGTTTCTTTGAGTGGGACATTAGTGAATAGGGAGGAGACATCAAAACTGACCATTATGTCAGTGTGTTGGAGTGTGAGGTTTTCTATACTGGCTTTAAAGTGGGTGTTGTTTTCCTTTTTTTCTAAGGTGAACTGGACTCTGGGATGTTGGTTGTTTAAGTGTGTTAGGAAGGAGTGGAGTGTGTCTGAGCCATGTGGCCAAATAGCAAACACATCATCCACATAACGAAGCCAAATAGTGGATTTTTGTGGGGCGGAGTTTAAGGCTTTCTCTTCAAATGTCTCCATAAAGAAATTGGCCAAGGGTGGGGAAAGTGGTGAACCCATGGCTGTCCCCTCTATCTGTTTGTAGAACTTTCCTTGCCAAACGAAATAGCCTGAGTTCATTGTGAACTGAAATAGGGCTGAGATATCGGGAGGAAACTTGGCTTGGATGAGCTCAAGGGTTTCTTTGAGTGGGACATTAGTGAATAGGGAGGAGACATCAAAACTGACCATTATGTCAGTGTGTTGGAGTGTGAGGTTTTCTATACTGGCTTTAAAGTGGGTGTTGTTTTCCTCTTTTTCTAAAGTGAACTGGACTCTGGGATGTTGGTTGTTTAAGTGTGTTAGGAAGGAGTGGAGTGTGTCTGAGCCATGTGGCCAAATAGCAAACACATCATCCACATAACGAAGCCAAATAGTGGATTTTTGTGGGGCGGAGTTTAAGGCTTTCTCTTCAAATGTCTCCATAAAGAAATTGGCCAAGGGTGGGGAAAGTGGTGAACCCATGGCTGTCCCCTCTATCTGTTTGTAGAACTTTCCTTGCCAAACGAAATAGCCTGAGTTCATTGTGAACTGAAATAGGGCTGAGATATCGGGAGGAAACTTGGCTTGGATGAGGCTCAAGGGTTTCTTTGAGTGGGACATTAGTGAATAGGGAGGAGACATCAAAACTGACCATTATGTCAGTGTGTTGGAGTGTGAGGTTTTCTATACTGGCTTTAAAGTGGGTGTTGTTTTCCTCTTTTTCTAAGGTGAACTGGACTCTGGGATGTTGGTTGTTTAAGTGTGTTAGGAAGGAGTGGAGTGTGTCTGAGCCATGTGGCCAAATAGCAAACACATCATCCACATAACGAAGCCAAATAGTGGATTTTTGTGGGGCGGAGTTTAAGGCTTTCTCTTCAAATGTCTCCATAAAGAAATTGGCCAAGGGTGGGGAAAGTGGTGAACCCATGGCTGTCCCCTCTATCTGTTTGTAGAACTTTCCTTGCCAAACGAAATAGCCTGAGTTCATTGTGAACTGAAATAGGGCTGAGATATCGGGAGGAAACTTGGCTTGGATGAGCTCAAGGGTTTCTTTGAGTGGGACATTAGTGAATAGGGAGGAGACATCAAAACTGACCATTATGTCAGTGTGTTGGAGTGTGAGGTTTTCTATACTGGCTTTAAAGTGGGTGTTGTTTTCCTCTTTTTCTAAGGTGAACTGGACTCTGGGATGTTGGTTGTTTAAGTGTGTTAGGAAGGAGTGGAGTGTGTCTGAGCCATGTGGCCAAATAGCAAACACATCATCCACATAACGAAGCCAAATAGTGGATTTTTGTGGGGCGGAGTTTAAGGCTTTCTCTTCAAATGTCTCCATAAAGAAATTGGCCAAGGGTGGGGAAAGTGGTGAACCCATGGCTGTCCCCTCTATCTGTTTGTAGAACTTTCCTTGCCAAACGAAATAGCCTGAGTTCATTGTGAACTGAAATAGGGCTGAGATATCGGGAGGAAACTTGGCTTGGATGAGCTCAAGGGTTTCTTTGAGTGGGACATTAGTGAATAGGGAGGAGACATCAAAACTGACCATTATGTCAGTGTGTTGGAGTGTGAGGTTTTCTATACTGGCTTTAAAGTGGGCCGAGTTTTTTATGTGTGATGATGTGTTGCCAGTGTAGTGTGTGAGCATTTTGGCTAAGAATAATTGAATGCAATCCATTATAAAAGTGTGGTTTCGAGATGCAGAAATAAGAAAAATGTGTTCTACATTGGTAGAGTCTGTGCCTAAGTAAATTAATTAACTTATTAGGAACAGACAGACATATAAATTATTAGGTAAAGTTTGAGTTTAATTTTTGTAATTATTTTCTTGCAAAATTAATTTTTTCTTTTAAATATGAGTATTCCACTTAATTTGTTTGCTACTGTATACTAATATTAAATCTAATCCAGAATATTTTAATAATAAGATGTTGCACCTTTTCACCACTTGTATATGGGATTGTCTATGACCTCTGTATTACTTTGGTATCTCTTCTGGGTGTCTGGCTTCCACTGGTGACATTTAATAATGGTTGTCTTTGGAGGCTTGCTCTTTGGGGAATAAAGAGGCTTTGCTCAGTGACAGGTTTTTGCCTGTCACTGAGTGAAGCCACTGCTGAGTTTTCTGTCCTGGAGTCATCCAGGTTGGGAGTGATGAGTTTGGTAGTGATCCTTCAGGGTCGCTCAGTGAGATTAAGAGTGATCTTGTAGATCACTCAGAGTTTTGGAGAGGTATTCCTGCACTTCAACATACCTCAATATAAAGGTCAAAACTGGTCTGGCAATTAATGTGAAGTCATTAGTTCTATATACAAGTAACTTAGTCATGAAGAAACTCTACACACAAGCTCTGTTTCCTTACTTGGATAGAGGATTAAACAAGAATTTCTTTGGCATTTTTAATTTAATGTATAAAGTGAAGTATATATATATACATATGTATATATATATACAGGCCGCCAGCACATTGTAAACTGGACTCAAACTGCTAACATCCATGTGTGCTACGATGAACTCGAAAGAAAGATTGTTGAATCTAGGGAAATTTCTCTAGATTCCTCTCATATCAACAACAGCCTGAGTTACAATCTCTCTGACGCACACCTTGCTTCTGTTCAGTACTGGCGCACTCGCGACAGCGCGTAGTATTCGTTTGTTTGGAACTCATACTTGCATTTTTTTCAAACACGCTACTGTTTTTTATACTTGTTCTGTTAGTACAATTTTAAGTCTCTGTAATTTTTTATATACTTCTTTGATTATGATACCTGAGGATGTTCATGTAACGAAACTAGTAAACTAGTAGTATCTTGTTAAATATATCTTGTCATCTTTTCTCTCGGTAATAGTCATTAAACCTTTTTTTTATAATATTCCAACCGAGTAAAAATGAATTTTGAAAATATATACATATGAAGTATATTCCTTTCAAACTAATGCATCTTTCATATACCTTACCCAGAGGATGGATTATGTATTGAAACAGGATGGTTTCAATACATAATCCTGTTGTAAACATGAATTGTTGATTCTTAAAACATTTTGAAACCAGATGACAAAGATTTGCACATAGGGGACTCAACCCATCATCTGATGGATGAGGAAGAAGAAGAAGAAAACATTTTACTAAGTTAGTGTCAGCTTATTCATATCTTTTACAATTGAAAATTAAATAGACTTTTTTTTTTCAATTGAAACAAGTATACTCTACCAGTTTTTTGTCAGGTATGGTCATATGGAGTTTTGTACTCAACAGGATCTCTGCTGTACAATCCCAGAGTTGTGCACATTCCTCCTAACTCTCCCTATCATACATTTATATAAATACATAAATAAAATATAATAGTATAAATGAGTGAATAAGTTAATATGCAAATACCAGAATTTTATGTGTATGTACTCTATTTGTATATTCACCTCAAATAATGGTTTACAGCAGAAAATTAGTTCTTAGTCCTCGCATCTACAATGTATAGAATGTTGAAGTACTTAGAATTGGTAGTTGGCATTATAATAATTAATATGAGAATGGAGTTGAAATATTTGGACATCTGCATTATATATGAGTTCATAGTAAATGCATCAGATGAACTGTATTTAATGATTTATTGTTTTAATTGATTTATTCCATTTTATTTTTATGTAATCAGTTGTAACCTCTGTTATTATTGCTAAAGAATTGGAAGATCAAGAGCAAATTAACAGAATTTTCCATAAACATCTATATTTTAAAGATAGCAAACTATTTCGCTCTTATTTTCATGTTTAGTCATTGCTCAATGCTGTAGAGGATTTCATGAACAAAATCCAAAGAAGCAGATTTGGCTTTGAAATATACTGTATATGTCGGCATATAGGACAACCGCCGTATAAAACGAGGTCTAAATTTTAAGCTATTTTTAGGTTTTAAGCTTATGTCGGTTGTATAAGACGACCCACCAATTTCTTCTTTCTTGTATTAATGCAGCATTAGGTATTGTTGAAAGGTTATATTTGGTCTTTATTAACTATTAACACAACCGATATTTGGATTATAAGACCATAATTTTAATACATATATGTACAAATTCGTTGACTACTTTCGCTAGCAAAACTGGCTAGCTTTGTCATGACTAAACGGTGAAAAAACTAATAAATGCAAAAAAACAAAGGAATGCAGTAACGGTTTACAACGGTTAGATAACAAAATTGGAAGGCACCGCGTGACATGGTATTCGTGAAGTGATATACTTCAGTCATTATTATAAAAATGCGTTGCATAGTTTTTGGGTTACTATAGTTCTGCTAAACTTAATGAGTTAATAAGATTTTTCCATATATCCTTTAATATTACTCCTTGGTTTCTATTAAGGTTGTTTCCTGTTCATAGGACCACTGTAGCTTCTTTAAATATTCGACATCTGTAATCTTCCTCCATGTATGGCATTGAGTTGTTATCCTAATCTATAGTGTGGTTTGAAGTTGAGAAGTGATGCACCAAACCTGAGTTGTCTGTTCTGTTATGATTAACGTCTCCGACATGTTCCTTCTGTCTAATTTCTAAGCTTCTCGAAGTTTGGCCTATGTATGATAGTCCACATGTACAAGGTATGCTGTAAATACCTGCATATTTGAAAAAAGTACACTGCCTTTAGGGGATCTTAAAAAGAAAAAGTAGAAAGCTTACATGAGTTCTTAGAAAAAATCATCTCTTTTCATGACAAAATAAAATTTATTTTTGAGTTAGAAAGCAATCATCAATTACCTTTTTTGGATATACTTGTCAAAAGACTAGAGAATGAAGATATTAAACTTACTATATATAAGAAACCCACTAATACTGGACGGTATCTCTATTATTCTTCAAATCATCATCATACACAAAAATACAGCATCATCCATATGCTACGAAACAGAGCCCACAACATAGTCACAGATGAAGAAGACATATGTACAGAACTTTCCCACATATCCAAATCTCTTTCTCAAAATGGGTATCCTCTAAACTTAATCAATAAAATGCTCTATAAAAACAACCTCCAGCAACAACGTATATCAAATCAGTATGTATCAACCATTGTCATACCCTATGTTGGTTTAGTCTCCGATAAAATAGCTAGAATTTTAAAATCTTATAAACATCAGAGTGGTGTTTAAACCGACCCTAGACAGTTTTTAAGATCCCCTAAAGACAGTGTACCTTTTTTCAAATATGTGGGTGTTTACAGCATACCTTGTGTACTATCAAACATAGGCCAAACTTCGAGAAGCTTAGAAATTAGACAGAAGGAACATGTCGGAGACGTTAATCATAACAGAACAGACACCTCAGGTTTAGCACATCCCTTCTCAACTCCAAACCACGCTATAGATTGGGATGACAACTTCCTCCAATGCCATACATGGAGGAAGATTACAGATGTTGAATATTTAAAGAAGCTGCAGTGGTCCTACAAACAGGAAACAACCTTAATAGAAACCAAAGAGTAATATTAAAGGATATATGGAAAAATCTTATTAACTCATTAAGTTTAGCGGAACTACAGTACACCAAAAACTATGTAACGCGTATTTATAATAATGACTTAAGTATATCGCTTCACGCATACCATGTCACGCAGTGCCTTTCAATTTTGTTATCTAACCATTGTAAACCGTTACTGCATTCCTTCGTTTTTTTTTTTTTGCATTTATTAGTTTTTTTCACCGTTTAGTCTTGACAAAGCTAGTCAGTTTTGTTAGCGAAACTAGTCGACGAATTTGTACATATATGTATTAAATCTATGGTCTTATAATCCAAATATCAGTTGTTATGTTAATTATTAGGTATCGTTGTTATATCCATCATTTTTATATCTATGCATATCCGTTATTTTTTGCATAGCATAGATTTGTATTTACGTGAATTACCCTAATTAAAAGTGATTATCCCCAATTTTAATTAATTATTAATTTTGCATTTTTTTTTAATTTTAGGATTATTAAAATTGTTATCATTTAAAATCATGGAACCAAGTTAAAACCAATGATCATCTTCAAACATAAAACTAAACCTAAGATAAAATTTCCTTCAGGTGTTTTTGTATATTTTCATGAAAATGGTATGAAATTATGGATAAATAATGTGTGGAACACACGACCAGGCAGTATAATGAAGAAACGAAGTTTATTAATATGGGATATGTTTCATAGTCATTTAAATGAGAATACTAAAAGTCTTCTAGAAAAAAATAACACAAAAATTGCTGTTATACCAGGTGGTTCAACTTTTATATTGCAACTACTAGATGTCTGCTTGAACAAACCATTTAAAGATCACATGTGAGAAGAGTGCAATAATTGGATGTTGACTGGTGAAAAATCATTTACAAACAGTGGATGTATGCACGCTGCATCACTTGATATATTGTGCAATTTTGTGATCAAAGCGTGGAATAAAGTAAAAGTAGAGACTGTAATAAAATCACTTAAAAAGTATGGTATCTCTAATCTTATGGATGGTACGGAAGATGATCTGTTGTGGGACACTGATGATGATGAAAATGAAATCAATTCACTGGATTTGAACTGGGATCCATATGATGATCATTTAAACAATGAATCTGAAGAACATAACTGGTAATTAGTTTACGGAATTAACAACACATATGAAGGATATTAATTAAAGGCAACTTTAATGAATAACAAATGAATGAATTTAATAAATGAATAACGAATTTAATGAATGAATGAATCTGAAGAACTATTTTCAACAGATGATGATGAAGAAAATTAGCATGAAAATTCAGGTTAATAATTATTATTTGTTTTTTTTAAGACTTACATCTATTGTAATAGTTTAAATAAATTTATGTAACAAAAAATTAATCTGATTTGTTTATAAACACTGCCCATTTTAATATATAACGATGTATTGTAACTACCTAAATGTTCATCCAAGAAATTAAGCTTCCCTTTTTACACTCGCTGTATAAGACGACCCATGATTTCTAGAGGTTTTCTGTAGTATTTGCAAGTCGTCTTATATGCCGACATATACGGTACTTTGAAATAGTCTTAAATATACACAGCAATGTGCTGCAGCACTAAACTAAGGAGTTTGTACATTGAGTAAGTGACAGTCTGGTATAGCTTTGCAAGTAGTACAATGCCCAAGTCTTATTCTTCATGAAGTCACATTAATCCCAGAACAAAATTTTAAATAAGTGTTAGTGTTAAACAAAACTTTTATTATGTGCACATTTATTTTATCAACTGTTTAACTAATATATCTGTATTAATTGTAATTCTTACCTAGTTCTGTTGTTTAATGCCTAGGTGGTTAACAAGAGGATTTAAATCTCAAGGACGTTTATCCATTGGAAGTAGTGGCCATAAAAACTTGTTTGTTTCTCTTGGTTTGGAAGGATCCACTTTAGACAGCAAAGGAGGAATAGTTGGTGGAACAATCGAGCTGAGCCAGATTGATACTTGTAGTTTGTATTTCTTCTTGTTATTACTATTATTATTATTATTTTTATCATCCTCATCGTATTTCCAGGCTTTGCATAATTCATCTAGGGAGGGCATTATTATCACACTTTAAACTCATTCACTGTCTGCACATTTATTCCCCTCACTTTCTCCTTATACAGTTTCCAGGATGACTTATTGATCTTCCCTACCCTTCTCTCTCTCTCTCTCTCTCTCAATCTTCCTCCACTCTATAAATAATCTCTTCACATTAATCTGGTATAAACCCATCACCAACTAATTTCTACCATATCACCCCTCATTATTCATATCTAACAGCTCTACAAAAAACCTCCTGAGATCACTTTATTCCCTCTTCTTTGATCCTCTCCTCCTCCTCCCCATTATTAATCATAATCATCTCATCATTCCATAAATTCTTAATGCCTCTATCATAGAATACAACCAACTGCTCATAGCTACCTTTTTTGTGAAGTAGGTAGGCTAGGATGACCAGATGTCCCATTTTAATTATTATTATGTGACACCTCCATGGAGTCCAAAGACTCATCGAGGGAGGGCACCTGCTCTACAACTCTCTGTCTCCGCCACTCAATCCACCAACTACAATGAAATGCAACTACCATCAACATCTACACTGCCATCTATCGCCCACCACCACCACTGGTATTTTCACAGACAATCACAAAATCCATGCCCACGACAGAATTCGAACCCGCAGCCTTTTGGCTGGAGAGCAGATATGCTAACCACTTAGCTAACCAGACTGGCAGGATTGTCCTCTTTTTTCAGTCACTGATTCCTTTGAGAAAATGCAAACAGGATGCCAAATGTCCCATTTTAAAAATACATCCCATTTTTCTTATTATTTTTCCTCTTTTTTCATAAACTCTAACCTAGCTATTCAATTTGTTGCAAATTAATAAAGAAGTTTACCCTATATCCAACAGATGGCACTATATTCCATTCAGATGTGATTTATATGGCTTTCACATAGTTTCCACAGGTGGCATTATAATGCACATTAAAGCCTAATTTTGTGTATAGTATGGCCAAAGTGATAGACATATCACTTTGGCCATAGGCAATTCAGACAATGAAAAATGAAGATATTAGTTTTGAGAATATAATACACGTTGTGAGTTTTGTGTTAGGAATACTGGATACAACTGCATCATTAGAGGGGGTGTTTTTGTTTTCTTTAATGAGTGCATTTTGGACTGATGAAAGGAACCAGTCGTCTGTTAAAATTGTCTGCACAAGCTTTTATTATTATTATTGCCTTAAAACACATTTTAAGGCATTTCTTATATGGACTTTTATAATTTCATAAAGAAAACAGTCAATGCTTTTGGAAGAAATTCGGTTATCTAAAAAATGTGACAGAGATATCAATAGTATATGTCCTAGACCAGTGGTGTTCAACCTTTTTTACTACGCGAGCTACTTTTCTATAAAAAGTTATTCGGCGATGTACTCTCTTATATAGATCACATTCCCCCAACCTGATATCTGATTACACACAAATAAACAACTAAAAAAAAAATACACAACTAAAACCTTTATTTGTGTATTTAAAAATATATTGGAATAAAATATTTATTTCTCTATTTTGGAAAACCAAAGTTAGAAAAACAGGAAATGCTGGTTGATTAAAAAAAAAAAAAAAGTTAATGTGAAATTTGGCATTGTTTGGACCTCACAATAATTTCATAGTCAAATTTATGTGAAGAAGTGGCCAATCGCAGACAATCATCCAAATGATCATTTGTAATTTGGTTTCTTAATTGATTTTTTATGACGGTCATATTTGAAAAAGTGAATTCTGACATCTCCCATATTTATTAGAATTTTTTGTGCAATATCAATTAATATTGGGAATTTTTCATGTGCATACTTCCAAATGACTTTGTTGTTTATTGATTTTAAATGTAAACTATTCTGAGTATTTATTATCTCACGTTCTACTTCGGCTTGGTTTATATCAAACAGTCCCCTAATTTTATTTGAAATTTCTGTGATGTTCAAGTTTTCTTGAAATAGATTATTGATAAAAGATACAATCATTTCAGTTTTATTAAAATCTTTAAATCTTGAATTTATTTCTTCCTCAACTAATTGTATTTCAAGAATAAATTCTTTTAAATCATAGCGAAGCATTTCTTGATTTTGTTCAAAAAATTTTAATAAATATGGGAGATGTCTAAATTCGCAGTCATTTATATTTTTCTTTAATAAAAGTAAGTATTGTTGGAAAGTTTTTATTGAACTTAACATGTCAATTAAATTTTTATCTCTACTTTGTAACTCTAAATTTAAATTGCTTAATTTCGTACAGAAATCTACTAAAAATGATAAGTAACAACCATCTTTTATCACTCAATTGTGGATAAATATCTCTTTTTTTCATCAAGAAAAATTTTTATATCGTTAATTAATACAAGAAATATTTCTAAAAATTTGACTTCTGCTGAGCCAGCAAACATTATTGTACAACGAAGTTCCCCATCATCTGCCTTTAATTTAAATAACCGCTGTTGCAGGGCTTTTCCTCGAACAGAATTTACAATTTTAAATGTAATATCCAAAACATCTTTTGTGTTTAATCTTTTACTACACAGTACTTGTTGGTGAATAATACAGTGGTACGTTAAAAAATCTGGATATTTGTCATCATTTTTACATAATGAAATGAAGCCTGATTTATTACCTATCATTGCAGGAGCACCATCAGTAGTAATAGACACAAGTTTAAAAAGCAGAAGTTTGTGTTGTTTCACAAATTCATCAAATGCCAAAAAAATGTCTTCTCCCCTAGTCCTTCCCAATAATGGTATAATTTTCAAAAGTTCTTCTGTACTTGAATAATCTTAAAATACCATGCGAATAAATACCATTAACTGAACAATATCAGTGAAGTCGTTTGATTCATCAAATTGTAATGAAAACGCAACACACTGGTGAATGTCTGACATTAACCTGTCCTGGAAACTTTTCTCCAACAAGTGGAACTCTTCCTTTCGGCAATTTAAAACCTTGTCTGTGGCCTAGAAGTAGTCTCTCTAGCGACGTCTTGAACCGAGAAGCTCCTTTCTGGAAGTGGGAAACTCCTCTTTCAAGCAACATGGATCCGGGCAGTCTCTCTGACAGCAATTCTGGAACCTTGACCCCTTCAGTCCCTTGTTATTAGGCCTTCTCTGAGACCTCACATGAAGTTTGGCAACCCCCAAAGAATCGGTATGAGTCTTTCATCTTAAATTTCAAGTTCGGCATGCCTTTTGTTCTCCGCTTTCTTTTGATTGTAAGTTGCTGGCCATCGGAAAGTTGTTTGAACTCTTTCTGACTGACTTCGGAGATGTTTACACTTGGAGCCTGCCAGCCTTTCTCATACATACAAGTTTCAATAACAATCTTTCTAATGCATGTACAGCTTCGGCGACAAAAACATTGCCTTTGTTTTTAACACTCTAACATATTCTTATTAAAGCAGTATATACAGTTAGCTTCAAAAGAGTTATTTACAAAAACATCTAATACAAACTATACCGAGACAAACAAAGTTTATTTTTTTACAATATTCACATGGGACTTAACCTAAGTAAAAAATCGATGTAATGTGCTTTGGAATATTTAATATTTAAGCTACAATCGAGTTTTTACACTTTGCTTATAATCGTATTCACTCGGCTCGCTGTTTGACTTCCACTGATCCAAATTAATTCATCTTTCTAATGCCGCCATGTACAGCTTCGACGACAAATTGCCTTTGTTTTTAACACTCTAACATATTCTTATTAAAGCAGCATATACAGTTAGCTTCAAAAGAGTTATTTACAAAAACATCTAATACAAACTATACCGAGACAAACAAAGTTTATTTTTTTACAATATTCACATGGGACTTAACCTAAGTAAAAAATCGATGTAATAATCGTATTCACTCGGCTCGCTGTTTGACTTCCACTGATCCAAATTAATTCATTTACGCAGACTTATAAGAAAATTACTGATTTGACAATTTTAACAAAAAATAAATAAACAATAGCAATACACTTAAAGCGAATTAAAATTAATACAAAATAATGATAAATAAAATATTATGTTTTCAGTTTTAATTAAATTTGTAAAGAGGAATACACAAGAGATCGACCAAAAATTGCTCCGCGATCGACGGGTTGAACCCGTCCTAGACCATCTGCTCAATAAAGAATTGTGGTTGTGTAATTTGACAATGTTAATGTGAGGTTAAGACAACGATAAATATATAAGTATCTTATGTTAATTTTAATCAAGCTAAAAAGTTATGGCTAATTGAAATGAAACATACAAGAGGGCCATTTTAACTACTATAATAATTTATTCATGTCAACTCGGCTATGAATATCTCTTTTTTATGAATCTGGTCACACCCTAATGTAGGCACGGATGATATAATTGCTGGCCTGATTGGCTGAATGAATAGTGTACCTGCTCTCTAACCAACAGGCTGCAGGTTTGAATCCAATTGGGCATGGATATTTGCTGGTATAAGAGATTAATTTTGTTGCTTGGAGTGAGATCCCTCACCCATGCACACACTTATTAGAGGCCTGAAGTAGTTAGAAAAGTTCATTGTTTGATCTCTAGAACATGTTTCCATATTATGTTAAAAAATATAAATAAATAAATAAATATTTTAAAAGATAAATTAGAATACCTCAGCCCATATGAGAGCTCTGCTTCAGTCATCTGAAATTCTGTCCTCTGACCAGACCTTCTGAATTATGCAGTGAGGCCACTATAAAACTTTTATACCTCCATATTTGAGCCAAATTTCATGTAATCCAGCTGCCTTTCCACATTTCAGGTTTTTGATGACTTTTTTTATACTTCAAGTCTGGATATGCATTCCTGTTGGGAGTTTTCTACCACCACATTGACACTGCTTGTTTCATTTAGCAGTAATTACTACTAAATGAAAAAAGCAGTGAAACAATTCCAGAAAATCTAGAATGTCTTCAGTTTTCATGTCACCTTTATCATCCCTGATTCCTTTTACAATACGTTTTTCTCCATTTCTAAACAATTTCAATAGCCTCCAGAATATTCTGCAGCCTTCCTGATATTTATTTTCTAAATTCTTACCAAAGTCTTCCTATGACTTTTGTTAGCTAGTTTTGCACAGTGCTTCACTTTCTTACATTTTTGTCTGTATTCTCTAAGAGCATAAGCTGACTTACTTGCCAGGAATTTTCAATATGCTTTCTTTTGACTGCCTGTTTAACTTTCTGAGTTCATCATGGAGTTCTAATTTTTTTTATCCTTATAGACATCCTCACTGCATGCCTCTCTAGCTGAATCAATCAATGTTTTCTTCATAGTTTGCCACTTAATCTCCCAAGGTTGGTTCTTGTTTTCAAATTCTTTTATTTTTATCTTCAATAATATTTGTATATTTGAGTCTATAGTTCACCACTTAAAGCTGCTGAAAACTAAATAGCAATCTTCTATTTCAAATATTCTATATACTCTTATGTTTTTCCACTGGTTCAAGACACAAGAGTATATAGAATATTTGGAGAGAAGATGCAAGAAATAAGAAAAGTCTCATTGACTACATCTTCTCTCCATGTGAATTTGAGCACATTTTTATGTTGGCACGTGGTGTTAGTAATAACTAATCCATGTCCTGAACAGAAATCCAGCAGGCATTTACCATTATGATTAGTTTTGCGCTTTCTTCAAATGTTCTCAAAACATTTCTATATGTTTGATTATCATTTCCTACTCTGCTGCTTAGATCTCCAACAAGGACCAACTTTTCCATTTTCATTGTGTCAGCTGCCTTCTCTAATGACTAAAAAATTCCTCCATTTCTTCCTTGGTAGAACCATAAGCACACATAAGCCTCATTGTCCAGTTCGTCATTCTGACATTTACTCACATTACTCTACTAGATATTGCTCACCATTCAAGTTTATTATTATTTATTATTATTTGACACCTCCAGGGAGTCCAAGGACTCATTGAGGGTGGGCACCTGCTTTACAACTCTGTCTCCACTGCTCAATCCACCAACTGACCGCAACTATACCAACGCCATCTACCGCCGACCACCACCACTAGTATTTCCACAGACACTCACAAACATCCGTGCCCACGGTGGGATTCGAATTTATCATCATATGTAGTGTTGAATGCTGCTACTACTCTTTTTTTTTTTCTGAATGTTAAATGGATCAAAGATTGGCTTTATGAATGATACCAGCAAGTTGTGTATGATGGAACATGCCTTAAAAAAGGAGGGTAACCAGTGGGGTACCCCATTGTTCTTTGGCCATTGCTGTTTAACTTGTTTGTAAACAATATATCATGTGGACTGACTGGGATCTTCAGTTGTTTGCTGATGAAATAAAGTTGGGAAGAAGTTTCAAAAACACACTCTGTTCTATTTCCAAAAACCCTATCACACTTTGAAGTAAAAAGAAAGAAATCAGTGAACAAATAATTATTTTACTTTTCTTTTCATAGCAGGAAAAGTTAAAATTTTTTTGAAAATCAGCTCTAAGTAAATGTGAATGCCTCAGATGTCTGTGACCTATGTGAAGCCTAGCAAGATCAACTTGTTCTCTTCTATAATAAATTTAGTTTAATCTTTTATCCAAGTGAGCAAACAAAGTTTGCACCTGAAAATATCTTCAGGACTTGGGGTAAGGCAGTACAACACCGGGCAACTCGCAGCAAAGGTGGAGCAAACCAACATCACTCCTATCTCAGTATCTCCTATAATGCAAAACACATCTCCTTACGGATATGTATAATGTTATGCATTAAGGGAAGGGCCACTACCCAGACTAGTTTCGACCTTTATTGAGGTCTCTTCAGTGGGCATCAAGCCCAGAGGTGCAGACACCAGGCAGAAGCAATGGCAGGTCATTCCTACCTATAGGAGTTGCCAAACGGTGTGCCACCTTTTTATTAAATTACTCTGGATTTAGAGAAAGAGGTTGAAAGTTTATTTTTCACTTGGTTAGACTATAATAAATTTAGTTTAATCCTTTATCTAAGTGTGAACAAACAAAATGTGTGCCTGAAAATATCTTCAGGACTGGGGTAACCTCAATAAAGGTCGAAACTAGTCTGGGTAGGGCCCTTCCCTTAATGCATAACATTATACATATCCGTAAGGAGATGTGTTTTGCATTATGGGAGATACTGGGATAGGAATGATGTTAGCTTGGTCCACCTTTGCTACGAGTTGCCTGGTGTTGTACTGCCTTACCACAGTCCTGAAGATATTTTCAGGTGCAAACTTTGTTTGCTCACACTTGGATAAAGGATTAAACTCAATTTATTATAGTCTAACCAAGTGAAAAATAAACTTTCAATATCTTTCTCTAAATCCAGAGTAATTTAATAAAAAGGTGGCACACCATTTGGCAACTCCTATAGATAGGGATGACCTGCCATTGCTTCTGCTTGGTGTCTCCACCTGATTCGGGTTTTGGTTTTCAGTGATGGTGGCTCGCGTGTTAGTGTTAAAAAAAAATCTGTAGTTTAGAACTCGCCATTTTAAGGTGAAATATTTGCTACCGATGCTAGTAGATCGATTTGATCTATGGGATATTTATATATAGAGGTAAGCATTCTTCATTTTGTGAAATATTTGCTACCTATGCTGGTAGATCGATTTGATCTATGGGATATTTACATTGGGCTCTAGGACCCATTTTTCAAACTTTATTCTAACAGAGTTGTTGCCTCCTATCAGACATGTCAAAATCTCTCAATGAAAGCATATTCGAAGAAGTTTACAGAGAATTCCTAAGATTAGGAAAACTATTGAGCAACAACTGGCCAGGGAAAGTAAAGCTGTTAGATACATTCCCCCCTACAGCAGTCACAGAAGATGGGATGGATGATTTAAATGATGGAAGTATGTTGACTGAACCAGAATTAAGTCACTCCACGAACATAGAGGATGCTGCATCTCTGGATAATACTCCCCAGTTTTTGGAAACCAACACCGAATTCCAAATGGTCAAAAAGAAAAGGAAAATCTCCTCTACTGTAGATACACCCAAAACAGCGGAGATAGAACCAGATAATGTAATTAAAGAAAGGGTACCCCCAGTCATCGTAAGGGCCAAGGAGCACTGCATCCACACTGAAATCTAAATCTTCAGATATCACCTTCATTAAAGCCACAAACACAGAAGAAGGGATTCACATACAACCTAAAACGCCATCAGACTACAGAAAAATAACCAAACTTCTAGACAACAACAATTTGCCATACCACACTTTTGCAATCAACAGTGAGAAAAATTTAAAAGTAGTATTAAGGGGAGTAACTGAAACATTACAAATAGAAGACCTCACTGCAGACCTCCAATTTAAGGGATTTAGCCCAATTAAAGTCAGCCGAATGCGGAGAGCTGATAAAACACCCTATCCCCTAATTCTGGTGGAAATAAGCAAAGACCAAAAACATATATATACAATCTCCAAACCATCTGTGATCTAGTCATAAAAGTTGAGGCATTGAAACATAACTCAACTACAACCCAGTGCCATAGATGCCAGAAGATTGGGTATGCACAACGATGCTGCAACGCTGAATTTCGTTGCGTGAAATGTGCTGGCAAACATGCATCAAATAAATGCCATAAATCTCGCACGCTTCCAGCAAAGTGTGCAAACTGCAGAGGACCACACCCTGCAAACTATAGGGGCTGTATAGCATTTCCCCAAAACCAAAAGATACAACTCAAAACCAGTAAACCTCTTCAAGAACATGCGTCCCCCCATCAAACCATAGTCTCCACTACGGATGGAAGATCGTATGCTGAAGTTACAAGATCAGCCTTCCAAAAAGACCCAAAACCAAATCAGTCACAGTAAACCAACAAACCTATCCTACTGAACATAACAAGCCACTTAGGTGAAATGCTTAACTCAAGAAGCCAAGGATATCATCTTAAGGCATACACAATCACTCTTTATGGAAATTCTTAATGAATAAGTCTAAAAGAAAACCGAAATCGTTACAAATTGTTTCATGGAACGCAAATGGTTTATCTATCAAATTACAGGAGCTGCAGGAGTTTGCAGCAGAAACCCAAGCAGATATCATCCTCATAAATGAAACACATCTTCGTCCAAGTGACAAAATCAGAATCAACGGTTATAACACTTACGTAACAGACAGATGCTTTGCTAGAGGTGGAGGCACTGCCATCTTTGTGAAAAGAAACATTAAACATAATTCAATAGCCGAACCCCAAACAGAACACATGGAAACTACAGGAATAGAAATGCATATGGAAAACACAAGCAGCATTACGATATATGCAGCCTACAACCCCCCAAATAAAAAAACTCCTTGAATCTGACTTAGATGTGATACTAAATACAGGCAGAGCAGTGATTATAGCTGGAGATTTTAGTGCCAAACATTCAGTCTGGAACAGCAGAAACTCAAATATTAACGGAAGAATACTCAACTCTTACACTACTTCAAGAAATATAACAGTAATAGGACCCACTGAACCCACACATTACGGAGCTACCGGACGTCCTGATGTACTAGATATAGCTATATTAAAAAACATAGCGCATAGCTATCAGATACAAGCAATCAATGACTTAAGTTCTGATCATAACCCCATCATATTACAACTAGGCGGCACCATACCAGATTTAACAGAAAACACCACCACATTTATAAATTGGAAACAACTTACCTCAGCCTTCCAGGAAAACCTTGGTCCAATACCGCATATAACATCTGCTGAAGATGTAGAAAAAGCAGTGAAGACTTGAAAAACAACTGCTGACAGCTATAACACAGGTAATTAATATAACCAAATGTACACCATCAAATAAACTCCCAGATGATATAAAACATCTTATCCAAGAGAAAAACAGATTAAGAAGACAATATCAGAGAACAATGGACCCAGCGGATAAACAAGCAGTGAATAGAGAACAAACCAGGTTCGATATGCCCTAAAGGACCACCGTAACCAACTCTGGAATAACAAAATTCACCAATTAAACACAGAAGATCAATCAATATGGAAAATGATGAAATCACTCCATTCAAAGCATTTTACATTTCCTCCAATCCAAGGTGAATCTAATATTGTCTACAATGACGAGGAAAAAGCTGAAGCATTTGCTGACAGTTTAGAAAAACAATGCAGTCCCAATTTATATCAATACAGATATAAATTTCATAAGTAAAATTCACACCCAAGTGCGTAAAATAACTCGAAATGCCTCAATCCAATCCAATAACAAATCCGTGTCACCAACAGAAGTATATGAGATTTTAAGAAAACTAAATAACAAAAAGGCTCCGGGTCCAGATGGAATAACAAACAAGATACTCAAGTTACTTTCCCGCAAAGGGGTTATGCATCTAGTAGCCATCATTAATGCCATCCTCCAGCTAAATTATTTCCCAGAGCGATGGAAAATTGCCGACGTTTTCCTAATTCCCAAACCTGGAAAAAATACACAGTTTCCTGAAAATTACAGACCAATCAGCCTTCTTTCGTGCATAGGTAAGATAGCCACATGTGCTATTCTCACACGGGTTCAAGAGGCAACAGATATCAACCATGTCATTCAAGATGAACAATTCGGCTTTAGGAATTATCACTCCACAACGCTACAAATTTACAGTTATCGAACATATAACCCAGATATCTCACTCTGGCGCAGTTTTCCTGGACATCACTCAGGCATTTGATAGAGTGTGGCATCACGGACTAATTTTTAAACTACATGAAGTTGGTATTCCATTACCACTAGTTCTACTTATCAAATCATATCTAAATAACAGAAAATTTAAAATTAAACTCAACGGTATCAGATCCACAGAGAGGAGAATCACGGCCGGAGTCCCTCAAGGCTCTCTGCTATCTCCCCTACTCTTCTCCATATACATGGCAGATCTCCCCAAACTGTCTCCAGCTATCACCGCTCTGTATGCCGATGACACAATCATTATAGCCACATCCCTCCGTCCACACCTGGCCACAATCAAGCTGCAGAGAGCAGTCAATGAATTGGTACACCAAGTGGCGTATCGCAATTAATCCAAACAAAAGCTCTGCAGTACTTTTCACCAGACGTAAAGCAGAACCGAATACAAGCATACAAATGTTTGGTAAAATCATCCCTTGGCGCAATTCTACCAAATATCTGGGAGTTCATCTTGATAGATGTCTAAACTTCAAGTCATATATGGATAGTGTTGCCACTAAGGCAAGTCAGACTATAGCACAGCTATATCCACTTTTGAATAAGAACAGCTTCCTAAGCATAAGCAACAAAATCCTCCTATTCAAATCAGTAATCAGACTGCAACTAACTTATGCCTCTCTAACCTGGGGTCACACGACTAAAAGCAACATCAATATCCACTATGAGATAATACAGAATAAATGCCTAAGAATGGCATTTAATGCCCCATGGTTCATCAGAAACATCCAGTTACATCAAGAAGCCAATCTTCCAGATATTAAGACCTACATGACAAGCATTGCGGAGAAATTCTTCACAATTACGGATAATCACCCAAATCAGCTAGTTCGACAGGCAGCGGACTACAAGCCCTCAGATCGTTTCAAACATAAAAAACCAAAATCCTCCATCGCAAGAGAAAGCTGATACAGCCTCAATGCTCCAATGAGCGGGTAAATTACTCACAATAATCTCATCACCCACAATCTAAAATCCAGATGAAGGGATAAAGAGTCAAAGTCCATCAACCAATTAAGTTCAAAGTTGGTGTCTCCACCTATGGGCCAGGCTCCCACTGAAGAGACCTCAATAAAGTTTGAAACTAGTCTGGGCAATGGCCCTTCCCTTAATGCATAACATTATACATATCCGCAAGGAGATGTGTTTTGCATTATGGGAGATACTGAGATAGGAGTGATGTTGGCTTGCTCCACCTTTGCTGGAAGTTGCCCGGTGTTGTACTGCCTTACCCCAGTCCTGAAGATATTTTCAGGCACAAACTTTGTTTGCTCACACTTGGATAAAGGATTAAACTAAATTTATTATTGTTCTCTTCATTGACTAGATGTTCAGTGCTTAATTTAAGACTTAATTCTGTTTTGTCAGTGTGCTTCCTGTTGGGATGACTGCAACTGGGTTATTAGATTTGATCTTATGAACTGTCTTGTAGTCTGTATATAGGACTGACAAACAGTATGTAGAAAAATTATTGCTGATGTAGTAGCTGCATCTGCAGTCTCATTTCCCTCAATTTCAGTGTGGCTGGGATTCCAACATGGTTCAACATCAAAATTGAGGGTGTTCATTTTGTACAACAGTAGTTAGAACCTTGCAAAGTATTGGATGTGGATTGTACATAGAAGACAAGATAGCTTGTATAGAACTCAGTGAGTCTGAATAAATCATACACTTTTGAAAGCATAAGTGCAAGATGAATTGCATGCACCTCTTTATTGATGCTATAAACTGGGATCTGATTGGATATGCCGGCCTGGTTGGCCGAGTGGATAGCGTATCCGCTCTCCAGCGAAAAGGCTGCAGGTTCGAATCCCACCATAGGCATGGATGTTTGTGATTGTCTGCGGTGGTCAACAGTAGATGGCATTGGTGTGGTTGCAGTCAGTTGGTGATTGAGTGATGGAGACGGAGTTGTAGAGCAGGTGCCCTCCCTCGATGAGTCCTTGGACTCTGAGGTGTCAAATAATAATAATAATAATAATGATAAAGACAGGAAATACAGCAGCAAAAAAATACATTACAGAAAAAAAAAATACATTACAGATTGATCTATAATTTGTGGTCATTTTGTGAAGTGGAACAATTTTGCATACTTTCCATTCCTTTGGGACTTGCCCTGCTGCAAGACCACTCATGTTAAACAGGTGCACTGAAGGCTCCATTAATTCCAAAGACATTCCTCACAGATTTGGCAATATACCATGAAGTCCTATTACCTTATTAACATCAAGTTCACTTAATTCTTCCTCATTCATCAGTCCCTCCTCCACCATACCCTCTACACTCTAGTGTCTCATGATGCTACCTTCACGAGGATGAAATACACTGATAAACTGATCGTTGAGTACTTCATCAGCTTCAACTTATATCCTCCACATTGATTACCAATCTGTCAGTGTCATCAACTAGCATCATCCTACCATTCTAATGTTTTCTTCTACTTGCACATACTGAAAGAACTTACTAGGATTTCTCTTAGCTTGATGGGCTCATTTCTTCTCATACTGCACTTCTGTTGTCTTTACCAACTGAATCACCTTTGTAGCCTGCTCTTTGTACTCTTGATGCAACATCATTACCAATATTCATCTTATGTTGCCTCCATGTTGCTTTCTTTCAGATTTCACACTTAATTTCTTCATTCATCCATTTAACTACTGCCTTGTTTAGCCTTTTTGCCTTTGGAATAGACTCAGACAATGCTGCTGTTAAATAGCTCTTGATCAATGGCAACACAGTGTCTGTCTCCTTTCCACTCAATTCTTCATTCCATGCTATAGCTCCCTTTCTCCTAAGATTTTCATTATCACCAGCCTTGTAGTTCCACATATATCCCTCCTTCACATTTCTTATATGACTACAACTATGGCTACAACCCAGGTGATCATGTCATAGTCACTCTCACCAACTAAAGGAAGTTTAGACACATCATTCACAATCACATCCTCTGATGACATAACAGGTCTAAGATTCTTAACCATTGTATGCCCTCTACTACATACTGTCTAAGATTGTTGTCCCTTAAGAACTCAAGAAATTCATTCTCCTTATTCTCTGATGCTATCTCTTCAATTCAATCAATATTGACATAATTGAAATCATTCATAACAATACCCTTTGCTTGCTCACTAAATCTACCTTTCATTTTCAAATCTAATTTTCATTTTCTGGATTTTATCCCACACAATTTTTGCACTGTTGTTTGAATAATTGATGATGTATGGTGGATCCAAGATTGTTTATGACTCTGATGTCTCATGTAATGTGCTTTGGCTCAATCACATTTAACATGCATTAGATTTGATGCGGTATGACATCTATGAAGTATACCACATGCTTTGTTTACATTTAGCAGTGGATGGTTGTTGTATAAAGATAGAAATGTTTATCATGCTATACAATAAATTAACAGTGTGAAAGATAAAATATAGAACTTATGATATTGATGTGAAAAGCTATGGTGCACACCAAAATTTTAACCACTCTGGATAATATTGTAGATTGGAGCAAGCAGAATGTAAAAATCAAGGATGCTGCTGTTGATGATCTTCATATTTTGTATTTTGAGACTCTCACCCATGAAAGGTTGTAAACATTTTAGTGCCCATATGTAGAACATATGGGCACTAAAACTATCCTATATGTCTGGACAATGTGGCCACAAAGCAAACACTTCATCAAGTTTTCTTGTGTTGTCCGTTACAATTTTTTTAAACTAGTCCCAGCGTTATACCATTTTGTTGTTGTTTCGTGTACTGTGACAAACTGTTGTGCTCTGAAGATGCTGGATATAATATCAGCAAATCCTATCCATCCCTTAGGACAGGTTGAGTTCCCCCCCCCCCAACGAGGGGCTTACAACAAATTAATGCAATCAGTTTGTGGCTCCTCCTCTGCATCCCCTAAGGCTGATATTCATGACTGTAATCTGCATGTGTTCACGGTAGCCGGTTTGCCTGTTCTGGTGGATGGAAAACCAGAGCTTCTAGGTTAAAAAAATTCTACCTCCTTATGAGACCGGCTAACTCACCTTTCATCAACGAGACCAGATAAAGGTTCCTTGCATCACTGATGGGAATTAAACCAAGTCTTTCTGACCAAAGGGCTGATCATAGAATGGGAGGGATAGAACAAGAGACCGTCCCTGGAAACTATATAAGGAGGGTGTAAGCAGAAGAGTGAGGATTAGGTTCTTTACATGGAGAGTTGTTGGTGAGTGGAATGCATTGCCTGACCTGAGTGTGTTGCACTTGTAGATACATTGAATCAGTTTAAGGCAAGGTTGGATGAGCTTTATGTGTGTAATAGTCTGTACTGCTCACAATGAGTCTCTGACTCCACAGAGGTCTGGATGTTAATAATAATAATAATAGGATCCCAAAGGTGAAAACACTAAATAAGATAGGAGTAAAATGGATAAATGAAGAGATTAAGCATGAAATCTGGAAGAAGAAGAAGGCACTGTGGAGGCAGCACAAGATGAATGTTGGTAATGATCAATTACATAAAGAGTATAAAGAACAGGCCAGGAAGGTAACTCTTTTGGTAAAGATGGCAAAGGAGCGGTTTGAGAAGAAGTTAGCCAAATCAAGCTAAGTAAAATCCTAGTGAGTTTTTTGATATGTGATGAGTAGAAGAAGAATGACTATGGGATGATGATGCTAGTTGATGACACTGGCATATTGGTAACCAATGCAGAGGATACAGTTGAATTATTCAGTGATCAGTATATCAGTGTATTTCGTCCTTTTGATGGCAACTTCAGAAGAAGCCAGAGTGTAAAAGGTATGGCAGAGGAAAGACTGGTGGTGAATGATTAAGAAGCATATGAGCAATTAAGTAAACTTGATCATAAGGCAACAGTATTTGACAGTATATTGCCACATATATTTGAGAGAATGCTCTATGGAATTAATGGCACCTTTGGCACAACTATTTAACATGAGTCTTGCAACAGGGCAAGTTCCAAGGACTGGAAGGTGCGAAAAATTATTTCATTTCAAAAAAGGCAGAGATAGACTGGTCTAGAATTTATAGTATTAGTCTATGTGTCTGGGGTTATTGTTAAGGTATTAGATAAGTTGGTAAGGACTAGGATTCAGAAGTGGGTTGATAATAGAAGTATTCAGAAGTGGGTTGATAATAGAAGTATTCTTTGTGATGATTAGCATGGGTTTGTTAAGGGAAGGTCATGTTTCATCAACCGGCTTATGTATTACCAAAAGATGACAAATTAACTTGATAAAGAGATGCATCTAGAGTGATGTACTTAGATTTTTCAAAGGCTTTTCGTAGACTTCCACATGACAAGTTAGTAGCTAAAGTGAATCAGATGTGATGACTAGATAACAGACTATTAAGTTTGATAGCAGATTGGCTGTCAGACAGGGCAGGTTGTATATGGAGGGGTGGTATCCTAAAATAGAAAGGTCATTAGTAGAGTGCCACAGGGATCCGTTTTGGGACCATTATTGTTAAACTTGTATGTTAATGACATTGGGACCAGTTTAACTGGAGATGTGGAGCTGTTTACTGCACGTCTGATGATGCAAAGTTGGAAAGAGCTATGAGAAGTATAGCAGATATTGTGGCCTTGCAGAAGAATCTGTATAGACCATGTGAGTAGTCAAATGAGTACAGCTGTGAATTTAATATTACAAAGTCTTGAAATTTGGTAGGCAAGGTTGGGATGCAGAGTATATGATTAATAAAGAAATTTTTAAGGAGGTGGAGGAGATGAGAGATCTGGGAATAATGATGGACAGAGACTTAAAGTTTAAGGATCACATTGCTAAAATTGTAAGAACATCACAACAGATTATGGCAATAATGAGTATATCGACCTGCAGAATCAGATAGGTTATGGTTCTCTTTACAAGGCTCTGTAGATGCTCATAAATCCACAATCTTTCCTTGTATCTGACATTCCAGACCTGACACATAGAAGGATATGATTGAGACATATAAGTTGGTGAGGGATTATTACCAGATTAATGTGGAGAAGATATTTCATAGAGTAGAGGAAAGCAAGGGTTGAACTAGAGGCATCCATGGAAACTGTATAAGGAGTGTGAAAAAGGAAGTGAGAGGCAGTTTCTTTACTTGGATAGTGATTGGAATGCATTGCTGAGAGTTAGGGTGAGTTTGGAAACTAAATGGGTTCAGGGCACAGTTCAATGATCTTTTGGCATGAGAGAATATATAATAGACCTATTGCGATGAGTACTTTGACTCCATGTAGGTCAGATGTTAATAATAATAATCTTTTTTTAATACTCCTGTTGATCAACTATATATATATTTGTGTGCTAGTGCCACTTTTATGTGGCTGTGCATCATACAAAAATTTTGTGATTCTAGTGGCTTCTCACCTAATATCCAACTCTCAACTTCTCGTACTTCACTCTAGTTTTAAGTATCAACCTGTATACTGAACAAACTAGAATGGGCTGACAATTTGGGATTTGGCCAACCAAAGTGTATTCTTACTTGGCATAAATGACAATACAAAATGATGGTACAACATGATGAATTTCATACGAACTCTGCATCATCCATTTGAACAAGGTTATTGCTGTTTTCATCAAAGAACCGGGGAAAATGGCAAAAGTCAGTTCCTGGAACACCATCAGAAGAATTCGAGATTAGCATTGTCAACATAAGAGACATGAATCGAAAAGAAATGGAAGAAGACTGGTAGAAGACCTAATGAAGTACCGGCTCAGTGTAATTGGTTACCAAAACAAAGAAAATGAAAATGAGATTCTTGTAAATAATTAATACAAAATGTTATATTCAGGCAATAATGATCAGATAAAGGAAGGAGTAGTTATAATATTCAACACTAAACATAAGGATTTGTTTTTTAAGCAGCAATCAATCTGTTTGTTGACATCAAATGGATTGGTGTCAGCAAACATTGAAATGGGATTTAAATTATACATTTTTGGTCATTTTATAATAGAAATACAATTTTATTAATACAGACCAGTTTACAATAAAAACATTTATTCAAACCTACCAGTTTCGCCAGCAAACTGTCTGGCTTTTTCAAGGCATTACGGAGATATGAAAGTTAGTAAATGCAAATTAAAAGGAACATAAAAACATTGTAAACCCAAACTAGTAGCTATGGTTACATGTTTCGCGTGACAGAGATGACTTATTGTTCTTATTCATTATCACGCATGCGTGTTTGTTGTAGACTTGTAATGTGATTACTGGCTAGCTGTAGTTCAGATTGATTGAGAGAGAGGATCATGTTTTTCCACGAACTGTTTAGAATTACACCCTGATTTCTGTTGAGGTTTCTGCCGGTTATTAGTACTATTGTGGCTTCCTTAAATACACGATGTCTGTAGTTGTCATTGAGATATGGCATGGATTTTATGTGTGGAATTGAAAAAGGCCTATATCCACTACCAAAAAACATTGCCGACACTATTAGATTCAAAAGTACAATAATCCTAGCCAAAGCCAAACAACCTGTTCCCAACACGTCTCCTTATGATAGAAAGGCAATTCTCAACTTGAAGAAAAATAAAGATATCGTTATTACAAAAGCTGATAAAGGAAATTCTACAGTTATCCTCAACTCTAAAGATTATTATGATAAGTTAAACGTATTACTATCAGACACCTCAACTTATAAAATCCTAGACAGAGATCCCACAATGAAAAATCATAATGAAACAAACCAACTAATCAGAAATTGTAACAATTGGCCAGAAGAAGTGAAGAGAACACTAAAATCCTCACATCCTATCACTCCAAGACTATATGGGACACCTAAAATACATAAACAGGATATACCTCTCCGTCCAATAGTTGATGGAAGATCATCACCAACCTATCTTTTGGCAAAGCATCTTGCAAACTTATTAAATAATAAAATAAGATCAACAGAATCCTATATCAAGAATAGTCAACCTTTTGTAAATAAACTCCAAGCCATTAAGATTGCACCAACAGACATGCTAGCCAGTCTAGATGTTGTATCCCTTTTCACCAATGTTCCAGTAGAAGAGGTAATAAACATCATCCAAGACCTCTTTCCTCTAGACATCACACAGATGTTTAGACACTGCCTTCAATCTAATTTCTGCAAGGTTAACAACACCATATACCAACAATTAGAAGGCCTAGCAATGGGAAGCCCACTATCACCATCTTGTGCAGACCTTTTCATGGAAAAACTTGAAAAAGAAATTCTCTCTGCAATCTCTCCGAGACCATCTACATGGTGGAGATATGTGGATGATATATTCATCATATGGCAAGACAGCTTAGACAACCTAAAATCGTTTGTGGATAAAATCAACTCAATACATAGCAAGATAAAATTCACTCTGGAAGTAGAAAACAACAACCAACTGCATTTTTTAGATATCTTGATAAAAAAACAACCTAACAGTGTCAAATTATCCATTTACAGAAAGCCCACAGATACTGGAAGATATCTTCACTATACTTCAAACCATCACAAGTCACACAAACTGAGTATTATCCACATGTTGAAACATAGAGCCAAAAAGTTTATATCAGAAGAGGAGGATACACAGAATGAACTCTCACTAATAGCCAACACATTATCACAAAATGGATATCCTCAAAACATCATCAAAAAATATCTATACAATGACAACCCCAGACAAGAAGAATCCCACCATCAGCACATTTCTACTGTAGTGATACCTTTCATCAAGTCAATTTCTTATCAAATAGCAAGAATGCTAAGAGCACACAACATCAGAGTGGTCTTCAAACCAACCACCAACATCAGACAAGTTTTAGGATCTCCAAAAGATAAAGTTCTGTTCTACAAATATCCAGGAGTATATTACATTCCCTGCTCCTGTGGTCTTGCCTACATCGGACAAACTTCACAAAGTTTAGAAATTAGACAAAAAGAACATGTTGGTGATGTAAACCACAACAGAAGCATCTCTTCCGGCTTAGCACATCATTTCTGCACGTCTAACCACACGATAGATTGGCAAAACAGCTCCATGCCATATCTCAATGACGACTACAGACATCGTGTATTTAAGGAAGCCACAATAGTACTAATAACCGGCGGAAACCTCAACAGAAATCAGGGTGTAATTCTAAACAGTTCGTGGAAAAACTTGATCCTCTCTCTCAATCAATCTGAACTACAACTAGCCAGTAATCACATTACAAGTCTACAACAAACAAGCATGCGTGATAATGAATAAGAACAATAAGTCATCTCTGTCATGCGAAACGTGTAACCATAGCTACTAGTTTTGGTTTACAACGTTTTTTATGTTCCTTTTAATTTGCATTTACTAACTTTCATATCTCCGTAATGCCTTGAAAAAGCCAGACAGTTTGCTGGCGAAACTGGTAGGTTTGAATAAATGTTTTTATTGTAAACTGGTCTGTATTAATAAAATTGTATTTCTATTGAAATGGGATATTGGAGAATGAGACTTTATGGTCATATAGTCCATGATAGATGTATTCAGGAAGTTAAAAATGCAGTCAAGAAATAGAAGAATACGTATTGAAAGTTGCTTGCAAGTAAGTCTGCTTGTATTGAGAGACTAGAGAGAAAAATGTAAGAAAGTGAAGCAATATGTAAAACTAGTTAAAAAAAATTAATACTAGGACTTTGGTATGAATATGGAAGGTTAATAAAGAAGGTAAGGAAATGTTCTGGAGGCTCTTGTGAAGCTAAAAAAAATGGAGGAAACAGTATTGTAAAAGGAATCAGAGAAATAAAGATGACATGAAAACTACAAGTAAAGATATTTGATATCTTTGGAGTAATTACTTTTTAAGATTTTTAAATTAAAGAAGAAGTGATAGAACAGTGGTAGAAATTATTCCAGAAAAATACTAACAGAAATACATATCAATACTTGAGGGAAGAAAAAGCCATCAAAAACCAGATATATTGAAAGGGAGCTGGGATGGATGATATTATACCCTCAAATGCTAAGATATGGAAGTATAAAAGTTTTACAGTGGCTACACTACATAATTCATAAGGCTTGGTAAAAGTGTCAAATTCCTGATGACTAGATCTATAAAAAAGAGAAATAAAAGTGAATGTTATGATTACAGAGGAATTTTGTTACAGAGATAAGATTTACACAAAATAATTGAGAAGAGGCAAAGAAAAACTGTGGAAAGGAATCTTGGAGAAGAACAATCTGTGTTAAGACCAAGTAGAGGTTTTGAGGATCAGATCTTCACTTTAAGACAGATAGTTGAGAAATTGTGGGAATATAATACGAATCTCTACTTAAGTTTTGCAGATCTGAAAAATCACATAACAAGATGCCAAAAAACTTTTCAAGATGCTTCAATTATATGGTGTAAATGGAACGTTATACACACCAATATATAGTCTATTTTTAAGTTCTAAGTCAGCTGTTGGAATTGAAGGGAATATGGTGTCATATTAAATAAGAAGTGAGTCAGGGGTTCACATCATCTCCACTGTTATTCACCATCTACGTGGATCACAAGAAGGAAAATGGCACTGGCACTTTGATATCAGACCTAGTCTGATATCAAAGGCAAAGATATTGAACTCAGCTCTCTACTTTTATGCAGATAATGTTCTATTCTTTAACAAATCCAGTAGATATCTGCATTATTTTCTATGTTGAATAACAGCTATAGTAAATTTGGTATGAAAATCAGTGATAAAAAGAAAAAATTTACAGATATGAGATGATGATGATGATGACATAATGACTTAACTGGATTTTACAAAACTTCCATCAGTAAAACTAAAAAAAAATTAATGACAATATCTTTCAGATGAAACATGCACACTAAGCAATTAAAACTTATTATGGTCACAGAAATATGGAAGTATGATGTCACATTAGAATTTGTTAATAGCTGGCAGCTGAAATGATTTTAATACATAGTAAGTAAAAGTTTGATAAAATAAAAAAATTAAAAAAAGTTTCTCATTTTGTTCATCTCCTTCAGGAAAATGCTTTCACCATTATACTGTATTACAATATTATGTTAAAACATGTACACACCACACAAAAGTCGAACTCAAAAACTTTGGGAATATAATTATTTTCATTTTGACAGCTGACATGAATAGTTATTTTCATTTTATATTTAATTAAATTAGTCTGCTATTTTTAATGGAGCATTGAATTTCATTTTTCTTCACATTTATTGTAATAGTGCATCTGAAGGAAGAGTGGGGTCAAGAACCTGATCACACAGTAGCACTGAAGTTACGAGCTTTAGAATCTCGCCTTGACTACATGGGTACTAGTGTCTTAATGGGACGTGTCAGTTGTCTTGACATTACATTGAAGGATGAGTGGAGAGTAAACACAAGAATCACGCCTGATCCATTATCAATTCATCCCACAAAAAGGTATAACTTTGTTATCTGCCATCTTCATGGTTTAAATAAGTTTACTACTCTTATAAGTGTGAAAAAAAAAAAAAAAACAGCTTTCTTAACCCTTGCACAAGTGAATATTTCAGAACTATGTCTTCCAGTGGAGTCAAATTTTGAATGCAAATAGTCAGGGTGGACTTAAGTTTTCTGCAAAATGTTGCCATACTTCTGTAATGATATCAAATATTTTTGAAAAATTCATGTCTCTGTGTACTTAGTTAAATAATAATTAAAATACCATTAAAATTATATTCAAATCAAACATAATATTATATGTAGAAACTTTCCACTTGATTACAAAGAGGGTTATACAGAAAACAAATTATATTCTTTTAATCCTTTAATACACCTACTCCCTATACGTGAATAAAAAGGCGTTAGCTGATTTTTTTTTTTTTTTTTTTTAAATCCTTTAACCAAATGCAAACAAACAGAGTCTACTCATGGTATCTTGACCATTAGGCTACTGGTATACAAGAGGCTGTTAACTCCACACAGTGGTGCATCCAGAGGGGGGAAGGGGGGGGGTCTGTCACCCCCAAAAGAAAAAGGATAAAAACACTACAATATTTTCCAAACATCTTTTCCTAATATATTCATTTTTTTATTTATGTTGTGTCATGTCTTCTATTTCTATACTACTTATGAATTAGCGATCATTGCAGATGCTCGTTGCAGATGATTTTGAGAATAATGTGTATTCTCAAATCGTCTACTCAACTCGGGCTCCCCCCCCCCCCAAGATTAAATCCTGAGTACGCTACTGACTCCACATCATTTGCTTCAGTATCCCATAATGCATAGCACATTACCTTTCGTAATTATATATTCATCTAAATAAATGTCAAAACTAGGCTAGTTAGTGAGCTTTCTCATTATGCATCTGCTATGCATTGTGGGAAATAAGGCATTTTCCCTAATATGGGAAGGAATGGGATAAAGCATTATGGGAAAAGCTGCAGAAGATCAAATTGGATAACAGATTGGTTACATGGATTGAAGACTGGCATTCTGAATTATTATTATTATACAAACAAAACCATTCTGTTAATACAGGAGATGAAGAAAATCTAGAAATATAATTAAGGAAACTAGCTCAAGGATCTTGTAAAGACATTCAAATGAATCATAAGATAGTTCATTCAAATTTAGCCAACTGAACTAAGTGTACTAAATTTGAAATAACATATCTCCCACAGGGCATGAATAATTCAGCTCAGTCATTTCTAGCATTAACGAATATGGTACTAAAAGATTTATTAGGTGAAGGCGTAATTTGTTTTCAAGATTATATGCTTTTTTACTTTCCTTGTATAGATTAATGCATTGATCTCCTAAATAAGGTTTTGAAGAAATTCCATGAAGCAAACGTTAAGTTAAACTATCTAAGTGTGAGTTTAAATGCAAAGTTAAAAAATAAAAAAAGGGAATCCTATATGTAGGGTATTAACTGGGGAGGATTAACTGTGTTCTCCTACCACGATCTTGACTGACTAGCCATCAGTCATGCTTGTAGCATGTTGAGTGCAGTTAAGCCTGGGATGGATTTCCATGGTGGGCTGGCAACCTACAACACAGTCAAAAACCCTGATGGAACTGATATAGCTGGCAGTGGCAGTATTTTGGTGAAGTCCGGAGGGCCATACCCAAGAAGTCTTAGTATCACCCCTCCACATGGACCCCCCCCACACACACACCCTGGGAAACATGGTGTCGTAATGAACCATGGCAAAGTTGATACTGAGCAAACAGCTGGCAGAAAGCTATAAAATGCATCTCCCGAGACGTTATGCGGCCAGCATGGGAGATTAGACTACAATCCCTCCACTACAATGCCAAGAAGAAGAAAGAAAGGCGTAAAGCCTATAATGGGCAAACCCTGGATGTGACTAAATTTCGCCAACTATATGAATACTCTGATCGAAACCATTTATGGCGGTCAGAGCATGATGCAGTGGGAAAGTTTTCCCAAATAATAAGCAATACTGGAATAGCCCAAAGAACTCATAAATATAATAGTAATCAATGCAATCATATTTTCCTCTATATAGGAACATTTAATTGTCGATCATTTAAAGAAGAGGAAGATCTTACCATCTTACAGCAAGAACTAAAACATATTAATTGGGACATCATAGGCTTAAGTGAAGTACGCAGGCAGGATGAACATTTAAAAAATGGAGATTACTTATACTATTATGGGAAAACAAAAGGACAATACGGAGTAAGATTTCTAATTAAGAAAACAATTTACACACCTTATAGAAGAATTTAATTATACAGATGAAAGAATAATAGAAATCACACTTAAAATAAACTCCAAACTTAAAATCAGGATCATCCAAATATATGTTCCCTCATCCTAGACTGATGAAGAGATAGAAGCATTTTATGACTCACCGCAGTACACTCTAGAAAAAAAGAAATAGCAATCAAAACTTTACTTAGTAATGGGCAATTTTAATGCCAAAATAGGTCATCCTTCTTGCCAAATAGACTCAATAGGACCATACTTATATGGTGCAAGCAGCAACTCAGGAATGGCTCTTACAGAATTCTCTATCAGTAACAAGCTTTACATTTTGAATACATTTTTTAAGAAAGCTTCCAAAAGAAAACAGGTATGGAGAAATAAAAAATGAAATAGATTATATACTGTGTAATAATAAAAAAATAGTCCAAGATACCTCAGTACTAAATCAAGTAAAAACAGGAAGTGACCACCGACTGGTGAGAGCCAAAATTAAAATAAATCCCCGAATTGGAAAGAATAAAATGAATAAACAACAAAAAAACAAGATGTTTTGACTTAAAATCTATTGAAAACAAAAAGAAAGATTACGAAGAAAAACTCAAAAACTAGACTTAATAAATGTATTTGAAGAAGACATAAATAAAATAAGCAAAAACCTAACGGAAGTAATAATCTCAGCAACCAACGAATTCAAAAGCAACAATCAGACCATAAACCTTCAGAGGAAGCCTTACAGCTACCTAAAAAAGAGACGAAATATGAAACAAGGCAAAAACTTAACTTCTAAAATATAATATGCAGAACTATGCAAAACAATAAGGGAAAAAATGAGCAATGAAATAAGATCTTATAACACCAAAAATAAAAGAAACAATTGAAAACAATAAAAATATGAAAATACTAAGAAAACATTTATCAGTTGGCAAAAGTCAAATAACTGCAAAAAAAAAGATAAGAATGGAACTACAGTAAAGAACCAAGAACAAATCCTAAGCAGACTAGAAGAATTTTATAAAGAACTCTACAGTGATCCTTCAATAGATAAATCAAATATAAATACCTCTTCCCCATCACATATGGAATTCATACCCCAATTCACCTCAGATGAAATAAAACAAGCATTAAAACAAATGAAAAGTGGAAAATGTCCTGCTGAAGACCTAATTCACATAGAATTAATTAAATGGGGAAGAAACAACATAATTCACCATGTCACAAACTTACTAAATCTGTGCCTAGAAGAGGGAAAGATACCAGAAAATTGGGAAAATGCTACTCTGATACTGTTATCTAAAAAAGGACACAAAGAAGAAGTAAAGAACTATAGACCAATTAGTATTCTCTGTAATCTGTACAAAATTATCATGAAAGTAATAATAAACAAGTTAACCCCTCTTCTAGACTCAAATCAACCTGCACAACAAGCAGGATTCTGTCAAGGCTTTAACAGAATTGATCATATTCTTGCGGTAAAACAAATAATAGAAAAAGCAGAAGAAAACCAATTGCCTCTCTGTTTAGCCTTTATTGATTATGAAAAAGCATTTGATTCCATCAAAACTAATGCAATGATCAAAACACTCCAAATTTAGGGAGTTTCTGGAGAATATATGGACCTCCTCCAGGAAATATACCACACTGTAACAGCAACAATCTCTTCACATGAGTAGCAATAAAATATCAATTGAAAAAGGGGTCTGACAAGGAGACTCTCTCTATCACCCAAAATCTTTACAGCAGTCCTTCAAGAAATATTTAATAATATAAACTGGACAAACCTTGGTATAAAAATTAATAACAGAAACTTAACACACCTAAGATATGCAGATGATATCATAATTTTTGCAAACACTCCAGAAGACCTATATCATGAAAGCAGAAAAGTTGGCCTAAAAATAAACAGAGAAAAAACTAAAATCATGTTTAATCATTTTGTAACACCAAAAGACATAATAATAGAAAATAATTTCTTGGAAAGAGTCTCTTCACATACATATTTAGGTCATCTCATTGATCTAAACTGTGGACTCCAAAAGGAAATAAATAGAAGAGTTCAACTTGCCTGGAGTGCATTCAGAAAATTGAAAAGCATTTTTCAAAACAATGATGTCCCACTCCGTTTAAAAAGGAAGACATTTAACCATTGTATACTTCCAGTCATCACATATGGTTGTGAAACTTGGTCTCTGACAAATAAACTAGCAACAACTCAAAGAAAAATGGATAGACTGATGCTAGGCATCACATTAAAAAAGAAGAAGAAAAACACCTGGATAAGAAGCCAGACTCATATCACTGACATCATTCTTCACCACAAGTGACTAAAATGGAAATGAGCTGGACATCTATCCAGAAGAGCAGATGATTAATCGACCACCATACCAATGAACTGGATTCTAAAAGAAGGGAAACAAGACCAAAGACATCCTAAATTGGTCAACCATTGCCAAGAACAGAGAAAGGTGGAAGGAACTGGAGTAGGCCTTCATCCGGCAGTGGACAGAAAATGGTTGAAAAGAAGAAGATATCTAGGGTACTCGATTTCTCAAGAAGGCATATTTCTAATGAGGAGAACATAAAGGCTATGAGGGCATTTCCTCCTCCAAAAAATACCAAGCAGGTATATCACTTTGTTACCTTAATAAATTTTTATAGTTACTATTTGTTATCATTTGTTTTTTTGCATTTTTCTAGCCTTACAAATTTTACAAAAAGAAAGATTGTCAAATTAATTTGGGATAACAAACAACAAAAAAGATTTTGAGTATCTAAAAACTGCTGTGATAAATGCACCTATCCTGATTCATCCCAAACTCAATGAATCCTTTTTCATCTCTGCAGATATTTTTAAGGTTGCATTGTATCTGTAGTGGATGGTTACCTGAAATCAATAACATTCTTGAGCAGGAAGATGAATAATTTTAAAGTAACTGATCAATAATTGAGGAGGAGGGGCTCGCAGTTATATATCCACTTAAGAAACTCAGGTATCATTATTGGAGGATAAAAATTTACTCTGAGCATAAGCATTAATAAATTAAAGATGCTAAGAAATTATATTCTTGGTTTAATCCTTTATCCAAGTGTAAGCAAATAAAAATTTATAAGTGAAGTAACATCATAACTGGGCCTACTTGTATATAGAGGCTTCACATTATGTATAATGAGAGTATAATGACTTCAGTATAATGTATAATGACTTCACATTAATTGCCTTAGTATCCCATAATACAACACACATATCCTTATGGAACATGTATAACGCTGCACCCTATGGGAAGCTCCACTACCCAGACTGGTTTTGACCTTTATTGAGGTCTTATCAGTGGGAGCCAGATCCAGAAGTGATAACAGGGTTGAAGTAATGCAGAATATGACTTCTGCATTACTTCAACCCTGGTATCACTTCTGCATGCTAGGTGACAAATAGTATTCAGCAACAGCTAGATGCATTTTGGGAAGAAGTCTATGGCTCACTTCAAAATGCTGAGTGCTTATAGGCGTATCTGCCTTTTAAACCAGAAAGTTCTTTTTTTCTAATGAGGAGAATTTACTTTGTGTTAAAATAAATAAGCATAGGAGTACAGAAAACTTTGCTACCATTTAGGCCATTTCAGCATATTTCTGAAGATATTGTTGGTTCCCTCAATGCAACTTGAAAGAGGTTACAGATACATTTTTGTTGTCACAAATATGTTATCTCACTTGCTTAAAGCATTTCTAGTAAGAGGCAGAAACCTTAGCTCAGTGCTTGATAATATTATTTGTAGGTGTACTTGTTCTGCTATGTTTGTTGACATTACTACTATCCAAATTCTGCTTAATTGCAGAATTTGGATAGTAGTAACAGGGCTGCCAAGAGAAATTTTCGGGCCCGTGTCTGTGGTCTGGGGCCCCCCACTTAAAAAAGTGCATCACTTTTGTTTATTAAAAAAGGTCATATAAAACATTAAACATTTATTTAAAAAAAGTGTACAATAAATTCAAAATTCGATACATACCATACAAAATACAAACATCAAATAAAAAGAGAATTTTTAAATTTTTATTGCTTCATCCACTTCCTCACTTTATGGTTAGCGAAATCTTTAATCACCTCGTCATAATCAATTTTCATTGCCAGGTCATGTTCTATTGATAGCAAACAATTACAAAACCTTCGTCTATCAAAATACTAACAAGAATGAAGCGTTCTTGCAGGGAACGTTATTGTGAATGCAATTACTAGCTAGCGCTAGCACAGCCAACTGCACGAAAGCCTATTGACATCATCACCCGCTATAACTACAGCGATCCGTGCCGAGAGAAATCAGTGTCTTTTGGGCACTCATGGCGAGCTAAAGAGCATAGCCGTCTGTCTAAAACAAAACACAGTATCATTCTCGATATGCCATTATCCTTTATCATTGTTGTATTATTATGAGAATTAAAACCATGCATTATAAACACAGTTATGTGACACGTCGGGGCCTGGCGGTTTGGCTCTTTTCAATGCCAAGCCCATGACAAAAATCTCAGGTGTCACCCCCTCTCAGTGGTCCTGAATAGTAATGTAGTAATTATACAGCAGAGTTGCATTCCATTCAACTTGCACATGTAAAAGAAAAACGCTAACAAAAGTGTTTAATTTATACATACTAATTGAGTTCGTTACAGGCCAGTTCGTCCTTTCCACATCCAGTGTTTTAAGAAATTTTACAGTTGTCATACAAAACAAAGACCTTAATTTTTATGTTTTCATTTTTTGTCAGGTCTTGTTTGGGTTAATCTTCATTGTTTAAGCTACACTTGGTTTTCCAGATTAAATTATGTATTTGTCTTCCTTTCCATATATTGGTGCTTTTGAGGTAGCAACATATGTCATTGGAAATCTAGATCACTTAATTTATCTCTTTTTCCCCATTCCATATCATTTCTTTCGCCTCTTGTATTTATCATCACTCATTCTGTTGAAATTAGGAGGATTGTAGGCAAGGTATGTAATTGTCCTACATTGCTTTTACTCTGTTAGTTACTTTCTCTGTTTATGCTATTGAATGCTCTCTCAAGAGTGTCTGACTCCAAGGTAAAAGATTGGGCTTGCATGTTACTGCAAACTTATTTTCTTTTAGACCTTTTGTTTATAGCAGCATCCAAGAAAAACCCATGTTTGTATTGTATGGTTTTAATCCACTTTTGCCTTCAGATATTATTTCTCTTAATCCAGTCAAGATATTAACAAATTTTTAATGAGATGATACAAAGGTTTAATGCCTCTTAGGTAGTAATAAATGAAGCAAGTAAAGTTTCATCTAAAAACCATAGACTCACTTTAAATAAGTTCAGAAAAGAACAAAAGTTAGGAATAGGTCTTAGTACATGACTTTGCAGGCAGAAGGAAAAGAAGCAGCTTAGGTCCTCAAACTTATAGACCAGTGGAAATGAAACATCCTAATATATTCTTTACTACACACTCAGATAAGATAAAAAACAAGTATCATTATTATTATCAAAAAAGGTATCACAATAATACCTAGAATCTCCTTATGAAATTAGAAGGTGAAGGCAACTTAAGATCCATAGCAAAAAAAAAAAAAATAGTTCTGTGCCTTTCAGTAATAAAAAGTCAAAATTACTCCAAATTCCTTCTAGGAATAGATTAATATTGAATGTGCCTAACCAGGAAAATTTTACTAATCAAAATGCTTGTCAGATCAAGATATTGATCAAAAAACTCAGCAATTGATATCTGAGATTAGGAAACTCAGTAATTCTAACTCTCGTGTTACTGAAGTAGGATATCCACAGTCATTCCATGAACAGTTGGAATTTGTTGCTGGGAACATTGAACATTTATAGAGTGAGAATACATCTCAATTATCTCTGAATCCTCCTAGACAAACCTTTAGCAAGTATTAGTCATTAAAAAATAAAAAATTAAAAAAAGAATTACATTATTTTTTACATTGCATTATTTTAAGCTTGCAGAAGAAGGATATACATAATTTTAACATCTTAGTGTTTTATTAATGTTATTAATTCAAATCATTTTTATAAGTATGTTTAATAAAAAAATATATATTATATACATATATAGGAAGCCCTCATTTTATGAAGGGATTAGGTTCCCCACCCACTGTAAAGTGAATCTTTCATAAATAGAGGTAAAATTATAATATATTTAAATGAGATTGTTCCTTCAGTACAAAGACTGACCTCTGCAACTTAATAATTTTGCCATTTTTATAAAGAATTATGATTGCTTTATAATTATTTTACATAAATAATGTTTATATAATGTGTATAAATAACATAAGACATAAATTTAATTTAATTTAATTTAATTTACTTTAATTTAACATAAATTAAAGTAAAAATACTTGATAATAGAATTATGCTCACATGATTTGATGTTTTGAATCACTTCCATTTTTTCCTCAATGACAAGTGATTGTGTGCTATTTTTAGTTGATGAAGACGTCAGATTGGCTGCATATTTAGATGGCATTTTTAATTTATTGTGTAAATTCTAATATTAGTCAAACTTTCACTTTTTTTTTCACTTAGTTGAATAGCATTTTTAGGTAGTCATATGTGTGTAAATAATATAAATAAAGCATTCATTTACATGAGATATGCAAACAAAAAATTTAGAATAATTTTCCCAAACAAAAAAGTTACTCTGAACAGCTTGGCTTAAGGGAATGAGCCCTAACCCATTTACTCTCAACCCATTCGATTTAAAGTTTTCCCATTTCAGCAATAAGATTGTCACATTTACATATAACTGCAGTATTAACTAGTTTAACACTTCACATTCACTATGAATTTTATCTCTTTCTAAAATGGAAATGATGTGTTCCCTTCTGACAGCTGATTATGTAAAGTAGTGTATAACAATTCTAAATGCTTGCCAAAAAGAAAAATAGTCAACTTGCCTCTCTTTCCCTTTTTTAAAGCCCTTCAAAGTGTTTAGCCCAAACATATAAAATTATGAATGTACTTCCTCCAAAAGCTGCCTTATCGATATGTGAATTACAGCGATCCCTCAATTATCTGACCTTGTAATAACTGACCCTTGAATGAGTTAGTGTGTGTTAGCCATCTTTAATATAGCACCTTGTAAATGTACTGTTGGTTAACTTACCATTCAATTAACTGAACAGAAAATTGATTTCCTGCTGTGGTTAGGTAATTAAAGGATTACTTGTATTAAAATATCCACATTAACAACCTTTTGACTTTTCATATTGATTGAGGTCATTTTTAAGGTGAGTTCTGCAAAATTCATAAGCACACCTTATTATAAATTCATTTTGTCTGTCCACAGAGTACAACTCTGCTCTAGATAGGAGCTATGGAAAATCACTTACCTGATTTTCCATAGTTGATCAATTGACTTACCTCTTCTGGGATAATGCTACCCTGTACACAACTTTTGATACCTATTAGATAGCCAATCTCCAATCCAGTGCACTAGTCTAATATCCAACCCTATCTGCTCTAGTAAACCACATGATAAGTGGATAGTCAGTCTATCAAATGCCTTTGCAAAATCTAAGTATGCCACTGTATAAGTATACCACTGTATGCCAGCCTGGTTGGCTGAGTGGTTAGCATATCCTCTATCCATCCAAAAGGCTGTAGGTTCGAATCCCTCCGTGGGCATGGATGTGTGTGATTATCTGTGAAAATACTAGTGGTGGTGGTCGGCGGTAGATGCCGTTGGTGTAGATGATGAAGGTTGTTGCGGTTGGGGGAGTTATGAATTGTAGAAGTAGGTGCCCTCCCTCGATGAGTCTTTGGACTCTGGAGGTGTTACGTAATAATAATAATGTCAGAGGGTGAATGTTGGATTGTTATATATATATCTTATCAACTGGTTGAGTCAGTGGATTTCTGAATATGATTAAGTTTGTCTTGTCAGAGGTTAAGTGTATGGAATTTTTGGTGAGCCAGTCAATGAGGAGATTTATGTCATGCTGCATATTTGTTTGGACTATGCTTGCATTATTATGGATAAATATTATAGCTGTATTGTATGCATATTGGAAGATCTTACCTTTGAGAGATAGCTGGTTAATATCATGCATATAAATGTTGAATAGAGTTGGGGAGAGAACAGCTCCCTGTCGCACTCCACGGGTTACTGGTAGCTCTCTACTGCAGTTTGACCCTATACATGTGATCTGTTTTCTATTTTGAAGGTAGTTTCTAAACCACCTGTGCAGAGGCCCATCTATTCCAACATGTCTTAGCTATTCTAATAAGGTTTGATGTGTGAGTGTGTCAAATGCTTTAGTCAAATTGATAAAGACTACTATGACAATTTTGTTTTTATCTAAGGTGGTATTAATTACATCCATAAAATCTTCCAAGAGAGATGCTGTTCCCTTATTGTGCTTTTGGGGATAATATGAAAGTTCTCTGTATATGTTGCAAGTTTCCTTAGTACAATCAATCCGCCTCATAATTTGATTGATAATTGGTAGTGTTACTCTAGGTTTGTAATTATTGATTAAATTTCTTTTTCCATGTTTGTATATAGGTGTGATTATGGCCATCTTCAACATGCTTGGTATTTGTCCGGTTTTAAATATTTTATTTATTAATTTTAGGCTAATTGCGTGTTGCTTGATATCCTTAGGTCTTATACCATCGATTCCTGGACCTTTGTTTGGTTTGATTTGTTGTATTATAGAAAAAAAGTTCTGCTTCTTTTATGGTTGGGAAACATGTCTGTTTTGCTTGTGGCCCAAGTGGAGGATCACATTTTAAGATTGGAGGGATATTTCTTTGTAGTTCATGGCTGGAGTCTACAAAGTATTGGTTAAAGTCATTTTCTAGTTGTTGGATAGATTTAACATCTTTCATGAAGCTGTGTTTTATGGTTTCAGAGGTGGTGGTGTTGGGAGCACAATCTAGCATCTCGTTGATCAGATGCCAAGTTTGTTTCATGTTATTTTCTGCAGAGGTTAACTTGTCTCTGTAGGTTTCTTTTTCAATTTCTTATTTGCATTGTAAGGCAATTCCTTGTTATCTTATATTCGATTTTTAAAGCTGCGTTATTTGGATATCGCTTTAATTGTTTCCATAGATGTCCTTTCTATGTATATCTAGGATTATGTTTTGCGTTATCCAAAGATTTTGGCTTATTTTTGAACAAATCTGACTTTCTTTGCAGCTTTCTTATATCCAGTGAGAGTTTAATGTTGTCGTATAAGGTATCTATTGAAGCTGGTGACAGCATGTGTTTCCAGTCGATTTTTCTTATTTCGTGGTTGACTAGTTCCACATCTATTATTGTTTTGTGTTGCTTTTCATATGTGGAGCATTGCATGAATATTGTCTTAGTGAGCAGGTTTAGAGCCGTGAAGTAATGATCTGCTACTTTGCACTTTATGACAGCTGCAGTGTAACTATTCGGTGGTGCCCAAATGCTTATGTGCTTATATGAACAAGAAGCAGTGATAGCATTTCTTCTGTAGTACATGATGTTATAGTTGGTATTAGGTTATACATAAATAGTGTATCTAGGTATTGTACAGTGTTGTTATGGTTTTCGTTTGCAATATTTATGTTTATATCACCAATTATCGTTAGGTATTCAGTTGAGCATAATTCTTGGCGTGAAAGCTAGCAATTGAGCTAGTGCAAGAATTTTATCATGTTCAAGTTTGGTGGTCTGTAAATAGCATTTAATATTAAGGGTGCTGTCGACTGACAGTATTAATGATTTCAGTGCAAAGGATTTCAGCATGCTCAAACTAATAAACAGTTTCTTTTGTTATCAATTTATGTTCGATAAATATTAATATTCCACCCTCTCTTTTTGTTTCGGTGCAGGATCTATGTTGTTGAAAGCTTGGAATTTGGAAGGCAGTTGATTCATCATTTGTAACAGATACTTCTGTTAGGACCAATATATCGATAACACCAGTATAATTCTTCAGATAAACCTGTAACATTAACCAATGTTTTTTGGATGCTTCTGATGTTAATATGCAGGATGGAGAGTCCTCTCGTTTGAACTGTGGTGTGTTGTTTCCATGCATCGAGTAAGTCAAAAGTACAATTGCTGATATATTCTGGTGTTATTACATCTGTCTGATGGTTCACGTTCTTTTTTTTTTTGTTGTTGTTGTTGTTGTTGTGGTGAGGTTTTTCTTTTTGTTTTCACTGTGGCAGCCTATCTATGTCTTCCGAGCTTTTGATTTGTATCGACTTTGAATTTGTGACTTCCTCAAGAATATCTTGGCATCTCTGATCCACAAAAATTGGTAATTTTTTTCTGTTTTCGCTTTTCTTGCTTAGTACAGCAGATTCTGGTTGAATGGTGTTGAATATTCAGATAGGAAGATTGGTGTATTGCCTATATTACATTTTTATGTGTTTACTTGGTTATATAATCTACAAAGTATGTAGATTTAGATTATGCTAATTCATATTTGGTAATAATTATTTTCTATGCAATAAATTAGAATTGAAAATCATTCAACACATTTTCTTTGATTATTAATTTTTTGATTTGGAGGTGTTTACCACTGTGCATCCATTTCCCTTGTCTAATGCACCTGTCACCTTACTGTAATAAGCAAGCAGATTACTAAAACATTAACTTCCTTTAGAAAATTCCAACTCTCTATCAAAGAGAATGCCAATGTTGACAACCCAATTCTAAATTTTGGTTATCACTAACCTCTCCAACACTTTAACTATAACACCTAACACACAGATTGGCCTATAATTTGAAGCTCAAGTTCTGGCACATTTCTTAAGGAAAGGCAAGTACACTCTTGCCTTTCCTTCCTTCCATTCATTTGGAACTTGACCCAGTGTAAGAATCATATGATTCTTACACTGGGTCAAGAATCATATGATTCTTACACTGGATCTTACACCCACAGTGTAAGAATCATATGATTCTTACACTGTGGGTGTAAGGAATAGATTTTTTACATGGAGAATTGTCAGTGAATGGAATGCATTACCAGAATGTGTTGTTAATGAGTGTTAAAGATTTTAAGATTCAATATGATAAATATGCTGTCAGTTGAATAAACCTCCCACAATGAGTCTGCCAACTCCATGGAAGTTGCAGTAATAATAATAATATTAAACAAGTATATCAAGGCAGATGCCAACACCCTGTCACAATCTCTCAAAACATGCATTAATATATCAAGATCCACAGCCTTATTAACATCATGTTAATTTCCCATATACCTCCTGTTCACTCACAGTCAGTATCTTTTCCTTTCTTACCACTGTATACAAACTCTTTATTATGTCACATTGTGAACAACTCATTTGATATCTCAACTATATCCTCTGCAATGGTTATCCTTTTAACATTTTCACCAACCAATATCATACTTCCATAACCATTCTTCCTTCTGCTGGCTACATATCAAAAGAGAACTCCATAAGGTTGTTTTTTTTTTGTTTTTTTTTCATTAGCTAGCTGCTGCTCATACTGCACTTTTGCTACATTTACTTACTGAATTACCTTTCTGCCTGTTCTTCGTACTCCTTATGGAACTGATTATTACCATTCATCTTAGTGTTGCCTTCTTCCTCTAGATGACCTGTTTAATCTCTTAGTTCAACCATTTCACACCTATCTTATTTAATCTTCTGACCCTTTGCTTCTTCCAGATAGTTCTTGTATAGCACCTAAGCTGCACCAATGACAGGTGCATTGGACAAAACATCTCCTTTCCACTCAAAGCCTCATTCCATGCAATAGATGCAAGCTGTCTCCTGAGATTTTCATAATCACCAACCTTGTAGGTTCACATATATCCTTTCCTCACAGAAGTTCTCATATACCTGGCAGCCACTCACATCATGGTCACTCTCATCAGCCAGAGGGAGATTCGACACATCATTTATATCCAAGATCCTTCATCTTCGATATGCCCTCAGTTACATACTGTTTGAGATATTGTCCCTCAGAAACTTCAGAAATTCATTTTCTTCACTTTTCTTCTAGATGCTGTCTTACCATCTCAGTCTGTACCACTGTAATTAAAATTACACAATGATCACCATACTCCTGTTTGCTTGGGTAGTGTTTACTTTTACCTTTCATGGTCACTACTCTCCACGTTACTAGATCTATAGCAACATCCAGCTAAGTGGTTTCTATCCACTTCTATTTCACACCATACTACCTCAAAACCAATGCCACTCTTTCTCCCCTTGCATTTCTAGCTTGCTTTGGCATAACTCCTTTTCTATCATACCTTCCATTTCTATTCTTGTCAGGATGTCGTCCTCATCCAACCATGTCTCACTTATTCCAATATTTGGATGAATGAACTCAATCAATGCAACAATTTCATTCACCTTATTTCTGATACTACTATCATTCATATACAAACATAATAGTTCATTTCTGGATCAATAATAAGTTCAGCTAATACCACTTATTAGATGTGTCTTCTCCATTCTTTCTTTGAACCATCTCTGTCATTACCCACAGAAAAAGCTAATCTCCTAGCTTCTTAATTTGCCTCAAATTTTTCCATTGATGACCGTAGTAAATATCCTCATGCAACATTCACTGTCCCATTTGATTTTTCACCCAAAAAAATAAATAAATAAAAGATATTAGATGCATCTAATCCAAACTGAATTCCACAAATTCTCCTAGTCCTGATGGCATTTCTCCAGGGTAATTTCTGATTTCAGGTGTCACTGATCTCCACTTAAGACTGACATAATTCGCTATAATATGGCCGTAAACTTCTTTACAGCCATATAGCCTTGTAAAGAAGTTTGATTGTGTGATAATGCTACGTGTGTGTGTGTGTGTGTGTGTGTGTGTGTGTGTGTGTGTGTGTGTGTGTGTGTGTGTGTGTGTGTGTGTGTGTGTGTGAGTGAGTGAGTGAGTGAGTGAGTGATAAGTAAACACACATGTCAGGTAAGAAACCTTTTCTTATCTTATCAGTATTCATTCATTTCTGTCACTTGGTATTTATTTTAAACCAAAATATGCAGTAAATTAATGTTAAATCAATTTTTTTTTTTAGTATTTAAAGTTAAATGTTTTTACCCTTTTTTTTTCTGCAGGAGATTTCAAACAAATAAGAATTTTCTTAATTTATTCATAAATTATAGGCCTGCACTAATTTTTATCTGTGGTGATCTTGCATGGGACCAGTTACAACTTCTCATTTCAAAGTCTACAACACCAGATTTGTTAAAGATGTATTCAAAGCTAGAAGAGTTTTTTTCACAGCAGTTCCATAGTAGCAAAAGAGTGTTTTCTTCCCTTCAGCCTCGTTTTCAGAGACATTCTATTAAAAGTCGATCCCGTCGTTCCAAGCAGCCAGAAGGTACTGATATAAATATGCAACTTACTTTTATTGTTTGTTATATACACATCTGAAAGGAATACACAAACACACATGCCAAGAAATTATATTCTTGTTTAATCCTTTATCCAAGTGTAAGCAAATAAAGTTTGCACATGAAGTATCGTCACATGTAGAGGCAAATTATGCCACAACATTTGTCTTGGTATCCCATAATGCAAAGCACACTTCCTTTCAGATGTGCATTATGGGAGGGTCATTACCCAGACCATTTGTCAGACTGGTCAACAAACTTTGTGCATGAAGTATCTTCGTGACTAGGCTATGTGCATATAGAGCCTTTTCACTTCACATCAGTTGCCTTAGTATCCCATAATGCAAAACACATTTCCTTTCAGATATGTATATTCATATGCATTATACACATTCAAAGTGAAGAGTTATATGGCTTGAGGAGACCTCAGTAATGGTCGAAATTCGTCTGAGTAGTGACCCTTCAATAATGCATAGTGACATACACATCTGAAAGGAAGTGAAGTATGTTTTGCATTATGGTACACTAAGGCAAATGATGTTAATTCAACAGACTCTATACATAAGTGGTCTAGTCACTTGTGCTTCTGTATAGGATTCAAACAAGAATTTAATGTGCCTATTATAACATTAAAAACTGTTTATACTTACATTGTATACTATATAAACACCACATTTCAGCTTTCTTGCCAAAGAGAGAGACAGAATGAAAACATTGGGAGAAAGTAGCAAAGAAGCCATGTTATGCACATCATTTGCACTGTTTACTTTAAAAATTATACTATCTGTTTATTATCCTAGAGTGCAGTGTGGTGTATATATGTATATATGTACTGTACATATATAGCATAAAACATAACCTGCAATAGCTGACATTCACACTCTGTATCCTATCTCACCAAGAATGCAGTGTGAGATATGAAAAAAACAGCAACAAAATTTGTTACAATTAATATACAAAAGATAATGTCATCTTAAAAATGGAACATAAAAACAATTTTGGAAGATATAGATTGTTTCTCATTAACTGTATTATTGTTATTTATCCTCTATATTATTATTAATCATATGATTTCATTTTGTCATTTTTGCATAGAAAAGAAAAGTTTTTATATGTGTCAAAGAAAACTTTATAAACCTATAGTACATTAAAACAGTGGACAGAGTACATTTTTTTTTATTATTTATTTTTAAATTTTTTTAGTAATATTAATTTTTTTTACATAGGCCAGAAACCTATTCTAGAGACTAAACATGTAACTTTTTCAAGCACCCTCAGAGATCCATTAAAGTAAATAGGACAGTAGTCTCACACTAGGCAATTAAATTATTATTAATAGTAACATCTGATTCCTCACAAAAAGAACATTGCATCGTGCTTTAAACCCATTTACAGTTTCCCCATGATGAGAAATACAGTTGACAAAAAACATAATATGGAATAGAGAAAGATAAATAAATTAAATTATCTAAATTTGCCAATGACATGTATTTGCTAGCTCAAAAGCAACAAAAGAAGAAAAATAGATAATTTAAGCCACACCACACCTGGAAGTATCCAAGTGTGGTGTGGCTTAAAAAGAAACCAAAATAATGAAGATTAACCCCAAACAAAACCTGACAAAAAATATATATATATTATTATTAACATCTGACCTCCATAGAGTCAAAGGACTCATTGCAGGAGATTTATACTCGCTCATGCTAAAAGATCATCAAACTGTGCCTAAAATCCATGCACAGTTTCTGCCTTCATGACCTTTTCAGGCAATGCATTCCACTCACTGATTACTCTCCATGCAAAGAACCTGCTTCTCACATCTCTGTTCACACCTTCCTTATATAGCATCCAGGGATGGCCTCTAGTTCTCCCCTTGCCTCCCTCTACCCAATGAAAAATCTCCTCCACATTAATCTAGTAACAATCCCTCACCAATTTATATGTCTCAATCATATCCCATCTTCTTCTTCATCTATTCACAAGGCTCTGTAAATCTTCAATCTTTCCTTGTATCTGAAATTCAATTAAAACCTGACAAAAACCTGACACTAACTTAGTAAACCTTCATCAATACATTTTCATCACTTTGAAAACCAAGCTATCAGATCTGTGCACAGTAGTCCATGTGTGGCCTGATCTAAGCATTATACAAAGCTTCGTGACATTGACATAGATTCATCTTCATTATTACCATAATCCATTGGGATGTTCCTACAATTTTGCAATGTGATCCCTAAACTTCAAGATGTCTCCATTTATTAAATACTCTGCACCCGAACCTTGCCTACCATATTTCAAGACCTTCCAGTTTGCAATGTTAAACTGATAGCTCTACTCATTTACCTATTGCCATAGTCTGTTCAAATCCTCCTGCAAGGCCACAACATGCTTTTCTTCTCATAGCTCTTCCAAACTTTGCATCATCAGCAAACAGCTGCACATCTCTAGTTAAGCCATTCCTAATGTCATTAATATAAAAGTTAAACAAGAATGGTCTCAAAACAGATTCCTGTGGCACTCTGCTGGTGATCTTTCTCTTTTGAGATACCACTCCTACATACACAACCTGCTTATACCTGTCTGACAGCCAGTCAGTCTGTTAGTCACTAGTCTGTTCTCTGATCCCATTTGTTTCAGTTCAGTTACTAACTTGTCATGTTGCAGTCTGTGAAAGACCCTTAAAAATTCTTGGTACACCACTTTATATGCATCTCCTTAATCAAGTGAATTTGTCACCTTGTTGTAATACATCAGCAGAATACTAAAACATGACCTCCCCCTAACAAACCTATGCTGACCATCATAAAGAATACTACTATTATCAACCCACTTCTGGATCCTAGTCCTCACCAACTTCTCTAACACCTTAACAACAATTCCAGATTGGCTTATAATTTATAGCCTCAATCTTATTCTACCCTTTGTGAAGTGGAACAATTTTTCACACCTTCCATTCCTTTGGGACTTGCCCCTGTTACACCACTCATTATACAGGTGTGCCAAAGGTGACATATTAATTCCATAGAGCATTTTCTCAAGACAAGGATAAATGCTGCTAAACATGATATTAATAAGGCAATCGTATTGCCTTATTAATATCATGTTTACTTAATTCCTCATATACTTCCTGCTCATTCATCCTCATCCATACTCTACATTCGAGCTTCTCATGTTATTGCCTTCAAGAGGATGAAATCCACTGATAAAGTGATCATTGAATACTTCAACTATATTCTCCGCATTGTTACTAGTCTGCCAGTGTCATCAACTAGCATCATCTTCACATACTAATTTTTTCTTTTACATGCCACATATCGAAAGAACTCACTAGGATTTTTCTTAGCTTGATTGGCTAATTTCTTCTGATACTTCCCTTCTGATGTCTTTACCAACCAAGCCACCTTCCTAACCTGCTCTTTGTACTTTTCATGCAACTGATCATTACTAACATTCATCTTGTGTTGCCTCCACAGTGCCTTCAGATTTCACACTTGATGTCTTCATTCATCCATTCTACTCTTATCTTGTTTAGCCATTTCACCTTTGGAATATGTTCAGACATTGCTGCTGTTAAAGAGCTCTCAAACTGAGAGCACATCATTCAGAACACACAGTGCTCCCAATGTCCACACAATATCTGTCTCCTTCCCACTCAACTCCTCTTTCCATAACTCCCAGTTGTCTCCTAAGCTTTTTATGATCACCAGCCTTGTACTTCCCCATATATCCCTTCTTTATAGAATTTCTGATATGACTGGCTGCTGCAACTCAGGTGATCACTTCATTGTCACTCTCATGAACTGGAGGATAATTAGACACTCATTCGCAATCACATCCTCTGATGATATAGCCAGTTCTAATATTCATAACCCACATGTGCCTTCCATTACAAATTGTCTAACATTGTTGCCACTTAAAAACTCAAGGAATTGATTCTCTTTATTCCTTGATGCTTTCTCTTCAGTTCCAATCAATACTGCTGTAATTGAAATCACCCATAATGATCACTCTTTGCTTGTTGACTAATCCAAGTTGCCTATACATTTCTTCATCTTTATTTCTACATTCCCTGGCCTGTATAACATTCCACTGAACATCTTATTCTGGCAACCTCCACTTTACACTGTATTGCTTTTCAAAACCACTGCTGCCTTTTTCTCTTTATATCTCAACTTTGTGCTGACATGATTCCCCTGCTATCATCAGCAGCACTCCCCATGTCTTCCCTTCTTACCTTTCCTATCTTTACTAAAAACATCATATATCTCCATTTATTTTCTGGTACATAAACTCAATCAATGCAACAATTTCATCTCCCTATTTCAGTTCTCCCTGGCTTAAATAAGCATAGTAATTCACTTCTTAATCTATAACCAGTCCTCCTCTGCTTCTCCCCCCCCCCATCTATGATTTCTCACTTTCTCCTATCTGCTCACCTTCTGTCCCATATACCCCTGAAATACATGGGGATTCAAATTCCCGTGTATTTCAGGCTGTTCCATTTCTATGCTGACCATCCATATACATGCATTCATTACTGCTTTTATAATTCACTCTCCTTATACCAATCGCCCTGACCTACTTAGCCCACTGATTGTTTGCATCACTCATTACATTTCTTTCCAGCAACAACCTTTCCAAATGACTTACTCCAAAACCAGTCAGATGAATTCCATTTAAATTTGTGGTGGAGGGTTACTCATGGCATGAGATCAATTGTACCCTCTCAGGATAAAAAATCAAATTGCAATTTACATTATGGTGTGATATAGAAGTTTATAAGACAAGATATTTAGTGGGATGTTGCTATACGCCAGGATATGTAGATAGTTATGATCAGGAAACATTGAGGCAAATTAGTTTAGCAGGTGCAAAAGCAAATGAACATTAGTCATGACTTCAACTATATAGCAATATTAACTGTGCAGAGGAGACAGCATACAGTACTAGCAGAATTGATATAAATTAGAGATACCAAGAAATTATATTATTGGTTTAATCCTTTATCCAAGTGTAAGCAAACAAGTTTGCACCTGAACTATTTTCAGGACTGGAGCAACCATATAAAGAAGCTAATGACTTCACATCACTTGCCTTAGAATCCCATAATGCATTACTGCAACCTTAGTATCACCTCTGGGTCTGGCTCCCACTGATGAGACCTCAATAAAGGCCAAAACCAGTCTGGGTAGTGACCCTTCCCATAATGCATGGCATTATACATGTCCACAAGGAGATGTGCATTGCATTATGGGATACTAAGGCAATTGATGTGAAGTTATTAGCTTCTTTATACGAGTTTCCTGAGTCCTGAAAATAGTTCAGCCACAAACTTGTTTGCTCACACTTGGATAAAAGATTAAACCAAGATATAATTTCTTTGTATCTTTAATTTATAGTATAACCTAGCAGAATTGAATTTTTGGGCTTCTTGAGGGACAGCTTCCTTAGGCAGCATATGGTGAAGGGAACATGAGGATCAACAGTTTGGATCTGGGCATAGTATCAGAAGATTTAATTATGACTGAGATGTCATACTTGCCCCTAGTTGGTGAGAGTCACCATGTTGTTGCAAACTTATGTGAAATTATAAGGTAAGAACTATGATAGACTTAGAAATCATCTTGAAGCAGTACAATGAATGAAAGAATTTGAATAAAGAAAGGTTAGTATGGAATCAGTTTGAGAGGTCCATTTAATGGAATCCACTGACAGGAGGCTGCTTATTCTCATAGTGGGGGCATTCTGGAAGATGTGAAGGATGCAAGGGGGCGTGATAGAAATTTGAAGTTCGGGGTACATATTACAAAAGTGTAGTATCTTCACGACTGGCCTACTTGTATATAGAGGCTAATGACTGCACTGCCTTAGTATGCCATAACGCAAAACACATAGCCTTTCTGATGGTTGTGTGTTTTGCATTATGGCATTGTATAATGCTGTGCATTATGAAAAAGGCTACTACACAGACCGGTTTTGACCTTTATTGCACCTCTATATACAAGTAGCCCAGTCGTGCAGATACTACTTGCACAAACAAAGGTTAAACCAAGAATATAATATCTTGGCATCTTTAATTTATAGTATAACCAAGTCAAAAAACTTTCAGCAATATTGCAAAGATCACTTAGAGGATTGCTGCAGTAGTAAGGTGGATATGGACCAACAGAGATAAGATGATTGTGGTATCATTGTATAAAGCTTGATCAGAGCACATCTGAATTAGTGTGCTCAGATTTGTCACTGACATTTGAAGGGACTGAAGTAAAGAGGCAGAATCTGGTGGAAAGCAGATGAAGAAGTGATATAGTTAAGAGTTATTTACTAGGCTGACACTGAGGAGATTTTTCACTACCTCTTTTCCATTCAGAATGAGGGGAAAAGAGCTAGGACAAGAGGCTATCTTAGGAAGTGTGAGAGTAACTAGTCAGTAAGATGTACATTTTTTGCATGGAGAGTGATAGAGACATGAAATGTATTACCTGAGATGACAGTGAGTGTGCAGACTGAATGAGTTTAAGAAATGGTATGACAGATTGTGTTTGTCTAAGACAGACCTCCCATGATGCATCTTATGACTCCATAGAAATACAGAATAATAATAATATTAAAATCTTTAAAAAAATCTGCATAAGATATATGAAAGTGATAAGAAAAAAACAACATTTATTTGTAAATTTCTTGCTTATAACATCTCTGCACTATCATTGCAAGCATTCAGTTGCTAGCACCGATGTCAGTCATCAGTATGATTATATGCAATTATTTTTTCAACTAAAGAAATAAGAGAAGCTTCTGTAGCTCTGTTGATATAGAAAGCCCTTTGGTTGGAAAGACCTGGGTTCAAATCCCATTTAGGATAGAAAGAACTACAGTAATAAACTTTAATGAAAAGTACAAATATTTCATACTGAAAATAACAGTACATCATCAATGTGCAGAAATAAGCAAATCTAAGAACAAGAATACTAAAGAAAGCTAAACATTGTGTAAAACTAGCTAAACAAAAGTCATGGGAGGACTTTGGCAAGATAATAGAACATAGAAACAAAGCAAGATAATAGATAATAGAACAAGAACATAGAAAATAAATATCAAGAAGGTGGCAAGATATTCCGGAGGTTGTTGAAGAAGCTCAGAAATGGAGGAAAGAATGCTGTAAAAGAAATTAGAAATGATAAAGGTGACATGAAAACAGGAGAGAAAGATATCCTTGAAGTATGGAGTAATTACTTCGAAAAATTGCTAAATGAAACAAGCAGTGATAGTACAGCGGTAAAAAACACTCAACAGGCATACAGTCAGGCATGCATATCTATACTTGAAGTAGAAAAAGCCATCAAAGGTTTGAAATGTGGAAAGACAGCAGGAGTAGATGATATTCAACCAGATATGCTGAAGTATGGAGGTATAAAAGTCTTACAGTGGCTGCATTGCATAGTTGGGAAGGCCTGGACAGAGGGACGAATTCCAGATGATTGGAGTGGAGATCTCATGGTACCCATATATAAAAAGGGAAATAAGGCTAAATGTGAGAGTTATAGAAATGTTTTATTACTGAGTGTTCCTGGTGAGATATATGCAGGTATGCTTGAGAAACAGCTGAGAAGGATTGTGGAAGAGAAACTTGGTGAAAAATAAGCTGGATTTAGGCCAAATAGAGGCTGTCAGGATCAGATTTTCACTTTACGACAGATAGTTGAAAAATCGTGGTAATGTGGCAAGGATCTGTATTTGAGTTTTGTAGATCTGGAAAAGGCATATGACAAAGTGCCAAGAGAGAAGCTATTCAAAACTACAGTTATATATGTCAGTGGGACATTATATCAAACATACTTAGTCTTTATTTGAGTTGTAAGTCAGCAGTTAGAATTGAAGGAAGTACGAAAAGATGATTTAATGTGTTAAATCTGTCAGACAAGGATGTACTTTATCTATAATGTAGTATATGAGTCACATTATGAAGGAAAGTGGTATTAAACCTGATATCAAAATTGGAGATGTTAATCTCAGCTCTTTGCTTTATGAAGATGATGTTATACTTCTAAATAAATCCACTACAAGCGTGAAGATTCCCTGACTAAATTGAATAACTGTTGTAATGGACATGGTATGAAAGTCAGCATTAAAAAGACAAAAACAATGAAAATAGGCAGAAACATTGGAAATATCAACTGCATTGTGAATGGAGAACCTATGGAACAAGTAAAACATTTCAGCTACTTAGGCATGATTTTTAGTGAAGCTGGTATGGTAGGAAGTCAACTGAATAAATTTATATAGAATAAGAGAAATTAGTCAAAACACTAAATTAGAAGTACAAGACAGTGTTCAAACCAATTTTAACTTATGGATATGAGAGCTGGGTTAGAAATAAAATACTTGACCAAAGACCACAGATATGAGAGTCCTGAGAAAGATTAGGGGTGTGAACAGATGACATCAATGACAATATCATATTAAAAACAAGTATATTAGGAAAGAACTTGACATTGTTAGCATCCAGGAATATGTTATCAGAGCTAATCTCAGGTATGGTCACTTAAATAGAATGGGGGAGGAAAGATTAGCAAAACAAGTGTTCCATTCTAGGTTGTCAGGAAAAAGACCCAGGGGAAGACCAAGATATAGGTGGATTGATACACTAAAAAGTGCCTTAGAAAACAGAAATATAAGATCTAATAATGTTGGAGTCTTGATAGATAATAGATTGATTTGGGGGAAAATTATTGATAGGAAGTTATTAATGATTGAAATTTTAATGTAGTAATATCATAATATCCTGTACATCCCTTGAGGGTACATGTCGGAATTTGAAGATGATGATGGTAAGCAAAAATTTTCTGCTGGAAAGACTGATAATAAATGGGTTATTAGCATTTCTGGACACCAGTTGTCTGGTGCTGAGACTAGTATGTTAGCTAAAGGTCATGATTTTGCTGTCATACCTAAATCCATTCTATATATTGCTTTTTTACATAATATCTGACACGATCTGTTTGGTCTTTCAAATGAAGATGCTAATAGACTGCAGTTTGAAGTTGCTTCTTCACTCAAGCAGATTACCTCAATGTAATTTATAAATTCCATATGCTGCTTTCATTAAAACAAAAGAGCCATATATCGATTTCAACAGTAGGTAATGGAAATTACCTGCTGTATCAATTACCAAACAGTGGTAATTGATAAGACTGACTGGGAAAGGTGGATAGACTGCCTTTTACAGGATACATCTTATCAAGAAATTAGTTATAACCCTACAGAAACACAGATTAACCAATTAAATAAGCTCCTTGATGAAATTGTTGGCCAGGATCAAAATACTTTGTTATAAGTTATGTACTTGTTTTGGAAAGATTCCTCATTTATATGGTCTACCAAAAAATGGTAATTTATATATGGAAACAGACAACAGAATCAACAAAGCCGGTATGGTAGGAAGTCAACTGAATAAATTTACATGGAATAAGAAGGTTGTCTAGTAAGATCAATTGTGAACTGTATTGACTCTCCTACATATAGAATTGCCAAATTTCTTTCATGGTTATTAACTGTCATATTGGACAATCCAGATTGTTCATCAAGAATTCCACATATTCTCTTGAAAAAATCAAGGAGAGTCAAATATTTTTGTTAGCTTTGACATATTTTCTCTAGTTATCAACATTCCATTATCTGACACTATTAGTTTACTATATGATGGTTTTCTCTCCTGATGTTTTGAAGATATTTGAATTTATTATACAATACAATCAGGATATTTCATCTGGCAAAACAAGATCTGCAAACAGATTGAAGGCACTGCCATGGGTAGCCCTCTCTCTCTCTCTCCCCTTCGGCAAACTATTTTTTAAATCATCTGGAAGATACCTATTTTCAAGCATTCATCCCCAGTCCTCTCTTTGGTTTTGTTATGTTGATGATGTGCTGTTGGCCTCATTCTGAAAAGGAACTCGTCACCTTCCTACATTGGATCAATAACCCACATATTCAATTCACTATGGAAAAGGAATGCTGGTAGGTTACCATTCTTGGACATTCTTCTTACTCACACAGCCTCCAGTATTTGATCAACCACCAATGTTTGTCGGAAACCTACCTATACTGGCAAATACATTCATGAAAAGTCTACTCATGACACCTCCCAAAAACTTGGGTATTGTCGGGTCATTAATTTATAGAGCACATAATGTTTGCTCCACTCCCTCAAGTTACAACAAGAACTTCTTACTGTCAAAACTGTAATGGAATTAAGTGGTTACAACATCAAATCCAACAGATAATTGACTCCTATGTTCCAACACCTAAGGATTCTTTGACAGACTGCAGGGTTCCAATTCCACACATTTTTGGTCTCTTTGAACATGTTGCTAGAATTTTGAAGAAATTTCACCTTAATTCCACATATTTTCCTATCAGTAAAATTTCTCCTCTGCTACCATCTACAAAAGACAAACTGTCACCTCTATCTTTAGCTGGTGTTTACCAGATCCCTTGAGAATGTAATTTGACATACTTTGAACAGATAGGCCATTCTATGGAAAAAAGAATTAATGAATCTCAGTATTACATTTAATACCTGAAACCTCAAAAATCTGGTCTGGCACAGCATAATATTGATACTAAACACAAGATCCTGTGGGATGAAGCTCATAGCTCATCTTCTCCAAGCAGTTTTAAATATAGAGAAATATAAAGAAAGTTTTGAGATCCTTTTATATTGGCCCAATCTGAATCAGAATGATTTTCTCTCTCTCTCCCTTCTATTATTAATTTCTAGTATGCGGCAACTATTTTTAATTGGTAAACCAATTGTTGTATGTACCTTATATTCCTGTTCTTTGATTTGCTTGTTGTTTCCACAGACTGATGATGTGCCAATATTTTCAGTATGAAATATTTGTACTTTTCATTAAAGTTTATTACTGTGGTAATCATGTAATTGTTCTTGTTTAAGGATTTTTTTCATCCAACAGAAGAGGCAAACTGGACAGAAGAACACAAAATTTACACAGCTATAGCAGACAATACAGATAAGATTAACTGCCCTATTGTAAGCAATATCAGGTTTTAAGAAACCAAGTTACTTGGCCATGACAAGCCATTGAACCTAACAAGAAAGGAAAAAAAAAATCAGCTAACATCTTTTTTTTATTTTTATTTTTATTTTTTTTGTTCCCATATATAGAGTAGGCGAGGCCTTTTTTAGCCCTATATAACTTTTGGAGACTGAGTGGGCAGTTCAGTCTCCATCGGTAACCAATCAGAGATAGCTGGCCCAAGGCTATCACTAATTAATTGGTATGCAGTGGAGGTGGTGGCTAGCAAGTGCCACCGCCTCCACTGCACAAGAAAGGGAAGATAATGAAATGAGAACTGACAATAATAGTTTACAGTCTGCTAAAAGCCTCCAAGAAGAGCATAAGAAATGTGCATACTCTCACTATTAGGCAGGTAGTGAATAGCAGACCATGCTGTGGGAATCTCCTTACACGAGTTCAATTGGAGAAATACAATAATCTTTCACAGAAGCTGCTAGAACCCAAAAGGGCATTTCTTGAGTCGGCAGCAATGAAACCTCCAATTCTCATGAAGTATGGCTGCATTAAGTTACTCAAAAGTTGGAAAGCTGTATTCTTAAGACCATTGCCTATGTAGTGCATTTGGAAGAACAATGGTATATTGTGCCCTTCTATTGAAAAGGCCTAAATCTGATTCTTGTTGTTATGAATGGAATCTTTGCATGGACTTTTTCATTTGAAGATGAGTTAGCCGATCTCATACAGAAGTAACAGAGTTTTTCATCCCACATATAGACAAATTGGCCTTCAGAACACATGTAATTTACAGACAAAAAATACTGTTGGTTGTGGTAATGGGTAGTAGATGGCATTGATGGTAGTTGCAGTAGTAGTAGGAGAATTAAGTAGCAAGGGAGACAGTTAGATGTGTGTAGTAGAGTAGAATAGAGTGCCCTCCTGCATTCAGTCCTTGAATCACGTAATAATAATAATTAGTACAGCAAGTTATCTCTGTCTCATTTCCTCAGAACTGTGCTTGAACTTATGCTATTTCTTGATGTTATCGCTTAGATATTTCCACTATATGGCTGTAAATGTAGTGGCTGTGTTTTTAATTATAACTTAATTTTTTCTTATTGCAGTGGTATGATTGATTACTTCTAAAAACTATTTTTCTCAAAAGTGAAAAGACACAATTGTTAATTAAAAAAATAGCCATAGGCACCAACAACAACAACAATAAAAAAGCAGCAATGTTTATTTGACTTCTTCAGCCAAGGTACTTTAACAATTATATCAAATTCTTGACCATTTTCCATATAATTTCATTGTAGAGTATGTAGATTTAGCTTATAAATCATTTTGAAATTTAAAGAATAAGTATTCCATTTTTATTGCACTTATACCTCATCATAATATTGTTTAATTAATACTGTGGCATGGCTTATGCTAAAAGTAATTTTATTCCATTTATTTTTGATTTTTAATGGTAGTATTCTTGTCTTTAAAACTAATATTGGACTATCAAGTCAGATATTAAAGTTTTAGAAATGATATCTGTTGAAGAAATTGTCTCTATTATGACTACAGAAACTAATTGATATTTTAAGCAATGCTCAACTGCACTGGAGAACTTCATGGAATGAAGTTCTCCAGTGTAGTTCCATGTGTACTTTATTCCATAAAGTACACATGGAATAAAATGCTTTGGGATATAACTGCTTCCATTATACTTAACAATATTATTATTATTCCAGACTTCCATGGAGTCATGAGACTCAATGTTGAGACTCATCTTAGACAACATAAAGTCTATCATACTACTCCTTCAACACATTCACTATTTGCACATTCACCACTCTATCAGGCAATGAATTCCATGGTCCAACTACCCTTCATGAAAAAAAGCCACTTTTCATCCTCCTATTTACCACCTCCTTTTGCAACTTCCAGGGATGTTGGAACACCTGGACCAAGAGCCTCTGGTCTTTCTGTTCCTTTCCCTTGTTTTGCTATATGAAAAATCCCCTCCCTCCCTGTGTCAATCCTGTAAAATACCTCTCACAGTTTAAATGGCTCAATCATATCACCTCTTTATCTTCTATACACTATACACTAAACTCTGTAGTTTGCATGCCTCAGTCTACCCTCATAACTAATATTGTAGAGTCCTGATACCATTTTGATTATCCACCTCTGTACCCTCCCCAGGGTTAATTCATCCTCTTAAAATCCTGGTGACCATATCTGGGCACAGTAGTCCAGATGTGGCCTGATCAGGCTTTATACAATGAATCATCATGCTTGTATATCTACTGGTCATAGTTCATCTTAGTATTTCAGCAATCCTCTGGGTTGCCTTCACCACTTTTGCAATATGTGTCCTAAACTTCAAAATTTTATTGACAATTACCTCACTGACTTTCTCTGGTAGAGATCCACCAATAGAGTATGCAACCTCCCATCTGTGGGTCTCAAATTTCAAGAATTTACATTTAGCTGCATTAAACTGAAATCCCATTCATTTGTCCACATCTCCAGCTATTCAAATTCTCTTAAAGATTCAAAACATCAGCACTGTTACTAATAACCCTCCCAAGCTTCACATCATCTGCAAATAACTGAATCATTTCTAGAAACCCACTGACAATATTACTTACATAAAGGTTAAAAAGCAAAGGTCCCACTACTGATTCCTGTGGAACCCACTTGTGACATCTTCTTCCTTGATACAGCTCCTCCATACATAACCCATTCAATATCTATCACACAGCCAATTCCAGCCCACTTCACTAATTTGATATATCTAACCTCATGTTTTGAAACTTAAATATCAACTTATTGCATTCTGTCAAACACTTTTGTAAAATAGAAAAAAAAAAAAAAAAAATGGCAGTATCAACTGCTCTTGTCACTTTATTGTAAAATGTGCACAAATTACTGAAGAAAGAACATCCTTTAACAAATCCATGCTTATTTTTACAGGTAATATTACCTGTAATATTACCCTACTCTGCCCAGTTTTATATTTGATTCCTTACTAATTTCTCCAAAACCTTAACATAAGAAATACAAACTAGTCTATAGTTTGACATTCAATAGCACTATCTTACCCTTCCTCCACTCATTCCCAGTAGCCAGGCTTTCTTTGAACAGCCAGGCTAATGGAATTATCAGTTCCTGGGCACATTCTCTTAAAACATGTAGCAAAATCCCATCTAATCCCACTGCCTTTTTGATTTCCAGAGTATTTGAAATGCATTCACCTCTTCTGAAGCCTTCGATCCTTCCATTTTTCTAGAGGAATAAAAACTATTTTTCCAGGACTGATCATTAAACAACTCCACTATATCATCTGCATTGGTCACTTTACCTACTCTTTCATCCAAAATCATTTCTCTTCCTACTGGCCACATAACAAAAGAATTCATTGGGATTTCCTTGAACTGTAGAGCTAATCTCTCATCATATTCCATTTTTGTCTTCCTTACTATACTACTTACTTTCCTGGCCTGAGTCTTATATTTATCATGCAACTGCTCCCCACTTCTCTTTCTCTCTCTCTCTCTCTCTCTCTATATATATATATATATATATACTTTTTCTACAACTTCTTTTCATCTGCTTCATACACATTGTTTCATCTTTTTCATTTGAGGAATGCTGTTTTCCACTGCTGTTGATAAGTATTTCTTCACTATTCATGTGCACCAGCAGTGCACATGAATTGCAATTCTCTCATCCATGGAAATGCTGTAAGCTGATTTCTAACATCATTATGGTTGCCTGACTTATAACTCCACATCACATAAATTCCATTCTCCTTGAAACTTCTGCATCTTTATTCAGCCTTCAAGACTGCATGGTCACTCTTACCAATGGGCAGAGATTGTCATCTCAGTTACAATGAAATATGACTGTGTTGCCTGACACATTTGTTCCTCAAGAATTCCAAAAATGCCATAACCTTGCTACTGTATGCTGCTTCCTCTGCCCAGTTTATACTGCTAAAGTTAAAATGTCCTATAATGATCACTCACTCTGAATCCATCACATTGATCTGCCTAAACATTTCCTACTTATCACTTTCTGTGTTACCAGGGCTATAGCAACATCCCACTAAATATCTTGTCCTGTTCCCTTTCCCTCACACCATACACTTGCAACACTGTCAGTGCCACTTCCTTACAAATTCTCCACTCTGAGAAGACTCAACTCATCACAAGTAACACTCCACCATCCCATTTGCCCTTCATGCAGTATTCCTCTACTTCTATTCCTGTCAGGACATCATCTTCAGTCAACCATGTTTCACCAATTCCAGTAATCTTAGGACAGGCTAAAGCTGTCATTGCCATGAATTCACTTCCTTTATTCCTGATACTCCTGGCATTTGTATAAAGAAACATTAATCAATTGTCACCATTTCTGTACCTAATATTGTTCCCTCTAGACTCTGTAACATACCATATATTCTTCCATCTCTCCAAAACAGGCTATCCCTGCTCCATACACTTGGGCCTGAGAGCAACAATCTCTCCAGATGCTTGTGCCCTTCCATATTTCTGTTCTGAAATGCACTCCACACATCCACATATTCCAGATCTCTCTTTAATCACATCCTCACCATTATGCCCTTCATTATTGATGCTCTCCTCCTCAATTCAGCATTATCATATCTGTGTAAAACACTCACTATCTTCCCTCACACACTTTTAAGCTGCACTGTTTCTAACAATAACCTTATTCACAGTACTACATCACTATCATATCATCTCAATTCTCATCTCTTATATTTTGCAAAATGCAATCTTTAAATGGTGGCAGGCTAAGAAATAACAAATTGATAAGTGTATACGACAGCCCTTATATTTGAAAGAACAAAGTGCAATATACAAAAAACGCACTAAGTAATATACTGGAAAGGTACTTCCAAATGCAAGTGCGCCATGCTCAGTTGCAACCAAACCAGACTAAAATTTGCCCTAAAGTTATAATATGTTGTTAATAATTAATATCTAAATTTACCTTTTTTTTCCAAGACTGTAGTCACATGAGACTAAACTGTTTGTCTACTGGCAAATTAAATTTGTATTAGATTGACATAGTTAACACATTTAAATACTGGAAATAAATTTTGGTTTTATTTATTCTTACAGAAGTTGAGGCTAGGCATCATCGCCACTGGCAGAAAGTTCTTGGGCAAGTTTCTGGTCTTCAGCTGAGTACTTTACCATATCCATTGCCTCATGTCGGCACTATCATGGGTGGAACTATGGAATTGCATGGCAGTAACATATCACTTGCTTGTTTCCATGGGATAAACTTCAGATCTAAAGCTTGGGCTATTTTTAGTATGAGGGAACCAACTATTTCATTTGCTACTGAAGCTCAAGATGTGATTAATGATGATGGTAAATAACTTCAATAAGTTATGTTAGAAACATTGTATTTCCATTTATGTAGCCTGTTCAAGATAAATCTAGATATTGCCATCATAATGCTAATCATAGATTATAGACCTTTCTTTAATCTAACTGTTTTTGAAGTTTGTCTGGTCTTCTCTTTCATTTTGCTTTATAACTTATTTGGAATATCAAGTATTTGTCATTCAATTTAAGTGTTTTATCCAGGTTCTTCCCCTCTGTATTTGCATAATTTTACTTTTCTTTTAATATATACTCATTACGGGGTGCTTAAGGGTCGAAGCTGTATAACTGAGAGGAGACCTCCACGTAGCCTTTAAAGGAATGCAGAGAACCGACCAGGGCTTCTGACCTAATGTCCAATCCTCACCTTCTCGTGGTGCACCCTGTTGGGTATCTACTTGGATACTGAACGAACGAGGATGGGCTGGCAATTTGGGATTTAGCCGACCAAATTGTATTCTTATTGGTTAAACCAAAATAAAAAAAAAAAAATGATAGTACAACATGACAAAATTTCATGCCGGCTGGGGCGTCGCCCGGTTAAACAAGGCCCCCGTTGTTTTCGCCAGGGAACCAGGGCGAACAGCGAAAAGTCAGCTACTGGAACAAATCTGAAAACAAACCCCAACTCAACATCACCAGAGTTAAAGATCAGTACTATCAACGTAAGAAGCCTGAATGGCAAAGAAATGGAGCTAGCTGAGGAATTAGATAAGTACCAGATCGACATAATAGGGGTGTCTGAAACAAAAAAGACCCAAACTGGTGAGATCTTTCTGAGCAATAAATACAAAATGTTATATTAAGGCAATGACAATCAAGGAAAAGAAGGAGTAGCCATAGTATTCAACACAAAATACGAGGCTAATCTTCTTGAATGGCAGGCAGTCTCAAGTAGAGTAATGTGGCAAATATGAGAATGGGGAACTGGACAATGAGACTTATTTGTGCCTATGGTCCCACAGAAGGTTCTACTAAGGTAAAAGTGGAGGAATTTTTTGATGCGTTAGAAAAAGCAACTGACACAATGAAAAATGAAAAGTTGGTCCTTGTTGGGGATCTAAATAGCAGAGTAGGAAATGATTGTGAGACATACAAAAATATTTTGGGAAAATTTGGAGAAAAGAGCAAAGCTAATAATAATGGCAAATATCTGTTGGATTTCTGCTCAGGACATGGACTGGTTATTACTAACACCATGTTCCAACATAAAAATGTGCACAAATTCACATGGAGAGAAGAGGCTAGGAATAAGAAAAGTCTCATTGACTATGTTATTGTTGATAGTGATGTTTTCTCCCTGGTGCAGGACACCAGAGTGTACAGAGGATTTGAAATTGGAAGTGATCACTATTTAGTCTTGAGCAGGATAAAATTGAATTTCATATTGAAAAGAATAACATGTAAGAAAGTTTTAAAGCAAATAAAAGTTGAGCAGCTCACAGATGTGAACTGTAGACTAAAATACACAAAGCTTATTGAAGAAAAAATAAAGAGTTTGAGAACAGGAACCAAACCTTGGAGATTCAGTGGCAAGCCTTCAAGAAAACACTGATTGATTCAGCCAGAGAGGCATGTGGTGAGGTTGTCTGCAAGGATAGAAAAATCAGATCTCCATGGTGGACACAGAAAATTAAAGAGGCAGTGAAGGAAAAGAAGAAACCATATCAAACATTCCTGGCAAATAAGTCAGCTTGTGCTCTTAGAGAATATAGAGACAAATGCAAGAATGCTAAACACTGTGTAAAACTAGCTAAACAAAAGTCATGGGAGGACTTTGGCAAGAATATAGAAAATAAATATCAAGAAGGTGGCAAAATATTCTGGAGGTTGTTGAAGAAGCTTAGGAATGGAGGAAAGAGTGCTGTAAAAGGAGTTAGAGATGATACAGGTGACATGAAAACTGGAATAAAAGATATCCTTGAAGTATGGAGTAATTACTTAGAAAAACTGCTAAATGAAGCAAGCAGTGATGACAGCACAGTGGTAAAAAACACTGACCAGGCATGCAGGCAGGAATACATATCCATACTTGAAGTAGAAAAAGCCATCAAAGGCTTGAAATGTGGAAAGGCAGCTGGAGTAGATGATATTCGACCAGAAATGCTGGAGTATGGTGGTATAGGAGTCTTACAGTGGCTGCACTGCATAGTTCAGAAAGCCTGGACAGAGGGACGAGTTCCCGATGATTGGAGTAGAGCTCTCATAGTACCCATATATAAAAAGGGAAATAAAACTGAATGTGAGAATTACAGAGGTATTTCCCTACTGAGTGTTCCTGGAAAAATCTATGCAAGTATACTTGAGAAACGGTTGAGAAGAATTGTGGAAGAAAAGCTTGGTGAAGAACAAGCTGGATTCAGGCCAAACAGAGGCTGTCAGGATCAGATCTTCACTTTACGACAAATAGTCGAGAAAGCATGGGAATATAACAAAGATCTCTATTTTTTAAGTTTTGTCGATTTGGAAAAGGCATATGATAAGGTGCCAGGAGAGAAGCTATTCAATACGCTGCAGTTATATGGTGTCAATGGGGCATTATATCAAGCAATACTTCATCTTTATTTGAGTTGTAAGTCAGCAGTTAGAATTGAAGGAAGTACAGGAAAATGGTTTAATGTTAAATCTGGTGTGAGACAAGGATGTACATTATCTCCTCTGTTATTCATTATCTATATGGATCACATTACGAAGGAAAGTGGTATTAAACATGATATCAAAATTGGAGATGTTAATGTCAGCTCTTTACTTTATGCGGATGATGTTATACTTCTAAATAAATCCACTACAAGTCTACAAGATTCCCTGACTAAATTGAATAGCTGTTGTAATAGATATGGTATGAAGGTCAGCAATAAAAAGACAAAGACAATGAAAATAGGCAGAATCATTGAAAATGTCAACTGTGTTGTGAATGGAGAACCTGTGGAACAAGTAAAACATTTCAGCTACTTAAGCACGATTTTTACTGAAGATGGTAAATTAAATATGGAAATAGACAACAGAATCAGCAAAGCTGGTATGGTGGGAAGTCAATTGAATAATTTCATATGGAATAAGAGAGAAATTAGTCGGAACACTAAATTAGCTGTATACAAGACAGTGTTGAAACCAGTTTTAACTTATGGATCTGAGAGCTGGGTCAGAAGTAAAACACTTGACCAAAGACTAGAGACTGCAGATATGAGAGTCCTGAGAAAGATTAGAGGTGTGAACAGATGGCATCAGTGGCAATATCATATTAAAAATGAGGATATTAGGAAAGACCTTGACATTGTCTGCATCCAGGAATGCGTTAGCAGAGCTAATCTCAGGTGGTATGGTCATTTAAACAGAATGGGAGAGGAAAGATTAGCAAAACAAATGTTCTCTGCCAGGTTGGCAGGAAAACGACCCAGAGGAAGACCAAGATATAGGTGGATTGATATGGTACAAAGTGCCTTAGACGATAGAAATATAAGATCTGATAATGTTGGAGTCTTGACAAGTAACAGACTGATTTGGAGGAAAATTGTAGATAGGAAGTTAGTAATGATATAATTTTTTATGTAGTACTATCATATCCTGTACACCCCTTGTGGGTAAATGGCAGGAATTTGATGATGATGATGATGATATACTCATTACTTTTAGGGAAACAGCATATATTTTTTAGAGTCCTCATAAATTGTATTTTACTTTTTTATCCTTATGTTCTTATTTCATTTCCATACAATAATGTTGATACTGCTAGAATATATATTTTTTATATTTTATCATTTTTTTTGTATACTAAATTAGGATTAAAATTTCTGTTTATTGTATTTTGCAAGTTATATTATTTATGTATATAAATTTAAGGAAATACAAAATGTATTTTCTTAAATTTGTATGAGCAAAATAAAATCCACTAATCAAATAAAGTGCACGCTTGAGGTTGGGAGGATAGCAGGTACTAATGTCTATTTGTGATGATGACAGCAGACTGTATCAGAAAGTCGCTTTATGTTACTGCATAAAAGATTCTTATCAAAGCTGATTTTAACAATATAATTATTATTACAAGACACCTCCAAGGATTCCAAGGACTCATCATAATATAATGGCTTTCATAGGTGGGAAAGACATTCAAAGACAGATGAGATGCTGTAAATGGAAGAATATCCGAAACTGGTATACAAAAGTTAGATATTGAACTTGCAGTGTATATGTCACCAAGTAATCAGAATCAGGACATTTTGTTCTACTGATGGGAAAAAAAAAAATAGGAGTCAGAGATCAACATTCCTAAATGATCCACTAATGTGCAAGCAGTGTGCAATATACAGCCTCTTTCTCTCAAGTCTACCTCACCTTTCCATGATGTGGCCTGTTTCCATAGAAGGGGCTCTGGTAAATCCAGCAAGTAATTCTGCTGCAAAAATGATACCTTCCTAGTTGGAGAAAATGCCAGCCAGACCCACCTGGTAGTAAATGATTTTCATTACCCAGTCATGTAGATCATCTACAACCTAGGTACCACCTTCACTAATGGGCTTAGTTAATAGAGGCCTGAAGTAGCAAATGCTATATTTGGTCTACAGAGCAGGAGGGGTCCAGTTTCTGCCCTACAACTCTCTTCTCCATGCACTGTGAGTGATACTCTTTTAGGGCATGCTAGACATATTTAGAGACCGAAACCTCCTCCATTTTGAGGTTACATCAGTAAAAACAGTGGTGCCACAGTCAACTGCTGCATAATCCTGCTGTCACTGGCTCTACCATGTTGTGCTTGGAAAGAGAGTTCAAGTAGCTGTATGTGAGAGGCACTATTCAGACTACATTCTGGTATAGAAATTGGTTGCTCTCTGTATGGGTGTCATTTTCAAGAGTCTATCTCTTCTTACTGCATGTCTGCACTCCATCCTTCCATCCAACCTTACATGAACCAATAATGAAACATACAAACGTTGATAGTGACACTGAGTAAATTAAATCTCCCTAAAAAGACAAACCAAGCATAACATACAAATCATACCAGAATCTCCACAAAAAACACTATCACATCCATTTTACCAATATTCTTTTGACATTCTCTGGTGCAAGGTTTCCTGCCCCATTTAATATCATTCATCTGCTGCATTTACCAGTCTTCAAGTTCAACTAGCTCCCCTTTTCCAACACTACAGACTTCACCTCAACCATCTTGCACTGTAGTGCAAGATGGTTGAGGTGAAGTCTTTGCTATTAGCATTGGCCTGATGTAAATTGTACATACATCTATCTACCTTTGATATCCTTCATCACTTGTCCAACATTTTTGATTCCTTTTTAACTAGTCTTTCTTGCAGATACACCATAGAGGTCATCTCTCCTCTTGGTAACTCATATCACAATATTTTTCAGTTCTGTCTTACAGAATGTCCTCCCTTCAGCCACTTGCATTATCCTCACTGGCATGAAGGTCTTCATTCTCTATTCTACCCAAACTTCTTGTCTGTTTCCCAAGCTATGGTTCATCAGAAAGTGTACCAAGGCAGCCACAGGAGAATCCCAGCTTCACGTTTACCTATTCTGAAGCACACTATAAATGCAGAACATCAGCAGATCAAAATATAACTTCATACAAGCAATCAGCAGAAAACTTGCCTCCTGTCCAACTTAAGCTGTAACTTCTGGTCCCTTGCTAAGGCCATCACAGATTCTGCTCACCTGTACTTCTACCTCTCTTATGGCACCACTGTTACAGAACCCAAAGATGAAGCTAACCTCTGGACATCATTCTTTTCCTTCAACTCCTACATAGATGATCAGGGCAAATCATCTCCTACCATACCAGAATATGAGCATCATATGCCTCCTGTGGTTTTTTTTTTCCAAAGTGACATCAGAAGAATACTAAATAACTTGGACACTGAAAGGTCTGCTGGTTCTGATGCATATTTCCACTTGTATTCAAAAATTATTCTCCAGAACTAACACCTGTCCTGTATAATCTCTCAATTTTCTGTACTTTAGCTGGCACTTATCCCAGCAAGTGGAAGCAATCATATATATCCAGCCTATTCAAAAAACAAAGTGTGTGTGTGTGTGGGGGGGGGAGTATTGAAGTTTACCACCAAACTGCTGACTAATTGCCATGACATCGGTCCTCTCCACAATAAGGAAGAAAGTCATCAATAGTCAGCTTGGTAAGAGTGTGGTTAGCAAGGGTGTTAGAGCTAGGTTTTTTACTTGAAGAGTGGTAAATGAGTGGAATAACCTGCCAGAGTCTGTTGTGGGTGCCATGACTGTAAATGAGTTCAAGGTGAAGTATGATAGATACTGTGTGAATGTTGTATAGTTGTTCTTGACATGATGTTGGGCCTCCCTCGATGAGTCTAAGGACTCCTTGGAGCTGCCTATAATAATAATAATAACAAAGATCTGTATTTAAGTTTTGTGGACCTGCGAAAGGCATATGACAAGGTGCCAAGAGAAAGGCTATTCAAAATGCTGCAGTTATACCCCCCCCCCCATACACAACTTGCTGATACCTATCAGGAAGTTGTGTATGGGGGCATAATATCCAGGAAGAGGAAAGTCACTAGTGATATGATCAAGGTTCTGGTTAACTTGTATGTTAATGATATTGGCAAAGATTTGGATGGGGATATTCAGTTGTTTGCAGATGATGCAAAGTTGGGATGAACTATGAAGAGTACAGAAAATGTTGTGGCCTTACAAGAGGACTTGAATAAATTGAGTGAATGGGCACGGAAATGGGGATGCGAGATCAATGTTGCAAATTGTAAGGTTTTAAAATTTGGAAAACAAAGGTGGAATGCAGAATTTATGCTTGGTGGGGATATATTGTTGGAGGTGGAGGAAATAAGGGATCTTGGAGTGATAGTGGATAAGGATCTGAAATTTAGGGAACACATTGCCAAAATTGTGAAGACAACACAAAGAATTCTGGGAATGATGCGGAGGACACTGACTTGTAGAAGCAAGGAAATTCTTGTTCCATTGTATAAGGCGTTGATTAGGCCACACATGGATTACTGTGCCCAAATTTGGTCACTTAATTTTCAAAAGGACGAAAGATGTTGGAAAGGGTCCAGAGGTGACTGACTAAGGTAGTTTCTGATCTGTGGAATGTCGAATATGAGGAAATGTTGAGAAGATGCAATTTACAGAGTCTAGTGGATAGGAAGAAGAGAGGTGGTATGATAGAGACCTACAAGTTAGTAAGGGATTGTTATAGAATCAGTGTTGGAGTGGTTTTACAGAAAATGGTGGGAGATCAGAGGAGAACCAGAGGATGTCCCTGGAAGCTCTAAGGAGGGAGTTATACATGAAAGGTTGGTTAATCAACCTATAGTACATTAGTACTGTGTATAGATGGTTGGTTTGGAAACGAGAAACTTGTTTACATTTGATTTAAAAGCCTGTATATTGTATCCTTGGGAAAACATCAGGGGAAAGACTTTTCCATGATACAGCAGTAGCAGGGATGAAGGAGGAGGAAAAGAAACTTGTTTTGCAGGTTTCAAAGGTGTACTGTGAAGGGATATTGGTCGGCAGCTGCACATGTTCCAACAGACTTAGTACTGAGTAGGGGAATTATTGATTCTATTTCAGTTGAACATTTGCCATGGAAATATTTATAGAATTCACATATTGCAGTTCCAAACACCTGTGCAAAAATGGGAGGAGTGAGTTGATAAGAGATGGATTATTAATCACTCTTAACTGCCCTCCTCTGTATTGAGTCACACATTTTGAAGGAGCTCTTAGGGACTCCCACTCCAAATGTTAACAGCTGTTCAGTCTATATCTCTATTTAAAATTACAGCTAACACTGCATATACTGGAAGGAATTGCACTCTTCATTGCTGCTTATAACACTGGCTCTGAGACACAGCCACAAATGTTAGTTAATCCTGTGAAGGAATATTACACCTCTTAATGGTGACAATTGGTTTCTCCAACTTTGTCATATGCTTCACATCCACATTTTCATTTTGGTGGATGTAAATATACATCAAAGCTGGTATTGAAGTTAATGACTTGACCCCAGTCGGAATCTCATCTAGAATGCAAAGAATCTTTATAAGAATTTTATAACCAAAGGTGAGTTAGCTGGTCTCTTATAGAGGTAGAAGGATTTTATTTTTCATCTCATGCTAGAGAATACATGGAGTTTACAAACAAAAAATAAATTACATTACAACCAATAAATAGCATTATATTGATTTCACAAGACAGTGCCATATGTGCCCATATGGATCTCTTGAACATTGTATTTTTACAAATTAAACAGGAATTGCATGCGAAAAAGAGGCTATGGAAGAGATATAAGGAGACAGGTGAAGAGAAGATGCATGAAGAATATAAGACACAGGCCAGAAGAGTGACTAGTGTGGTAAGGAAAGCGAAACTGGAATATGAGAGGAGATTGGCCCTAAGATCCAAAGAAAATCCTAGGGAATTTTTTAGCTATGTGGCCAGTAGGAGGAGAAATGACTGTGGAAGAATGATATTGTGGGATAAAAATGGGAATAGAGTGACTGATGCAGAGGACATAGTGGATTTGTTCAATGAACACTTTATTGGAGGATTTCATCCTAGAGGAGTCAGTTTTAATGCTAGAGGGATAGGGCTGGTTCAAGGTTTAGAGGTACAGGAGGAGAGTGTGTTTCAGATACTGAGTACTCTGGATGTCAGTAAAGCTTTAGGACTCGATGGTATTTCACCACGAGTTTTGAGAGAATGCGCTAGGGAACTGACACTGCCTTTAACCTGGCTTTTCAATGAAAGTCTGGCTGCGGGAAAGGTGCCCAGGGAATGGAAGGAAGGTAAGATAGTGCCATTGCATAAGGGTGGCAACAGACTGGAAGTGTCTAATTATAGGCCAGTCTGTGTGTCATCAGTAGTTGTTAAGATCTTGGAGAAAGTAGTGAGGGACCATATACAGCATTGGGCAGATGAGGGTAATGTTATCTGTGAGAGTCAACATGGATTTGTGAAAGGGCGCTCTTGTTTTAGCAATATGCTAGCCTTTTATAATAAAGTTACAAGAACATTAGATGAGGGAAAGGCATATACTGCAATTTTCTTAGACTTAGCGAAGGCATTTGACAGGGTGCCACATGATAAGCTGATATTTAAGTTGCACCACATGGGTCTGGATGTCAGATTGGTCAAATGGATTCAGGATTGGCTATCTGATAGGTATCAGAGAGTTGTGTATGGTGGAGCAGTTTACAAGTTGTGTATGGTGGAGGCAGAGGGTTACAAGTGGGATCCCACAGGGCTCAGTACTAGGACCTATATTGTTTAACCTTTATATCAATGACATTGCCAGTGGATTGCAAGGGGATATTCAGTTGTTTGCGGATGATGTGAAGCTGGGAAGGATTATTAGTAATAGTGCAGATGTGGTAGCCCTGCAAGAGGATTTAAATAAGCTAGATAGATGGGCAAACGAATGGGGTGTCAGTTTAATGCAGCAAAATGTAAGGTCTTGAGGTTTGGGAAACATTGATAGGCTGCTGCATACTCAATGGGAGGAGTTATACTGGAGGAAGTAGGGGAGACAAGAGATCTGAGGTTGATGATTGATAGAAACCTGAAATTTAGGGGATATATTGTAAAGGTGGTGAAGGTAACACAGAGGATTGCTGCAATTATGAGAAGGACACTGACCTGCAGAGATAAAAGGGTTATCATTCTGTTGTATAAGTCTCTGATCAGACCACACTTAGACTATTGTTCTCAGATTTGGTCCCCAGGATTTGAAGAGGATAAATTAACTGTGGAAAGGATACAAAGACGGATGACAAAGATGGATTCAGGACTGTACAAGGATAGTTATGAGGATCGGCTGACAAAATGCGGACTGCAGAGTTTGGTAGATAGGAGAAGGAGAGGTGATATGATTGAGACTTTTAAACTGTTGAGAGGTGGTTACAGGGTTGACACTGGGGAGTTCTTTCGCTTGGTTGAACAGCGGGAAGGAGTGATGACAAGAGGCCATCCCTGGAAGTTACAAAAGGAAACTGTGAGAAAGAGGGTGAGGAGTGGTTTCTTTGCATGGAGGGTGGTTGAACCGTGGAATGCATTGCCTGATGGAGTGGTGAGAGTGAGAACGGTCAATGAGTTTAAGGAGTGGTATGATAGACTTTGTGTTTCTTAAGGGGGACCTCCCCTCGATGAATCTTGACAGACTTTATGTTCTTAGGAAGGACCTCCCACGATGAGTCTTTTGACTCTATGGAGGCTTGAATAATAATAATAATAAATACTATTGTGGAAGTGAAATGCAAAAGAACCACATTTTACGCAATTAACCTATCACTGAGCCATCACAAATCATTTGCACAAAGAGGATCTTTATAGCAGATGACCAATGAGACATGGAAGGCATGATAAAAACTGAATCATCTTGTTGAAACATATCACTCTTCAGTGACAAGTCAAAAAGATTTCACGAAACTTCATGGATCTAATAATTACTTTCATCATGCTCAGAAAGTGTCTTCTTTTTTGGCTGGTTTATGATAGTGTGGAGTGCAAGTTCCTTCATCAAAAAACAAACCCTGGTTTGAACATTAGACCAACACAGAATTTCACTTCAAGACATCTATCTCTTTTTTTTTATGTATCTTTTTTAAAGCAGTATACTTTATCTCAACTTCCTTTTCATTACTAATAATACATAACTATATTATGAGGTGGGGATTGGATATTAGGTCAGAAGTCCTGGTTGGTTCTCTGCATTCCTTTAAAGTCAATATGGAGATCTCCTCTCATTTGTACAGCTTTGACTCTTAAGCACCTCCTGTTTCTACCATTTGTGCTCATTTTGGGCAGCAAAGAGTACAGAAATAAAACTTCAATGGAAAAAATCAATCTGTTCCCATGTTAAATGTGGAAGTTTAAAAAGTGTTACAAAAATTAAGAAAGTCCTCTTATGCTGAGAAGACGATGATAAAAATATATATAATATGTCCATAAGGATCCAAACTGTGAATCTCCTATCATCTAACAGTCATAACTTATGTGATCAACAATCTCACTTACTTCTCATTAAAGGTCATTAACACCATCAGCATTGATAGTTATGGCATCACTTTTAAAACAACATATAAAATGATTCAACTATACAAAAAGTTACAGATCAAAAAACAACATCTAAACTGGTCATGATATCAGAAATCTCAAAAAAATTTGATAAAAATCTCAAAATTTTTATCAAATTTACTCTCCTCTTCAACTAGAAGAACTGATACTTATATAAAAAATACTTTGGATTTCAAAAATAAAATTTCAGATCTTCATTTGGACGTTTCTGATATCATGATCAGTTTAGATGTTGTTTCTTTATTTACAAATGTGCCTCTTTCGGAAAGTATTGAATTACTACAACAGGAATTTCCTTCGGACATTGTAAACGTATTTGATTTTGTAATAAATTCTGATTATTTTTCCTTTAAAAATAAGTTGTATCAACAAATTGAAGGAACAGCAATGGGTAATCCTCTTTCTCCTGCTATCTCCAATTTCTTTATGGAACATTTTGAACAACGTATCTTTGACAATATTTCTCCCAGACCTACGCATTGGTTTAGATATGTCGATGACATTTTTGCTGTATGGAATGGCTTTTCTGATGAACTTCAACAATTTCTCACTAAGTTAAACGCATTTCATCCTAGGATCAAGTTTACCCTAGAAGTAGAATCAAATAAGCAGTTAGCCTTTTTAGATCTTCTAATTCTTCGCCAACCAGATGGTAACCTACATTTCTCAGTTTATAGAAAGAAGACTCATACAGGCCATTATATCCATGCGGAATCTCATCACCATCCCAGTCAAAAGGCAGGAACTATTAAAACACTGGTTCATCGGGCCCACTCCTTTTGTTCTACAGACGATCTTTTACAGAAAGAACTACAATACATAACTTCTTCCTTTCTATCTAATGGTTATAAGAATTGCTTCATTAAAAGAACTTTGCGTAGTTTTAATATGTCTTCCTCTTCAAACACAGAGGAAATAACGTGCATTACTATCCCTTATGTACAAGGCATCAGTGAACGTATAGCAAAAGTTTTAAAACCACTGAATATTTTTGTTGCCTTTTGACCATTCAGAAAAATCTCCACCTTTCTCACTTCTCTTAAGGACAAGCTTCCACATCTTAATCATCCAGGTGTCTACCAGATTCCGTGCTCTTGTGGATTATCTTATTTCGGACAAACGGAAAGATCCGCCTCTATTCGGCTAGAAGAACACCAATCTTATATTGAATACTTTAAACCTGAAAAGTCTGGACTTTCTGAACATGCCATCTTCACTAGACACAGAGTTCATTGGAGAAAGACAAGAGTTCTTCACAAAAGTCAGTTTCTTATGGAACGCCTTTATAAAGAAACATGTGAAACTCTACTTCATTCTCCTAACTTAAACAGATCCGACGGCTTACGTCTGTCCCCTTTATGGGAGATAGTACTTTACAAATCAGTTAATCTTTCCTAACTTTTTATTGTATTATTATTTTTTTTTTTTTTTTTTTTTTTAAGGAAAGTTATTGACCTTTTTAGTTATCTTACACCAGCTACTTAGGTGGCGCTTTTTGGAATTGTCAGGTAGTGTTAATTTTAATTTTGAGCTTAATGTACTGAAGATGCCTGTGACACACAGGCGAAAATTATACTAATAAATAATCTTTCTACGTGAGTTTTTTCCGTTATTTATTGTGTACTGATATGTCTACTCACAGTTTACCTCTTTTAAAACTTACAGATAAACACTTTTGCTTCAGACAGCTGTGTAAAACAAACTACTTGATAGAATGACTTGCAATTTCACATGGATGCTTATGACAGATGTACCAACTTAGGAAAAAAAAAAAAAAAAAATCCTGCCAATAGTGTTGCCATCTATGGTTGAGGCCAAGAACTTTTCAGACCATCCTCGTATCTTCTCCTTTCCTCCAATCTATCAAATTCTGTAATCCACATTCCCTAAACATTCTGCATAACCAATATTCCAGAATCCCAATATCACTTTAGATCATTGGACCTTCTGTAGTGTTTCCACATCATAACGAAAACTAGTCAACCAAATTTGAGCACAATAGTCCACGAGTGGTGGGACCAATGCCTTATACAGAGGCATCACTACCTCCTTATCACTACATGCCAATGTAGTTCTTATCATAACAGCTGTACAATGTGTATTCTTCACAGCACTTTCAATGTGTCCTCGGCACTTTAGTCTCCTCTGTCTACCGCACCCCAAGATCCTGAATCTCATGTTATATTTGTTAATATTAAAACTACAACCACACTCATCCATCTAACCTTAAAGTCTATTCAAATCTGCCTGTAGAGAATTAACATCAGTAATACTCCTGATAATTTTACTTCTGCTAATTAAACTTTGCATCATCAGTAAACATTTGAAAATCCCCAGTCAATCCACATGAAATATCATTAACAAATAAGTTAAACAGTAATGTCCAAGAACTAAACAGTGAGGCACACCACTGATCACCTTCCTATTCTGAGATACTGCTCGAACAATACAGTAGTGAGCCTAATTTTCTATATCCCAAAGTGTAACACCTTGCATTTATTAGCATTAAAATTGCAGCCCTGCTCATTTGTCCAAGCTAAGTCTTTTCAAATCTTCCTGTAGAGAATTAACATCAGCACTACTCCTAATAATTCTACCTAACCTTGCATCACTAGCAAACATTTGAAGATCTCCAGTCAATCCACATGAAATATCATTAACAAATTATTTAAACATTAGGGTGCCAAGAACAGAACCCCGAGGCATGTCACTGGTCACTTCTTCCAACACACTGTTCCATCATACACGTGTCCTATCCTACTCATCCATTCATCCTAGGACGGGTTGAGTTCCCCCCTCCCCAATGAGGGGGACTTACAACTAATCGATGCAGTCGGGTCGTCACTCCTTGCTGCATCTCCTAAGGGCAGTATTTCTGACTTATACAGAGTAATCCGTGTGTGTTCACGGGGCCGGTTTGCCTGCTTGCGGGACAAAAAATCCAGTAAACTGGAGAGAAAAACCCTGCTCTCCACGCCCAAGACCTGCTATGTCTGAGGAAGACCCTAAGCTCCTCACGTCGGTGACGGAAATCAAACCTGGACACTCCTTTCCCAGGCATATGGTTGTGAAGTGCATAGCCACTCAGCTAACCATGCAGACACCACTTCCTGGTATATTTCAGATAAACAAACTTTGATCCACCTATCCACTATACTATCTGTTCCCATCCTCTGCAGCTTGTACACCAACTTATGTGGTAATCTATCAAATGCTTTTGCAAACTCCAAGAATAGCACTATATATGATTCTCCCTTATCCAATACATTTGTCACCTTTTCAAAAAAAATGGGGAGAAATGGGGAGCCATAGCTGCGTCTTCAATTTGCTTATAAGTTTTTCCTATAATTTTTGAAGCACTTCAAATTTTGCTTGTTATATATGATCCTCAGAGATGCTGACATAATGGTCAGATAGCATGAGGAAAATTACAAATTAAAGATGATAAGAAATTATATTCTTGGTTTCATTGTTTATGCAAGCGTAAGTAAACAAAGTTTGTGCATGAAATCACTACACAACTGGACTTCTTGTATATACAGGCTGATGACTTCACATCAGTTGCCTTAGTATCCCAAAATGCAATGCACATATCCTTACAGACATGTATAATGCTATGCTATGCATTATGGGAAGGGCCACTACCCAGACCAGTTTCAACTTTTATTGAGGTGAAAAAAAAGTTAAAGGATGCTCATAATAGGCTTAAAGTAGTTAGTATAAGGGTGCATTAGTTAGTATGGGGATGATATCATTAGGAGAAAGAAAAGACAAATAGATAGTATGAAAGATAGAGAAAAAGCCTCAGCTCTTTTATATCATCATATAGCCAAAGGCTAGCAGTTTTCCTTTTTCACCAATCTCATATAGATGAACAACCAATTAAAAAATATAAGACTTATAGATAAAATGACCATAGATTTTTAATTCGTATGTATGTTCGTACAATATTAACTACCAGTTTCGCTAGTAACTGACTAGCTTTTTCAAGGCTTGCACAGTACAAAAAATTGATAAATGCAAAAAAGGTTTAAGAATACAAAAAACGTTAGTACCTGTTAGCTAGCTAAGGTAACACGTTCGCGTGACATGTCTGTATGAATTGTGACTTTCTACTAAGAATCATGAACACGTGTTACATGCAAATGCGTAATATGATTATTCGCGTACTGTAGTTCTGTTGAACTGAGGGAATTAATTAGATTTTTCCAAGTATCGTTCAGTATGGCCCCTTGATTTCTGTTTAGGTTGCTGCCTGTACATAGCACTACTGCCGCTTCTTTGAATAATCGATGTCTGTAATCATCAACTACGTAGGGCATAGAGCTGTTGTCCCAGTCTATAGTGTGGTACGAAGTTGAAAAGTGATGTGCTAAACCGGAGGTTATCATTCTGTTGTGATCATCCTGTCTGATGCTAGTAGTTGGTTTAAATACAATCCTGATGTTATGGGCTTTTAACAATCTCGCAATTTTGGTGGAAATTAAACCCATAAAACGACTGCTGTTGAAATTTGCTGGGAGACTGTTCTTTCTTGTTGGTTATCTTTGTATAGAAATTTGTTGATGATGTTTCGAAGATAACCATTTTGCGATAATATTATAGCTATTTGGGACAGTTCTGTCTGAACTTCTTCATTGTCGGAGATAAAGTTTCTGGCTCGATTTCTCAACATGTGGATGATGCTCTGTTTATGTGACCCATGATGGTTTGAAGAGTAAGTAATGTAGATATCGTCCAGTGTCCATAGGTTTTTTGTAAATGGAGTTTGAAATTGTTATCTTGTCTTTTAACTAGTATGTCCAAGAAGTGTAATTGTTTGTTGTTTTCTACTTCTAGAGTAAATTTGATTTTATTGTGGAGTGAGTTGATTCTATTGACAAACGTATGTAGGTTTTCCATGTTGTCCTGCCATAGAAAGAATATGACTACTCAGAGAAAGAATCCAACACATCAGGTACGAATTGAATATAAGTGATGTTAATTGCCGCAACTATTTTGATGACTTTTCTAATAGTCTAGATTACACGACCTGGAATAATATAGACCACATGATAGAACAGAGCTACGAAAAAACTTTCCAGTTAAATAAAGTCAAACAAATTAGAAAATTTGAAGAACTTTACAAGAAAAAATACCAGACACACGAAGGCCTCCCAGATAACAAAGTGATTTTCAACATGTCGAATCACTGCCTTTCCAAACATGAATCAGATATCCTAAAGAAAGGTTTTAACTTTTCAATCACTCCAAATTACATTCCTAAAATGGACTTTATGTGTGGATTTGAAAAAAAATCTCTACCCGCTACCACAAGCTGTAGCCAACGATATTAGATTCCAAAGCACGATTATCTTAGCAACAGCAAAACAACCAAAACTTAATACCACTCCATATGATAGGAAAGCTATTTGGAACTTGAGGAAGAACAAAGAAATAATAATAACTAAAGCGGACAAGGGGAATGCCACCGTCATCCTAAACTCAAAAGACTATTTCAAGAAGATAAACGACTTACTATCAGACAGTTTCACGTACAAAATCCTCAATAAAGATCCTACCATGAAGAACCATAATGAGACAAACTTCCTGATCCTTAACATGAATACTTGGCCTGAAGAACTGAAAAGTAAGCTTAAATCCTCAGATCTTGTTACTCCTAGACTGTATGGAGCGCCTAAAGTGCATAAGGAAGAAGTGCCACTTCGTCCGATTGTAGATGGCAGGTCCTCCCCCACTTACCTATTGGCTAAGCACCTGGCTAACTTACTAAAGGGAAAAATCAGACAAACAGAGTCCTACATAAAAAATTCTCAACAATTTGTTGACAAACTTAAAAACATGAAGATAACACAAACAGACATAATGGCCAGTCTAGACATAGTATCCTTATTCACGAATGTAACAGTAGAAGAAGTCATGAACATTATCAAAGATCTCTTTCCTGCTGATATTACAAAGATGTTCAAGCACTGCCTACAATCAAATTTCTTCAGAGTTAACAAAAAGGTATACCAACAATTAGAAGGCCTAGCCATGGGCAGCCCTCTGTCACCATCACCATGTGCAGACCTTTTCATGGAGAAATTTGAAAATGAAATCTTCACCAACATTACTACTAAACTTTCAATATGGTGGAGATATGTGGATGATATCTTCATCATATGGCAGACAACATGGAAAACCTACATATGTTTGTCAAAAGAATCAGCTCACTCCACAATAAAATCAAATTTACTCTACAAGTAGAAAACAACGAACAACTACACTTCTTGGACATACTAGAACTTGGAAATACTTAAAAGACAAGATAAATTTCAAACTGTCCATTTACAAAAAACCTATGGACACTGGACGATATCTACATTACTCTTCAAACCATCATAGGTCACATAAACAGAGCATCATCCACATGTTGAGAAATCGAGCCAGAAACTTTATCTCCGACGATGAAGAAGTTCAGACAGAACTGTCCCCAAATCGCTATAATACTATCGCAAAATGATTATCCTCGAAATATCATCAACAAATTTCTATACAAAGATAACCAACAAGAAAGAACAGTCTCCCAGCAAATTTCAACAGCAGTCATCCCCTTTATGGGTTCAATTTCCACCAAAATTGTGAGATTGTTAAAAGCCCATAACATCAGGGTTGTATTTAAACCAACTACTAGCATCAGACAGGTTCTAAGATCTCCTAAGCACAGTGTTCCATTTTATAAATGGAACACTGTCCTTGTCTTTATAATTGTATGGGGATTCGCTATTAAGAGGTGTGATAGTTGAGAGTTTGACGAAGTCGTACCAGCCGGGTGTGAACATAAAGGACGTCAGTGAATCTATTAGAGTGCAAAAACAGAGGGTGCAAGAGATGATAATCGTGGCAGGAACAAATGATTTGAAAGAGGACAAAATGGAAATGATAGAGGATGTGAGGGAATTACTTCAGGTAGCAAAAGAGAAGAGTGAGAGAGTTAGGATGGCGAGTATTTTACCGCAGTATGACAGTGAAGTGTTTAGAAGGAGGGCCATAATTGCCAATGACTTTATGCATGGGTTATGCATGGAGAGTGGTGTGGAATTTGTGGATGTGTGGAATGAGTTCGATGGGCGAAAGGACTTATATAAGATGGATGGGTTACATTTGAATGGAGTTGGTGTACGGAGGCTTGAAAAATTGTTGATGAATGAGGTGGAAGTGGATGTACAGACTCAGGGAAACTAGATTTATTAAGAGGGGTGGGGAGTAGATATGCAGACTTTAGGGAGGCAGTTGAGTGTATGAATAAGTATATTATGCCCGAGCGAGTACAAAGGACAACAAATCAGAATGGGATAGTTAGTATAAAGCATCAAAGTAGGGATGGGACAAATGGGCTTCTGCAATTCATGTACACTAATGCCAGGAGTATTAGGAACAAGAAGGAAGAGTTTTTGGCCTTGGTTGGCACTTCCAGGCCACAGGTTGTTGGTATTAGTGAAACATGGCTGACAGAAGATGATAAAGCTAGTGGGATTGAATGCGACGGGTATAGCGTGTTCAGGAGTGACAGGGTGAATAAAAAGGGGGGAGGAGTGTTATTGATGATAGCTGATGAGTTGCAGCCAAGGCGTATAGAAGTTGAACTGCAGGATAGAGAAAAGAGCACATTTGAGGCTGTTTGGTGTGAGATAGAATCTAGCAGAACAAAATATACAATTGGATGCTGCTATAGACCAGGTGATGGAATAGATGGTGGGGATAGTATGCATAGGCAAATAGAAGAAATGAGTGGAAGGAGGGTAATTATTATGGGTGATTTCAATTATGGTAACATTGACTGGAAAGAGGAGAGGGCACATGAGAGGAAGGAATTGAATTTTATGCGGTTATTAAGGGACAACTATCTGTGGCAGCATGTAGTGGAAAATACCAGGGGGCAGAGAGTGTTTGACCTAGTAATTGCAACTGAGAATGTGGCTGTAACAAACATGACCATGTTGCCACCAATTGGTGAGAGTGACCATAAGGTCATGACTTGGGAGGTGGCTAAAGGAGTGGGATTTACAATTAAGGCAGGGTACATGTGGAATTACCGGGCTAGTAAGTATGACAAGCTTAGGTGTGTGCTTGGCTCAGTGCCATAGCATGTAAAACTGCAAGGGCTGGATGTTGATAGTGCATGGGAGGTAGTTAAGAAGTGTTTACAGGAGGCAGTGGTTGACTGTATACCAAGAGTCCGAATAATAAATCAAGTAGGGGTTAAATGGATGAATAACACTATTAAGCTTGAGCTGCAAAAAAAGAAACAATTGTGGAGGGAATTTAAGGAGCAAGGTGACCAGCAGGCGCAGGAACAGTATAAAGCTCAGGCCAGGATGATAACAAGGGTGGTAAGAAAAGCAAAAGCGGATTACGAAAGAAAATTGGCCATGAAGGCTAAAGAGAATCCCAAACAGTTTTTTCAATATGTTGCAAGTAAAAGGAAAAATGTTCATGGTAGAATGATCTTAAAAAATGCTGAGGGTAGGGAGGTAATCGAATCAGTCGATATAGTGGAATTACTGAGCGAGCACTTTGCAAGAGTATATCATCCAGGTGGTGACATTGCAGGAATGGAAGAACCAACAGCTTATACTGGAATTGTGATGAATGAAGTAGAGGTAACCAGTCTATTACAGAACCTCAATGTCAATACATCTGTGGGATTGGATGGTATACCAGCTCGTGTCGTACGTGAAGCGGCTAAAGAATTGTCAGTGCCCTTGACCATTTTGTTTAATATGAGCCTCGGGTCTGGGTTAGTCCCAAGGGGATGGAAAGAGGGGAAAATAGTTCCGCTGCATAAAGGTGGTTCCAAGGCTGCTGTTGAAAATTACCGGCCAATCAGCATAACAGGAATCATTATCAAGGTCTTCGAGAAAATAGTCAAGAGGAAAATACAAGATTGGATAGAAGAAAATGGGATACTGTATTGGGGACAGCATGGTTTTGTGAAGGGTAGGTCATGCCTCAGTAACTTGCTCACGTATTATAACACAGTGACGGCTGAACTGGATAAGGGTATGGGAACTGGACCTTGCTAAGGCCTTTGACAGGATACCACATGCAATTCTAATCAGTAAATTGCAGCATATGGGGATGGATATAGGGTTGGTGAGATGGATAGGAGGGTAGTTGACAGAGAGATATCAGAGATTGGTTTATTCAGGAGTAGAGTCCACAAGACGGCCTGTGACTAGTGGTGTGCCACAAGGATCTGTTCTTGGACCACTGCTGTTTAATTTGTTCATTAATGATATAGGAAAGGATCTGAGAGGAACAGTTCATTTGTTTGCGGATGATGCAAAGTTGGGTAGGGCAATAGTGAATGCAGATGACGTTAAAATTTTGCAAGATGATTTGGATAGATTGGAGGTCTGGGCTAAGGAGAATGGATGTCAATTTAATGTGGCAAAATGTAAGGTTATACATTTTGGGGTGAAAAGATTAGCAGTAGTTTACTACATTGGTGGAACTGTACTCGAGGAAACTGATGAGGCACGAGATTTAGGAGTGTTGGTGGATAAGGAGTTGAAGTTTAGGGGGGCACATTGCAAAAGTGGCCAAATCAGCTCATCAAATCACTTGGTTGCTGAAGAATACGTTGACAAGCAGAGACAAGCAGGTTATTGTTCCTCTGTATTGAGCCTTGATAAGACCCCATCTCGACTACTGTGCCCAGATTTGGTCACCTAGGTTTCTTCTTGATGGGGAGGAGGTGGAGAGGATCCAGAGGCGAGTGACCAAGATGATAGCAGGTCTGTGGAATGAACCTTATGAGAACAGGTTGAGGATTTGTGGGTTGCAAAAATTGGTTGATAGGCGGAGGAGGGGAGATATGATTGAGACATTCAAATTACTGAAGGGTTTCTATAATATTAATTCAGAAGATATTTTTGAGAACAGGGCTGGTTGTGGGAGGACTAGGGGACATCCATGGAAACTGGGCAAAAGTGTGGTTAGTAAAGGTGTTAGAGCTGGGTTCTTTACTTTTATAGTGGTGAATGAGTGGAATGTGCTCCCAGAGTCTGTGGTGGATGCTGTGACAGTGAATGAGTTTAAGGCGAGGTATGATAGATACTGTATAAATGTCGAATAGTCGTGATGAATATGATTTGGGGCCTCCATCGATGAGTCTAATGACTCCCTGGAGTTGCCCGTAATAATAATGATAATAAATATCCAGGTGTGTATAATATTCCATGCAAGTGCGGTCTTTCCTACATTGGACAAACTTCGAGAAGCCTGGAAATAAGGCAGAAAAGAACATGTTGGCGATGTAAATCACAACAAAACAATCACCTCCGGTTTAGCACATCACTTTTCAACTTCGAACCACACTATAGACTGGGACAATAGCTCTATGCCCTACGTAGCTGATGATTACAGATATCGATTATTCAAAGAAGCGGCAGTAGTGCTACGTACAGGCAGCAACCAACAGAAATCAAGGGGCCATACCGAACGATACTTGGAAAAATCTAATTAATTCCCTCGGTTTAACAGTACGCGAATAATCATATTACGCATTTGCATGTAACACGTGTTCATGATTCTTAGTAGAAAGTCGCAATTCATACAGACATGTCACACGAACGTGTTACCTTAGCTAGCTAACAGGTACTAAAGTTTTTTGTATTCTTAAACCTTTTTTGCATTTATCAATTTTTTATACTGTGCAAGCCTTGAAAAAGCTAGTCAGTTACTAGCGAAACCGGTAGGCAATATTGTACGAACATACATACGAATTAAAAATCTATGGTCAGTTTAGATGTGTCTTATATTTTTTAACATTTTACGACCAAAAATATGTATAATTTGAACAACCAATTGAAACTAAAGTGCAAAAGATGACTGATACCCAGGTGATTAGTCTTATCTGAATTAACCGTCTTGAGTTGGCCTTCTCTGCCTGGAATTGCTCTCCAGTCATTCCTGCAATTGACTATAAGACCACATTGAATTAAGAGGATGAAACTATTTAAAAAACTTTCATAGCAAGAATAGACATAATTTTATCTCCTCTTGGTGAATTTTGCATAATGTAGGTGGTCTACACCATCTAGTGAAAAATTTGATATCTCCTAGAATGCTTCTTTCTAAATACAAAAATCATCTGACTAAACAATAAAATTTCCACAATACCATATTATATAAAGCATTTGGATGTCATATTGCTGGTTTTCAAATCCTTGTTTCTTTCTTACCTTCCATAAATGGTATTTTAATTCATTAATTATAAAAATCAGCATTCTCTTCCCGTTGCTGACAGGTGGTGGGTACTGCAAAAAAAATAATAAAATAATAATAACCTGTTCTGTTGTAAGTAATAGAATACCCAACACATTACATAATCTGTTCCAAATACATAGGATAAGAGGGCAGCTGTAGAATGCATGTTCTACTGATTGCAATTGGGAACAGATAACACAGATTGGATCTCCGATGTTAAAGTACTTCCATTTAACCGTATTGACTGGAAGGCAGCCATATCGTTCAATGCTGTTGGGAGTTCCAGGGAGTTCAAACACTCTCCCTCGATGAGTCTTTGGACTCCCTGGAGGTGTCAAATAATAATAATAATAATAATATGCAATTCTCCAAGCAAGATTCCTACTGTTAGGGTATCCTTGGAACTTCAATAAGTTATGAAACAAAGTGTTGTTGTCAGTGTCCAACTATGGAAGTTCATGGCAAAAGAGATTAAAGATTTCTTTATACCAAATTTATTTTTAATGGAAAAAATGTCAATGCTAGAGTGCTGTAGCAGTCTTAGAGCTAAGCACAGTGTTGTAGTATTCTGGAACAATCTCTCATTTTGAGCGTTTATAATAATTTACTCCAAACAGGGGAAAACAAAAACCCAAGTATTACAGGAGAAGTTCTGCACATGTGTGATTTGTTTGCAATATTTTATGGATTTTTGAAGCTGTATTGCTTAAATAGCAGAATTTTAAGACAGGAAGCCCAAATCCTCCATGCTTCTTTGATAGTTGAAGAAATTCCTATTTAACTTCTTGTTATTGGCTGGACCAAAAAAATTGCACAGGCTTACTATATAATTGCTTTTCTTCAGCTACTGTGATGCCTGTAATATTTATTATGTATAAATGAGCAGGAAAGATAATGGTTTTGAGTACTAAGGCTTTAGAAGAAAATGAAAATGGTCCTATTTTCCAGTCTAAGGTTTCAACGTTCTCGTATATAAGTTCTTAAACTGCTAATATTGGATAAGTGGAGAAAGGAATTCTAAGTGTAATGAAGGGTTCTCTCTTAAGGGTTAGTCCAAAAGGAATGCTTCCAAGATCTGACTTTCCAAAAACTTAATTTTGTCTTGTCTGCATAGTAGTTAATCCACTGATCTTGCTGAATTTTTCCAAAATACCAAGAAAGATATATATGGAATCACTATCCTTCAAAGTGCCCACTACATTGCTGGCATAGATGGAAGCAAAGATGCGATGTAGAGTATACATTTAGTGTGGATATCTTAGAAGAGGTAGCAGAAGAGATAAGGGATCTGGGAGTAATAGGATAAGGATCTGAACTTTAGGGGATACGTATAGAAGTAAGGAGTTATGTTTCCATTGTGTAATGCATTGATCAGGCCACATATGGACTGTCATGCATAAATTCAGTCGCTGGTTTTAAAAAGAATGAAAAAATATTGAAAAATGTCCAGAGGTGATTAATTAAGGTGATTAACTATCTTGTCTTCGGAATGTAAGGTATGAAGAAAGGTTGAAAAAAATGCAGTTTGAAATTTTTAGGAGAAGGGGGATATGATAAAGACATATAAGTTAGTAAGGGATTATTAGATTAACATAAAGAGGTTTTTCTTAGAATGAGGTAAGGGCTATAAGGAAGAGAACAAGAGGTTATCCCTGGAAGCTCTCTGTATAAGGAGGATGTGAATAGAGGAGTGAGAAGCAGTTTTATTTGCATAGAGAGAGGTGAGTGATTAGCAAGGATTGCTGGAGAGTGTGCTGAGTGTGAATGCTTGTAAAGTACAATATGATGAGTCATATTTGTGACAGTGGGACCTTCCCAGTGCATTTTGACTCCATTTCAATCTAATGATGATCATAATAAAGTACAACACTGTACAGTACCGCATAAATCCTACACTTCAGTTTTATTTTGGCATTTAGAATTGAGGGAGGGATGTACGAGAAGATGGTGTTGTGTAAAATCAATGCATGCTGTCTTCACTATTAATTATCCACAGAGGTCATATTATGAATGAAAATGGCATTAACTAATATCAAAATCAGAAATATTAAATTCAATTCTTTACTTTATGCAGATGATGTTATATATCTAAATAAATCCATTACAATTCTTCAGGAATTAAATTTAATAACTGTTGTAATAAATTTATTATGAAAATCAACACTAAAACAACAGAAACTCTGAAATTAATTTATTATTATTATTTATTATTTCGTGACACCCTCAAGGAGTCCAAAGGTCCATCGAGGGAGGACACCTACTCTACAACTCTCTGTGTCCACCAACTACACTGAATTGCCACTACCATCATCTACACCAACGCCATCTACTACCCACCACTAATATTTTTTGTCTGTAAATTGCATGTGTTCTGAAGGCCAATTTCTCTGTATGCAGGATGAAAAACCAGAATTTCTGGGTGAAAAAAACCCTGCTAACTCCATATGAGATCGACTAACTCACCTTCAGTTGAATAAAACCATATAAAGATTCCCCCCTTCATGACGAGAATCAAACTTCGGCCTTTTCTAGTTGAAGGGTACAACGTACCATTGTTATTTCAATTGTGCTATGGATGTACTTAAAATAATAATAATAAGAAGAAGAAGAATTACTTAAAATAAAGAGCCAATAGGCTTCACTTTGGCGATGTAACATTATTTAAATTAAGGGGATATTAAATCGCACATTATTTCAAAGCCAAATAAGAAACTCAAAGATAGGAATCAAAGAGTTTCATGCTGAATATAGCAAACTATAAAAGTTTCGGCGAATTATAGTGTAAGCTAAAGCACATAGTTCAATACTAGGACAACTCATTGCAGAGGTGGGGAATGTTCTGATCACTATTCTTAGTATTTCCCATAATGTAAAACACATCTCCTAGGAGATGTATTATGTTATACATTATGGTGGAAGGTCACTACCCAGACCAGTTTCAACCTTTATTGAGGTCCATCAGTGAATAGGTGATTCACAAGATTTGACACCTCTGTCAAATCTTGTGAATGTACAAAGGTGTCAAATCTTGTGAATCGCATCAAAGATGTTTAGAAAGAAGCTGAACAAGCTTCTTCATGACTCACCATACACACACAAGACCATTCCAGGAATTCAGCAGTCATACCTCATCTGTGTTTGTACATCCACAAGATTTGACAGAGACAAATCCTTACAAGCAATTGGTAACAAGATGTCACCTCCATCCAAGTTGTTGATTATTATAGATCTCTATCTACAAGATATAAGATATTTGAGCCTTGCCATGTTATTTTTCTACTGCACATTATGGATCTCAGGTCCATGAATGCATATCTACAGACATTAATATATGTTTGTTCACAGGGCTGGTTTGCCTGTTTTGAGGGACAAAAAACCACTTATTTGGGATAAAAAAAAAAAAAAAAAAAAAAACCTTTACCTCTGTATGAGATGGAATAACTTTTGTCTGAAAAGCCCTGATAGATGCTTTTAAATGAGATTCAAACCCAAGTCTTTATAACCAAAAAATTCCTTCAGAACCAACTGAAACTTGTAGCTCAGTTGGTTTCGCCATTGGTAGTGCTGATAACTGAAACTGTTGGAGCTGTAGATTGAAAATGAAGATGTAGATTTCTTCTCTCTTTTTGAGAAGAAAGAATAAGAAGAAAAAGCTGACCCCCCCCCCAAAGGTTTTCAATGAATAAACTGGCAGAGACAATTTTTAGGAAATGTATTCCTCCATGGAGAGATTTAACAAAAAAGCAGAAGAATTATGCAAGCTTCAATTACTGACTGCAAAAAAGAAACCTGTGCATATAAGTCAGATGTAATGTAAATATTTTTAAACCCAACTCCTGCTGTTGCATCATCCTCAGAATGATTTGCTGCAATTCCCAAATTTGAAGAATTGTCCAATTAATAAAACTGCAGATTTCAAGAATTATTCTTGCTCCATGTTTCCATCTGATTATTTTACTGATAAGTGTATGGAAGCACTGTGCACTCATTTCTTTATTTATTATCATAGCGTATGGTATACAGAAATTTTACGTTCTAATTTGATTTGTACTGAGTCATTATAAAGTCCTTTGCACTTTAAATTTTCATAACTTCCATTCTGTGCATGATAAAATCAGTCTGAAGAAAGGGTAAGTGAAAGAATATATTACAGTTTTACATACTCGTTGGGATTGCTAATTCTCAACATATCCACTGTCATTATGCATACAAGCTGAGATACAATTCTGAATTTCTGCACATACATTTTGCAGTTTTGATTTTCAGTAATCCCCTGAATCACATTAGTTAATCTGGTCTGTACATCTAAATAAGAAAATTTCATTGAATAAATAATAGTCTTAACATGTCCCTAGAGAAAAAAAAATCCATTGGGCTTAAATCTGGTGAACGTGGTAGGCCAGAGATCAGTCCACCTCTTCCAGTCCATCTGTTAGGAAAATTTTCATTCAGAAACTACTTACTACTGAAAGCAAAGTGACAACATACATCATCTTGCTGAAACAGTATCACATATAAGTTCTAAATGTGTTAGTTCAGGAATAAAGTAATTCTGCACCATTTCCAAATAACTCTCACTATTAAAAACCCAGCTTTAAAAAAAGAATGGTCCAATTATGCTGTAGTATTTTTCCTAATGCACACCAGACAATGACAATAGGGGAATCTCTTTCACGTTCCTCAATGTCTTGTGGCTTTTTAGTGCCCCATATATACAGGGGCGTGCCGGCCATATGTACAATTGTGCGATGCACACAGGCACCAGGATACTAAAGGTGCCAGAGGAGGAAATACTTTTAAAAAAACGTTTTTTAAAGTGATTTTTTTATTGGAGGGGGGGAGTGGGCAACTAAAGTTTTGAACACAGGCGAAGGACACTATTGGCATGCTACTGGGTATAGGGGCACCAACTAAAGTTTTGCACACAGGCGCTGGACACTACTTGCACGCCCCTGCATATACAAGACATATCTGTTGGCCTTACCACTAATGTGAAGTGTTGCTTCATCAGAAAACATTAAATGGTCCATAAATGAGCATTACTGTCAAGTTTTTCATTAAATTAGTGACAGAAAATCAATTGTGAAGTTTCATTATGAGAATTTTATGCACTATTGAGTCAGGAATACCCAGCTCCAAAGATGTCTATTTTATTGATTTCTGTGGACTTGCAATAAAAGATTGTTCTACAGATGCCACACTTTCCTCACAACTGCAGTAAATTTAATGAATCACTCTTAGTACAACTAAACCTCACTAAATTACATTTCTGATGTTTTTTTTACAGATTGATTTTATCATGTACAGAATGGAAATTATGAAATTTTAAAACTTCATAAGGACTTTATAATAACCCTGTATTATTTCATGATAAACAGAAAGTAAAATTAGTTTAAAAATATAGCAAAGCAGACCTACACATTTAGAATTAGGTATGTTAATCGTTAACATATTCTTATGGTTCATGTAGTGATTTCAAACCTGTGACCTTTCAAACTTATAACCAGATCTTCAGAACAAAACTCCATCATACATCAAAGACTGACTGTAGTTATAAGAATAGTTACAATCAACTGTTAATTATAATGCCATTTTTACTTGCAAATAAAGTTGAAACGATTGTATTGTTTTACCTTTAATCATAATATTTTTATTCCCGAACTGATTTGAAATTATAATAATTTAGTATACTTCAGTGTCATAATTTTGACTCTTAAACCAGTCCAATTTAGGACTAATAAATTATAAGTTATCAAACTATAAATTAGAATTTATAGTTTCAAAAGAATTTCAAACTGTTTAGTTTTTTTCATGTTTTTATTAGCAGAATAATTTAAAATTATAACAATAATTCCTAAACAAAAAATTTAATGAAATTACTATTTAGGATCACTATTTTGGTTTGACCATTTTAGCGGTGAAATTAAGAAAAAAAAGTCAATTATGTGTACAGTACACACATGCCAAAAATATTTCTAAAAGTTAGTTGTAATGATGTTTTTTGGGTTTCTTTCAGTTTTAGGAGGAGGGGAAAACCCTACTTGTCTGCACCAAAATGGACAAACTCTAAAATTAGCTTGGGGTGTAACATGTATGAAGAAAGAAAGGTTTTTGTGTTTAGTGAAGTATAACTAAATGTAGTTCTTTCTTCTGCAGACCTTGTGGAAGTTACCACAAGGCTATGCAAGCTAGATATTTTCAGCATATAAAATGATTAATGTATGATAGTTGCTACTCAGGCTATCTCAGTAATCATTGTAGTCTCTATATCATTAACGGTATTAATATTTGTTTATAATGATACATATCTTGAATTTTCAAATTCTTTATTAGCAGTGCTTCCATTCAAAAGAAAACATCTTATTTTTTAATACTACATAATAAGCTGAATGATTTATGTATATTCTTAAAACGTGGTAAGCTGAGGTAAAGTAATATATATAAATAAACTTATAAAACTGTAGAAAAATAAACTGAAAAAGTATTAAAAGAAGTTTTTTTTTATTTTATTTTTTCCATGCCACATTAAAGTAAACTATGCTGTTGATTTTTATAAGAATCAAATTTGTATATTGTCAGGATCAGTAGCTACCCATATCGTGCAAAATTTGTCCTACAGCCTTGGCCATAACGTTCCCGAAACAGCCCAACATACCAGTATGGCAACTGTATGTCGCATTTCACGTAATGTCCTTTTTCCTCCTCAGTTTCGCAGTATGCATGAATGGTTCCATTATGCATTTGCAACTAGTGAGCTTGATGGTAAGTTGACTGCTTAACTGTAATTATATATCTGAAGAAATCAAATTAAATAAATTTTGAATCATAAATTCTAAGCTTCATGATGTATAACTATTATCTTGATTTGGAATTATGTTATGAGCATCCCATGGATTTTTCAGTGAATATTACATTTTCAGAACTTCATATTAGTACTTTATGGCATAAACAACAACATAAAGAACAAAACAAATGTATTATTAAGTTGGTTATATTTCAATGAATTTAAAACCAGGATCTTCAGAGCCCTATGCCACACTACTTATCACACTCCTTCTGGATTCTACTCCTCCATAAACTATTCACTGATATCTATCCATCAGCTAGTCTCACATCCACACTCATTTGCTCCAGTTTATATAACTGTGTTACATGTAACATTGTAACATGCAACACTGTTACAGTGTTGCATATAGTATCCTATCAAATGCTTTGCGAAGTCAGTAGTGTCATCATGTTGCCATTCCCTTTATCTACCTCAGATCTCACTTTATTATAAAAAGTGAGTAAATTACTGAGCATGACCTATTCCTCACAATACAATGCTCCTACCTCATATAATATAATATCCACCCATTCCTGGGTTTTGCCTTAACCAACTTCCTCATTACCTTGTCCACAATTCCCGAGATCCTGATCAGTTAGTTAGAAGCTCTACTAGCTCACTTTACTAGCTCTGTCTCACAGCCTATTTCAACAGAACATTTCCTCCTCCTCCTCTCTCTCTCTCTCTCAGGACCCTTAAGCTGAGACTTAGATTAAACAATCTGGTCAAAGGCAATGCCATTTCTCTTGCACATTCTGGAAATGCATGCAAGTAAGCTAATATCCCTTTTAATCCAATAGCAGTATTAATATCAAGGCTCTGTAATATCCTATGCACCTCTTCTTCTTCATTTTGGACAAACTTATTCTACCAGTCATTCTCCATTTTGTTTATCAAGCATCAAATAAACTCTTGGGATTACCTTTAGTTTGCTCAGCTAATGTCCTCTCATACTCGGATTTTTCCTTCCTCACCATACTGCTTACCCTTCTGGCTTGGGTTTGTATTGCTCAGCTTGCTAATTGCCTTTCTCTATCAGTTCCCTTTTTCTGTTTTTCAACCACTTAGCCATTTAATGATGCAGCTCAGCCACTTGATTTATCCTCCTGACTAGGTGTGCAGTCTGTCACTGTTTCCTTCAAACACCTTTTCACCACTTCCCATGCACTTATTAACATCCTACTCCTGCAATTTCTCATACTATGATGCTGCTTCAAGCAATCTTTGAGCTTATAATTATCATCACTGTAATTCCACATATACCTCATTAACTGAAAATTATGTTTATCCAGAGTTTAATACTGCATAATGCTCTTTCCCATTTGGCAGCAGTATGGCTGGCCACCTTGGTTTTAGACAGATCCTCTGATGCAGTTATTAGAAAGGTTTACTGCTGGGTTACAAAGGAATCACATTCTTGTTTTAATCCTTCACCCAAGCATAAGCAAATGAAGTTTGCATGTGAAGCTTGCATTGCATGCATTCTTGACTAGTCTATTTGAATATAGAGGCTACTGACTTCATCCAGTAAGATACCAGGGATAAGTTATAATGGTTCTGGTACAATGGATTGATTGAACCTGTGGTCCTTTATCCCTTTGTCAGATTAAGGGTTTTTAATGAGCACTAGGATCACCCATTTGTGGCTATTTATTGGTAGTAAGGTTTTTTTAAAAAAAAAAAAAAAAAAAAAAACTATTCAGTTCAGTTTTTTGGAATGTTTGTCCTGAGATATTTGTGTCTGGTAGTCTACTGCTAGGTAGTAGACCACACCAGCTTCTGGAATGAGTTTAAAAGACTTACATGTTCTACTGTGTTCGTGGGTGATTTGTGTTTTGCAGGGTCATGCTCATTGCTTGGCAGATTAATAGATTAGAGTGAATGGTGGCATTTGCAAAAAATTTTGCAGCCCTTTCACTCACATAGGAAAGTTTTGATCTTGGGAATACCAGCTTTCTGGTGAAGCTGTACATTTCTTACAAACATGGTGTGTTGAACACTTCCTAAACATTTGTTTTGGATTATGTGTAGTCTGTTAATATTTGAATCTGCTGTGTGACTCTCGGCAGATGAGCCATACATCAGGACTGGCCTAAACAGCATCGGCGGGATGAAGCCAGGCTGGCAGCTGCAGGGGTCTTTCACAAGAGAGCCATTTGTTGGCAAGTTCATAGCCCATTGTTGGTTCCATACATCGTTAGTTGAAGGTGATGGACCAGAAAAGGCTCTGGTTATGTTCCAAAATGGGTAGTAGGATACCTTTGACTTCAGCCAGGTTCTAGGAGGATCAGGAGGGGCTCTACCGATGGTGCAACGCGTGCATTTGCACTGGGTGGCAAGTTTTTTTTTTTTTTTTGGGGGGGGGGGCCAAAATGAAAGTGAATAAAATGAAGATGTGGAATAAATAATAATAATACTGCGTAAGATCGCAGTTTTTATAATAAGTTGACTAGTGACTTGTTGTTTATTATTTTAACGGTATAATAGAACACAGAAACTAAGTAAATAATTAATTTATTAACTTAATGCTGATATTTCACTGGTGTTATAACCAGCATCTTCAGAGCACAAAAACACTGTTTGTCACAATACGCGAGACTATAACAACATGGTGTACTTAAACAAAATTGTAGCAGCAACACAAAGACTAGTCCTGATTTTGGCACCCTCTATCTGAAAAAAAAAAAAAAAAAAAAAAAAAAAAAAAGCTATCATATATTACTAGAGTCCTAGAAAAGTGCTAGTTTTTTCTTAATATGACTGTCTCCCAGATCTTCGGCAAGTTAATACAGCCATATTTGTTGAGATTTGGAGTGTGTTTTAGGGCATCTGTCGCCTCTAAGAACAATCTCTCTGATTTATATGGGTTTCTGTGTAGTACTTTTGTGTTTTTCCAGTTGATCCTGTGTGCAGGGGTATCCAGAGCATGGTCTGCTCTGGATATATCTTTTATGTTTTTTTAAAAGAGCATATCTTTTATGTTTGCTGATGCGGATGTTCACAGTTCTTCCTGTTTGACCGTAGTAGGCTTGATTACATGAGCAGGGTACTTGGTAGACTCCTGGATGTGATAAAGGAGGAATGCTGTCCTTGGATGAGCGGTTGAGGATAGCTAATTTGCTACATGGTCTGAATGTAGTGCGTAGTTTATGTTTATTGAGAATTCATGAGATCTTTTCGGATGTGCCTTTAATGTAAGGGATGGTGACTGTTTTGTTGTAGTTCTCTGTGGTGGATGGTGGGAGGGGTTTCTTAAGAGTGTTTAGTATTTTGTTTATTTTATGTGGATTGTAGCCGTTGGCCAAGAAGGTGTGGCGTAAGTGAGTCAGTTCAGCAGTAAGAGCCTTGTCATTGGAACAGATTGCTCTCACTCTATGGGTTAGCGTTTTTAATATGCCATATTGTTGAGAAGGATGATGGTGTGATTGTTTGTGTAAGTATCTACCTGTATGTGTGGGTTTTCTAAAAAAAACTGAAAATGATAAGGAACCATCTGGAAGACGTGTGATAAGTGTATCCAGGAAGGGCAAACAGTTGTTGGCTTCCAGTTCCATAGTAAAGTGGATTGTTGGATGTTGGCTATTTAAATGTGCTAAGAATGTTTTCAATGTCTCTGGGCCATGTGGCCAAATAGCAAGCACATCGTCAGCATAGCGTAGCCAAAGTGTTGGTTTGAGAGTGGCTGTATTGATTGCTTGTTTTTCCAGGTGTTCTATGTAAAAGTTGGTTAGGGGGGGAAAGGGGGGGAGCCCATGGCTGTCCCATCTATTTGTTTGTATATTTTCCCTTTCCATGTGAAATATCCTGCATGTATTGTGAATTTGAATAGTTCAAATATATCAGGGGGGAAGTGTGACTTCAGTAGATTGAGGGTTTCTATGAGTGGTACATTTGTGAATAGTGAAGTGATGTCAAAGCTTACTATTAAGTCTGAGCTTTTTAGGGTAAGGTGTTGTAAGATGCTTTTTAGGTGTGCTGAATTTTTGACAAAGGAGGGAGAATTGTTTGTGAGAGTGGCTAGTAGCTTTGCTAAATGTCTAGCCAGTTTGTATGTGGAACTATTTATACTGTCCACAGTTGGGCGTAGAGGTGTGCCTTGCTTGTGAATTTTTGGTGCTCCATAGATCCTCGGTGTTTTAACATGGAAGGGCTTGAGTTTGTTAACTGTCTTTGGGCCAGGAAGTGACTAGTGACTTATTATGTCCATGATGCTGTTTCTATTTCCAACAATCCGTTGACCAGTGATACTCGCGTAATGCTCTTCGGTAATCGAAGCTATGGGAGTCATTCTTTGCTTACTCTCTTTCCCTTTCCCTCTCGTCTCTCCTCTCTATTCCTTGCATATGCAACAATGGAGTCTGCAATAAAACTGCATTTAAACATTCATTATGCGATATTATATTTCCATGTTGTGCTTGTTAACTTACTATGAATTGAATTTCCCACTGTTAGCTGGTGTTAAATTCTGAATGAGAAGAATTATAACATAATAGTATCTCATTCAGAGTTTAACATAATCTGCCATTCCCAAGGCCAATTTTGTTCATCAGAATAAATGTTAAAATATTACCTACTGTTGTGTGCCACTATTTTTTATAATATATTGTAATATATTTGTAAAAACTTGTAGTTGTTAGTTGTATCAATCATGCTAATTCTTAGTATTGTGTATGCATACCATGTGAACTAAACACGAGAACTTGGAACTTAATCCGATAATATGACACGTGTCTTGCCTCAGGCAAGACACATGTACTAGAAAACGAGTCATATATGAAGTAATTGAAATTTCCACTAGAGTCCTTTTCTTTGAGTAACGGCCGTCGATACTGTAATCTACAGAACGTTTCAGTTGTTTTTGAGCATGCATTAAGGAAAGTTGATTTTGCTCAGTGTTAGTGATTGTTACAGTGATAAGTTTTTTTTAGAGTTTTATGTAAATTAATAGTTAGTACAGTGTTTCAACATCCATTAATTACTAAATAATACCATACTAATAATAATATTTTATTGTAGGGTTTAAAACAATTTTAATATTCAAATGGATTACAATGTCCGACAAAAGAAAAACTATCAGGTGCAGAATATCGCAAACGGAAACTGAAAAAAGAACGTGATATTCAAAAACATAGCAGGACTTTACTTAAATATCTAAAAACTGAATCAGCTGATGTAGGGCAGGAGGAAATAAGTAAATGTACCGAAACCAATGATTCTGAGCTCATGGCAAGTACTTCTAACTGGGATCCCAGTAACATAGATATTGCAAGAAATCTCGAAAATGAGACTGATATGACAATTTCCAAATCTAGAGATTTAAGTGACGAACTTGATAGGTACACTCATCCAGCTAGATGGAATCCTACTTTAAGCGATGCTGAAAGACTGGAAATCATAAAAAAGGGCCCACCAGAGAAACCAAACAGCAATTTCATTTTTCCGTGTAGTTCTAATGGTAGGAAATTTTCATTAAATGTTTACACCAGGGAACTAAGCAGTGGAGAACATATTAATCGATCATGGTTAGCGTATTCAAAAGAAAAAGATTCTGTATTTTGTTTCTGCTGTAAGTTGTGTTCCTGTAATATAATGTCATTCACTACTGATGGGTATAATGATTGGGGTCATTTGTATGTGTATCTTAATGAATACGAGAAATCTAAAAACTATTTGGAGTCCCATAAAAAGTGGATTGAATTATCGTCCAGGCTTTAGAACAGACAATTGATTCAATGCAACAAAAGTTATTAAATTCGGCACTGGAGGAGCATAATAGAACGCCTAATTGCTGTTGTCCAGTTCCTGGGCCAACAATGTTTACCATTTCGTGGAACATCTGATAATTTATATGAACCTAACAATGGAAATTTTTTACAGCTTGTTGAACTGATTGCCAGATTTGACAGTGCTATGTCTGAACATGTATCGTAAGAAAATTATCAGACATGAATACTCCAATCGCAAACATGCGTGGCCAGGGTTATGACAATGGATCGAACGTGAAAGGAAAGCATTCAGGAGTTCAACAACGTATTAGGGACTTGAACCCAAGAGCTTTTTATATCCCTTGCTGTTCTCATTCTCTCAACTTGGTGGTCGATGATGCCGCAATGTCATCTAGAGAAGGGATTTCATTTTTTGAAACGGTTCAGTTGTATGTGTTTTTCTCAGCGTCAGTGCTGCATTGGGGAATCCTTGAGACACATATTACAACCCTAGCACCCAAGCCATTAAGTATAACTCGCTGGGAATCTAGAATCGACGCTATTCATCCTTTAAGATACTATATTGAGGAGCTTTATTATGCACTGATAGAAATTGCTGCTGATGCGTCAGTAGACAAAATGGCGAGACACGAAGCTGAAACCCTTGCTCTAAAACATAGAGACTTTATAAATTTTTATGTTGTCTGGTTATATGGCATTATGTTTTAAATGAAATTAATGTTGCAAGTAAACTGTTGAAAAGCATAAATATGGAATTGTCTAGTGCCATAACAACATTGGATAATGTTCTCAAAAGTCTTAAGAATCTCAGAAATTATAAATCATTTCAAAATTTTCTTGTCGATGCTACAACATTAGCTGAGAAAGTCGAAGCTGATGCTGATTTGAAACCAACATTTGTTGGTTTCAAATAGTGCTAAAACTATAACTAAAAGTTGTGAAAATAGTGCTAAAACTATAACGTGTACATTCTATAGTTAAGTGTAACCCAACAGTTTACTGTTGTACAAGTGAAGATCATTCCATATATGTAAGTAATAAATTATAACTACATTTCATTTAATTGTCAATTGATGAAGTCGATGGTTTATTTTATGAATAAACCATTAATGGTACTATATTTAAAATTAATGGTCCTGAAACTGATGTTGAACATAATGGTTTTCAAAATTCCAAAAGTTAATTTGAGGTTGGTGCTGGGGCGGCAAGTAATGGATTGCACGGGGCAGCAAAAATTCTATAGCCAGCCCTGAGGAGGATTTATAAGGATTGAGTGGAGAGGCAGTAAGGAGTTATTTGTGATTTTTTCCAGTTCTTTTAGTGAAGCCTGCCTTCATATATTTGGTGGGGCTATGTTGGAAAACACTGGTAACCATAGCAGAGGGGTGGGTGTCAGAGTCCCACTAATCGTGCACATATTTATATTCAGTTGGGAATCAATAATGTTTGTGTGAGTACTTCTTTCCCATACTGGTGCACAGTACTCTGCAGCAAAGTAAACAAGGGCCAGGCCTGAGATCTTAAGTACCTTGGCTCTGCAACCCCTGCTAGTTCCACTTAGTCTTAAGATGATGTTGTTTCTCATTTTTATTTTATTTTTTACTTTACAAATATGATTTTTGTATGTCAGACTTCTATCCAGGTTAACTCTCAGGTATTGTGGATGAGGATCATGCTTGACTGGGCTGCCACAGAAAATTGAGTTGGCGGTTTGCCTCCTTGTTGTTGAGATGGAAAGGTGTGGTCACTGTTTTGGTGGGGTTTGGCTTTGGGTGGCACTGCTCAAAGTATTTGTCGAGAATCTCCAAATCTGTGTTCAGGGCAACTGTAGGAAATTGAAAGAAGGCAATTGATGGAGTATCACAACATCATCTGCATACATATATTTGCTTGATCTTGTTGTGGGGAATGTCCAAGATATAGATGTTAAAAGGTGTTGGAGACTAAACAGAAATCTTGGGGCTAGCCATTCTGAAGGAATATGGGTCCTCTTTTCCTTCCTCCAGTATAGACCCGAATTTTTATGTTTGTGAGCATGTATTCTAGGAAGTGTAAGGTTGTTTTGCATTTTATGATGAAATTGAGCTTTGAGAAAGCAAGCCTCTGATCCAGACTGTATCATGTCAATGAAGACAGCTCCAGATTTTAACTTCTTTTGGAAGCCGACCTTAATAAGACTTGATCACAGCAGTTTCTGTCAAGCCAAAAGCCATCTTGCTCTATAGGGAGAGTTGTCTCGATGAGTGGGCAGATCCCTTTTTGGTATAATTCTTTCCAGGAGCTTGTAGGTTGAGGATAGAAGGGCAATTGGGTGGTTTCCAACAGAGCTGGGATCTCTCCCTGGCTTGGGAACCGCAATCGTCTTAGATTCTTGCCAGAAGGCTGGTGGTTCTCCAGTAGAGATGATGGTGGAGACAGGACTGACAGCCATGCCTTTCCACACTGGCCAAGGTGTTTAAAGAACTCAGAGAGGAATTCCTCCCTGAGTTCAACTGGGTTATAAAGTGCATTATACTTTTCAGATTTTAACAGTTCCAGTAACTATTTCATGTATTTTTTTCGTACTCTACTTGTTGCTTTTCTGTATCCTAATAACCTTACTGATACCCTGGGACTTGATGAGTGGGCATAGTTGTCTTCTCATCAAGTCATCATCATGTGCTCCTCTTATTTGTGGAATGTCTGTTTAAAAAAAAAAAAAAATTCTCTCCTTACTCTTCCTTTCTTACTGATTTAGGCATTCCTTTCTTCTCAGCAGTACTGCTTAGATAGTAGGCTTGCTCAGATAGCAAGCCTACTATCTCTCTTATTGCAAGTAACTCATCATTCTCCATATCATCCATGTTATCATTCTTAAACTGGTCACTACTTTTACCCATGCTCTTACTTTTATCCTCTGTTTCTCCATCATGAAAGTTTTAAATCTGTTACTTTACCACTTTCTCACTCTTTCTGCATGACACTCACTCATTCTTGCTAACAAATGCATTTTATAGACACCACATTGCATGTGGTGCATTGAATTGGTGCCATGTACCACACTAAGAAACATATATCATGTTGGAGGCTTAATGGATTTTTTACAACACTCAAAAAGGATTAAAAAAGAATTTAATACTTCCTATATTTCGTCCTAGTCACTAGGACATCTACGGGGATTACAAAAACAATTAATGTAACATGCACACACAAATCTTACAATACTAAGCCCAACCACGTGGGTGACACTAAAGTCCTATCTAGGTGGAGCGCCCTCTAAGGGCGGTTGTAGGTGGCCTGGAATGTAAGGTGGGACCTCTGGTGATGAGTGTGTTTCCCAAATCTTCGGAAGCTTAATGCAACCATATTTATTAAGGTTTGGTTGAATTTTGAGAGCTGCTGCTGCTTCTAAGAATAGTCTCTCTTTCTTGAATTTGCTGTGATGGAGTATGGTGGTTTTCTTCCATGATACCCTGTGGGTGGTGTCCAACAAGACATGGTCCGCCAAGCCTGAATGACCATAGTTGTGTTTACAGATGTAAGACTTGTGTTCCTCTAGGCAGATGGATGCTGATCTGCCTGTCTGTCCAAAGTATGCCAGCTTACAGGAACAGGGTACTTTGTAAACTCCAGGCAGAGAGAGAGGAGGGAGCTGATCTTTCGTAGAACGGATAAGGGTAGCAAGTTTACGGTGGGGCTTATATGCTGTGTGTAGGTTATACTTTTTTAGAATCTTGGCTATTTTTTCAGATGTGCCACGGATGTAGGATATGGTGATGGCATTTTTAAAATCTTGTTTCTACTAGAATTAAAGAAAAAAAAGAAAATAATAATCACCAAAGCTGATAAAGGGAACGCCACAGTATTGCTTAACCAAAAGGATTACACGGGTAAACTGAAAGCTCTATTGTTAGATCGGGCTACTTACCTCCCTATCGAGTACAATCCCACCAACTCACAAATTAGAAAACTCCACAGGCTCCTTAAGAAGGTCACTTCTTGGCCTTTGGAAATCACCAACAAATTAAAACCATATAACTCCATACCCCCCCCCCCCCCCGTATTTATGTACTCCCAAAAATTCACAAGGAAAATGTGCCATTACGTCCCATAGTGGATGGCACTGATTCCCCCACATACAAACTAGCTAAACATTTGGCCAAAGCTCTCTCGCACTGTACTGGCAACACACCTTCATACATAAAAAACTCAGCCCACTTCAAAGCCAGCATAGAAAACCTTACACTCAAACACACTGACATAATGGTCAGTTTTGATGTCTCCTCCTTATTCACAAATGTCCCACTCAAAGAATCCTTAGAGCTAATCCAAGCTAAATTTCCTCCCGATATCACAGCCCTATTTCAGTTCACAATGAACTTAGGCTATTTTGTTTGGCAAGGAAAATTCTACAAACAAATAGAGGGGACAGCCATGGGTTCTCCACTCTCCCCATCCTTGGCCAACTTTTATATGGAGACTTTTGAAGAGAAAGCCTTAAACTCTGCCCCACAAAAACCAACCATTTGGCTTCTCTATGTTGATGATGTGTTTGCTATTTGGCCACATGGCTCCGATGCACTCTTCTCCTTCCTAACACACTTAAACAACCAACACCCCAAAATCAGATTCACCCTGGAAGAAGAAAAAAACAACTGCCTTCCTTTCTTAGACACACTAGTCACCAGCCAGCCTGATGGAACTTTGGTTTTCTCAGTATATAGAAAACCCACCCATACAGGCAGATACATTCACCAACAATCCCATCACCCCTCCTCGCAACAATATGGAGTCATTAAGACACTACACAACAGGGCTAAACTTATCTGTTCAAATGACGATGCCCTAACCACAGAACTAAACCACATTCTCAGCACTTTCTCAGCCAATGGCTACCCCCCTCCCAAAAAAAAAAAAAAAAATCCAAAAAATATTGAAACCAGTAAACCACAACCCCCCCCCCCCTCACAACAAGGAGGATTACTCTAAATCCATCACCATACCCTATATCCAAAGCACCTTGGAAAAAATTACAAAAATCCTAAAAAAACATGACTTCTTGTTACAGACCATATAAAAAATTGGCATCCCTTATCCGCTCTACTAAAGACCTACCTGGTGTATACCAGGTCCCTTGTAGCTGTAAGCTGTCCTACTTTTGCCAAACAGGCAGAACAGCAAATATCAGAATTTCAGAACACAAGGACTACATCCCGTTTCACCAATACAACCACTCTGGTCTTGCTGACCATGCGCTGGATACCTGCCATAGAATACAGTGGAAAAAAACCACGATAATACACCGTAGCAAATACAGATATGAAAGGCTTTTCATGGAATCAGCTTCAGCCCTAAGAAACAATCCAAACCTCAACAAATTTGGCTGCATGAGACTGCATCAGAAGACCTTCAGCCCAATCACCCAAGAATACCAACATTGCCTGCCAGGGAGCACCATCAGGACTTTAGGAGAAATAATAGCTTCCTGCTTCTTCCTCACTTACTGTTTGTTGTGCCTGCGTGCACGTGTCTTGTTCTTAAGTTTCTTGAAAATGGCAACGTGACGTTGCCGAAATATTGAAGTATATTAAAATTTATTTTAATGTATATCCTAGTTGACGTTGTAATTTCCTTAAATTATTTAGTAAAAAGTGCATAACCAACGTCTAAGCCTTTCCACGAGTATTATACTCTTTGAAGAAATTCAGCATTGGACCATCCACTCTGGTAATGCATACTACTCATTCACCACTCATTATGCAAGAAATCTCCTTTTCACTTCCTTAATCACACAACCTTTGTATAATTCCAAGGGGATTGCCTCTCATTCTCCCAATATATATCTAAGACTAGACTAATTCTCATTGAAATGACAAATAAACTATATTCAACACAATTTATAAGCAGCATTGTTAGTTTATATTAAACTAATTATAGTACTTCAGATTCCAGAGCACTCTAATCAGGAGTTTAACATATGCCACTTATCCTATCAATTATAATATAATCCTACCCACTTCAAGAGTATGTCATACTCACCTTATGTGGAAAGGAATGACTCATTCATTTATTCATAATTGTCAAAAGTTATTATCAAATCTAATATGCTTCTCTATGTCTGAGCAAAAACATTAATAACAGTCTTCTAGTTTACCATGAATGAGTTTAGTGCTCCTTAAACTGCCAGTGCTTGAAGGAAATACTGTCATCTTTTTCAATGTACATGTAATCTATTTATGTTAATCAAATCTTTCTACAGAAATACTACAGGCGCTACCATGAGCAGCTGCTCACCTATATGCACAGGTTTTATTCCCCCCCCCCTACATTGTCTTCTCATTAGTATACATGCACCAGATTTGGATTTTTTTTAATATATTTTGGTTATTATTTAAATTGCTATAATATAGAGTGAGAATAATAGTTTCTTGTTCACAGCTATGTTTCATTTAGCTTCATAGCAAAGGGAAAATTCACATCCTAACACATAGAATAAACTGAGAGGTAATGTAAAATTAATGTATATAGTTCAAACTATAAGGAAGGCATGTTTTGGGAAATGAAGCTGAATCATGGAATGCCAAACATTATTATTATTATTATTATTCAGGCCTCCATGTAGCCAAAAGACTCATCGTCAGAGGTCCATTCCTAGAAAACACAAAGCCTATCATACCTCTCATTAAGCTCATTCACCATCATGGCACTCACAACTGCTTCTTTCAGACTATTCCACTTATTAACCACTCTCCACACAAAAAATCTAGTCTGCACACCATTAAACTCAGCAGTGACCCCTAGTTCTTTCTCTTTTTTAAATAACGAACCTGTGGTGCATTCATAATTAGAAGAAAGACACGTATAAACCACAGTGAAAATTATTTAATTGTAAATATTTCTAACGTAAACATTAGAAAAAGAATCTCCACAGGGTATCTCTTTTTTGGATTTACACATCAAAAGAAAAGAAGACGGTTCCATCGGCACGTCCGTCTTTCGCAAGCCTACATTCTCAGGTCGCTACATTCACAATTCTTCTGCTCATCATCCATCTCAGAAATCTGGCATTATTAAATCACTAGTTTCCAGAGCACAAAAATTCTGCTCCTCTGAAGAATCTTTAAACCAGGAATTAGAAGTTATCAAAAATACAGCCATCCTAAATGGATATAATCCCAAAACAACTCAAAAAATCATCAGTCACTTCTGCATACATCAAACCAGACAGGAAGAAGTGCATAGGATTCCCATACCTTACGTTAAAGGCATCTCAGAACGTCTTTCTAAAATTATGAAGAAATACAATTTTGCCACTACTTACAAACCTATCAACCAAATTTACAACTTATTACCTTCTCCTAAGGACAAATTCTCACCCTTGATGTTACCTGGTGTTTATGAGATTCCATGCTCATGCAAATTATCTTACTTTGGATAAAATTTTAGATGTTCAGAAACGCATCTCGGAACATCAAGACCACATTCGTCTTCTTAAACCGCAGAAATCTGGCCTCTCTCAACACGGAATTGAAAATCCAAACCATAGGATCCATTGGGAAAAGGCTAAACTTTTACATAGATCTTTATTTAAACATGAACGTTTATACAAAGAAAGTTCTGAAGCCCTACTACACAGACCAAACCTAAACCGCAACGATGTTCTTACTATTCCTAAAGTATGGGAAATTATCATACAAAATTGTGTTAAATAATTAACGTTTTTTTTTTTTTTGTACTACTACTGTATGTTATTCCTAATTTTGTTTAAATACTGTACTGATGATGTCCTAAGATACTTAGGATGAAATATTTACAATTAAATAATTTTCACTGTGGTTTATACGTGTGTTTCTTCTAATTAGTTCTTTCTCTAATCATCGTGTATTGAAAAATTTCTTTTGTGTCAATCTTAATAAAATTCCTTTAATAACTTATAAGTTTCTATCGTGTCCCCATGTTTCTGCCTATTAACTAAACTTTGCATCCCTCCTCCCCACACACACACACCTTCTATCTATCCTCATAAGAAATATACCACAGACCTATCACCAGCTTGGTCACTCATCTCTAAATCCTGTCTGCTAGTTGATCCTTAAGAAACCTATGTGACCAAATCTGTGCATGGTAGTCAAGATGCAGGCAATAACCTTCCTGGCTTGATGTTCCGAGATTTCACTCCACCATATGCTAGTCTCTGGTGTTTGTCTGTCTGTCAGCCAAGCCAGCGCACCACCATCCCCATCCATGCCACCAGCTTTATATCCATTCCCATTTGCTCCATCTTGCAATTGTTTTCTGTGCAATATTCTATCAGATGTCTTGGCAAAGTCCATAGTGTAGTTATTTCCCTTATGTAATACTGCTGTTACTCTATTACAAAAATGTTTTACTTTTCAGTATGCCCTCTAAACTTCAATTTTCTGTCTATTCTGTCCTCAAATCTCTAGCCTCATCAATTTTCAGCAATTCAATATCATCACTGCGATACACAGTATGCAAATTTACCTTTTACAAAACCTTGCTGCCCACTGAAGAATATTGTATTCCTATCTACCTATTCCTGAATTTCACCTTTAACCGACTTTTCCAATACTTTAAACCACTCCTAAGATATTAATTGATCTGTAATTAATTTGCTACTTGTCCTGGGGCAGCCATTATGTAATGGAACTATCTTACCTTCTTTCCACTCCCTTCGAACCTTGCAAGAGCTGTGACCTAGATAAAACATCTTCATTAGATGCACTGCCAATTTTCTTGCAAATTCTCATAGTGCACAGAACAACTCTGTACTATGAGAATCCTACTGCTGTATTCACATTGATATTTTTCAGTATACCTCCAGTTTGTCTATCTCAGTTCTCACATCTGTCTGAATCACACCAGCAACTACAAAGTCTCCCCCCTGGATGATACATCCTTATAAAGTGATCACCGAGTAACTCAACTAATTCTGCTTTTGTCACCTTCTTACCATCAGCATTGATTAAAGTTATCCTTCCATAATCATTCATCCTCTTACTTGCTACATAGTAAAAAAACTCTTTCAGACTTGCTTTGACCTGCTTAGCTAATTTTATCTCATAATCTGATTTAGCTTTTCTTACAAGTCACTCTTCTTGTCTGCACTTTGTACTGCTCAAGAGTATGCTAATCACTTTTTTTTCTCTCTTTCCTTCATAATGTTTTCTTTTTTTTGAAGCTCCTGCTTTATATCGCTACTCATTCACTTAACCCCCACCTGGTTTATCCTCCTGACCATTTTCCATACACTACTGACATTCTTTCCTTATAGCTTCTTAAGTCATGCACTGCTGCAAGCTGCTTTCTAAGTCTGTCGTGATTACCAGCTTTTTTTAGTTCAACATAAACAACTGTTTCTTGACAGAGAATTTCACATGTTTAGCAACCTCCCAGAAGAAGACTACGTGAACTCTTTCTGCAATCAGAGGCAGAGTATCCACCTCCAATTGTAGGTTATGGATACATCTTCTGATGCTATTGCCAGATCCAACACTCTCAAATCCTTGGTTCCCCCCCCTTCCATGATAGGCTATTCGAGATAATTATTCTTTAGTAATAGTATAAATCTGTAAATGCATCGCATCCATATCTGTCTTCCTGTGGATCCTTTATCTATAGCAGCAACCAATGATATATTTTGTTCTATTGGCCTCTCACACCAGATAGACCTAAAATCCTCCTTAACTTCTGTTTTTGGTGGTTGAAGTATTTCAGCTGCCATAGCAGTACTTCTCCTGTCCTATTCCTTCTGTGCTTCCTGAAAATATAGTACCCCTTAGCAGTGGTGTAGCTAGAGATTTTGCTGCCCCGGGCGGTCACTCAGTTTGCCACCTTTCTCAATCCACACCAAAAAGTCAAACAATGTATAGGGAAATAAATTAAAACACTATGTTTATTTTTGAAGTAAAACTTTAATTTCAACATTATCAAATATTATTTTTCTTGCTTTTCTGTTAGCAAAATCGTCGATGACATTGGTGAAGTCTATTTTATAATAATGTAGGCAATTCTTAATCTATTTTATTTAGAAAAGCTCCTCTCACAACTAGCAACACTTACAGCAATTGTGAGGAAAATTCGCAGTAGTATTACAATGTTTGGAAATGAGTTCTCGAGATTGTATTTTAGAATTAACTGCAAAAGTTCAAAAAGGTTCAAAGTGCCGCCCCTCCCTAGCTAAGCCTCTGCCCCTTAGATTTTGTCCTTGTAACTATATCATTTTCTGTGAACCAGGTCTTGCTGTGTTGATAATTTTTGGCCTTGTGTTGATAATTTTTGTTAATCTGACTAACAATGCCAAAAATTCCTCTTCTTTATTTCTAATACTTCTAGCGTTCATGTACTTACATTTCAACATCCCCTTGGGCTACAGTTACACTTGTCATTACCAACCTGTTCAGATCTGAAACCTTTGAAACTGCATTTGCCATTGCATAATCATTTCTGTACACACACACACACACATATTTATTACAGAGGTGGCTGAACCCACACACTTGACTGTATTTCCCTTTCCTTCAATATATATATAGTTTCTCTGATTTTTCACTTCTATTCTCTCACTGAACAACTATCTCCAAACATCTAACTAAAACTATTCAAATACAGTTCATTAGGTATATACAAGTTCTTTTGTCCATTAAATTTCATTTCATATATCTATAAACTACACACCATTCCTCCGGTACAATTTAACTGACTCATTAGCAATCATGGCCCTTCTCATTTCAATGCTATTATACTGAGACATACAGAGACAGCAGACTCACAATCTTTACTTTTTCACTTTTTTGTTTAGCTTCTATCAGCAAATCTTTTATGTCATCTCTAATTGCATATTTCTCACTTTTTAAATCATTTGTGCCTACCAAAACAATTAATTCTTTCACATCTTTTGGCAGGCATAATTGCTTTTGAAAGTTGAGAAATATGCAATGAGAGAAGATATGAAAGAGTTGGTGATAGAAACTAAAGAAGAAGAGTGCAAAATAAAGATTGAGTCTGTTATATCTCTAAACCAACAGCTTCACTAACATCTTTGATCTTTGCACCTGGTAAACATGATTTTGTCACATTCTTATTCAGTATACATCTTATTATCTAACCATACATATATCAGGAGCTTATATAGCAAGTCTTTTGGCTAAACCAATTGAATGCCTTAGATGTATCAAGAGCAACATTTGAGATTTTTCCATGCATTTGGAATCTGTATTGGCATTCATTTATAAAGTACAGACCAAAGTTCCTTAGGTGCATTACTATTTTAAAGGAAATTCACAATAGCCATCCATTAGTGCATGCGTTTTCCTAAACCAAACCATTTCAGAAGTGTCTACAAGTTTACTCCATGCATCACCAATGTTTAAATTGCCTCTGTCATAATCAGAAATTATATGCCATTATTATATTTATCTGGTAGGAATATAGAAGATAAATATAAGAAAGGTGACAAAATGTTCTGAACACTATTAAAAAGCTGAAAAAATGGAGCAAAATCTACTGTAAAAGGAATCAAAGATGATAAAAGATAACAGGAAAGCTGAAGATAAATGACTTTCAAAGATTGGTAAATGAAACAAGAAGTGACAGAACAATGGTGGAAAATATTTGAGAGGGATGCAATCAGGAGCACATTGCAACACTTGAGGTGGAAAAAACCATCGAAAACCTGATCTATGAAAGGTAGCTGGAGTAGATGATATTTGACCTGATGCTCAAGTATTGAGGTATATAATTTTTACAGAGGCTGCACTGCATAATTCAGAAGGCATGGTCAGAAGATTGAATTCCAGATTATTGGAATGGAGCTCTCAATCCATAAAAGGGAAAAAAACTGAATGTGAAAATTATAGAAGAATTTTCCTATTGTGTGTTCCAGATAAGGTTTATGATGCAAACATACTTGAGAAGAGGTTGAGGAAAATGTGGAGGAGAAACTTGGAGAAGAACAAACTGGGTTTAGGCAAAATAAGGGTTGTCAGGATAAGATTTTCACTTTAAAACAAATAGTTGAGAAATCATGGAACATAATTGCATATATATTAAAGTTTTGTACTGCATATCTATCTAAAAAATATATATATATATATTAAAGTTTTGTACTGCATATCTATCTAAAAAAAAAAAAGCATTTGCTTGGCACCAAGAGAAAAGCTTTTCAAAATGCTACAATTGTATGGTGAAAATGGGACATTATATTGAGCAATGCATAGCTTATATTTAAGCTATATAAGTCAGCAGTTAGAATAGAAGCATGCATAGGAAGATGATTTGGTGTAAAATAGGTATAATGTAAGCATGCATTATATGAAATGCATTGCCTTGAGAGGGTGGTGAACATGAAGACAGTGGATGAGTTTAAGGAGTGGTAGTATCTTGAGTCTTGTGACTCCATGGAGGTCAGGAAAACAATAATAATATGAATAACATTATAAAAGGAAAGTGGCATTAAACCTGATATCAAAATTGAAAATATTATTCTCATCTCCTTATTTTATACAGATGATGTTATACTCCTAAATATGCTGCAGTTCATGATAGTGCTTCACAGTATAAATAACACCAAGAAATGGAAAAACTAAATTTATTAAACTTACTAATACTTGGCTGATTTTCTATCCAGTATCTTTGGAGCACAAATTATAACTATGACAAGCACACAGCACTGAACTAAATAATAGTGGAAACAGAAACAATGACATTACATAATGTCCTCTATGATCCAGATAAAATAAAGTTAATTTGGAGAAGTCAGGCTGTCAGGTCTCAGAATGATTGTCTCCGAGATCAATTAATACAACCATGCTTGTTTACATTGGGGAAGTGCTTCATAGCTGATGCTTAGTCTTAAAACATTCTCTCAGACCTATAGTGACTTCTATACAATATTGATATAGTATATGTGACACTTGCATGCCTTCTTCCATTTAATCCTAGGTGAAGAAGTATCCAGAGCATGTCTGCCCCTCCCAACTTGCCATGCAGATGATCACAGATGTAATTTGTGTGTTCTTCAGGCACATATTAACTGATATACCAGTCTGACTAACATAGGCTAAACTCGAGCACAAGGAACTTTATAAACTCCAGGATGTGCAATAGGATGAAGTTGATCTTTAAGAAAACAGACGAAGGTAGCTAGCTGAATGAGATTTGAAAGTGGCATGGAGATCATTTTTGCAGAAACTTTGGCTATCTTTTCTGATGCACACTTAATATATGGGATAGGAATAGTTTGATCAGGTGTGTTGATTTAAGGAGGGAAGAAGGTTGCATGCAGTATTCAATAAATTTAATGTTCATCTATTGATGTTGCTTATACCATGAAGCATTATTATAAATAATTAACCACACTATCTAGTACAATTCAGGCAGGATTCCATAAGTATTTAATAACTGCTGTAACAAATTTGGCATGAAAATCAGCAATAAAAAGACCAAGACTTAGAAAAATAGGCAGGGGCAGCTTGCATTCTGAAAACTGAGAACTTATAAGAACAACCTATAAAACAATTCATCTTTTTTTACAAAATTTTTAGTGAAAAGCAAATATTGGAGTTCCCATATTTAATTTGCTTTTAACTAAAAATTGTGGGAATAATAAATAATAGAATAAGCAAAGCTGGTATGGGAGGAGTTGGATGTTGACTGAATAAATTTATATGGGGAATAAGAGAGAAATTAGTCAAAACTACATTAGCTGTAGAAAAGACAGTGTTCAAACTAATTTTAAATTATGGATCTGAGAGAGGATAGGTCAAGGAAAGTTGAAATTTAGTCCCTGGTGAGTACATATAAGGAATTATTATTATGTGACACCTCAAAGGAGTCCAAGGACTCATTGAAGGAGGACACTCTACTCTACAACTCTGTCTCCACCACTTAATATACCATCTACACACACATACAATGCCAACCATAAGGACTTAGTAGCTATAAAGAACAATAAATAAATTATTAGATCATTTATTTACTGTTACAGAGGTGGAAATGGCTGTGGGACTGGATAGGACCAGAAACACATTTTATAGTTCATTGTGAGAAGCCATTCAATTGCATAATGCATTGGATGTTAGAAGTTCTTGCTTGAGATCACGTAGGTTAGATCATATAATATGAGCACAATGCAGTAAAGTTTTTATGATTCCAGTTTTGTTGGGAAGAATGGTGGGTGGAATATGCTGCTATATGTAGCAACCAGCAAAGGTCTGTTTATGGTAGATGGAGATAGTTAGTTTACTCAAAGGGGAGCAGTAAAGTAAGATATCTAAGAATGCCAGTTTGCTGTCCTTTTCTGCTCCACGGTGAAATTTATCTGGGAAGGGGGGGGGGGCATTATTTATTTTTGCTAGAAAGACATATAAAATGCCTTCTGATGGGGCCAGGAAATATGTCATCTACATAACATACCCAAAAAGCAAAGTTGAAGCTATATGGAGAAGAAAAGGATTTCTTCTGAGTGTTTGAAATAAAAGTTAAAAGTGCAGGAGAAAGTGGGCTTCCGATCAAGGCACCTTCTATCTGTTTATAAAGGCTTTTCTGGCAGATGAAATAACCATGGTGGTGGAATATAAAGTCAAATAATCTGACTATATTAGAATGGAATGCTTGTGAAAGTAAATGAAGGGAATTCTCAAGCAGGATATTAATAAATAAATATTCAGTGTTGAAGCTAATCTTTAAGTCCATAGGTTGAAGGGATAAATTCTTTACTTGAACTAGGAAATCTGAAGATTTTTTTTTTTTTTTTTGTGAAAGAGATGAATTATCAATTTTGGTGTTTAGCACTCAACATGAGTGCTAAACTTGGGTATGCAATACGTTGGAGAATCAGTGCAACCTATGATTGAGCAAAGAGGCACATCTTTGTGAATCTTGAGTAGACCATAAAAGAGAGAGGTGCCTCTTTGCTCAATCATAGATTGCACTGATTCTCCAACTTATTGCATAGCTAAGTTTTTATATCGACTGCAATCAAAATGGGTCTTTAGTTTGGCTATAGTATCTCAATCTAGACTGGTGACTTCATCAAGCAATAAGTTTAGCTTTTTGAGCTGACTATTTGTGGAGTTGTAATCAATAGCTTGATATACATACATATACAAGTTCCATAGAAATGGCACGTTATATAAATCGCGTTATGCGAGACTCAGATCACATACAAAAAGTAGGGTTAGGTTCCGAAATCGTTTTTTTTTTTTTTTGTTTGTTTTTTTTATTATATAAACAACGACATATCCAACAAAAATATTTTTTTATTTAATTTAGGTAATTCATGTAAGTTAAGAAAACATGTAAAGTATGACACAAATACATAGTATAAAATTATAAAAATTACAAATTGTAATTTTTATAATGTTAATTAAGATTCATTGCACATAATGCATAAATGTTTTAGGCAAAATAAAATAAAGTGCATATTTTAATCTTTCATAGCACGAGTATTTGAGGATCGGTTAATAAACATTGGTTTTGTCATGTAATCAATTGATGAATTACTACAAAACAGTAGAGTAATTCTATCGTTGGAAACTTTGAATCCAGGAGCAGATCTTTCATTTTTTGAAATATAGGTCCGTTTTGGCATATTTTTCCAATATATGCCAAATACACCCAGATTCATCCGCATTGAACACCTGGTCTGCATTATAAATGTTTATAAACTTTGAGAGTTTTTTGTTTAATAAGATTTCCATCCAAAGGAATTTTCTTTTGAATGCAATCTTCTATCCAAAGCATTAGAGATTTCTCCATTTTTCTCATTAGAATATCGCATACACAAGCAATGCACTTTGCACTTACCGTTGACCCAGCAATAAAGACTTTCTCAGATTTTATGTTCATTGTGTTTGATTGTTCGAATTGTTGATTCATTTAAATTCAAAGTCCTTGCAACAACTGGTTTTTTTCCATTTTTCAACTGATCCATGATTTTAATTTTTTTTCAATATTGATTTTTTTCAATGCAGTTTGTGGCCATTACTATAAAAATCATTTTTTTACATAAAAAAAAAAGCATTACATATTAATTATGTATATAACTCACCAGAAAATAAAGTGCTCAGCTTGAGATTATCACACTTATGATTTTTAATGCACTTTCCTGGCAGAAAACGAAGACAATTTTCAACAATAAACACAGTTAGGTCAGGTACTATATGAAGTCAATAATGTTTGCAATGCAAGAGTTCTGAAAAACCACACAACATATTGCAGCTCTTATAAGGAGGATACTGACATAAGACGTGCTTGTACCACTATGCGAAACTTTTTTAGACTGCATCTGGATAGTAATATGGTTATTACCTGATATCTCTCTCTCATAATGAGTGAACTATGGAAAGTTTTGTAATCAGCAAGTAAATGTTTTTTAAAAAGGAAATTCTTGTAACTTATCATATTACTCAAATCACAGCTTTCTTCTTATCTTCATCTGATTTTAATGTCTTAACAATCCAGAGATGGAACAACCATGTGACTATTATAAAAGTAGACAAAGAAAGTCTAATGGTTTGTTGCATAAGAGAAGTGTCAAATTACTGCAGAAAATACTTACAGAACTACTTAACAAGTGGCTATGGCAATATCAGGACTGGAGTGTTGATTATGAGAGAGAGGGTGAGGAAATGTAAATTGCAGAGCATGATGGAGGAGGAGAAGAGGTGATATCAAAGAGGGTGTTTGCAGAGTAGATGCCAGATTAATACAGAAAATACAAAAAAAAAAAAAAAAACCATGAAAGCTGACACCTGCCTTGACATATTTTTTTAATACGAGTCTTCCACTTGGTCAAGTTCCTAAAGAGTGGAAGGAGGGCAAGATTGTGCCACTTAATAAAGGAGGTGATCGAACTCAAGCATCAAACTATAGGCCTATCTCTGTGTCAGGTGTTGTGGTTAAGTTGTTGGAGAAGCTTGTGAGAACTAGGATCCAGAGTTGGGTTGACAACAATGGTATAATCTTTGATGGACAGCATGGATTTGTTAAAGGGAGGTCATGTTTTAGTAATCTGCTTACTTATTACAATAAAGTGACTGCTTCCTTGGACAGAGGAGAAGAATACACAGTAATATACTTAGATTTCACAAAGGCTTTTGATAGAGTGCTTCATGATAAGTTGACAGTCAAACTAGAGCAGATGGGGTTGGATATTAGATTAGTGCATTGGGTTGGAGACTGGCTATCTAATAGGTATCAACAAGTTGTGTATGGGGGTGCGATATCCAGGAAAAGGAAAGTCACTAGTGGAGTGCCTCAGGGGTCTGTTTTAGGGCCATTACTATTTAACTTGTATATTAATGATATTGATGAAGATTTGGATGGAGATATTCAGTTGTTTGCAGATGATGCAAAGTTGGGATGAACCATAAAGAGTAGTGAAGATGTTGTGGCCTTGCAAGAAGACTTGAATAAATTGAGCGATTGGGCACAGAAATGGGGATGTGAGAGTTCAATGTTGCAAAAAATAAGGTTTTAAAATTTGGAAAACAAAGATATGATGCAGAATTTATGCTTGGTGAGAATATATTGGAGGTAGAGGAAATAAGAGATCTGAGGGTGATAGTGGATAAGGATCTAAAATTTAGGGGACACATCGCCAAAATTGTGAAGACAACACAAAGGCTTCTGGGAATGGTGCAGAGGACACTGACGTGTAGAAGTAGGGAGATTCTTGTTCCGTTGTATAAGGCTTTGATTAGGCCACACATGGACTATTGTGCCCAGATTTGGTCACCGGGTTTTCAGAAGGATGAAGAGATGTTGGAAAGGGTCCAAAGGCCAATGACTAAGGTAGTTTCTGACCTCTGGAATGTTGAGCATGAGGAAAGATTGAGAAGATGTAATTTGCAGAGTCTGGTGGAGAGGAGGAAGAGGGGAGATATGATAGAGACCTACAAGTTGGTAAGAGATTGTTATAAGATCAGTGGTGGAGAAGTTCTACAGACAGATCAGGGGAGAAGCAGAGGTCATCCCTGGAAACTGTATAAAGAGGGTGTGAGTAGGGGAGTGAGAGGCAGGTTTTTTTCATGCAGAGTTGTGAATGATTGGAATGCCTTGCCTGAAGTTGGAGTGTGTTTAAGGCACGGTATGATGAGATGTGTGCGTGTGATAAAAGGACCTCCCAGATGAGTTTTTGACTCCATGAGGTCTTGGGGTAATAATAATAATAAGTTTATAGGGAACAGAGGAGTAAGGAATAATTTTTAATACAAGAAAAGTGGTAGGTGAATGAAAAAGCATTGCTGGAATATGTTGTAAATGTGAAGAGTCTGAGTAAGTTTAAGATACAAATGTTGGATTTAGTGCTCATTGAACTAGACCTCCCACATGTTGAATTGGATTTAAACGGTATTGATGCGAACACAGATTGATAAGAAAATAACTATTTATTAACTTAAAAGCTAATATTTCTTTGGTATTATATCCAGCATCTTCAGAGCACACAAACAAAGTTTGTTACAAATGTGAGACAACCACAATTCGATGTAACAGTGGGGCTAGTATAAGTAATTGCAGCATGCAACACAAGACTAAAGTCCTAATACGGCACCATCTAAGTTAAAAAATAAAAATAAATAAAACAAAAATAAAATAAATATTAATTTGGTCTTAAGATGATTGTCTCCCAAATCTTTGGTAGATTTATACGGCCATACTTGTTAAGGTTTGGAGTATGTTTTAAGGCTTCTTTTAATTCCACGAACAACCTCTCTGACTTGTAGAAGCTTCTGTGCAGTACTTTTAAGGACTACTATATTTTTTTCAAAACTTTGGACTACTGTTTTTTTTTTTAACTTAGATGTGCTGTATTAAGACTTTAGTCTTGTGTTGCACGCTGCAATTACTTATACTAGCCCCACTATTACACTGAATTGTGGTTGTTTCACATTTGTAACAAACTTTGTTTGTGTGCTCTAAAGATGCTGGATATAATACCAGCAAAATATTAGCCTTTAAGTTAATAAATAGTTATTTTCTTATCAATCTGTGTTCTCATCAATACCATTTAAATCCAATTCAACATGTGTGACGAACACATAAGCCTATCCACATGTTTAGACCTCCTGCAATGATTCTGTTGACTCTGTAGGCCTGAAAATATTTAAGATATACAGGTATCCCTTGCTTAGCATGGATTTGATTATCGCGGCGAAATTAATTGCGGCAATCCCTTGATATACGTGGCAAGAGTTTTGATTAACACGCCTTTAACCCTGAGAAGCTCGCAACTGATCTGACAGATACAAGCAAAATGTTTAATATAAATATTCTTACACAATTCATTGTATAGCTTGGAGGTCATGAGTAGCTGTGCATTCACATGTTACGAGTGATATTCCACACTGTTTTTTTCTGTCAGTTTGGTTTAACACATGTTATGTAAAGGTTTGTGATATTTGACAGTAGACTGTATCTGAGAGATACTACGACCGCTGATGTCAGTATGGTATGGTTTAGTTTTTTTTTATTCTTTGTTCAATAATTTTTAGATTGTAACTGAAAATAAATAAACCATCATGTATTCCAATAGAGTGCCAAAGACTTATTTATCATACATGTCCTCTAGGAGATGTGCATGACATTTATGGAAAATACTAAGGAAAGTGATCTGGAGCTTACTCCACCTTTACTACGAGTTGCCCATAAGGTTATTTATGCTTGTATCCGTCGAAACTTTTAGTTACTATATATTCAGCAAGAAATTCTAGTAGTTTCTCTATTCTGCTTTGAAATAATGTTGGATTCAATATCCACTTAATTTGTACCATCATGTATTATATTTGCAGTGTTTTTTTCTTTATGTTTTATTGCTTGTTTGCCGAAGTATGGAGAGTCATTTTGCTTGTTATCGTAGAATTTATGCCTATAAGGAAAAAAACTAAAACTGCTCAAACGACTCTTGATTACTTCTTTTGATAAAAAAATTGCATTAAATAATGTAGGTACAAGCATTTATTAAACATTTACTTTGCATTAATTTTTCTTTCCTAAAAGAGTACCGCATAAAATGAATTATTAATATAGTTATCGATCATGGACGAATTGTAAATTTTACCATTGATTATTAGATTTGATTAATGTGATTTTGATATACGCAGTAACATTGAGGGATTAATTAACCGCGTTAAACGAGGGATACCTGTTAAATCTGAAGGCAAAGCAGATCTCCTCTGTTTATTTCTTCCTTTTCTTAGATTTTATTTCCGACTAGAGTCAAAATCAAGTCTTCCTTCGTGCGCCCAAGCGCCGTGCTGTGCAAACGCCACATCCACTGAGCTACACAGGCTCTAAATTCATTAAAAAGGCAAATCTTTATTAAGGTAAATGTCAGTGATACATAACATAATGAAATCGTTTAAAAATTGTGCAAATTAAAATAGATGCTGTATAAATAATTAATTTTTTGCTGAGGATCGTCAATTCAACAAATCCATCAGTAACATCGCTCATTGGAAAAAATGATAATGCTGTGAAGCATTTAATTTTCATGCTGAATGCAGCATCTGCTTGATAGCGTAACTTCAAACCAATGGCAACAATTTTGCAATAAAGATTTTGTGCCATATGAAATAAACAACCTGTTATAGTTGTTGATGTAAATATGTTAGAAAAAGCTTTGATAGTTGCTTTCTCAAAGTCAACCATTAATGTTTCGGGATCTAATAATGAACGTAAGCCCTTTAAGGCACTGAATAATCTGCTGTAAGTTAATTCTGATTTGCCAGGAAACAAAGCAAAAAGCCATGCCATGGAATCCTTAGGGGTCTCATGCCAGTCCCAAGCCTGGATAAAGGAAGAGGAGGGTCAGTCAGATTAGTGTCGATGCTCTGACTGTAAAGAAAAAACACGATTGTTATCTGATGCATATGCGATCAACAGCTACAACATGCCGGCTCAGACGTCACCCGGATCAACAAGGTCCGTGATATCAATCATGTGATTCCATATCATACTCATTACCTGGTGGTGATACTTGCTTCAATTCTTCAGTCAGTTTCCCAACGTTATCTAAATCTTGCGTTTTTTCATATAACTCGCTACAGTATCTTGTCCATCGCTGTACAATTTTATCTTTATTCATCAATACTTTGCCTTTTTCGTCTTTAACTGTGGTCTGTTTTGGTTGCCACCTTCTATTAATGGTTCTAATCATTTTGTACACCACCCTAGTTTTATGCTCTCCATAGTACTGTTCTATATTATTGCATTGGGCTTCTAACCGTTTCATCTTATCCAGCTGACTGCTTTTTTCACCTAATTACACTTTTTTTCTATATTGGTCCTCTATTTGTTCTGATGTACCCCTTCTTATCTTCAACATTCTTTTCTCCTGTACTAACTTTAGTGTTTCTTGTCTAATCCATTTCTTCTTGATATTTTCTTCTTCTAGTACTGTTTCTTCAACTGCATCTTCTAGTGCCTTCATTACTCCTTTCACTCTTAGATTCGAATCCTTTTCTTTGTCCACACTTTTAAGTTTCTCCTCTAACACTGTTTTGGACCTTCTTCCTATTTCTGCTTCACTTATTTTTGCTCTCTTCGTTTCTAATGATGGGGTGTATATTTTCTTTTTTATTTTCAACTTGATGTTTGCAATCACTGAACTATGATCTGAGTCTATATCTGCTCCTTAAAAAGTTCGACACTGCTGTGCTGATGCTATCCATCTTCTTTTAATCATAATCATATCCATCATGTTCTTGGTTTTCCCATCATTTGATCACCACATCCATTTTCTACACTCCTTTTGCTGGAATCTTGTGTTACAGATCATCATATCATGGTCCACAACAAATTCTAACATTTTTTCAGCTCGTTCATTTCTTTCTCCGAAATCATATTTTCCCATGACTCTTTCCCAACCATCATTATATATTCCACCTTTGGCATTCCAATCTCTTTCAATAATTAGTACATCTTGCTTTGGTATTGTTTCTATTGTCTCTGTCAGATCTTTGTAAAATAAGTCAATTGAAGGTGAGTTAGTCGATCTCATACGGAGGTAGCAGGGTTTTTTCTCCCAGAAACTCGGGTTTTTCATCCCGCATACAGACAAATCGACCCTTCAACACACACAATTTACAGACAAAAAATAATAGCTGCGGTGGTTGTGGGCAGTAGATGGCATTGATGTAGGTGATTGGTAGTAGAGGTTCTGTGTAGTAGTGGAGACGGAGAGTTGTATAGTAGGTGTCCTCCTGCGATGAGTCTTCGGACTCCTTGGAGGTATCACAAATAATAATAATAAAGTCAATATCCTCATCGGTGCTGTCAGATGTGAGTGCATATATGTGGACTATTGATATATTAAATGGTTTTGCTTGAAATCTTGCTGCTATGATTCGTTTATTGACTGGTTTGTAGCCTGAGAGTGATTTTCTAGCTGTTTTGTTAAGAAGGAAACCAACTCCTGCTTCATGCTTAGTGTCATGCCATGACCATATGACTTCGCATCTATTTATATTTTCTGCTGATGTCCATTGCAACTCCTCCAGTCTTAGTATATCACACCGATATCTCTTCATATCCTCGCAAAGTAATTCTAGTGTGCCTGTCATTCAAAGGGTCATTCGATGTTCCTACTGATAATAGTGCTCTTAGTTTCAGTTTCTGTTTCCTTTCAGTATCCGACTTTTCGATCCACCCCCCCACCCCCAATCGCTCGATTGGTATTGAGGACCTTGTTGATCCAGGTGACATCCGAGCTGGCATGTTGAAGCTGTTGATCATATAGGCATCACATAAGAATCATGTTTTTTCTTTACAGTCAGAGCATCAACATTCATCTGACTGACCCTCCCCCTCCTTTATCCAGGCTTGGGACTGGCATGAGACCCCTAAGGATTCCGTGGCAGCTTTTTACTTTGCTTCCTGGCAAATCAGAATTAACTTACAGCAGATTATTCAGTGCCTTAAAGGGCTTACGTTCATCATTAGATTGTGAAACATTAATGATTGACTTCAAGAAAGCAACTATCAATGGTTTTTCTAACATATTTACATCAACAATTATAACAGGTTGTTTATTTCATATGGCACAAAATCTTTATTGCAAAATTGTTGCCATTGGTTTGATGTTACGCTATCAAACAGATGCTGAATTCAATATGAAAATTAAATGCTTCACAGCATTAGTATTTTTTCCAATGAGTGATGTTACTGATGGATTTGTTGAATTGACGATCCGTAGCAAAAAAAGGTAATTATTTATGCAGCATCTCTTTTCATTTGCACAAATTTTAAATGTAAATGATTTCATTATATTATGTATCACTGATATTCACCTTAATAAAGATTTGCCTTTTTAATGAATTTATAATACCCTTTATCATCCATTGATTATTTACAAAAATTAATGCAAAATGTCTTATGCTGTAAGATATTTTTACAGAAAATTTGTTTACAGCAAATTTTCTGGTCACGAATGGTTGATAGGAGATTAGTAACAATGTAAACTTAATCATGTAGTACAGACATACTAATCTGTACACCCTTTGAGGGTACATATCAGGTAATTGATGATGAGGATGAAATGGTGTTACTTTCTAATCTCTAAAGATCTGTGTAGCTGATAAAATCTTAACTCTGCCAGTTTCATCTTCCATTAAATCAACATGATTCTCTCTCTGTCTCCCTCCTTCCACTCCCTTTGGATTTTTCAGAGTTCTTTCATGTCCTCTCATTCTCTACTTATGTTATTTCAAATCATTCACCCTGTGTCAAACTATTATTCTCTCTCTCTCTGTCCCCCATTCTAACATCAGTCATATATTGAACTTTGGCACTTGGAACATGTGATTTAGTGTAATCACAAATTACTTTTTTTTTTTTAAAATAATGATCCCACACATGAAAGGTCACAAGACCTATAAAGACAATGCCATGAACAAGTAATTAAGGAAAAAGAAATAATCTATTGACATGTTTTTTGAAGAGTTGGGATCTCATTGAGAAAAACACTATGGGGAGAGATTGCTCCAAAGAACAAAGGTGGATGGAATGAAGGAAGATGATGAGAAGTTCATTTTGGATTTTGACACTGTATGAGTGTTGGCCAGTGACTGCTCTAGTTCTTACATGATTAGATGACAGTAGAAGAATGGTAGCGACAAGTTCATTGGAACAGTGCTTATGAAAGTACTTAGAGAAAAGATAGTGTGGAAACCAGTGGCTGCCGGTGAAAATTTTAAGTGGGGGTGCTGCATATACAAAATAAAAAAAAATAAAAATTCTTTTTTTCCTAATCAGTAACCAATTTATTAATAAATAAATTTACATATTAAAAAATTGCTTTATTAAAAATATTTCACCCTCACCACGAACAAACACCAATAATAAAAGTTTCGTATCTCAGAAATAACGCACAAGCATTCAATACACTGCCCAAATGAGCAGTGTCAGAATGACTTGTAACATGCAATCACAAGCGCAAATGAATATCAGTAAGTCTGGCTGCATTTGGCCAAACACAATAATTCTGACACTGCATTAGATCGCAGTGTATTTGTTTCGTGTAACGATAATTGAAAAAATATAATTCTTTTCATATTTTCAACAGTGACACTCGTCATAATTCAGCCTTGTATCTATAATAAATAAATAATTATATGTTATTTTGACAGAATAAAATAAGATTTGCAAAAAATAGTTCACCCTCACCACGAACACGAACCAATAATAAAAGTTTCGTATCTCACAGAAATAACGCACGCACACATACGATACACTGCCCAAACGAGCAGTGTCGGAATGACTTGTAACGTGCAATCACAAGCACAAACAAATATCGGCGAGTCTGGCTGCAATTGGTTGAACGTGATAATTCCGACACTGCATTAGATCACAGTGTATTTGTTTCGTAATCTAAAAGCATTAATCAAACAATTCCAATTATTAACTATTCAATCACTGTGGAAACATAAGCTGTAACCTTTAACATGTTATATTGCATTTATATAATGTTGTAAGCATTATTATTATTTATAAACACACACAAAATTTAAATTTTTCATTTTTTCCTTAGGAGTGCTGCAGTGTCGCAGTGCTTATGTATGGGCTGCCACTGGTGGAAACAGAGCACATATAGAAAAGTTACAGAAGATGGGGGGGGGGGGGAGAGGTTCTCTGAGAGAGAGAGGGAGAGATTGCCTATTAAGTGGACTGCACTCTTCTGTATGTTATCAAGAATTTTTATTGAGGTTTTGATTGCACCACTCAAAATCTGACAAACCTTGGACTACTGTTCCAAGGTTGGTCAGATCTGAGATTTATAAAATGTTAGCTGAAATTCACTAAGTTGTCTTCACCTCATTTGAGAATGATGAGGTGATCAGTAATTAAGTCATTGGTGCTAGATCTTGAGGCTTGAATCATTTGAGTGCTACAGGGTTTCTTGAATGAGGAACAAGAATGGAGAATACTGTCATTAGCAAAACTATGGATCGGATTTGAAGTTGGGGAGAGAAGGTCATTGAAGTAAAGGAGAAACAGTGAGGGAGAGAGTATAAAACCCTGAAGTTACTCTAGCATTAATAAGGAAATATGACAAGATTAAACAGGCAATCCAATCACAAAACACAGGAAGGAGACCATAAGATTGTAGTTTTCTCAGGTCTTGATGCCAGACATTATAAAATACTGTATCATACTATCTCTCTCTCTTTTTTTTTTATCCTCCCCATACTCGTGCATTATTTCATACGTTCCTTTCTCTTTCCTCACACTTCATTTTTCAGTCACCATTACACTATACTATAATATTTATAAATTAATCTCTAAATTTATGTGGCATTCATTCTCATCTTTTCATAAACATTTACTCTAAAATGCAAAGAAAATATTTAAGACTGCAGAAAGCTAAATTCACAGATATGCATTTCCTTTAGTGATTATTTAATTTATTTTGTTGTTAAAAGATGTTGGAAGATTCCCAGTTCTTGAGCATGAACGATCTGATGGTTCTGGAGATAGAAGAGCATCCATGTCTTCTAAGGGTCCTGAATTTAATCATAATATGGAAGTTATTTTTGCACTTCCTAGCCTACAGCTTCATCTGAAGACAGAACATTTGCAATATACTAGAGTTTCATCTCTATCAGGTAAAATTTCTTTTATGTGAAATGCTCTCATTCTTAGATTAATATTGATCTGTTCAATCATAACTGAGTATTGACCAGTCTAAATATAACCATTTAGTTTAATTAGTATCAATAAGAAAATCAAAAATATGATAATGAACATAAAACAAGGCTTGAATTAGTATATTATGCAACAATATACAGTGCTATCTCGCTAATCCGAACAAATAAAAACCATGCTCGTTCGGATTAGTGAATTTTCCACCAAGAGACAACAATAATTAGCGTTTAAGAAAAAATAATCAGATTCTAATGGTACATCAATTTAATTCTGTAAATAAATTAACTGATAGAAAAAAGTTACTGTACTGTAATGTAAAACAAAACAAAAAAAACAGTACACAAGTTTACTTTAGTAAAAAATTTAATTTGTATGCACTTGTATTGTTGAGGATTCTGATTTAATAAAATTGCATAGTTCAGTATGTAACTTAATTTGCATAAAAAATATCACTTTCTTGTACACAACACAAAAAAAGTTTCACAAAATAACACACACAATAAAAAAGTTTTTATTTCTTTATAAAAAAGTCACTGATTTTCTTTTGCTTCTTCAAATGCTTCTTCTCGGAGCTGCATTAGCAACAAAATTTTGTGGAATGGCGTATCATTCTACTTAGCACATTCCATACACATATTAAAACTGTCAGCTGCCTCTTCATGTATAATAAAATTAGTTTAATCCTTTATCCAAGTGTGAGCAAACAAAGTTTGCGCCTGAAGTATCTTCAGGACTAGGGTAAAGTGATACAACACCAGGGCAACTCGTTGCAAACAACTTTGTTTGCTCACACTTGGATAAAGGATTAAACTAATTTTATTATACTCTAACCAAGTGAAAAAATAAACTTTCAACTTCTGCCTCTTCATGCTTTACTTTTTTTTCTTTGAGTTCTTCATGGTCATCATTGTCTTTTAATTCATTCTGTAGCATCATATTTATAATTTCAGCATCTTATTTGATTTCGAATTCACTTTCAGTTCTACCTGTAACATTTAAATTAAACCATTCCGTAACATCTGTTTGTGAAATATCAACATCTGAAATTATATTTTTAACCAAATGATGCACATTCTGAATTTACTCTTTTTTGTGTATATTTGTGATTCATGCCGACAATACAGTATGTACTTTATAGTATAAAAATGCAAACGTGAACACACAATAAATCAAAATAGGCCTCCATTATAACCGTGCAATTGGCAGTATTTTATGAAAAAAATACTGTACTGTAATAATAATAAAATAAATAATAACAGTTAAAATAATAATTATTAAATAAAACTTTTATTACGTATTTAAACCGCAGTTCGGATTACTGGAGGGTTCGGATTAGCGAGATACCACTGTACTAACATCTGTAAGTTTTAGATCAATATACTTTTTTAAATAAACTTTCATGTGTCTATGTGTTCAATTGTTTTTAAAAAACACTTATTATGCAATAACAATAGTTTAGCTATAATATCAAGCTTTATATGTAGCTTGATTTTAATTTTAAAAAAAAATTAGAATAATTTGTGCTAATATGTTAATTTTAATATTAACATAATGATAGTACTATCATAGCACCCTGAAGCCTGATGGTAATAATAACACCAGTATGTCTGTAATAGTTTTAATTTTCATAATAAAAAAAAAATATTGAATTGGTTTTGATATACTAATGTTATAAATACAGTACTCAATCAATTTTCTTCCATCAGGCACATTCTTCCATTTGCAAATCAATCATATGGCCCTCTGTGGTAGAAAAATTGTTATATGGCACCCAATCATAACTTTTATTATTAATATTATTATTATCTGAGACCTCTAAGTGTCAAGGACTCACTGAGAGGTCACATCACTTAATAGCAGCTGTGATATCTTCTCTTCAACTCATTCATACCAGATGTATTCATCCCTTCAGCAGACAAACTGTTTCACTTACTCACTACTTTTTTCACCACACAAACTCAACTTCTATTTCCCCTTGTCATCTCCCCACCTTCCACATGACAAAAAAAAATTCCATCAATTGATATCCTGTAATACCCTTTCAGAAAGTTAGGTTACAGAAAGTCAGGCCTCATATGTCACCTCTCTTTTGCCTGCAGCTCACATACTCTAAAGCTCTCCTCATTATTTACATTCCCTAATCATGATAATAATAATATCCTTATAACTCTTCTTTAAATCCCATTCCACATCTTCTTCATCCCCTCAGTACCCAGAATACCAAATCTTTGCACAGTAGTAAAGGTGCAGTCTCACCAAGGCCTAGTATAGGTAAAGAATTTCTTTATCCTTACATATCAATGTTTATAATAAATTTAGTTTAATCCTTTATCCAAGTGTAAGCAAACAAAGTTTGCGCCTGAAAATATCTTCAGGACTGAGGTAAGGTGGTACATCCCTTGGCAACTCGTAGCAAAAGTGGGCCAAGCTGTCATCACTCCTTGTCTCAGTATCTCCCATATAATGCAAAGCACATCTCCTTGCAGACATGTATACTGCTATGCATTAAGGGAAGGGCCACTGGGTCTGCCTCTCATTGACGAGACCTCAATAAAGGTTGAAAGCGGTCTGGGTAGTGGCCCTTTCCTTAATGCATAGCAGTATACATGTCTGCAAGGAGATGTGCTTTGCATTATATGGGAGATACTGAGACAAGGAGTGATGAGAGCTTGGTCCACCTTTGCTACGAGTTGCCAAGGGATGTACCACCTTACCTCAGTCCTGAAGATATTTTCAGGCACAAACTTTGTTTGCTTACACTTGGATAAAGGATTAAACTAAATTTATTATAGTCTTACCAAGTGCAAAATAAACTTCCAATATCAATGTTTGTTTCAGTGTCACAATTATCTTCTAATTGTATTTGTAATTTTTGCTATGTGACTGTTGAACTTCAACTTCTTATCTACCATAACGCCACGATCTCTAGCTTTGTCAGTTTTTCCAAGCATAATCCCACTAATATACCATGCTATAGTGCATAACTTTATTATTATTATAATCAAGTTATGCAACTCTCTGTCTCCACCACTCAATCCACCAAGTACAACGAACCACAACTACACCAATGGCATCCACCACCAGTAGTATTTTCACAGACAATCACAAAATCCATGCCCATGGCAGGATTCGAACCTGCAGTCCCTTTTGGCTGGAGAGTGGATATGCCAACTGCTCGGTCAACTAGGCCTGCACTTGACTCAACTTGACAGCCATTATCAGTTGCCTACAGTTCCAGCCGGTTCAAATCATTGTCTAAGTGCTTTATCAGTAGCATGCCCTGCCTATCTTTTCATCATTAGCAAATAAGTGAACATCTCCTGTCAAGTCCTTCCCAGCTTCAAACTCATTCATATATCTCACTGATATATATATATATATATATATACACACACACACACACACACACACATTATCATTATTGTATAGATAGATTGAACAGTAATGGTCCAAAAACTGATCCCTGGGGAATGCTACTGGTCACCTTAAATCTGGCAGATTCATGCCCTTATATACCACTTTCTGATATCTGTTCATCAGCCACCCGCTTATCCAAGTCAATAGTTTATATTCCAATCCTTTCTCTCATTCCTATTCATTTTTATTTCAATCCTATCAATTTATGCAACAGCCTTTCATTTCATCCTGTCAAAAGCCTCAGCAAAGTTAACAATACATCATAGTATATTTCTTTTATCCAACTCAGCCGTAACATAAAATATGAGCAGATTTCTCAGACATGACCTCCATTTAGTAAGCCAATACCGTTCTTTGCAAAACATAGCTTCTGTCAACTCATTTCTCTGTGCAGGTTTTTTACCAACTTCTCTAAAATCTTCAGCACCACTCCAGAGAATCTAAGAGTACAATTATTGGACATTAGTTTTTGCGCCACCCATGAACAATGGGACTCTCATACACGCTTTCCATTCCTATGGAATCTTTTCTGAGATGACTCAAATTATACAACCAGGCCAAGAGCCTAACCAGTTCATCTGAATATTCATTTAGCATGTATCGTCATACCATTTGGCCATATTGCCAAATTCTTATCTAGATTATGCAACAACTCTAGAACTTCCTTCTCATGCACCTCTATCTCTTTGTGCCAGGTTTGCTTCTAATACAAGGGTACTGTCTGCATTCAGTAAATTATTTTTCCACATTCATTCTTTCTTTTACTAGCAACATAGTGATAAAATTTTATTGGGTTGTCTTTAACTTGTACAATCAATTTCATTTCATACTCTTCTTATTAAGACAACTTCACTTTACATACAGTACTTGTAACTTGTCTGGCCTGTGCTTAATATACATTATAACTCCTCTTATCCTTATTGTCGCTTTTCAAATCATCTTCTTATGGATCTCTTACATAATAAAGTTGCACATGCATTTTATTCCCACTCAGTTTGTTCTTTGCACTCTGGGGGATACATTCAGATACAGCATCATTTAAGCATCTTTACAAAGCTTCTCATGCACTGCTGATATCCTTCCCATTTAGTAACTAAGTAGAGTAGAGTGCCCTCCCACAATGAGTCCTTGGAAGTCATGTAATAGTAACATTTATTATTTAAAAAATGTTAGCCTCTCTTCCCTAATGGAGAGAGTTCCCCCCCCCCCCCCCCCCGAAGAAGAAATTGAGAACCTCTGTACAGAAGATGAGTGAGCTGTCTAGTTTAGTTAAGTGTATTTTAATTTTTGGAAACTGGTATTAATAGCTACTTACTAAAACTCTTTCCTGAAGATAAATGTCTTGGTTTTCTTCCAGTATGTATGTATTTGATTTCCATATTATAACTTCTTATTTAAAAAATAAAAAATAAAATTTTAAAAAAATGCTAACACCTTTCATTCCCACACAGGGAGTAGGCAAGGCCATTTTAGCCCTATCTAACTTTTGGAGACTGAGTGGGCAGTTCCGTCTCCAATGGTAGCCAATCAGAGATAGCTTGCCCAAGGCTATCAGTAACTTAAGTAGCTGCTGTGAAGAGACGACTTAACAAGTGCTGCCATCTTGTGGTCCTTAACCCTAACACATATTTTTAATGTCTGAAATAGTGTGGATTCTATGGTCGATTTTCTTGAGTTTCCAGGAGAAAAAAATCAGCTTGTCCATGCCAGAGATCGACTAACTCGGGAACTGGTCAAAAAAAGACTTTAAGCACCAATTAAATGTTGAAGAATTTATTGACATTTGACCTCAGTCTTCAGTGGAATGATAACCAGCCACATGTTGATGGTCTGCTATGTGCATATGTTAGAATTTGTATATATATTCATCACATATTTCCATCAAAACAAGAAAACTCTGCCAATCACTAAGTGTCTTTTCTGTGTTGAGATTCTTATTGGAATGAATGTTTTATAATGAAAATAATTATATGACTGGCTAACTTAGTCTTGCCTGAAAAGGCCTAATAAAGTTACAGCCTTCATAGGTTTGAATCTCTTTCCAAATGATGAATACTATGTATGAGTAGGTTTGGTGTGAGAACGCAGTGAAAGCTGAAATGCATTACCTGCTGGGGGGGGGGGAGAGAAGTGTGCAGACAGTGAGTAATTTTAGTTAGTTATTCCTGTGTGACATCTTTGGACACCGTATGGTCATTCCTATATCTCATAGGATTTTCGGAGCCTGCTAGAAGCTAGGGTCGCAGATCAACATCCATGTCCCTGGTGGGATTTGAACCCGCAGCCTCTTGGGCCCAAATTGGACTTCCCACAATGAGTCTCTTGACTTTATGGAGATCGAGTGATGATAATAATGATATTATTATAATATAAATAGATGATGATGATATTTATTGCTTTCAAAAAATAAAGTTTGTATGAAAAATGCTTTATTTTGTTCTCTTTATTGCATTAAACTTTGTATTAACTCACTAAGATTTATGTATATTTTTTACTTAGATTTCAAGCCAACTGTGGAATGTAGTTTTGTGACAGAATTTGATGATCACATATTTGTAGCAGTAGATGCCGAAGCCTTCTTCTTTCTGCATGATTTAATTACATCTTATGTTAAGGAAAGGGACCGTAAGTCTGAACTCCTTTATTTTATGAATTCTGCAGTGATTTGTCGTCACATTATTATCATACCATTTCAGCCTCTTAAATTCCATAGATCATTATGGAAGATCCACTGTACATTTTTTTTTTATTATTCATTTCCCAATTTCCCAAAGTGCACTTGTCCATATCCACTCTCTCTCCCTCCCTCTCTCTCTCCATTCTGTCAGTGCAGTGCAAAGAATCTGTGTTTATTTGTACTTTTTAATAGAGAAATTTGATGGCTAATTAACAAAATAGAAGTAAAATAATTTAATCCATTATTTCACCTAATAGCAAGTGAGACATTTTCAAGGATAAAGATAAGAACATAGAATATCAAGCAAGAATACAAAAATTTTGACTATGCCTCCTGGACACATTCAAGGTGGCTTTTTTTATTTATTTAAATACAGAATTATCATAGTGGAGACGACTTCCCAGTGATGGTTCAAGCCCTTTTCATTCTTATTCTTTGCTCTACTTCTGATTTTTTTATTACTCTCCTGTCTTCCAGACTACCATCACCGGGATCCAACACCTTGCCACTGTATTTGCTGTGCAGTGTAACCTGTGGATATCCAGAAAAGGAGATCCTGGTAGTCTTGCACAACTTTGGCTTCTGCTTTAGCAAGATAGACAGTCCTGGATGGCCCAACCAGGATTAATTTGCTAATGGACTTCCACTGCAACACCCTTGAACTTTGCAGGCATCTCCTTCCACATGTTCCAGGGACAGAGACCAAGGCTTGCTCCTCTAGTGCTCATGACTTCTAAGGTAGCCCAGGCATTCCACTCCCAAGGACAGTTATTAGTTGCCATACAGTGGGCATCCATTTGTGGCTATAAAGCATTTATGGCTTTTTAAATCATAGAATCAGAAACTGAAACCAGTACACCACTTTTCTTGCTAATACATTTCCCTTCTTCATCCAGAAGGGTTTGGAAGGATCACAAAAGTCCATAAAGAAGCTCTATTCAGGAGATAGACTTATCAAAGCATCAACTAAACACAATCAGAATAGTTACTTCATGCAACAACTAATCAGGGGGGAAATACCAATTATGGTTACGCTCCCAGAAAACTTTAATAGAGACTAATCAGTATGAAGTTGCTCCTGAGGGCATGTCAAAGATGGTTCCGCTACACAAAAATTCACTAATAAAAATAATATTGGAATGTGAACCTCAGAAGGTCAAAGAAATGCCTCGGGACCATCTTCAAATGGCATGTATACCTCTGTTCCTGTGATATCGTGGATATTTTTCCTCATGAAGAAGAAATGATGAATACTGGCCATCCTCAATTGTCTAAAAAGAAAAAAAAATCTAACATAATGAAAACATTCCTACAATGAGATTGACATGGATTCTTTAAAAACATGGATGCCATCAAGTTCCTTTTGCAGAAGTATAAACCGATATGCTTCTGCCTGCAGAAAACAAACCTAAAGCCGAGAGATTACCCAACATTACAAAATACTACCATCATTCATAAGGACAGGACAGAAGATGGACTTACCAATGGAGAGGTTGCCATCCTTGTGGGTAGCCATATCCCCTTCCAATAATTTTCCCTCGATGAATGTAGAGGGACTTGCTGTCTGACTCAGTTGGTACACTATTAACAATATGCTGCATCCACATCTCTCTTGTCACAGCTCTCTCAAGATGATTTTGATAAAGGCATATTGCAGTAATCACCCCTTTTAATGGGGGATTTAAATGGACACAATACTGTGGGGTTGTGCTTGTACAAACATCAGCGGAAGAGTTGTTGAGCATGTGCTTGACAACAACAATAATCTCTGCCTCCTAAACACAGGAAGCAACATCTTCTTCCCTATGCCTACATGAACATTCACTGTAATGGACTTAAGTATCTGCTCACACTTTCTTTTCCCGCTTGAAGAGTGGGAAACTTAAGAGAATTTGTTTGGGAGTGATCACTTCCTCATGATATCCACTTTCCTGCATGGGAAATCATGCACTATATCATGATAGAAAACTTAGCAAGCTGAACTGGCTCTTCTTCCATCAGGAATGTAGTGAATAACGTGACAGTTTATTGTACAAGTCACCACAACTGCAATCCCTAAAACAGCTATTTGGTTTCCATATTTCATTAACCCATGGTGGAATGATGATTGCACAACAGCCAAAGAAGCTCAGAAGAACACTTGAGTTTTTTTTCGAAGATGCCCCACAACAACAGACCTCATTGCTTTCAAATTTTTCAAGCTCAAACAAGGCACATCTGTCATCAGAATCCTAGATCTGATATACATCCTCCATAAGTAGAACAACCAACACGAAACAAGTCTGGAATAAAATTACAGAAAATGAAAAGCAGATATAAAACCTCCAGCTCTCTATCCTTGAACACGATAATTGTACAGTTGCTGATCCAACAGCAATTCTCAACATGTTTAGGAAGATCTTTGCATAAACATCGGCAGTGAGTTCCTTGCCCAAAAAGATCAAAACAGAGAAACAACAAATCCAGTTTTCTTCAAACGGCACTGAAGGATACAACAGGCCATTCACAAAACAAGAAATGAAATCTTTTTTGTTTAAATGCCATCGAATCACTGTTGGACCAGACAATATCCATTACAAGATGATAAAACATCTGTCACTATCGTCCATGGATTAACTGTTGCAGCTTTATAACATAATTTTCTGTAAGAGAATATTTCCTTATACCTGGCAAAAGGTGATTATAATTTGCCTTTCTTAAGCCATGCAAGGATTCCAAAATCCCCAAATAACTACCATCCAATTGCTCTGACCAGCTGGTTGTGCAAGATTCTGGAAAAAATTATTAACTCTTGCCTTTTATGGTTTCTTGTTAAAAACAACTTTTTTTTTTTTCCAGAACACAATCTGGCTTCCAAAAATATTCTACTACTGATCATCTTGTCTGGCTAGCATTATCCATTAGAGATGCCTTCCTAAAATGGGAGCATCTAGTATCAGTTTTCTTTGATATTGAAAAAAGCATATGACACTGCTTGGAGATTTGGAATAAAAGACCTACATAATATTGGGTTAGAGAGAATCCTCCTCTTTTTATGAAGATCATTTTATCTAAGCAAATCTTCCAAGTCCAAGTTGGAAATGCTCTCTCCCATCCATATCATCAAGAGGAGTAAGTCACATAAGGTTCTGTTTTAATTATCATGCTTTTACAATGAAGGTTAACTTAATAATAGAATAGAACAACTTCCTCCAACAGTAAGCAGTATCCTGTATGTGGATGGCTGTACCATCTTCTGTCATTCATGTAATATGACTCAGAAAGAGAGCTGCAGCAAGCCCTTGACCCCCCCCCCTTTATAAATGGATACTTACAAATGGGTTTAGATTTTCACAGCAGAAGATAGTTTGTGTACATTTTTGCTGCAGATGTTCTTTCGTCCTGACTCAGAACTCCTACTAGGACAATCACTAATCCCAGTTTCCAGAAGCCAAGTTCTTGGGGCTGATATTTGACAGCAAGTTCAGTTTCCTCACTCAGATTTATGAGTCAGTTACAGGATAAGTGTGATAAACCAATGAACATTCTACATGCTCTACCTTCCACCTGCTGGGGTGCTGAGAGATGTTCTTTGCTTGTTTCCTTTGTACAAAGCAAATCAAAACTTTATTACAGGTATCAAGTCTATGCTTTGGCCAGGGAGAGTACACTGTGATGGCAAGACCTTATTCACCATCAAGCCATCAGAATTGCAGCCTTATGACACAATGCACTGTGTCATAAGGCTGCTGTAACTGTGCAGTTTGTGGACATGAATGTCACCACACTTGACTGGCCTCCACAGAGCCATAATCTCAACCCTATTGGACATCTATGAATGAACTGGAGTGTCAGGTGAGATCAAGGGACCTCCTTACATACCTACAGGAAGAATGGTACAAAATTCCTATTGATCACTATTGTACACTTGTGGAACATATGCCGCATAAGATTTTGGCTGTCATCACAGTGAAAGGAGGTCCTACATCTTATCTCTTATAAAGGTGGACACCATGGCTGTTTGTTCCTCACACTATGTTGTCCATTAACTTCTTTCCAAGCAATTTATTCTCTACTGAATGGGTGCGGATCAATTTTCAATGCCCTCAGTTATCCTCATTTTCCCTTCCTATCCAGCCAAAATACACGATACCCTTCTATTTCTATACCTGTCAGAATATCAAATTCTACTAACCATGTTTCCCAATAATCTTTGGACCAGCTGAGGCTATCACTGCCACTAACTTAGTTTGAAATTTCCCCAGATTACTCTATTTGAAATTACCTAATATTCAAGAAGTAATATTGCATATAGTGGTGAATACTATAGTTATTCTCATGTTTCCTTGATCAACATTGTCCAAATACACATTCTGGCCACTGAATTAGAAACCTTTATGTAGATATGTCTTAACGTCATCACTTTTGCTGCATATATGGAAAATATTTGGTCACGTGCATCATCATATGTTCTAGGTCATCAGTTCCCAACCGGTGGTACGCATACCCCTAGGGGTATGTGCTGGGCTGTTCATGGGTACACAAAAAATCATCAATAATGGCGGAAGAACAAGTAAAGTAAACAAAATGCAAAACGTTAGTTATGGAACAATAAATGCCAGTATTTAAAAACATCTATTTTAAAAACAAGGGGTACAATTTATAGAAATGGGCATACAAGTGGGAAAAAGGTTGGGAAACGCTATTCTAGGCAAATATTTAAGAATGCAGCTGGTCAGTAATCATCAAAAGTGTAGATCACAATGAGGGAAAAAAATAAAATCTTTCGGTGTTCGATAAAAGACTTGTTGTGGGTGCCCGTCTGGCTGGTTCCACAATTTTGAAAACAGCAATGCTGACTGGTTTCTCAAAACGTGAGCTATCCTGGGTGTTTAATCAGTGAATAAATGGCCCACGTTGCTCGTCTAAGAGGTGTAACTATAGTCCTAAGACAATCTGTCAGGAATAAGATCACCATCATCTGAGAAGGCATGTATGAACAAACAGAACTTTCTCATTTTTCTTCCAGTTCCACTGATACTTCATACATTCATGGCAGCCATCTTCAGCTTGGCTGATGTTAAGTTTGTTGTACTAGGTGGCTGTTATTCATTTTGGTTTCCTGGTTAAAAACAGTATGGAGTTTATATTCTGATGATAATGAATTATTTTAAATGTACTTGATGATTCGAGTACATTTAAAATAATTGTTATATGAAATACATCGTAGTAACTGGTATTTTCTTTAGTAGGAAGCTTTGGAAAAAGTCAGTCACCAGACAGTGAGAGGAAAAGAAGGGTTGCTGATCCTACAGAAGCTTTACAAAAGGACTGGAGAAATTATCAGTGTCACACTTGGCATGTGGAACCTACTGTTAGGTGAGTTATTAAGTTAGGTCTTGATTTGCATCAAATGCAGTTGATTATTTAGGGAATGCTTTTTCATTATAGTTAACACATTTTCATGACATTACAACATAAGCAAAGTTTTAGCACCCTAAGTCATGACTTCAGATAAAGCTAACTTTCACTTTTGGATCTTAGAAGTAGTTTGTTTAGTCCAGTGCTTCCCAATTTGTGGCAGGGGCCGTGAATAATGAAAACAAATTGAAAATGTTTTAAGACTAAGTAGATTTTTTTTATCTTAAAAGAGATGTATTTTATTTTTATTATTTATTATTTCTTTTTTGTTCTTTTTTATATTTTAATGGAAAGAAAAATCACACATCGGTGCAGGTTCACAAATTTTGCTTCTTGCGTATTTTGGTGCGTAATGAATATTAGTAAATGTATGCTTATTCATATAAGTTTCATTTCAAAGCAGAAATCTAAGAATTGCAGTTTCAAATATTTCACCTGATATTGGTGTAGCAGTATTGAAACACATCCAGCACATTAAATTGTTATTAAACTTCTTTTATGTTTTTAATTCTTTCTTTATTACTAATCGTTTACATTTCATGTGCTTGTACTGCAAATGTACAATAACAATAGATCTATCTATATGAAAATATGAGATAATGTGCCATGTCAAATGTGTATGTAAGATACTAAAAATATAATATTTGCATTTGATTTTTGCAATATTCGCTGCATATGTTTTGTGTTGAATATAAATACAATAAATATTATAATAACATAGTCTAATTAAAATTTTTTTTCGAGAGGGTCGTGAAATATTTAAATTTTTCCAAAGGGGGGCCCTGACATCCATAAGTTTGGCAAGCACTGGTTTAGTCAACAGTTTTTTCTGAAGTATATTCCCTTTTAGAATATTATATATATATATACTAGCGAATTTATTATTATTTCATGACACCTCCAAGGAGTCCAAAGGCTCATCGAGGGAGGGCACCTGTTTGGAATCTTTTGAAGAAAAGGCTATCTCTTCATTTCCATTGAAACCTAGATTGTGGAAAAGATATATAGATGACATCATCCTAATCTGGAGTCATGGACCTGAGTCTTTAAAGAATTTCCTAGACCGCATTAACAGTCAACACCCAAAAATTCAATTTACTGCAGAATTAGAGATTGATGGCTGTCTTCCGTTTCTAGATGTCAAACTCACTTGTGTATCTGAGAAATTAAACATCTCTATTTACTGAAAACCCACTCACACCAACAGATATTTCCATACACATGGAAATCCCTATCACTATCCAACTCAAAACTTGGCATTATTTCTACACTAGGCAAACATGCTCACTCCTTCCTCTGAGAAGAAGAAGATATTAACAAAGAACTTCAATTTCTTTTTACAACCTTTCAGCAAAATGATTATTCAAAACAAACAGTAATAAGCTACTATTCCAACCACCTCCTAGCCATATTGAAGATAGAAATAGTGAAAAAGGCTACATATCCCTACCATATATATATATCAGTTCCATTTTGCCCAAATTAGCCAACATTCTTAAAAAATATGACATCTGGACTTCTTTCACTCTTCTACTTAAACTCTGTTTCTTGCTCAGTATGCCCAAGCAAAAACGTAACAACCTGAACTATCCTAGCATTTACTGTATTTGGTGCAACTGCAACATGCCTTTATTTGGCCAGGAATCCATCGAATTACATAAAAAGACATCACATGTGGCAGAACCAGAGCAAGTGCTCAGTTGAACCATGTCCTGAATTCTGCTGATGCTAATGACGAAAACTCCATCATTCATCCAGTCATATGGGACAAATCAGAAAATATCTTTCGATGCTATGATGAACTGGAAAGAAGAATTGTAGAATCTAAAGAAATGGTCCTCCATCCAATACATCTCAATACTAACCTCTCAGACTGTCATTGCGCTGCTATTCAACTTTGGCATTCACAAGACCTTGAATGCATGTGCATACCCAACAATGAAGAGATATACAGAACAGCTTCAAATGTTAATGTTAATGCTTTAATGTATAGATTTTTTCTCTCGCAATGTGTATTAGTAATTCGCTCATGTTATGCACCTGAAGAAGTCTTCTAAGATGAAACTAGTCGTGCAGTTTACTTAAATTAAAATAGTGTTTCTATTTTTTATTTCTTGACTTATAGTCATTTAATCTGTTTCAAAAAATACATCTCTCATCCAAGTAATCAGTTATATCATATATATATGTATATTATTGATCCCATACACAAGAGGTAGAAAAACCTATAGGTAAAACATCACTAATATTTAAGTTGCTTCTTCTCTTTTTGTAAATGAACTCTTAAGTTGTGTACTATCAAACCTACCCCCCCCCCCATTAATCAAAAAGATTAGGAGAGAAGAACTGATGAAAATGAAGTGTTTGTAAATGAGAATAATACTGTGAGTGTTAATGATAGAATGAGAATGCAAGATGGGACGGGGAAGTCAGGGGTAGACCAGAGAGACACAGTATAAGGAGAGTGAATGTGTGTATAAGGATGGCTGGGATGTATGGTGTAGTTGAAGAGATAGATAGGATAAGTGGTGATAAAGGCAATTGTGAGTAGTTAGGTATGAGGAAATCACAACCTACAAGTGGTATGAGTGGTTATAAACCTAAAAATAAATTGCTATGTTTATTTACATACCAGGAGCATCAGAAATACGGGAAATTAAATTGTTTCATTGATTGAGTTTATATGCACAAAAATTGTTGGAAAAGTGAAAACACAGTTAGATAAAGATGATATCCTGATGGGAATAGAAATTGAAGGGTATGATTGTTTTCATGAGGATAGAAGGACAAGAAGAGAGGGAATATGCTGTTGATGATTGGAGATGCAAGATGTAAATAGTGGCATTGGTTTTGAGTCAGTATGGTGTGAGGTTGACAGGAAAAGATATCTAGTCAGATGCTGCTATAGGCCAAGCAATGTGGTGGTGAAGAAATGCATAAGCAACTTAGGTTAGTAAACAGGGAAGAATGATTATGGATGATTATAATTATGGCAGTATAAATTGGAATGAGGAAAATGAATTTCTTGAGTTCCTGAGAGATCTGATAACTATCTTAGCCAAGATATTTATCAGAGGATGTGATCACCTGGGTTGTGGCTAGCCATATGAAGACTTCTGTGATGAAAGGATATATATGGAATTACGAGGCTGGTGATTATGAAAAGCTTAGAGGTATGGGATGGAATGAGGAGTTATGCAGGAGAGAGACAAATGCTGCCTGTGAACTGACCAAAAGATATTTAACAACATTGGTATGCAAATATATTCTGAAAGTGAAAAAAAAAATTGAATAAAGTAGGTATCGAATGGATAAATGAAGGAATTAAGCATGAAATTTGAAAGAAGAGAATACTGTGGAGGCAGCAAAGATGAATAATAGTAGCAATCAGTTGCATGAGGAGTTTAAAGGAGCACCAGGAAAAAAAAATTCTGTATGTATGCTGGACATGTTCTTTCCTAATATAAATACATTCTCAATAATTTTCATTAGCTTACAGCCTGTTACTTGAGCAGAAAGGAATGTTAGCAAGTATATCTAAGATACAATTCATTTCTGAGATGGTGAGTAGTACTAGCAGTAGCATCAGTTTCAAAGTACTGATACTTTCTCTGTTTAGTGACGATCACCCTTTGTCTGCACGGAGATATGTCTAAACTACATGCAAAATCGCTATCTTCGTAGCTAGAAAAATTTCCCTCATCAACATCAGTAGAGTAACAGCTACTCGAAAGGCAAAGGATCCAACTTTTCTACATCTCCAGAACTTTTCTATTTTTCACTCCATACAAACAAAATTCATGTATAAGTGCTGTGCTGCACCTTATGCCATTCAAAAGCAGAAATGTAAGCAGTACATTTCCCAAAAGAAAGAAAAGTATGGGGTAAAAAAAGGAAAGTTCTGTAGATGCAGAAAACTGGAGCCTTTGTCTTTCATGTAGCTCTTACTCTACTGATGTTGATGAGGGAAATTTTTCTAGCTATGAAGATAGTGATTTTGTGTGTAGTTTAGACACGCCTTCGTGCATAAGATGGTAATCGGCATTAAATACCTAGTCCACAGTTTCCATTCATAGGTAAGCCAGGAACTACTGAAGATTTTGACACAGCAACATTTTAGGCATCTTCCGTCTATTTCTAGATGATGATATTCTTTCCTTCTTAGTGGAACAGTCTTACTCTACCTTTATACTTGCCAACAACATCAGCAAGTTGAGTACAGGCTGCATTCTCACAGTACACTTGGAGCCCAATTGATATCAACATTACCACTTGATTCTAAATATGTCAATACTTTGTGATGTTATGACGTAAACACAATTCATTTCATTGTGAAGTATTTGCATTTTCAGAATAATGAGGAATATGATCAGGCAACACATCCTTGCCCAGTCCTCAACAAAATTTACGATTTTCTGATGAAAATTCGTCAGAAATTTAGATCACTATATTTCCTGAGAGAGAGATGTGAATATCAATGAAAGCTTTATGCCATTCAAAGGCAGATTGAAATGTAAGCAGTGTATTCCCCAAAAGAGAGCAAAGTATGGGGTGAATTTATGCTTTGCAAAGCACAAAGTGGATAACTTTGGGATTTCAAACAATATAGGGGAAAGCAGACTGTACACGAACATGATAAATATTTGGATCTTCCCTTGTAGGGACTGTAGTAATGGAATTACTAGACCCCTTGCTGGGGAAAGGTTACTGAGTTACAATGAATAACTACTATATGTGTCCTGAACTTGCTGATTTGCATTTACAGCATCATACAGATTGTTATTGTACCTAAATGCAAAAAAAAAGTGAGACATCGTCCAGATCTAGCGTCAGGAAAACTGTTGAAGGTTGAAATCTGTGCTTAGCAGTGAGGGAAAGTCTTTGCACTACATTGGAAAGACAAAAAAAGATGTTTTTCTGCTGTCTTTCCTGCACAATCCATCAATGGAATCAGTGGAGAAGCATGGTTTCAGGAAAGATAAACCCATTGCTGTGTGTGTGTGTGCATATACCGACACTGTTGGAGGAGTCTAGAAGTGTGATTAGTAGCTATCAGTTTACTCTCTAATGAGGGAACAGTGTAAAAAATATTATAAAAAAAGTGTTTGGAGATATATTGATTTTATTATTTCGAAGAGTTTCCTCCTGTACAAGAAAAGATATGTCTCCTATAACCAGTCACTACCCAGACTGGGTAGTGACCTTCTCTCATAATGTAGAACAGTAATACAGCTCCTAGGAGCTAAGTTCACATTATGGGTAAATATCAAGAATAGTGATCAGAGCTTGTTCCACCTTTGCTATGAGGTGCCTCAGCTTGCACTACCTTAAAGGTCAATTGCTGCACTATCCAGGTATTTGCTTACGCTTGGAATTGCCAAACTTTATATAGTTTCTAATATTCAGCATGAAACTCTTTGAGTTTCTTATTCGGCTAAGAAACAATATGGGATGTAATATCCCTTAACTTAAATAAGTTATGTCGCCGAATTGAAGCCTTTGGATCTTCATATATTTCGTAATATAATTATTTATTTATTATAGATACAAAGCTGAATTATGACAAGTGTCACTGTTGAAAATATGAAAAGAATTATATTTTTTCAATTATCGTTACACGAAACAAATGCACTGTGATCTAATGGCGATATTCATTTGTGCTTGTCATTGCACGTACGTCATTAGATACACTGCAGCTTGGACAGTGTATCATATGCTTCTGCACGTTATTTCTGTGAGATATGAAACGTTTATTATTGGTGCATGTTCGTGGTGAACTATTTTTTGTAAATCTTATTTTATTTTGTTAAAATAACATATAATTATTTATTTATTATAGATACAAGGCTGAATTATGACGAGTGTCACTGTTGAAAATATGAAAAGAATTATATTTTTTCAATTATCGTCGAAACAAATGCACTGCGATCTAACGCCAATATTCGTTTGTGCTTGTCATTACTATTGATATGAAACTTTTATTATTGCTGTTTGTTCATGGTGAGGATGAAATATTTTTAATAAAGCAATTTTTTAATATGTAAAACAGAAAGATTACCAAAACAAGCCTTAAAGTACAAGCCATTAGGAAAAAGAAAACCAGGACGTCCTCTTTTAACAATTCAGCGATGACTTCTAAGGCCGAAATAGGCCATGCTAGGCCTCAATCCTTGATACCCATGATGGTGATGATTTATTAATAAATTCGTTACTGATTGGGATTTTTTTTTTTTTTTTTTTTATATGCAGCACCCCATTTAAAATTTTCGCCGGCCGCCACAGATGTAGGATATGAACACAGATTGGGGAAATATAGTTTGCAATCCTTATGAATAGGAGAAAGAGAGGGATATGATTGACACATTTAAGTTGGTAAAGGGCTGTTACTGGATTAATATGGTTAATAAGAAATTTTTCATAGAATGGGGAAAGGAGGTAGGACATCCCTGGAAGCTCTACGCAGGGGCATAGGAAGCAGATTCTTGCATGGAGAGTGGTTGGTGAGTGGAATGCATCCTGACATTGTGGCAAATGCAGATACATTGAATGAATTTAAAGCACAGTTTGATGGTCTTTGTATATAACAGTGTTTATCTCCTATGATTAGTCTTTTGACTCCATGGATTTCTGGTGTTAATAATAATAAACAAGGTAAAGGACATGGACTTGTCATTACAGACACTATATTCCAACAAAAAGAGATGTATAAATTCACATGCAAAGAACACATAAGAAATAAGAACAATAGACTATGTTATTGTTGATAGTGAAATCTTTATGCTGGTTCAGGATACTTTGTATGCAAAGAATTTGAAAAAGGAAGTGATCAGTGATCGTAATTTAGTTTTCAGAAAAAAAACATATGTAAGAGAGTTTTAAAAATAATCACAATTAAGCAGCTTTCTGAATAGAACCATAGATATTACTAGAGAACAGAATGAAAGAATTTGCAAACCTTAGAGAATCAGTGACACAACATGAAGAAAACATTGATTGATTTGGCTAGCAGAGGAAAGCTACAAAGTTTTCTGTAAGGAAAGGAAATGCAGAAACTTCAGTGTAGACCCAAAATAAGTTAAGAGTCAGTGAAAAGAAATCATATCAAAACTTACTGGGGGAAAATGAGTAAAGATAGCCAAACACAAATCATGATGGTCAAAATATGTTCAGTAAATTATTAAAAAATCTTAGAATGGAATGAGATGATAACATAGGTGATGTAATAACTAAAATAATTTATTATTTTCTGTATTTCACCAAAGTCAAAAAGAGGGCAGTTCATAAGTAAAGGTAGGTGTATGCAGACACTACCTGAGTAAGAGAAACTAATATAAAGAGGCAAGGCAAATCCTAAACTGCACCACTTAGCACATCTGATTGATACTTGAGCTGAAGGTCAGAGAATAAGCATTTCCCAAGCCTGAGATAGTTTTATGCATCCAAACCTATTCAGATTAAGACTGTTTTTTTTTAGGGACGAAGCAGATTCAAGGACCAATCTTTCATACTGTATTTTCTTCTGTTGAGTAAAGTGGCCAGTATTGCATATATCAGGGGTCTTCAAAAGCATGGCCTGCGGAGCTCTTTGCCATGGCCCGCTGGCCATTTTGAAAAAATAACTACTTAACATTAAAATGCAATTAAATAAAAAATAATTTCGATGAAGCCTGCGGGCCACTAAGCTATACTGCCGTATTTAGAATTGTAAGATGCTTTTCAGATTCACAAGGAACGCTGTGCATTTGATACTTTACATAAAATCCTACAAAAATAAATATTGAATAGACATGCTTCTTCAGCCAACTGCCAGCGCCAAGCAGTACTTAAGTACTAGTACTAATGTTGCAGGTAGATGGCTGAAGCAGTAGTTCATTCGAGTGCGCTGTCTAGTGCCTTCCAGATACATCTCGATACTTCGTTATTTTCATATAAATACAAGAGGATTTCATCCACAGTCAGTCAGTCGTGAACAATGTGATATTCATGTATAAGTGCATGCAGTTTCATCGTGTCAGCCATAGCCTATTGTGGTTTTATATTGCCATATAAAATTTTTTCATTAGTGTGTGAGACATATTCAATGGATAATAATTGTTACATGGCCATTTTGGATCATTTTTTGGATTCACCTTCCATCACTATGGCGTCTACGAGTAAAAAGCGTAAATCAAGTGATTCTTGTCAGGTTTTTAATGAAAAGTGGACCAATTTGTACTTTTTTGTGCTGATTGACAATAAGCCAGTGTGTTTAATTTGTCATGAGTCAGTATCAAAAGAATACAATATAAAATGACACTATGAGACAAAGCATGCATCCAATTTCGATCACCTTCAAGGGTGGCTTCGTGTGGACAAAGTGAACTATCTCCAAATTGATTTAAAATGCCAGCAGGGTACGTTTAAAAGGCAGAGGGAAGAGAGCAAAGCGTGCGTCAAAGTAAGTTATGTAATAGCTGAAACAATTGCTAAAAAATCAAAAGCCTTCTTGGACGGCAAGTTTGTGGAAGAGTGTCTCATTGCTGCTGGGAATATTCTGTGCCCAAATAATAAGGAAGTGTTTAAAAAAAACGAGTTTGTCTGGGGTAACTGTAGCACGACGTGTCAAAGAACTTGCCAATGACATTGAAGGAACTTTATAAAAACAGTCGTCTGAATTTACGTCATATTTACTTGCTTTAGATGAGAGCACAGATGGGAAAGATACAGCACAACTGGCTATCTTTGTTCATGTCATTTATCAACAATTCAATGTGACAGAAGAACTGCTAGTGCTCATACCTATGAAAGGAACGATGAAAGGCAGTGATATTCTTGAAGCCGCCAAGAAGACGATCCAGCATTTCGACCTCTGAGGGTGTGGTAACTGATGGTGTCTCTGCTATGTGAGAAAGAACGAAGGGTTTGTTGCACTGTTACGGAAAGAACCAGAACTAGAAGGAAAAAAATTTCGTCCATTACCACTGTTTAATCCACCAGGTGAATTTGTGCACGAAAACTATTGGACTTGAGAATGTCATGAAAGTTATTGTGACTGTCATCAATGTTATTAGGGGCAAGAGGATTAAATCATCATCAATTCCAAGAATTTTTGATCAAGAGTGCGAAGCGGATCACGGCGATGTTATAATAATGTGCGTTGGTTGAGCAGAGGGAAGGTTCTTAAAAGAGCCTTTGACTTAAGGAGTGAAATATCGCAGTTCATGCAAACCAAGGGGAATCTGATTGCAGAATTTAACGATCCGAAGTGGATGACAGACTTTGCCTTTGTGACTGACATCTTGTTGCATATAAGTGACCTAAATATTGTAGCTGCATAATTAAATATGCAGCTACAATCCAAAGATCAACTGGTGCACACTCTGTTTGATCACATGAAAGCTTTTGTAGCCAAGCTCAAACTTTGGGAGGCACAACTCGCAAAAAAAGACTTAACTGAAGTTGGACTTCAGCTTCTCGCTGAGTCCAACTGTTCATCTCTTGATGAATACGCTACAAGATTAGCTATGTTGCGAAGCGAGTTTGGAGAGAGATTTAGTGATTTTCGTAACCAACAGTCTTCTTTAGATTTATTTTCAATGCCATTCAGTGTCAATGTTGCCAAAATGCCAGGCTCAGTACAAATGGAGCTGCTTGAACTCCAAAACAACTTTTCTTTGAGAGAAAAATTATTCAATGTGCCCTTGCTTACATTTTACAAAGACTACATTTCTGAGGATGCACTCCCTAATCTTCACCAGCATACTTTGAAGATGTGCACTTTGTTAGGAAGCACTATTATGTGAGCAGTTCTTCTCCAGAAGGAAGCATGTGAAGTCCAAGACAAGAACTCAGATTATGGACCAACATCTCGAGAATACTCTGCACATAGCGACTTCCAACATCGACAAGCTGGTAAAGGAAAAGCATTGCCAAGTTTACCATTGATATTGTAAAAAATGAATGTCTTCTTCATTAAATTATCTTTTTTCAAGTATTGATTGTATTTACTTATCATGAATCCTACCTACGCTCTTAAAGCTGAGTTTGTTTATTTTTATAGGATTTTATGTAACGTATCAAATGCACAGCATTTCTTGTAAATCTGGAAAGCATCTTACAATTCTAAATACCGCAGTATAGCTTAGTAGCCTGCAGGCTTCATTGAAATTTTTAATGCAGTCTGAAAGGTTGAAGACCCCTGGCATATATAGTGAAGTTCAGCATTGCAAACATTACCAATCAAAGCAAATGCAGATGTGTTAAGTGTGTCTGGATCATGTGGCCAAATGGGATAAAACACATAATCTACATAACATATCCAGAGTGCACTTCTAAGCATAGTATTTTTGCTACTCTATGTAGATAGTGTGTTCTCCATTTGGTCACATGGTTCCAGACACCCTGAACTCCTTTTTAATACATTCGAAAAGTTCAGCATCCCAGGATTCAGTTCACACATCCACAAGATGGAAACTTTGTAACTATTTAGTCTCTAAATCCAACATTCTCAAACCTGTAGTCCCTTCCATCACATGATGCTTTAGATAAGGATTTCTCAAACTTTTTCTACGACGGAACACTTCACAAATCCTGAAATTTTCACGAAACACCTTGGTTATTTTGTAATGTATTAATTAATAATTAATTGGTAATTTAGCTGGTTTTATTATTAATTAATTAAACATCAATTAAAGTTTAATTTAATTGATTTAATTAAAGTGTCAATAAACAAACCATCATTAAATTAATTTGTGCTGATTTTCATTGACATATCCTATTCTGATCACCAAATATATTTATAATATTATTATTATAAGTACTTACGAGTGAATCCAGACTTTTCTCCTGTGTGCTGGTAGTTTTCTCCTCCTTTTGTACATCCTGGTGATCTTTGTAGGCTTGAGGTGGATGACTCACTATCTCTTCTGTCACAAACACCTTCATTAAGAGATTTCTTAATACCAAAATTAAACAAAGTGCCTTGTCTCTTATTCATATTATAATTTAAATCTGTATTCCTATTACTTTTAAAAAAATCACGGCACTCCAGTTTCAGAACAAGCACTTACACACTGCAATACGAACTTGCGAAGAAAGTATTCAGTATTAATAGATTTGAGAATCGGATACAGACTATCTTGATCTTCAATTTCAGTGGAAAAATTTTCTTTATACTTCCTTGCTGATTGGTTACTGACATTTGCAACACAGATGTTATTTCATTCAGTTTTGAGAACATGCCGCCCATTGTTATAATCGGCTTGCAGGCAATTTTTATGATCGGTCATAAATGCCGGTATTCTCTTTCCTGATTGTTGAAAGATTTCGATGTGTGAAAATTAACGATAATTCATGAATATTTCCATGTTTAAAAATATGGCGCTAGGTTACTGACATTTGCTACACAGAAGTCATTTCCTTCAGTTTCGAGAACAGAGGATATGCCACCATTGTTATAATCCTCTTGCAAGCAATTTTTATGACCGTTCATAAACAGTGGTATTCCCTTTCCCAAATGTTGAAAGATTTCTATGTGTGAAAATTAACGATACACAGATGTTATTAGGCATTCTGGGTCTGAGCTTTTCAACATATTCATGAATATTGTTCTCCTCAGAATATTTCTACTGTAAAATATTTATTCATGAAAAATGCTTAGAAAACTAAAATGACAAATTCTAGAACTTCTCACGGAACACCTATTCACCTTACATGGAACATTAGTGTTCCGCGGAACACAGTTTGAGAAACCCTGCTTTAGATGATTATCTCCCAGTAACCATATACAGTCAACTAAATGTAGCAAACACCAGTACAGAAATTTCACACATTATAGCAAGCTACCAAAAAAGTCTCTACTGAAGTTCCATAAGCACAATGCTTTTCTGAAGAAAAATTCACTATGAAAATTATTCCTGTGGTTCCTACACATTTGCTGTAGTGAAAGTTTGACTGCAAATTCCATTTTCACCTACATCATTTCCTCCTTCCTTCCAATCAATGGGCCCTTTAAATTCCCTTATAATAATTACTCACCCTGTAATCATTGAGTAAATCTTTCTTTGTACTCCTTAGTCTACAGCAGGAACTAACTATATATTTTGTTCTCAATCTCTCACTAGCTAGCATTAAATGTGCTCTTGTCCATGAACTAGCCTTCATACTGAACTTCTATTTATAATAACTGCTTTTTTTTTATCTGTCATCAGTAATATATCCCTCCCCATCCGCACACTGAATTATATTGATGTTAAATATATGTGCAGTTGTAGAATAATGCATCTTTCAGAGGATAAAAAAAAAATTACTTATTTTATAAATAGGATTTTTTTCTTTTACTAGGTTACTGTCATGGGCAGGTAAAGGAATAGAGCCATATGGAGTTGATTATATCCTACAGAAGTTAGGCTTTGCACATGCACGGGTTACAATTCCTAAGTGGATGCAAAGAGGTTGTATGGATCCACTCGATAAAATTTTGGCAGTTGTTATGGAAAAAATGATTGGTGCTGTAAAAGAATCCAGAGAAGAGTTATCATTTGGTCATAAATGAAATAGTGGTTTCGATGAATTGTGGTATTTAAGAAGTATTGAAAAAGCATGAGCTAATATGATTTTTTGTGTGTTTTATGAGCATTAAACAAAAAATGTACATTTCTGTATTTATTTAAATATTTATTTATTTATCTATTTAGAACTACCATTTATTTTTTTAACTCTTACTGAAGATATCCTAGTCAAGATTTTTATCAAATGCTTAAATAACATGATACACAATATCTGTATAAAAGGTCATTATGTGTTAGTTGTAATTTTTCATTAGTGAATGAAATGCTCAAGTCATATAAGAAAGTGTAAATACATGGTGCAAGTGACATATTCGTGTACAGCTATACTTACTGAGAAAAAAGTTACATATGTTAATGCCATGATGTTAGACTATACTTACAAAAATAGTTTTACCATGAAACAAACCTTAGAAAAGAAGTATGTATGTATGTATATATATAGTGTATTACAATTACTGTCATGTTTTATATGTACATTATGAAATGTAGTAGTAAAATTTAAAATTTTATATAAATACCATTCTACAAAACAAAAGTGCTCTGAACAGTATAAATATTAAAAAAAAAAAAAAAACTGGATTTCTTTATTATGAACTGTATTTCTTCTGACAGTTGAATCTACTGTAATAATATTTTATACATTCATACTGAACCTTCAGTAATGTATGTATGAAAGAGATACAACAGATGATATTCAAACTGTTCTGCATTTATTCTCATTTTAAACATTCAAAATTCAGTGCTGTACCTCATGAAATTAATTCAGAAGAGGGGAGGGAATGTGTTTTGTACTTAGCAAATTATAGTTCCATTTGTATGTCACGAAAGGAAGACTATACTATTATATATTATTATATGAATAGGTTAACACAAGTTTTCTTGTGTCGGTATGAATATAGTAGCTGATATAGTGTACTCTCACAACAGCAAAAATTATAACAAATTTGCTCATTATAACCTACCGAACAGTCTCCTAACTAAAGTCTCATAGGCACAATACTGTTCTAAAGAAAATTCATTATAGCAATCTGTCCACTATAACAAACTGCTCGTAAGGACCCTACAAGTTTGCTGTAGTGGGAGCCAACTGTATGTATTTCAGAGTATATGTATATAAATTATTGTGCCTCTGTGTAATTTTAGATCAATCTGCCTTTCTATATGGTTTTTGAGTGTTGCCTTCAACATATTTATTATATGACTGCATTAGACTGCCCACTTCTCAGCCATCTTCCATATGAAAAAAAGTGACCTTCCTATTATATATGAATAGCAACTATAGCTATTTGATATAAACCCTCCTCCTTGCTGAATACTGCAGCTTTCCCTCCCCTTTTTTATGAATATTCTTCACTTAAAATAGTTTATAATGCCTTATCATAGCTTTTACTGCAGTTAACATTTTTTATAACATCGACATAGCCTGTAAATGTTGCTTTATATAAAAGAAGTCTAGTTATGCAGATCACTGGATCTCTCTAGTTTTATAAAAAAAAAAAAAAAAAAAAAGAAGAAGAAGAACAAAGCAGTTATTATAATTACATTTTATAGGCATGTTGAGAAGAAAAAAACTGCTGTACTATTGGATATGAATGCCATTCAAAGTTTAAATGAAAAAAAACAAAAAAAACATGAACAATGGGGGTCCTTTCTAGAAATTGAGCAAAAGTGCAATAAGAAATATTTTTCTGCTGGAAAGCCTTGATAATAAATGAATCACGACAAAATATGGCAGCAGTTAACCTACCATGATAATTCTAACCCCATGACAGTTGAATGATAACTCATTATTCAAAATTACTATCTATAAGTGATAAATTATTTTATTATTATTTCCACCTTATCCTATTAAAATAACAGGATCTTTTTTATGTAAATACAAACAAATGGATAGATAACTAACATTTAATAAGGCTCATGCAGATCGAAATACTGGCCTCAATCACTGCCTGCATCCAAAGCCAGATAGTATGCAAATATGCAGAGTGGTCAGTTTAACTGTAAAATATTGAGATTAAATTAAATTTATTTTTAAAAGATTTGTAAAAATTATCAGTTTGTTTTTTAATAGAACACAAATTTTTGTTAACTGAATTTGTACTTGTCTGCATATTCTTAGGTCTTCATTTGTGTTGAGATTTATTTGGTTGAAGTAATTTGTATTTGCTTCATAGCGAGGTAAGACATATTTAATAATACAGGACCACCATGAGTCAAGAGACTCACTGCAGTTGGTCAGCTAACTCAAAGTCCCACAATTACTCTTCCATCTTCTTATTCACATAGTCCCAATATCACTTTGAAGTAATTAAATTTCTTCATTACCTCAAAATCCAGATAACACAATCTGGCTTTTGGTATTATTTGAATCTTATGCAATTGTATCTTCTGTGTATTCAGTCACTATTACCACTTCTCTGTGTTGTGTTCACTACTATTTTGCAGGATATATCTCTTACACTTCATATACTACTAACCCTAGATCCTTATTGCCTCCACTTCCACCAAGAGAACCTGCTTGTCTTGCTAGCTCTTTGGTAAAAGCCACTAGAGGTTTGAATCCTATATAAGGCATAAATATTTGTAAAAATCTTCTCTGGATGAGTTTTTATAAAGGCTAGTCTAAAAAGTAAAAAGAAGAGAAGCAGCTGCCCTTCACCTATGGATCTCAAAGTTCTGCACCATTCCAAATAACTCTCCCCATCTTTGCATTATCTGCAAACAGTTGAATGTTAGCCTATTTACAATATCATTGACATAAAAGTTGAATACCACTGGCTCAGTTAGCTCTGTGGAATCTACTTCTATTCTCCTCTATCTGTCAGATAGCTAATTATTATTCATTTTATCGATTCAGTCTAGCCTGACAGATATCAGATCTAAACCCATTTGTTGCAACTTAAATATCATTGTCAAATACATTTGCAAAATCTAGAAAACTCGTAGTATATTCATTCCACCTCATCTGCATAGGCACTCTTATTAATTCTTCCAAAATCTTACTTATGGAAGAAATTAGCATTTTCATGAAACACATGATAAAATCTCATTCAGTTATAGAACCTTGTAATACTAAGTACAGAGTTCTTACATTTATTTAGAGTGCTATTTTATATACTTCCAGTCTCTTCTATTCTCTGCTCTCTTTCTAAGAAGCCTGTTTTGTCATAATGAACCCTGATAGTGGTGCAGTTTAATGATCACCAATATGCAACCTGATCACTCATGCAGCAAGGTTATATGTCTGTAATAATTTCTCCTCCTCCTCCTACTGGTACATAAAAGCATCTTGGACTGCTAGTCTCCTCTAAATTAAAATGTGAAGAATATTCTAATTTTTCTCTCCTTACTGTACTGTATCCTTACTGTATCTTACAGGCTTGAGCCTCATACTCCTCATGCAACTGTTCTCCAGTTCTCTCTTTATATGCTTTCTATACCCTCTTTTTCCTGTTGAATTTCCCTAGTCATCCATTTTAGCCCTTGAGGTATACAATCTATTGATTGCTATTAAAATTTTTTCTTAACCATTTTCCATCCATTGTACTGCTCCAAACTGATTTCTTAGTCTATTATTGAGATCTGACTGCCTTATAATTACACATAAATTCCTTTTGCATGATTATTCATCCTTCAAGTCAGAATTATGTAATTATGCACGCCAACTGAGAGCAAGAATGACATCTCAGTCATAATCAAATCATCTGATGCTGTGACCAATTCCAAAATGTTTGATCGTCGTGTTCCCTCCAAAACATGCTACCTAAGACAATTGTCCTTCAAAAATTCAGTTCACTTATTACTATATGCTTCCTCTGTCCAGTTTATATTGCTATAGTTGAAGTCCTCCATAATGATTACCCACTTTACACTCACCAAGCTAATTTACCTAAATATTTTCTGCTCATCACTATTTATATTTCCTGATCTATAGCAGCATCCCACTAAATATCTTGTCTTATAAACTTCTGTCTCAATAGTGTCATTTCCACTCTGATTCATCACTCTGAGAGTGCACAATTCATCTCCTATCATGAGTAACACTCCACTACTGCATTTAGCTTTCTTATCGAGCCAAAATATGCTATACCCTTTGATTTCTATCCCTGTTAGAACATGTTTCACCAATGCTAATAACCTTTGGATAATCAGTGCCACAAACTCATTCCCTTTATTTCTAATCCCTGCCCTTGCAACTGTAGTTTCCCTGCTCTGACACACTCGCTTGCCCAGCATCATTCTATGCTCAATGCAATCCATCTTTTGCATACAGCTCCCATCTGTCCTCAAAGGTATGCCAAGAGAGTGTGTATCAGAGCAAGTAAACTACAGTTGCAAGGGCAGAAAGTAGCAGGGATGGCCTCATGTGCAGAATAGTGGCTTGAAGGGTATATATTACATTGCAGAGACAAGTGTAGTTTGTGGCACTGATTGGTTTAGTCTTTCCAAAGATTATTATTATTATTTGACATCTCCAGGGAGTCCAAAGACTCATCGAGGGAGAGTGTGCCAACAGCATCGAACGATTAGTCCCCTTCCAACTACTAACTGTGCTCAAACTTACTTAACTGAGCCTCTATCAATCGACCAACTTTTGCCGGCTTATTATCAGTGAAACTTGGTTAACTGAGAAAGATGTTCTCATAGGAATAGAAATCAAAGAGTATAACATATTTTGGCTAGATAGGAAAGCTAAATGCAGTAATGAAGTATTGCTCATGATACTGGATATAGTTTCCCAACTGTAGTTTCTCTGTTTCTTTGCATACAGCTTCCATCTATCCTCACCTCATTTCACTGCCATTATCACACTCACTGTAATGTTCCCCCAAGAAAGCACTCCCCTAATACTTTACTCGCATATCTCGAATCTCACATCTCCATTCATTCTTCTCAACACTTTCTACTTCCACTCTCTCTCCTTTCCTTCTTCTCCTAGTTTCCTCCGCCATTCTCTTGCCTTGTTCTCTTATAGCTACTCTTGCTCTCCTTTTGCTAGGTAATCTTGCCATTTTCACACTCTATTATTCCCCCAGGAAAGCTCCTTCCTGGGGAACTTTTCTCTTTTTTTTCCTCTTTCCACATATCCTACATTCACACAATCATGGCCATCCGTTAAAACATATCCCTCTGACATGCTACTCATATCTACAAGTTGACACTCACCTCTTTCTGCATGCACTATTTCCAGTGCTCATAAAACCTGAGACAGTAACATTCAAGTCACCCACTGCTTCCCACCATCTACATTTAATGCGTGCATATATACATCCTTGTTCCTCACAGGATGCACATATGCATACTTACAATTTTCCCAAGGTGCTAGAGTGCTCCGGGCCCTTAAATTGGCTAATTTTTGGGGTGCCCAGCCTGAGCCTTATGTGCCTGTGCATAAGTATTGCCCTGCACATGCATAGCATGCTGCAAAATCGTCCTGCTATGCTATAAATAATGTAGTCTTTAAATGGTTATGGACCAGGTGAACAGTGTTAGCTCTGACAGCTGCCATGATGGACACAATACAGACAAATCATGCAATAAACAGTCAAACTCAGTAGCACAAACTTACAAGTATTAGTGAATACATACACACACAAAAAAAAAAAATTCTGTCTTAATATTAAAACTTTAACTCCTCATGTTGATTTGCATCTTTCTTTTGAAAAAATATCTAAATTAATTGAATATACTTTGCACAATATGTTATCAGATTTTATTCTAGAAAAATAAATGTCCACTCTGCAGGAATTAACACCAGGTTATATGCTGCTAGTGCAGTCCAGGAAAATTATGACCTGTGCATCCCATAATAATTTGACTATACATAATTTTACTACACAAAGACATTGAGAGTAAATGTTAAGGTCGAGAAAATTTGATATAAAACAGAAGGAAATGGGGGTGAAAAAGTGAAATGGAGTTTCATTCTTAGATAACATATAATCAGCACCATCAGATGATTAGTCTGCATTGAAATGCTTAAAAGTGTTATAAAATTTTACTTTTATCAGTTATTTTGCTGTTTTTCTCTTTCTTTTAAATTTTTTGCACAACTTTATCATTATTGGACCCTTTACTACAAATCCCATAGAAAAGTATAATATACCCATATTATATTAATAATGTGGATAGGTTTAGAGCTAAATAATCTGGAAACTCTGCTGTAGAGACTAAACATGGAACAATTTCAAGCATTCAATAAGTAGGGCCATAATCTCATACTAGGTGATGAAATTCCACCTAAGATAATGGTCAAGTGTTACAAGGTTACATCGAATATCAGAAGCATATAGAAACATACACTCCCATTTCTTTATATCTTATATCAGAATTCTCTGATCTTAATATCTTTAACTGTCATCTTGATTTTACATTTATCTACATGAAATAAACACTGCCAAATTATATATAGCTTAAGCATGTCTCTTAAATATTGCAAAATTAATAATGATTACAGTACAACTTTACAGGGCTAAAATTCAATATGATTGGTACACAATTAATTCTAATGAGAATAAAATGCATTGAGATGTTGGTGGAATTTAGGAACAGAATGTGGTGTTATAGTGTTAGTTGGTAAAGCATACATTTATGTAAAAACTAAAGAATTTAGTAAAGTTCTGATCTTGTATATTTGTCATATTCAGTGTCATGAATAGAAAAATAGTATATTTCATAAAAATGTTCTTGTATAATAGAATAATCTTGGTGATATGTTGTAGAATGCTTATGTATATATGAAATAAGACCACCAGTGAGAAATAACTAGTCATTTTTTTTTTAACTGTACTCAATAAAACATTTCAGTGATATCAATTGTAGAAGTTACTGAGATAAAAATTTACAGATTATGGATAACTCATATGCACGATTTGTATGCTTCTTCAAGTCTACCCCATTATGAATTTTAATTTTGAGAAAATTGGGAAGATAAGATTGGTGTATTGCCTTGAAATAATGCTTGGAGAATAAGGAATTAATTAATTGTGGATTAACTTGGAATCAAGATCAGGAATCACCAACCACACATAAAATTTATTCTTATTTTTGTATTATTATGTGACACCTCTAGAGAGTCCAAGAACTCAACAAGGGAGGGCACACTACTCTGTTATTTAAAAATTACATGATGTTACCAATAAAGTTATATAGTAACTTAAATATTAGACTGAAAACAAAATTGATAAGAAAAATTGTAAAAAATACAGACCAATTACATTATTCAGCCATGCTTACAAAATATTCATAAGAGTATTGCAGAACAGAATAAAGAGCACATACGAGATTATTCTTAGTGAAGAACAGGTAGGCTTCTGAAAGAATCACTCCATAAATTATATATATAGTTTAATCCTTTATCAAAGTGTAAGCAAACAAAGCTTGCACCTGAAGTATCTTCAGGACTGGGGCAACTCGTGGCAAACGTGGACTCAATTCTCATCACTTTCCTTGGTATCCCATAATGCAAAGCACATCTCCTTGCAGAACATATATAATGCTATGTATTATGGTCATTATGGACATAATAAAGGTCGAAACCGGTTTGGGTAGTGCATAATGCATTGCACTATGCACTACCCAGCCCGGTTTCAACCTTTGTTGAGGTCTTTTCAGTGGGAGCCACAGATGATACCAAGGTTGAAGTGATGCAGAAGTCATATTTCCATGTGCCAGTTGCCAAAAGTTGTCACACCGTATTATTAAATTACTCTGGATTAGAGAAAGATGTTGGAAGTTTTTTTTCACTTGGTTAGACTATAAATTATATATTTAGTTTAATCCTTTATCCAAGTATAAGCAAACAAAGTTTGCACTTGAAGTATCTTCAGGACTGAGGCAACTTGTGGCAAAGGTGGACTGAGTTCTCATCACTTTCCTTGGTATCCCATAATGCAAAGCACATCTCCTTGTGGACATGTATAATGCTGTGCATTATGGGAAGGGTTACTACCCAGACCGATGAAATATGAGAGAAATATGACTTCTGCATTGCTTCAACCTTGGTATCACCTCTGGGTCTGGCTCCCACTGAAAAGACCTCAAAGGTTGAAACCAGTCTGGGTAGTAGTGACCTTTCCCATAATGCATAGCATTATACATGTCTGCAAGGAGATTTGCTTTGCATTATAGGATACTAAGGAAAGTGATGCGAACTCAGTCCACCTTTGCCATGAATTGTCCCAGTCCTGAAGATACTTCAGGTGCAAGCTTTGTTTGCTTACACTTGGATAAAGGATTAAACTCTAAATATATATAATTTATAGTCTAACCAAGTGAAAAAAAACTTCCAAATCACTTGGATCAGATCTTCATAATACAAAGATTAGCAGAATTATACTGGGACATAACAAAAATATCTATTACCGTTTTATAGATTTTAAACAAGTATTGGACTCAATAAAAAGAGTGATGTTATTAAGAATATTAAAACAGAAATAAATCAATGAAGATATCCTAGACTTCTTAGAAAAATATTATAGTCTCACAGAAGCAATAATTAAATTCAACAGATAAAATAAACATCAGTAAAGGAGTAGCCCATCTCCCTGTACCTTTTTAACATCTACCTAGAGGATATGGTTAACCAAGCCTTGGAAGGAAAAAAAGGGGTCGACCTAAACGGTTATAACCTTAATAACATAAAATATGCAGATGACATCATAATAATAGCAGACACAAAAGAAAAAATGATGAACCTAATAACCAAACTAAACAATACAAGCTGAAGAATATACAGCATGACCATAAATACTGGCAAAACAGAATCTTGGTAATTGGAAAAAGTAAACTTCTCCTTGAATGGATCAACAATTGAATAGGTAAAACAATTCAACTATTTAGGAACAGTAATAACAGAACACTTAGATACCATGACCACTATTAACAGAATATCGACTGCATGGTCATCATTTAATAAGCTAGGTAAAATCTGGAAACTTTGCTATGGAGACCAAATATGGAACTTTTTCAAACCACTTCCGGCCTCCACTAAGTAGTGCAGTGATCTCACACCAGGCAATGAAATATCTAACTTAAAGACAATCACAAACATCCATGGCCATAGCAAGATTTGAAGCTGCAGCTTGTTTGTTGGGAGTGGATACACTAACCACTCAGTGGGCAGACCTACGAGGGGGGGGGGGTTGGAAAGTTCTTATAAAGAACTAGAATTTGATTGAATAAATTTAATATTTTGTACTAGGTGTTTATCAGAACTTTCCAGATCCCCCCCCCTCCCCTCGTAAGTATTAGCTATAGAATAAGAATAATAATTATAAGTAATTAGGTATAATTACTTATTATTGCCAGCCTGGTTGGCCGAGTGGTTAGCATATCTGCTCTACAGCCAAAAGGCTGCAGGTTTGAATCCATGTGGATTCAAACATGAATGTTTTTGATTGTCTGTGAAAATACTAGTAGTGGTGGTGGTCAGCAGTAGATGGCTTTGGTGTAGATGATGAAGGTAGTTGTGGTTGATGGATTGGTGGAAATGGAGAGTTGTAGAGTAGGTGCCCTCTCTCGATGAGTCTTTGGACTCCCTGGAGATGTTACATAATAATAAAATTCACTTCCATTGGAAATAAATTCTTTAATTTAATATGAACACACATTTTTTGGCCACAGTGCATAAAGTTTAAAGACAAAATAGAAATAACAGTTGAAAATTATAGCATGACACAAAACATGCTTTCCTGGTGGAACAATGAAGCAAATAATTGATGTGTTGCAGAAAAGGAAATACCGGATATCAAAATTAGTGGTAGTCGTGATCACAAATGACTTAGTTGGGGAGAAGAAAAATGTTGATGGAAACTTGAAGTTGTTGCAACAGGTAAAAAAAAAACAGTGTTGGGAAAGTCGTAGGTGTGTCGCCCAGATATGATAACTGTGAATTGAGAAGGAGAGTGGAGATAATGAATAGTAAGACTGTTGAGTTGTGTGGGGCAAAGGGGATTCAATTTGTAAATCTGTGGAGTGAATTTGAAGGGAAGTTCGAATGGTATAAAGTTGATGGATTACATTTGAATGGGTTTGGTGTTGGACATTTAGAAAGGCTATTGTTTTTTTGAGAAGGCACAGAGTCAAGAAGTTAATGTAGCAAATGATCAGAGTCTACCTGTGAAACAGGATAGCACAAATCAACAAATTATACAGCAGAAGGAAGATGGCTATGAGGTTGAAGATGTGTATGCAGCAGCACAAGGTGATGGAATGCATAAAAGGTGAGGATGAGACAGGTTGGAGTGGAAATCACAGTCAGGATCAGGGAAACGAGAGTGGTCAAACCGAAGAGAGAGGTGTGGTATAGCAGCTAGAATAGAGAATGTTGGTGCTGGTAGAATGGACTCAAATATGCAGCGCTCATCATGTTTATACACAAATGTAAGGAATATTCGAAACAAGAAAGCTGAGTTTGTTGCATTGGTTGAGACAGTATGCCCAAAAGTAATTGGAATAAGCAAAACTTGGTTGTCTGAGAAGGATGTGATGTCGGGAATAGAATTAGAAAGATATATAATTTTCCGGAAGGATAGAGATGTGAAAAGAGAAAGGGGATTATGTTATGTTTTGTTTATACACAAATGTAAGGAGTATTCGAAACAAGAAAGCTGAGTTTGTTGCACTGGTTGAGACAGTATGCCCAAAAGTAATTGGAATAAGCAAAACTTGGTTGTCTGAGTAGGATGTGGTGTCGGGAATAGAATTAGAAAGATATATAATTTTCCGGAAGGATAGAGATGTGAAAAGAGAAAGGGGAGTGCTGTTAATGATTACAGACGAATCGTGTGCACAAAATGTGGAAGTTGATAGTGCATGCACATAGAATTTGAATCTGTGTGGTGCGAAGTTGAAATAAACAAGATAGTATATCTGATAGGATGCTGTTATAGGCTAGAGAATGCAGACAATACTGATTGTGAAATGTTTAGGCAAATTATTTGGACATGTAAAAAGAAGATGATTCTGATGGAAGACCTTAATTACAGAAATATAGAATGGAAGGAGGAAATAGTGTATGGTAATAAGGAGAGTGAGTTTGTGGAATTTCCAAGAGATAGGTATCTTAAGCAGCATGTGATTGAAGTAACTAGAGGCTTTAATGTTTTGGATTTGGTGATAACTTCACAAGATGTAGTTGTTAATGAAATGTTGACACTGCTGCCGTTGGTGAGAGAGTGATCATGAGATACTTGTTTGGGAAGTGATGAAACAACAAAAGGACACTGCCAAAAATGGATACATAGAAGCATAAAGTAGGTGATTATAGGAAGCTCTTTAGTCAGCATCGGTACTTTGGGTAGATGAGCAGAGCGAAAAAGATATTAATAATGCATGGAAACTCACAAGGCAGTATCTGACAAAAGCAGTGTATGACTGCATACCAAGGATTAAGCAAGTAAATAGAGTAGGAGTAAAATGGATGAACAGTGAAATCAAGCAAGCTATGCTGGAAAAGAAAATGTTATGGAGGAGGTACAAGACAGTTGGTGATCAGATCCATGAAGAGTATAAAGTGCAGGCTAGAAAGATGACAAGCATGGTAAAGGAAAAAAAGGTGCAGTGTGAGAGGAGATTGGCTGGTCAGGCTAAAGTTAACTCAAGGGAATTTTTCTGTTACATGGCAAGCAAGAGGAAGAATAATTATGGCAGACTAACAGCTGCAAAGGATATAGTGGAATTATTGAACGAGCACTTTATCAGCTTATGTCATACTTGTATGAATGATCCAGTGCAATATACGGTATAGAAGAGAGGCAAGTATTAAAAGAATTGGAAGTGAAACAAACAGAGGTATGTTAGATGTGAATAAGGCTGTGGGAATGGATGACACATATCACCACATATCCTTAAGGAATGTGCACCATAGTTAGCTATGCCCTTGACATGGATGTTTGATGAAAGTCTTGCAGTGGGTAGGGTTCCTAAGGAGTGGAAAGAAGGCAAAATAGTACCACTCCACAAGCATGGTTCTAAGACAGACGTCTCCAACCAGTCTGTATAACTGTGGTTGTGGTCAAAGTGTTGGAGAGATTGGTAAGGAATAGAATACAGAATTGGGTTGATGGACATAGCATTTTTTTATGATGGCCAGCATGGATTTGTAGAGGGTAGGTCCTGTTTTAGTAATTTACCTGCATTTTATGATAAGGTGACAAGTATGTTAGATAAGGGAGAATCACATGCACTGCTATTCTTAGACTTTGCAAAAACTTTTGATAGATTACCACATGATAAGTTGATGTACAAGCTGCAGAGGATAGGAATAGATAGTATATTGGTTAGATGGATCAGAGTTTGGCTCTCTGAATGATACCAGCAAATTGTGTACGATGGAGCAGTGTCTCAAAAAAGAAAGGTAACCAGTGGTGTACCAGAGGGTTCTGTTCTTGGGTCCTTGCACTTTAACTTGTATGTAAATGATATGATGTTTACTGACTGAGAATCTTCAGTTTATTTGCAGATGATGCAAAGTTGGGAAGAATTATAAGTTGCACTGCTGATGTTGAATCCCTTTGGAAGATTTGAATAGACTTTTTACTTGGACAAAAGAGTGGGGTTGTAGTTTTAATATCAGTAAGTGCAAGGTGTTGTATTTTGGAGTGCAGAAATATAAGGCTGTGTACTATATCGATGATGCCATACTGCAAGAAGTGGATGAGATTAGAAATTTGGGAGTGATGGTTGACAGTCGACTAAAGTGTAGAGAGCATATTGCTAGTGTTACAAAGGTTACACATCGTAGTTCTGCTATGATAAGAAGTACTCTAACATGCAAGAATAAGGAAGTGGTTGTGCCACTGTAAAGGCACTGGTCAGACCACACTTGGACTATTGTGCTCAAATCTGGTCTCCTGGGTTTTCAATGTGATGTGGAGGCATTGAAAAGGGTCCAGAGACGAGTGACCAAGACGATATCAGGAGTTTGGAATGCTGACTATGGAGAGAGGTTGAAGAAATGTGGATTGCAGAGTTTGGTGGATAAGAGGAAGAGAGGTGATATGATAGAGATGTTTAAGTTAGTGAGAAGATTTCATCAGATTAATCCAGAGGGGGATTATAAAAAGAGTAGAAGGTGAGAGGGGAAGAACTAGAGGTCATTCCTGGAAGTTATGTAAAAGTGTGGTGAAGAAAGGGTTTGAGGAGTAGATTTTTTACATGGAGAATTGTCAGTGAATGGAATGCATTACCAGAATATGTTGTTAATGCAAGGAGTGTTAGGAGAATAAAATAGTGCCATTGCATAACGGTGGTAATAGAATAGAAGTATCAAGCTGTAGGTGAGTTTGTATTTCTTTTGTAATTGTTAAGATTTTGGAGAAATTAGTAAGAGATCATATATAGCATTGGACAGATGAGGGTAATGTTATCTGTGAGGGTCAGCGTGGATTAGTTAAGGGGCATGCTTATCAGTAATCTATTTGCCCTTTACAATTAAGTAACAACAGCAATGGATGAGGGAAAGGCATATACCGCCATTTGGGGGGGGGGGATTTTACAAATGCATTTGACAGGGTACCACATGGCAAGTTGATATTTAAGTTACAGCATATGGGTTTAGATGTCCGGTTAATGAACTGGATTGGCTGTCTGTTAGATATCAGAGTCGTGTATGTGGGAGTAGTATCAAGGAAGTAGAAGTTACAAGTGGGATTCCACAGGCTCAGTACTGGGAACCTATATTGTTTAACCTGTACATCAATTATATTGTCATTGGACTGCAAGGAGTATTCATTTGTTTGCAGATGATGTGAAGTTGGGAAGGGTTATTAGTAATAGTGCAGATATGGTAGCCCTTCAGGAGGATTTGAATAAGCTGGATAGATGGGCAAATGGGTGTCAGTTTAATTTAATTAAATATATTTTGAAATTTGAGATCCATTAATAGGCAGCTGCATACTTTGTTGGTGAAACTGTACCAGAGTAAGTGAAGATGAAAACTTTGAAGGATGATGATTGATAAAAACTTCAAGTTTACATATTGCATGGTAAAGGTAACCTAAATTGTTGCAATACTGAGAAGAACACTGACCAGCAGAGTTAGTAGAGTGGTGATTCCAGACCACATCTGAAGGATTATGCTCAGACAGATTTGGTCACTAGGATTTGAGAGGAATAAATTAACCCTTGGAAAAGATGCAGAGAAGGATAGCAAAAATGATATCAGGACTGTACAATGTTAGTTATGAGAACATGTGGACTGCAAAGTTTGGTAGATTAAAGGAGATATGATTCAGACATTTAAACTGGTGAGAGGTGGTTAAAGAGTTGATGGTGGGGAATTCTTTCATATGATAGAACAAAGTGCCAACTCAGGAGGTTACAAATGGAAGTGGTAAGCAAGAGGGTGTAGAGTGGGTTTTTTTTATATACATGAATGGTTAGATCATGGAATGCATGAATGGTGAATGACTTTGAAGTGGTAAAATAAACTATTGTCTAGGATGCATATGCCATGATGAGTTGTGAGGCTGCATGGAGGTCAAGAATAATAATAACTCCTTTGTCCAACATGAATTGCAGGTATACCAATAACAGTAACCTCCACACACATAACTTTGAACTTTTCTTGAGGAATAATATCACAGTGGGCCCTCATCAATGTTTCTAACAAGGAAATCGGCTCTGAATTAAAAGATCAAGTAGCGACAGCCATAACAAGAATTTTCATACATAAGGATGGTATCCTGGTGCTAGAAATATTTTCCTGACATTGAATATCCCGATTCTCCCCAATCAGTGCAATAGGATATTTCAATTGTCCTGTTAGTCTCTATATCTATGTGCTCCTTTGAATTTTATTAATATTGTCATGCTAAGTCAGTGGTGTAGCTAGAGCTTTTGCCACCCGGGGTGGTCCCTGAGCTTGCCGGCCCTCTCAATACACACCAAAAATCAAAACGACGTTTATGGAAATAAATTAAAGCACTATGTCGATTTTTGAAGTAAAACTTTAATTTCAACATTCTAAAATGTTATTTTTCTTGCTTTTCTGAAAGCAAAATCGTCGATTACATTGGCGAAGTCTATTTCATAGTAATGTAGATAATTCTTAATCAATTTTATTTAGAAAAACTCCTCTCACAATTAGCAACACTTACAGCAATGTGAGGAAAATTTGCAGTAGTATTACAATATTTGAGAATGAGGTCTCGAGACTGTATTTTAGAATTTACTGAAAAAGTTTAAAAAGGTTCCAAGTGTCACCCAGGGCAGACTGCCCCCTCTGCCCCTCCCTGGCTATGCCTCTGTGCTAAGTCTGTCTGTTGCAGCTCTTCTGTACTCCATGTAGCAGTAAAGAGCATGAAAATAATGAATAAGTGCAAAGTATCCAAATGCACTAATTGTGAGGTGGAAGGAAGAAAAGAAGATTCAAAAGATCAAGACTGAGCAGAGTCTAGTGGAAAACCCTTCTTAAGTTAAGGCTGAGAAATATAGTGTCAGAAGAAAAAAAATTAACATATATATTTCACACCTCACAATTACATCATCCCTGAGCAGTATCGTTTATTCACATTCTCCATGCGAAATTACAGAAAGATGCAAATATGACCTTATCTGAAAATACACCAAAAAAAAATAAAAAATTATTACCATATCAAAACCTGCTAGTTAGAAAACAAGACTGTGCACCCCAAAGAACATGCCTCCAGATATGTTAATAGATGAGATGGATGTCTCCATTCCACCACCACCACCAGAGTAAAATAAAACCATTATACTACCGATTTCCTAGATAGCAGAATTTTCCCCAAAAAATAAATAATGAAATTATTGCTACAATGGAATTGCCCTGGATTACCAGAATACAAACAAAATAAAGTCCTCCGACAGAAGTATAAGCCTGCATGCTGGCTACAGGAGACATGCTTAATACCATGCTGTAGAATGTCACCATCATTGATAAGAATAGGATAGGGTGCAGGCCTGACCACAGAACAGTTGTCACCCTTCTGGACAGCTGCATCCCATTCTAACACGTTCCTGTCAATACTAATTGCATACTATAATAGATGCAGCATACTGTAATAAGAGATCCTACTGAGAGGATATCTTATTTTAGTATGCTGCATCTATTTACTACCCATTGCAAATATCTCCTGAGATGACCCTTCACAATCTCATACTGCAGTTGTCTCCCTCTTGTAATGGGGGATTTAAATGAGCACAATGCTCTGCAGGTTAGTGCCCATACTAATATCAGGGAGTGCTGTAGAGTGTATACTCAACAACAGTCTCTTTCTTTAACACAGGAAGCCATAACCTCTTTCTTCTATTTAAGTGGGAACTCAATGACAACTTACAAGGGAGTGATCATTTCCCCATGGTATCCACCCTTTTACATGGACAGCCATGTACTCTCAACTAGAATAGGGAGAAAGAGCAAGCTGACTGGTTCACCTTTTTCTCCTAATTAGAATTCTGCACTAGTCACCCTATCTCCTATCAGTGAATCATGTTACAGAGTGACATAGAAGCTATCATTGGCTATTTGGCAATAGACATATTATTCAAAACTCCTGTTTTATTCTATTTAGTGCATTTACTAATATATTTTTAGATGTACTGCTCATTTAAGATGTCTTTAAAAATGGTGCTAAAAACCCATCAGTGTCAAACATAACATAAATGCTGGAGATAGAACTTTTGTCCAGCTGAGCAGAAGCATTACAACATCAATGCTGATGATATAAATTGGCACATGAAATTTCCAGATTAACACAGATTGTCAGAAAAAATCAACAAATGTTTAAAAAAATTCAGACAGGATAAGAAAAATAAGAGGCAAAAAGTGCAGAAGTTGCTAAGATAACAGTGAATAATAATAAGGTAAGTCAGTTGGAATGTAAGAAAAAAAAAGTGATATGATACAGTAATTTGCATATTAAGTTTCTGCTTGACAACATTTGAGAGTCACTCTCAAATGAGTGACTTGAGAGTCATTCATTTGAGCTTCCTGGAAGCCAAAATTATAGATGTGATGAATGGAATAAAGATACAAAAAAGAAAAGTAAAAGAGACAGTAATACTTATTATTATTATTACCACCCCAAGACCTCATGGAGTCAAATACTCATCTGGGAGATCCTTTCTTTTAGGCTTGCACTGTTGATGTATAATTTTTTTTTTTTTTTTTTTCACCAGAGGTCAGGCCAACAATTGTGGTAGCGGTTAGTCAGTGTCTTTAACGAACCAGTATGATTGTAGTATAGCTTGTTTCTTGTGTATATTTGTACGCTCCAGAAGATGACCTTGACATAAAGGTCGAAACGTCGAATTGTAAAATTTTAGTAATATTAAACTAAAGTTTTTATTCAAACACGGTAGTTGTCTCCATAATTTCCAAAAATGCATCTGGGAGATCCTTTTATCACACACACACAGTTCATCATACCGTGCCTTGAACGCATTCAACTCCTTGCAGACACCACACTCTGAGGCAAGGCATTCCAATCATTTACAACTCTGCACGAAAAAAACAATCTCACTCCCCTACTCACACCCTCTTTATACAGTTTCCAGGGATGACTTCTGGTTCTCCCCCGATCTCCTACTATTTTCTGTAGAACTCCAGCATTGATCCTATAACAACCTCTTACCAACTTGTAGGTCTCTATCATATCTCCCTTCTTCCTCCTATCCACCAGACTCTGCAAATTACATCTTCTCAATCTTTCCTCATACTCGACATTCCAGAGCCAGAAACTACCTTAGTCGTCACCGTTGGACCCTTTCCAACATCTCTTCATCCTTCTGAAAACCAGGTGACCAAATCTGGGCACAACAGTCCATGTGTGGCCTAGTCAAAGCCTTATACAACAGAACAAGAATCTCCCTACTTCTACACGTCAGTGTCCTTCGCATCATTCCCAGAAGCCTTTGTGTTGTCTTCACAATTTTGGCTATGTGTCCCCTAAATTTCAGATCCTTATCCATTATCAACCCCAGATCTTTTATTTCTTCCACCTCCAACAATATATCCTCACCAAGCATAAATTCTGCATCCCATCTTTGTTTTCCAAATTTTAAAACCTTACATTTTGCAACATTGAACTCTCACATCCCCATTTCCATGCCCAATCACTCAATTTATTCAAGTCTTCTTGTAAGGCCACAACATCTTCACTACTCTTCATGGTTTGTCCCAACTTTGCATCATCTGCAAACAACTGAATATCCCCATCCAAATCTTCACCAACATCATTAATATACAAGTCAAACAGTAATGGCCCTAAAACAGACCCCTGAGGCACTCCACTAGTGAGTGTCCCTTTCCTGGATATCACTCCCCCATACACAACTTGTTGATACCTATCAGATAGCCAGTCTCCAATCCAATGCCCTAATCTAATATCCAACCCCATCTGCTCTAGTTTGACTATCAATTTATCATGAGGTACTCTATCAAAAGCCTTTGTGAAATCTAAGTATATTACTGCGTATTCTTCTCCTCTGTCCAAGGAAGCAGTCACTCTATTGTAATAAGTAAGTAGATTACTAAAACTCCCTTTAGGAAATCCATGCTGTCCATCAAAGATAATACAATTACTTGTGGAATCTAATAATTTAAGTAGCAATAAATACATACAATATGAGAAGCCAGTGATCATTTCAAGTCAGTGAAGAGGAAGGGTAGGGGATACTACTAATGATACTATATAAAAAAGTGAAAACTGTTTTGTCTATTGCTGAGATATAATAACTACTGCATTAAGAAGGAGGGCTGTGATAGCAAATTCAATGTGCAGGCTGGGTAGAAGAAACCAATGTGAGTTTTTAGATCTGTGAAATGAGATAGCAGAAAAGTCTTGTATAAAGAGACATGGCCTACACTTAAATAGATTTGATATCAGGAGCCTGGAGAAATTATTTATTGGGATGAAACCTAATGCAGAGAGTTAGAGGGAGGAATAGTGAGAATTTGGATGCAAGTTCAGCTAAGGCATTCAAACATATGTTATGAATGTTGCTGTACATGGCTATGAACCTGGTGAAGGAATTGGCCTATGTACTTTTAATTCTGGCTTTTTTTATTCTGTGGGCTTGAGAATAAGAAAGAGAAAGTTGACCAGCTCGTATGGGAAACCATGACTTTGATGATCTTTCATTATTTCAACAACCTCATCTGCTTCTACCACAAGGATGTCATCTGCATTTGGTAAATTATTCTTTCACATTAATTCTTTCCTCTGCATGTAGCACAACAATAAGACTGTAGATGTAAGTATACAAAAAAGCCAGGAGGTAATTTGTTATGTCTATACACGAATTTCAAGATCAAAGGGATGTTCATTTGCCTCAGTGAATACCATTTTTTTTTTAGCCTAAGAGTTATGACATTAGTGAAACCTACTTCTTGGAGTCAGATGTCAAGGGTATGGTATTTTTTGGAAAGACAGAAGAGATTGAAGAGAAAGGAGAGGGGATACTACTAATGATACCAGATGATCTGACAACAGAGTTACTCATGAAAGCAATAATAATGTCCGAATTAGTAGTGAGTTCAGAGCTATCTGGTGTGAAGTGGAAGATTAACAGGATGAATATATATGGTGGATGTTGCCACCATATGAAGGAACCTGGGTCAAAGAGTGGTAGATTTGATTATAGCATCAAGAGGGGCATCAGTTAGGATGTGACTGTTCTGCTACCAGTTGATAACAGTGATCATGCCATATTCACCTGGATAGTAGCTAAGTATATGAATGTTCTATCTGAGAGAAGGGGGGGGGAATATGCCAAATTTAAGGTTACCAGACTGAAATTCGCTTGACTGCATAGCTTGGGTGACTATTTTTTTCTCACCCGAATCTGGAACATAAAACTTTTCTGATAACCACCACCACAAAACCTCAACCCATTTCATGTCTATTTCCATTTTATTGTCAATCAATTCCTGAATTACCCTCTGTCCAAAAAGAAACCGAACGTTTGATAGAAAATAAAACACAGGCCAATTATAATTATTCAAATCATTTATTTCAATCAATATACTCTCCCTCAGCTTCGAAACAGCGTTTGTCACGGTCAAGTCGTTAAATTAGCTTTTCATATCGGTTTTTGAGATACTCTTGAGGGTCGTGGATACTCCCGCTTGAACGTTTTCAATGGTGTCGTATCGCTTTCCTTTCATCGGCAAATGAAGTCGGGGGGAAAGAGAAAGAAGTCACAGGGTGCTAAATCAGGTGAATACGAGTGATCCAACACACAAACTTGGGTTTTTGTTTAAAAACTGTCTCACAGTGTTCGACCGATGAGATAGTGCATTATTGTGCAAGCAAAAGTGACCAGCTGCTTGCATCACGATATTCATGCCGTACGCGACGAATTCTCGCTATCAATCGCTTCAATACTTCGAGATAAAACTCACCATTGACCGTTTGGCCAGGCGGAACGAATTCTTTATGGATAATGCCCTTAGAATCGTAGAAACAAATCAGCATTGTCTTTACTTTTGACTTCTCCAAGCGACTTTTTTTTCGGATGCCTCTCTTCTAGTGGTCTCCACTCAGCACTCTGGGGCTTTGTTTAGGGCTCATACTCAAAACACCACGTTTCGTCATGAGCGGTTTTAATGGGATCCTTGCAGTTTTCAATTCGATACATTTTTTGGTCGTCGGTCTTTTGTGGAACAAATTGCGAATTCAATTTACAAAAGCCCAAATTCTCAGTCAAAATGTTGTGCACGGTTGATTTTGGAATCACCAATTCATCTTCAATGAATCTCACGGACGATTTTGGGTTTTCTTTGATGAAATCACGCATTTTTTGGATGTTAACTTCGCTAAGTCCAGTTTTTGGACGGCCCGGCTTTTCGTCGTCCACAAGAGTCTCCCGATCACTTTGAAATCGCTTAAACCACTCGTTAACTTGAGCACAGGATAAGCATTCATCACCGTATGTTTCTTGAAGCATTTGATGCGTTTTGGTAAAACTTTTACCAAGTTTAACACAAAAGTCAATCGCAGCTCTCTGTTTGAAGCTCATTTTCCGACCGTTCGTCAAAACACACTGTAACACACTATAACTCGGCTTCTAATGAAGATTGTCGCTTTCGACAACAAAAAGATACAACAGGTAGCATCACTAGTTTCTTCAATTTTCGAAAAGTTCGGTTTCTTTTTGAACAGAGGGTGTATTTTTCAGCTGATACATCTTTTCAAGTATGAAATGTCATCGAATAACTCACTGTCAGACAACTCTGTTTTGTCAAAATTACTGTACATTAACCTGGCTTCACCAGGTTAATGTACAGTAATCCATCTGAAGTGCTTCATCTCATCAAGATGCTTTCTCCATTGTTCCAAATATGACATGAAGTTCGTGTAGAAGTTCAAAATTTGTTCAACAAACCAGTCCTTTTGTATACAGTTATAAATTTACAAATGCTGGTGTTGATGAAATCAATGAAATCAATTTAATGATTCTACCAACCTTAAATTGCAAAAAATTTAAGGCTGGTGGAACAAATTTGCTAGCAATTTCCTTATATTTAAAGTTTAGTTGATTAACTGTGCTAGTAACAACACGAATGTAATTAAAACATTTTCATAATACTATTCTCCTTTCAAATAATATTGCCACCAATAGGTAACGACCACTTAATTCAAAAGGTCGAATTATATTTGTAAACACTATAATCATAAACACTGCTTTCAGCACATGCTAGTGAACCGAGAGGTAGGAACAGTGCTGTAATTTTTGCACGGGATTATATATACAGGGTGTTTCAGGAGAAGTGGTAGTTTTGATTATTCTGAGTAAAAAAGTTTATATTAATAAACATGTGTCCAATTGCCAATAAATGCAGAGATACAGCTCTTTGAAACTGACATGTAAAATGCTATTAGGAGAGATATTAAAGAACAATGAATGACTTATTATTATATGGGCATCTTCGTGGAGTCCGAAAATTCATCGCGGGAGACCCAAACTATCCACACAATCTATCATACCTTGAATAACAGACAAAACACCCACAACTACTATGGCAACCCATTTCACTCATTCACTGCTCTCCAAGCAAAAAAAAATCTAGTCCTCACATCCCCTACTAATCACACCTTTATTCAACTTCCAGGAATGACCCCCCGTTGTTCTGGTCCCTCTAACCAAGTGCTGAAACATTTCCCCTGCATCAATTCTATAAAACCCTTTAAGCAGCTTAAATGTTTCTATCATATCCCATTTTTCTCCTATCAACCAACTTCTGCAATCCACACCCTCAATCTATCCTCATAGGGAATATTCCATAGGTCACTAGCCTCTGAATCCTCTCTACCGCTTCCTCATCCCCAAGAAACCCAGGGAACCAGACGAGCACAGTAATTCACATGTGGGCATATCAAGGCCTTATAAAGATGAATAAAAACTTCCTTATTTCTACATGCCAATGTATTCTTCATGAGCCAATTAATCTTATGGGTTACCTTAGCAATATGTCCGCTAATCTTTAACTCACTGTCTACCACTACCTCTAGCTTCATCTATTTCCTGGAGTACAGTTTCATCAATGTGATACATGGCTTGTAATCTATTTTTCCCAAAATGTATAACTTTACCTTTCTCCACTTTAAACTGATACCCATTACCTTTTGCCCATCTTCTTCTTCTTTTCAGCCATTTTCTGTCCACTTCTGGGTGGTCTCCTCCAGTTCTTTCCACCTTTCTCTGTTCTTGTCAATGGTTCACCAATTTTTCCGAACAAAATTTGAAGAGTTCATCACTCCATTTTCTTTTAGGACGTCCTCAGCCTAGTTTTCCTTCTTTTGGAATCTAGTTCGTTACTATAGTGATCCATCGCTCATCTTTTCTTCTGGATAGATGTCTAGTCCATTTCCATTTTAGTTGCTGATGATATCAGAGATGTGAGTCTGGCTTCTTATCCAAGTGTTTTGCTTCTTATCTTTTAATGTGATGCCTAGCATCAGCCTATCCAATTTTCTTTCAGTTATTGTTAGTTTATTTGTCAGAGACCAAGTTTCACAACCATATGTGATCATTGGAAGTATACAATGGTTAAATGTCTCCCTTTTTAAACAGTGGGACATTGTTTTGAAAAATGCTTTTCAATTTTCTGAATGCACCCAAGGCAAGTTGAACTCTCCTGTTTATTTCTTTTTGGAGTCTACAGTTTAGATCAATGAGATGACTTAAATATGTATATGAAGAGACTCTTTCCAAGAAATTTTTTTCTATTATGTTTATTGGTGTTACAAAATGATTAAACATGATTTAATTTTTTTCTCTGTTTATTTTTAGACCGACTTTTCTGCTTTCATGATATGTCTTCTATCATTATATTAAGGTCTTCTGGAGTGTTTGCAAAAATTATGATATCATCTGCATATATTAGGTGTGTTAAGTTTCTGTTATTAATTTTTAAGCTAAGGTTTGTCCAGTTTATATTAATAAATATTTCTTGAAGGAATGCTGTAAATATTTTGGGTGATAGAGAGAGTCTCCTTGTCGGACACTTTTTTCAAATGATATTTTATTGCTACTCGTGTGAAGTTATTGTTGCTGTTGCAGTGTGGTATATTTCCTGGAGGAGGTCCATATATTCTCCAGAAACTCCCTGATTCTGGAGTGCTTTGATTATTGAATAAGTTTTGATGGAATCAAATGCTTTTTCATAATCAATAAAGGCTAAACAGAGAGGCAATTGGTTTTCTTCTGCTTTTTCTATTATTTGTTTTACTGCATGAATATGATGAATTGTGTAAAAACCTTTACGGAATCTTGTTTGCTCTACTGGTTGATTTGAGTCTAGAAGAGGAGTTAAGCTGTTTGTTATTACTTTTGTGAGAATTTTGTACAGATTGGTCTATAGTTCTTTACTTTTTTGTCTCCTTTTTTAAATAACAGTATCAGAGTAGCATTTTTCCAGTTTTCTGTAAAAATTATTTTTGCCCATACTGACAGCCTATTTAAATCTTCCTGCAAGCTCTCCACATTGCTTTAATTAATTATTACACTACCTAATTTCGCATCATCAGCAAACAACTAAATATTTCCTATATCATTTATGTACAAATTAAACAGTAACGATCCTAGCACTGAACCTTGTGGCACACCACCAGTCACCTGTTTTCACCTTGATTCTTCCCCTACATTTTGATACCCTCTTATTCACTTAACCAGTGTCATGTCCATCCCCTATTTGTTCTAATTTGCGTAACAGAGTTCCAAGCAATATTCTGTCAAATGCCTTTGCAAAATCATCATGTAGCCATTTCCTTTATCCAACTCAGCTGTTTCTCTATTATAAAAAAGTTAGTAAGTTACTGAGGCATGACTGACCTTTCACAAAGCCATGTTGACCCGCATACAGTATCATATTTTTTATCTACCCGTGCCTGAATTCTCTTTTTGACTAAAATTTCTAGTACTTTTACCATCATGCCTGAGATACTGATTGGTCTGCAATTTGCTACTGGAGTCTTAGAACCTCCCTTATATAAATGAATTATTTTGTCCTCTTTCCACTTTCTTGGAACTCTACCAGAGCTGAGACTTAAATTAAAAGCCTAGTCAGAGACATAGCCAGTTCCCTTGATGATAGTCCATAGCTGTATTTACATTAATATTCTGCAATATCCTAAGAGCCTCCAATTTAAACACCTCTGTTCCCACATTAGTGTCTGTCACATAGGTTAAAGTAGTAACTTCACACTAGGATGATATACCCTTGCAAAGTGGTTACTCAGTAACTCAACTATTTCATCCACTTTTGTACTAGAGTAACCGTAATGAGTGACCATCATCACTCATTACGGTTACTCTGCTATAGTCTTTCTTCCTCTTACTTGCCACATAATGAAAGAACTCTTTGGGATTTCCTTTGGCCTGCTTGGCTAGATTCTTCTCATAATCTGATTTCGCCTCGCTTGCCATGGTGGTCACCTTTCTTGCCTGAGTCTTGTACTGTTCATGAGTTTACTGGTCCCCTTTCTCTTCATATACCTTCCACAGCATTTTCTTCTTCTGCTCATGCTTAATGATATCACTCGTCCATCTAACTCCTACCCGATTAACCCTCCTTACCCTAGGTATACAACTTAATATTGCTTCCTCCAGATCAGTGCTTCCCAAACTTATGAATGTAAAGGCCCCCTTTGGAAAAATTAAAATATTTCACGGCCCCCATCGAAAAAAATAATTCGTAATACAGACATATATGATTATAATATTTATTGTATTTATATTCAATACAAAACATTGACAGCGAATATTGCAGAAATCAAATGCAAATATTATATTTTTAGCATCCTACATACACATTTGACATGGCACATCATCTTATATTTTTATATACCGGGTGATTATAAAATAACGTCAAGTGTTCAGAGCCCTCTAGCGAGTAATGTATTGGACGAAACACACCAATATACGGTAGACGTACACAGTGGAACATGGGGATTCAATTTAACGGGAAAAAAATAGTACCAAAAGTCGCCAACAGGGGAATTTTGGCGCTGTTTACCGAGTAAAATGAATTAATTTGCATTATCGCGTTTCTTGTGAGCGATCATGCAATAAAAGTAAAGCCTGTGAGATTTCTTATCATTCGTAGACGAACTGCTTTTCGATCCCTCTTACCTTACATGCGCGTGCTTTGTTAGTCAAACTCTATTATCAGAGGAACAATAATGCCAGTGCTTGTCTTCGTGATTTTCGGCGTATGAAAAATTTAGAAAAGGACCGATTAGCGTAACACACTTACGAAAACTGATTCGGCGATTTGAAACTACTGGAACTCTAGAAGTGCAGGTAGGCAGGGGACACAAACCAATCAATCACCAACAAGTTGAACAAGTTGCAACTGCTATTGTGGAACAGGAGATGACGAATGTGCAGGGTACCAGCAGTGCACGAGCAATATCCCGCAAACGGATATCGCATACACAACGGTGTGGAAAATCCTACATCAGATGTTGAAGTTTTACCCCTATGAAATCAGTCATGTTCAAAAATTGCGCCCTGGTGATGCGACCACACGAATCGACTTATCTTTGAGATTCTTAGCATGCAATGGAAGTGGATGATGCATGGCCGTGGCATATTTCATGGAGTGACGAAGCGTACTTTTATTTGAACGGCGATATTAACACAAGCAACTGTCGTATTTGGGCTGCAACTAATCCGCACGTGTGTCTGCAGATGCATATCCACTCGCCCAAAGTCACGGTGTGGTGCGGATTTATGGCATCTTTTATCATCGGTCCATATTTTTACGAAGAAAATCGCCAAAATGGACCAGTGACCTCTTCCGTCAATGCTAACAGGTATGCCAATATGCTACAGAACTTTGTGGTTCCACAACTGCACCAAGGAGGATGTCTCGATTCGACCATCTTCATGCAGGATGGTGCACCACCCCACATCGGACTTCAGGTACAGCGTGTTTTGCGACAACATTTCTCTGACAAAAGAATCATTAGTCGTGCATTTCCCACGCCATGGCCACCGAGATCGCCTGATCTCAATCTTGTGACTTTTGGCCGTGGGATTTCTTAAAAGCATTATATATCAAGGACATGTACCCGATATTCCAACTTTGAAAGATCGAATAACGTTACACGTGAGAAAAATCAATTCCGACATGTTGCGAGCCACTGTGGAAAATGTCGTGCACCGTGTGCAGTTCCTGGAACATCAGAATGGTGGTCATATTGAACCTCATTTGTAATTAACAATAAACGTCATGAAATTGATGTGTGCTGTCTCTCATTTGCCATTTAGTCATTCATTAGTCACACCTACTAAAATTAATTTGATTGCGCCAAAATTTCCCCTGTTGGCGACTTTTGGTATTTTTTTCCCGTTAAATCGAATCCCCATGTTCCACTGTGTATGTCTACCGAATATTGGTGTGTTTCGTCCAATACATTACTCGCTAGAGGGCTCTGAACACTTGACGATATTTCATAATCACCCGGTATATAGATAGATATATTGTTATTGTACATTTGCAGTACAAGCACATGAAATGTAAAAGGATTAGTAATAAACAAAGTAAGAATTAAAAACATAAAAGAAGTTTAATAACAATTTAATGTGATGGATGTGTTTCGATACTGCTACACAAAAGAAATCAATATCAGGTGAAATATTTGAAAATTTCTGAACCAACACCAATGTGTGATTTTTTCCATTAAATATAAAAAATAAAAATTAAATACGTTTCTTTTAAGATAAAAAATATCTACTTAGTCTTAAAACATTTTAAATTTGTTTTCATTATTTCACTAACCCCTCAACAAAACTAACGGTCCCCAAAGGGGCCGTGGTCCAGTTTGGGAAGCGCTGATCTAGATGATCCTTAACTATATTCCACAATGAACTGATCTCCAGCTATTTCCAAAGGCAAGGATCCAATTTAAAAAAAAAAAAAAACTCCTAATTGCTCTTACTAGCTGTTTCTGCAAGATTCTTAAAAAATTCTTAACTATCATATTTTATGGTTTCTAGAGTATAATAACCATTTGTCAAAGACTGTCTTTGCCTCTAAAAACATCATTCGCTATTTGATCATAAACGAGTAACTGTATAACTGAAAACGCTGATTAAAGATTTCCTTAAAAGAGTACCTCGTTTCAGTTTTCTCTGGCATGGAAGAAACATATGACAGAGCTTGTAGGTTCAGCATGCTGAAAGACCCATAGACTTGTGGTCTTTAAAAGTTTCCCCTCTTTTGATCAAAAACTTCGATAAAATCGTTCAAATCGATTTGGGAACTGCTCTTTCCCAATTTTTTTCTCAGAGGATAAACAAATAACAAAACAAGTGTCATGCTATTTGTTGTCAAAGTAAAGTTGATAACGGTACAACTGTCTCCTACCATAAGCAATGTACTCTGTGTAGATGACTTTGCCATATTTTGCGATTTCTCGAATGTCTGATCTGTGTTAGAGAAAAACAATTACAGCAAGCCACACACCACCTTTCTATCTTGGCACATGCAAATGAGTTCAGGTTTCCTCCTCAAAATACATTGTATATTTGTGCGTGTTGTGCAGTTTTGCTTGGAAACCTAGCCTCCATCTAGACCCAGAGCTAAGCCTAGGACCAACGAAAATCCCACTTGTGATAGTAAAAAATATTCTTGTACTCATTCAATGCAGAATTAACATGCCTATCCCATAAATGTCAGTTGTTGGATAAATGCCAGAGAGCAAAGAAGACTGTTTTCCGTCTTCTTTTGGGGGGGGGGGGGGGAATTAATGCTATTTGCTCTGTCTTTAGCGAGGACTTATCTGATCAAGACTCGATTATGGGTCCCAAGTCTATGCTTCTTCCAGAGAGTGAGAGAGATCATATATAACTTAAGTGGTTGGATGCTACCACCATCCAGCATTTAGAAGCGCAACCTAAACATCCTTTTTCCTAGTTACTACGATGAAGCATATGAACCACCGACCTCATTTCTACAACTTTCTTGCAATATGCATCCTAAATGAAAGTCTTGAGAGATCATACCACATGGAGAAATATTTTTTATCCATGTTCGGTAAACTTATATAACACCCGACAGATTATCATATGTCACTTGGACGACTACATAAAAGAACACGCTCTAGACAGTACTGCAGATAATATTGCCCAAAGGTCTCATAACGTGCTGCCATCTTTGAACAGCTGAATTGCATCATGCAGCTTCATTCTGTTCAAGTTAGGGAAACATTGCTTCCCCCCTCTCCTCTATCTACTAGCAACTCTTTCAAACACACACAGAGGAATACTCTGATTTTGTGCTGATCTATACAGTAGATCAAAATCAGTCTTTAGTGGAGTATGCTGCTGTCTTCTCAAACAGCATAACATGCAATTGGTATATTCCCATCCAGTTCTTTTTCCTCTGTCTCTCTCGTATCCAACATCTTATTAAATCCGTTGGCTTTGCTTGGACGTTCACCTTTGTTAGATCCCAGGCCACATCGAGATCAAAGGAAACAAGGCGATAGATACTGCAGCCAGGTCAGCTTCTTCCTTAAAATACCATCACTTGCCAGTCCCCTATATAGATTATACAGGTAAATTATAAGACAAAATTTAATATCAGTGGCAGGCATCACGGCATAGAGAGAAAACAACAAGCGATTGCAGATAAAATCTGAAATTAAACGATGGCAGTCCAATCTGACAGGGTTCGTTGTTCTTGCTCAGCTCTGCATATTCATCCACACACTTATTTTTAGTGAGAAGTGATGAAGACTGCAGTCATTACTTAATTTTCATAACAAATCAACTTTTATACACAATATGATGATATTATCATCAGAACTTATACACCATTATACACATTTTAATCCATTCTGAACTTTGACTCGGCACTTTAATAGCCTCAACTATTAGTGAGGCTATAAAGTGTCGTTCTTCGCATCATAAGAAGGTTTCAGTACTTTTCACCAGACGTAAAGCAGAACCGAACACAAGCATACAAATGTTTGGAAAAAATCATCCCTTGGCACACCTCTACCAAATATCTAGAAGTTCATCTTGATAAACGCCTAAATTTCAAGACACACATAAATGGTATCTCTACTAAAGCAAGTCACGCAACAGCACAGTTATATATTTACTTTTAAATAGGAAGAGCTTCCTAAACATAAATAACAAAATTCTCCTCTATAAATCAGTGATAAGACCACACCTCACTTACGCATCACCAATCTGGGGACACACAACTAAAAGCAATATCAACAGACTACAGACGATCCGGAACAAATGCCTAAGAATGGCATTTAATGCCCCTTGGTTCATGAGAAAACTCCAGTTACACCAAGAAGCCAACCTTCCAGATATCAAGACCTACATAATAGGCATTGCAGAAAAGTTCTTCGAAGTCACAGATAATCACCCAAATCAGCTAATTCAACAGGCAGCAGACTACAAACCCTCAGATCATTTCAAACATAAAAAACCGAAATCCTCCATCGCAAGAGAAAGCTAATACAGCTTACAATGCTCGCGATGAGGGTAATTTACCCACAGTAATCCTCTCATACGCAAGCTAAAATCAGATGAAGGGATAAAGAGTCAAGGACTCGGTCCATCTTCCAAAGAAGTTCGAAATTCCATAAGCAGGTTTCACACCAAGCTTTTCAATTAAAGATCATCATTACCACTGAGTTCTAGATGCTTTTAAAAATTCCATACGTTATTACTAATTGGCTGTTCCTTTAACACGTCCAGAGACATGAAACAATAACATATCGAAATACACCACCCACTCCATTTTGAATCGAGCAGTAACGACTGACTTATGCTCCAGGAATATACAGGGTGTTCGGGATAAATTTGACATATTTATAATTAATTATATTTTTCCGTAAGTTACATGTATTAACACACACTTCTCTTCATTTAAAAGTTTGGACCCTTCTTCATTCATATACAAGATGTCAGAAAGGATGGATAGCTGGAACCCACCTGAATCATGGAAGAGAATAACTTGTATCATGATGATTCGTGCCCGCCATCAAAATAAGGATATTACGACTGCTGCCCAATGCTCCCTAAATACAGTAAAAACAATCAGGCATGAACTAGAGACTTGCAATGGTGACTACGAGGATGTAGCAAGAAGAAAGATCCCTAGCAGACGATCTGATTGCGTTCGTACAGCAGAATTCCTTGCAAATCTGCAGGAACAGGTGTTGAAGAACCCTGGCATTGGAATTCGGGCTTTGTTCGTGGAGTTGCTAACTGTAGTCAAGCCCTGGATAACAAGGGTAGCCAATGGTAGGCCGTATGTATGGCAGCAGGATTCGGCCCCTTGCCACACCTCTGGGAAAAGTCAAAAATGGTTGTCTGAAAATTTCTACGACTTCACCAGTCCAAATGTTTGGCCTCCAAACTCCCCAGACCTTAACCCCATGGATTATTTTGTATGGGGCGCAGTTGAAAAAGACACCAATCGCACTTCCAGTAATACAAAAGCCCAGTTAATGGATAAAATTAAAACAGTTTTTGCGGCCCTTCCCAGGGAGACTGTAGCATCAGCTTGTTCGAGGTTCCGAAGCAGAATTGAAGCTGTGATCGATGCTAATGGTGGTTATTTTGAGTAAATCTTGTTGATAGTATTGTAATTAACTCTGCCTGTAATGTTTTTTTGTCAATTCATTAAATTTAATAGATACAAAGAAGATTTTCTTTTTCCTTACGAAACTGTCAAATTTATCCCGAACACCCTGTAGATGCCACTGTAAATCAATACTGACCTGGAGCTTATTGGATGCAAAATAATGTAATCAGAACTTGATATGTGGCTGATTATTGATTAATGTGAGCCTTAACTTAAAGATACGTGGATTTCGAAGAAACTTCATATTGGACTACCATCTACAAATTGGACATCAATTAGAGAAAGTTCTAAACAGCAGTGCGGAGATCAGAAGTTAAGTTTTTGCGGCTTTTATATTTAGAAGATTTTTTTCTTGCTATTAAAAATATTTCATCACTCAAGCCCAATGAGGATTAAATAATCGGTTCCCTGTGATCTATTTTAAAAGCCATGCTTCGCTATGAAAGTAGGTAGCATCCCTAACTAAATTCCAACAAACAAGCCCCCCCCCTCCTTTATTGATTTTAGTATTTTCTGTCATTTGTGCAATGTAAGATCATTGGAGGATAGGTAACAATCCTCATGGAGATGACACACCAGCTTTCCCGTGAACGAAAATAACTGCCCTTAATCCGTTCTAAGCTGGATTATGAGACGTGAGCTCTGCACTTCAAGAGCCCATCGCTCCTCTGTGATAATAAGATAAAATCCCATCACGGTACTTGATCACCAGTGAACAGTGTTTATGGAGTGGATAACTGACAGTTGTTCAGTCCGCATGAAAATGATTTGAAATCGACAATTCACGTTTAACTAGCTTTAATAAGGTTTAATATCCATACTGAAATTCATTAACTATTAAATGATTTGCTTTTCTCTTTTTCTTAAGCCTGTTGTTTTGTTCATGGATGCAACTATGGTTTGTTTTATTTGAGCAAGAAGGGTAAGAAGGGCTGGGGTGAGGAAATGAAGAAATCTGTTGTTTTAAAAGAAAATTATTTAAAAATGACCTTTCGTGTTAAAGATTGTATGACTAAGAGATGCTATACATGTCTGATCGTAATCTTAAAGGCTAACCATTGCATCAAGAGTTTGCTGAATTTTAAACATAATCGAGCCTTCTGAACTATCATGAGAACGATCAGTTTCAGCACCGCTTACACTGACCGGATATGATCTCTATTGAATATTCAATAACGTCGGTGATGCCCCCCCCCCCTCCCACCAGATACTTTGACTTACTTGAGTAAGTACAGTAAATGTATGCTTGCTGAATAGTTGACCTTTAACGGTAATTGAATATCGTGCTAACATTTTTACATTACATGTAGGCAAGTTAATATTGCTGGCAGAACTATTTACCAATTCTACCAACAATATTAACGGAGGTGGGGGGGGGGGGAATGCCACCCAATAAAATAGGACCTTGAATTGCCTTCAAAATACTCTCAGAGAACCATGCAGCAATATTTCTTCATAATCATCTTTCTTTAACAAGGCTTGGTAGCAAAACTAGTTCCATAAAACATTAGCCATTTGTGCAGATGCACTAAAAATATGAAACTCGACTACAAGCCATGAATAGTATGTATTAATAAGGATATACAGTGTGTGCGTGTGATGCTCGCTAATGTCGGTCATCCCTTCCCACAAACACGCACATTTTTTTCCTTTTTCAGGCTCAGTTTCAAGTGTCAAAAGCACCTTTTTAAGTATTACGATTCTCTCGAAGTATGGCAGAATACCATAAACTCTTAATAGGGCTCTGAAAGAAATTATAAACGCTTACTACAGAAGAATGTCTTTCAGACTTTTCCTTGCAACTTAAAATAAATAAATAGGTACTCCAAGTCAGAAAGAAAATGTCACTCAATTTTTCATAAATTAAAAATTAACGAATATACTGGCATGCATTACGTGTGTAACAATTGCAGTGAACAGTGTCTCGCGAACCCTAAACTTAAATTAGCACTGACGTATATATTCCGTATTCTCTGGGGTTCGACAGTTAAACATCTCATAAGTTCCCAAATGGATACTAGATTCTGGTAGATCCAAGCTAGTATCAAGGGAAATGGAATGACCGATGTCATCGCAGAGTTGGTTATTTTCACTGCACAACGCCACCATCTGCCAGTCTCTTGTAGGTACAGGCAGCTGATATATAGCAAGCTAATATCCCAATGGCAAACATGGCGAGATTATCTAACGTAGCACATTTGTTGTCTAAGTTTGTAGTGGAACAATAGAAGTCCCGTCTGGGCGGAATCGAAGTCATTCTTGCTCAGTTGTGCATTCGTCTTACAATATTGTTCTCGACGACCGACCACTGTGCGAATCCGACACCATTTTAACCAGCTATCATATTTTAATTGACTGTTCTCAGTTTCCCAATGAGCGCCCTTTACATTGCCAAACTTTGGCACCATTACCTTAATATGTTCACTGATTTGACTTCACAGCAACGTTAACATTATTTTTTTTAAATTTATTTTGATGTTAATATATACAAACATATTTAGCCTTTTCATTTTAAATATTATCTCGGCGTGTTGTATTTTAGTATTATATACTTGCTGAATTTAGTAAGCTGCTGATCATTGTGGTGGTAACATTCGCTGTGCTATCACTAATAAACTATACCAAATTCCTTTTACAACAGACAGATTACCAAGCTAAATTTATAGAATTTATACCAACTTGACCGTCTGCATATCGTGCGATACTAACTAAAGTTTGTTTTCATTCTTGCATTACCGTAGATACGATATTCCTGACCTAGAGGGCGCTCTTCAAGGACTCCACCCGTCTATCATCCACTCGAGCATGCCTATCACTGACGCATGTTCAGAGCGACTCTCTTACCCAACACTCGGAGTTATCGGCATAAGCTGATTGCAGCTGACGATACGTGTGCCAGCAGAGGATACAGGCAGGTAGTCGTGTCATGGAACATCTCCAGCGTTTCATATCGGCAAAGCTGCTACTAATACCGACTTTTGCACGTGCAGTAAGAATAAATAATGAGATCTACAGGGACAGCTCAGTGCACAGCGAGAAAAGCGGCTAATTACGGGTAAGATCGAAATGAAGACACATGTTGCTCTATGAGACACGGGAAGTCGGTTGACCAGTCGTTATTAGCTTGTGGATGCGATGTCAGTGTGTGTTTAGCCTCCCAATAATGGTCTACAGATGTACCGGAGGACAAGGCGAATGCAAGTTGCTACTTTAGTGCAGTCTATAATCCCGGAGCCGTAAAGCTGGCGACTGTGTGGGCAAACTCGTACGGGCATACGAACGCTGTAGCCGAGGAGGAAAGAGTGCATCTTCGGGCTGGAGAAATGGCTACTATATCTCTAGAATCTTTCTTTCTCCATCTTTTGGATAGGGTGGAAGGATTGCGGTCGCAAATCAATAAAAAAAAGTCCATGAAAGAAGAAATTCGGACTCTTGAGTTTTGGAGAGCCATAATCGCCGAGTGCCTTGCTACGTTTTTCTACGTGTTTCTGTTATGTGGTTCGCACATCACGTGGCCCGGCTATCAACCCAGTAGTGTGGTGGTGGCGCTCACTAGTGGTCTGGCGATGGCCACTCTCGTGCAGTGTTTTGGTCACATCTCAGGGGCGCACGTGAATCCCGCGGTCACGTTTGCTATGTTCGTGACACGGAAGGTGACGCCTTTACGGGCATTACTTTATATAACTGCCCAGTGTGGAGGAGCCATCGCAGGAGCAGCTCTATTGTACGGGTAAATATTGCTTGCGTTCTTAGTAAACATATCAGTATATCATGTACAATATTAATACTGTCTTAATGGAATAATGTTATTCCAGCAGGGTATATTAGAGGATTTTTAATACAGACAAAATATAGTTCGGTTTGTTGCTTAAACTGCAAATCGGAATTACAGAGACCTCACCTCTGACTGAAATCGTAGGACGTATCAAAAATACGAACTTAAGAATCAGAACAGAACCCAAAACGATAATTCTCCCTCACCCCCTCTCTACCACATGTCGAATCACTTAACTGTACCATCCAGATGAGGGATAATGAATGCGAATAAGCACGGCGGTCTAGTCGGAGCAGGGTCCCAAATGTCTGCTCTAACAATTTCATAACTGAACTACAAACAATTATAAAAGTTCCCATCCCACTGAACAATAGAAGACTTTTTTTTTTTTTTCATATATCTGAAAGCATAATAAAACTGATGTTATAATAACAGAGGTTTCAAGACCACCACAAATGGAGTTTCTCGATGGGAGCCTCCGTCTATTACGGTAGCATTACAACCATTTTTGTACGTGAGATCAGGGAATACTGGGGATAAGCTACTAGACATTTGTGGACTGCTAGAAGGCGGTAGAATATCAGTTTTGATAAAGCCGTATTGGGGCACTTTCTGAATTGCTAGAACCATTTGTGCTTCAGTGTCCGTCTGCGAATAGTATATGTCCAAGTGGATGCGTTTCTTTCCCCCATAGTTGATGATTTAAATGACTCGAATTACATGTCTTAAGCGTCTACTGTGTGAGGTAGAATTCACTTAGCTGATGCTACAGAAATTGAACTTTTTTGGTTATCTTCACGCAAACGTTTAGTCTCGAATGTTAAGGTACCGAATGTATTAGGTAAAATAAAATACTGCAAGTGATCACATTTCATAGAAGTACTTTAGTATTTCGTATGGATCAGAATTAAAGAGGGAAATGGTACGCTAACAACTAAAACAAGGTGGGAGAAGCATAATCCTGCATAAATATGATTTGCTCAATAACTGTAGGAGTTCCGCTCATGACGATCATAACGAAAATCTCCAGCTAGTGGTGAAAATCATAGTACAAGTTCACCTTTAGGATGGTTTTCGTTAAAGGGACTTTCTACCATAAATTTTCATACAGACCGGAAGGATTGGAGATTGGTCTAATGAACTCCATCTCATATATGCAAGTGAGCCAACTACTGCAGTTGGCAGCTATTTCACTGCCATTTTTATTAGTACTGTTGGAATTTCAGAGAGGAATTTACATTCTCAGTTAAAACAGTTATGGCAGCCAAATAGTTGTTCAATCTCCTGCTTCTTTCAATACTTGGATCACTTATGTAAGATAGAATCTCGCTTATCTTTCTAGCTGGGGTAGGTAAAACAATTGGGGAATAAAATTGTCGAAATGGGTTGAATGATGCGAAATTTTATTTCCTTCTAGCCCTTCTTTTTATTATTTGTTATTTTGCGAGAATCAAACTCTTAAAGTGAGGGGGGGGGTATGTTCGATTAGAGTAAATTTCTGTCTGAAGAGAAGTAGAAAAACGACTGATTGTTATTAAACAGATTTGATGCTCAAAATTTGGGCGGCTGAGCCCTGATGAGAACGTCGGTCCAATAAAAATGGCAAATCGATGAATTAACTTAAAACCGGAGTTTCAACAGATCAAATACTGATCCCGATGATTCTAATGAGGGTTGTTAGTGGCCTTGCTAACGAACTTAACTTATTGCTGCGAATCTTAATCCACTTAGTTTCGCGTGCATGCCCTGTCCGCCCATCCTATTTTAACCTGTGGGCATTAAATATTAAGCATAGCGTGTGGTGGATAAATTTCAGTCAGTGATTTGTGTGCGAAGAATTCAGATGAATCCATCAGGCCAATCCACCATACTTTGATCAGACGATGGCATGGATCCAATAATAATAAAATAACAAAGATTGCAATGTTAACAAACGTTAAGTCTATAGGATGCCCTTCTTCAAAAGCCTTCGTATATGAAAAACGCGATTGGTTGTAGAATCTTATTTCAGATTACTGATGGATGTTAATGTGCACACCAATTACTTACCCTTCAGTGTAACAACTGGACTCTTAAATAAAGCTACTGTATATGAAGATTAGTCGCCCGAGGAGGCATTCCTGAGGCACGAGAATGTCAGTAGAGAGAAAGCAAATAGCAAGACACAATATAAGCTAAGCTTAGCACAAAGATCGGCGTATGGTGTGCACGTTATGGGGAGGGGAATTCAAATACTTGCCAAATGATACTTCACAGAGCTAAAGAAATAAGCTTTAAACATTCCGCGACCTCGTGGTCACCGATCACCTTTTATGATTTTATTTTTAAGGTTCCGCTCACCAGACATTCCCAACGTTTGGTTATTCTCGTTGCTGTAGGGCAAAAAGCCAATATTAACAGTATGCGTTATATACATGCACGCTGTAAATGATATTCACAACTGTTCACAGAGAACATATCATCAATATGCAAATAATATCATACTACTTAAACGCACTGAAACACCCTCGATGATCCGTACTAATGAGGTACAAAGTTCACGCACGTTTGCTTTGCCTAGTGTTCTTCCGAATCTATACGCTAACAAATGTCGAATACTTGGCATGCGTTTGACTTTAGAATGCATTCATTGCCACAACTTTCTTCCAAGTAAGAAAGTTTCAAATCAAACATATTCTCAGTCAACACTGAGAATATGTTTATGTGCATCCTTTACACGCAAGGCTGGGAACCTTACCTTTACTATACTTTACAAAAACTTTTTATATAGTTCTGTGGGAAAGCATCGATCGTATACCTACACCGCAGCCCTCATTCTGAAGTGCACCAGGGAAGTATTATTGAAAACTATTTTTAGGAGTACTTAATATAGCAAAATCGCACCTACACCGAATTTGTAATAGAAGGTGGTAATGCTCATCTTTCCCATTATACATGCAATTTCTTTTGAAAGATAGGGGTTGACTATACGCTAACAATCAAACAGCATTAACTGCAATAGCCTCATGCTGAAATAAAAACTATATTCCATTTTTGAAATCAAACGTTTTACAGGAACAAATGTGCTCTTCACGGATCGTTATTAGTTTGGTATTTATGGCTCCGCATTTCTAGCACTGCAAGCGTCCTTGACGATAGATAAATAAAAACAGCGCATTACATATTTAATACTTTGATAATGCATCTTCATATGACTATTCTAGTGTAGCGACTGCTATTTTAAGATATGAGTTATGAAATCGAGCCCCCACAATTAACAATGGTAGCACTGATTAAGTTTCTTTGCGAATTCAGCCAATATTTACGATATATAAGGAATGAATTAGATTATGTATTGTTACATCTAACGGTGCTTCACACACGAAATTGCTTGATATTTGGTACATACATGTTTAGCGAGTCATCCTAGAGTGAGCATAATCTGGGTGTCCATTCACCAAGAATTATTTTTATCACATTTTTTTTTATTCTTTTAAAATTTTACTCAAGAATATTATTTGGGAACAAAACTTCAGTCTCCTCTCCCCCCCGCACGTAATTCTGATTTATTTCGGAAGTTGTCTGAATATTAATCAGGTGCAAGAATGAATTTAGCGTAATTCAGAATTTACTCAAAAATGGAAGGCCAGCTGTTATGTTTCGTGTTAGAATCTAGGCTGATATTTGTTTGAATGAAAGTTGGTGTAATAAGTTTCCAAAAGGATTCGTGGGAAGCTTGTTTCGGTTCATTCTATTCTCCACATTAGAACCAAATTTTAGATCGTAAAACTGTCAGTAATTTCAATAACTCGAATCCACTGCACGCCCTTTTGTGTTGAATCGATTTAGCACTGGAGAGTAATGTGTTAATGAATCACAATGTGGCAGAACAGACTGCCTATAACTGAAGGGCGTTATTATGGTGGTTTCTTCAGAAAGACTCCTCGCGAATTCCCACTTAAAGTCGATGTCATTATGTTGGAAAGAGATTTCGACGTTCCATTACATTACATGGCAATATGTAATGAAAAAAAAAAAATTTAATTTTAAACCTTTGAAACCTTGGTGAAAAATGTTAAATGAAAGAAACAATAGCTCTTTGAGAGGAATTCCTGTTATGCCATGATCTATAAAGTTTTTTTTTCTTTTGTGGAATGCGAAGATGTGAAACATAGATCCGAAATGGAAACAATTTCCTTGCATCGCCAACTATGCAGTGCTTTTTTTCTCTCCCCAAATTGTAGAGTCGCCCTCTTCTCTGACTTCCGTATTGTGGTCTTTCGCCGACACCACTTCCACTTTTCCATTTTTAGTAAAAGGTTCCGATACCGGGTTGCATTCATCATCGCAGTCACCTAGACAAAAGCAGATGGTGGAAGTTTACTTGCCGAAATCTATTTTTACATACGGACATCTTAACGTATCGATCATCGAAATAAGAAAATGAAATTATTAGAGGGAAGATCACGAAACAAAGTATTTGAGAAAATCCCAATCTTAAGAAAATTTTCTTTGAATTCATACAGATAATAATAATAAAAATCTTTAACTAATATAATTGGACGTTCCTCACAAATTTGGATTTAATTATTATTAACAGACAATGAACTGAATTCGTCTAGTTAGAACCACAGTTCTTCAAAAGCATATCAACTGCTTGAGCAGTGTATTTCGTTTGGTATCAAAGAAACGTGTGTACTTTTCTTCTTTTTGAATTTTTAATGTTTCCTTACTTTTTTCCCCTTATCTTTTTTTTAAAAAAAACAGGAAATTTTCTGTTTGGAAAAACTTATCGCACGTAATTTTCTAAAAATAGAAAATTTATTTATTCGTAAAATTTATCACCTATCTTGAACAGAAGCCCTCTTGTAGAAAATTATAGGAACCGTTTGAACTGGAAGTGATCTTGAGTTGTCTACCAACATTTCAGACACGTGTTCAGAAGCCGCATCAGTTCGTGGAGAAAACGACATTCCAGATTGTGTAATCCAGTCGCGAAAATTGGATCTGAAATTAAAAAGGTAACACCTGAAATGATGACCAGAATTTTGTTGTTAATTACTAGAACATAAGTATAACTGTCTATCAGCTGAGTGTGTTTTATGGCTGGTTTACATATTGTGAAGTTTAAAAACAGTTTCCTGGACCAACCGTACGAGCTGCGAGACCGGCTAAACTCACCTTTTAGTTGATACCCAAAAGATTTAGATATCCGGAGTGAAACATTTTGGTTTCACATCTCAAACTAGTTCGCAATGCACCACGATCAAGGCCTTGGTCCATGAAGCCACTGCTCCGCTTAAAAATTCGTGCAAACGTATGCAAGGTTTCTCAAGGTCAGAGCTGGATGGAATATTACTTTAAGTACTTCTGAAAATCAGTAGCTGATAGTGGAAGTATATTTTAGGGTATTTTTCCATGTTCTGATCGAGGTTAACTTAATTTTTGGACGCATTTTTTAGAAATTCGCATTCCCTTTTCTAAGTTTGGATTAATGCCAAGGCAAGTGAGGAAGGCATCCATGTGACATTTATATGAACTCGCCAGTATTGGCAAACAGGTTTGTTTACGGAAGGAAAACAGTTCCTGTGTGAGATGGGGACGATGCTACCTTCCAGTGAGACTGTTGAACAAGAAAACAACTGGGTGCGAATGGGTTATACGCTACAAAACTTGGCAAATGAATGTGTGCATCAAACGTCAAATCGGTGTTAATTCAGACGACTTTGGCAACGTTTCACCCTTTTAGTTTCGCTGTAGCATCTTTCAGATTTTGATGACGTGGGAAGGGAGATAACCTTTATTGAAATTTACAATCCAAAATTCAGTTTTGTGCGGCATTAGATCATGTGATCTACTAATTTATTTTAACTAATTTTTAACATTTCAAATCGGTAAAAATTAATAAAGCACTTTTCAATCTTCCACAATACTTGTCGCTCATCCCTGTCGAAACAAAAGTCTCGATCTGCCTCTACTATCATATCTTATTCAAAAAATTTCTCTAAATCGTAAATTATGTTTGACCAGAAAGGAAACGAACCCTCAAGAATACGTTTTACACAGCATTGTATGACAATTTCAGTGGTTCATCCCCCCACCCCCCTCAGGGTAATTGTCACAAATGCAGATTTCTGTCCTATTCTTTTACATCCTGACAATTCCTGTGTATCAAATGATAAAGCTGATCTCTCATTCATCACAGTTCGCAACTTCCTGCATCTCTCTCAGCTTCTGTTTTTTTTTTTTTTTTTTTTTTTTCCCCTTTGTCACTTAATGTCTTTAAACTAGATTCTGGTTTCCTGTCTTGTATGTGTTCGTGTTTATAATACACGAACGTTTATTAATTATTATTTTTTTTTTTGCCTCCAGCTAAATCGCCATCTAATTCACTGTTTTCATTTCGCATAACTCCGAATTGTGATTGTCACAGGAGTGTAATAATTGCTCTGAAATCGTCTCTATTTTAGTTGCTAACAATTTATTCACTGGATCTTTTATTTTTCATGACTCGCTATAACGATATCAAATGAAATAAGAGAAGTATGATCGTGTAATTTAAAAATGGCTACTGCATTAAGTAACAAAGTTCTCAAAGGGTGAAGACCCATTAAGAACGAAATTATGCTCCCCATTCTGCTTTAAATTTCAGAAAGAAAGTGTGGCTATCCAAAAACTAATATTCTGATAACGTTGTCTGGACATTAGTATTAAATTCTTTTGTCCTATAATGTACGCTGTGATAAATTGGAAAAATTAGGACTTAGTCCAGGAGTACATAAATTAGTAGCTATTTGAATAATTTGCATCTTATTTGACAAATGATAATATAGTAAGAACATTTCCTCGCTATTTGAAGTTTTAAGTAATAGTGAGGAGTAATATCTGTATTTTATTACAGAAAAATTCACTTCAGCTAAAAATTCCAGTGCAAAATTTCAGCAAAATCCGTCAAGCGGCCTAGTTATTGAACTACATAGAATTATTGTAGAGGCAGTTAAGTCCACGAAGTGTCAGTGTATTATTTGCTAATTGCTTCTGGCTCTAGCCAGGTTGTCCCGCAGAAGAACACGGCCAAGTTTCAGGAGAGAACAATTTTGCCTCTTTCGTCGTATGAAAAGGGAGAGATCAAGTTCCGCACTCGCTAAGTGGTTAAGTGAGAAATCTCGAGACCGACGTCTGCTTTGGGATTAAGATTGTCCTTCACTGGTAACACCACTCCCCGTAAATAAATACTCTATCTCAAAACCTGAACGCTTATAAGTGATTGTTTATAAATGAATAAACAGATATAAATACCGTTTCCACACCTTAAAACTTAGAAGCACAGTACTAGGCAACATCACTGTAATTCCTGAAAAATAGAGGGCGTAACCTGATGCTTTAAAATGCTACAAGTCTTTGTATTATTTAGTTAACACATTACTTATATTTTCATTTAAATAAAACTGCCAAACGATTCTTTTTTATGACCACCATCCACAATAATGAAAAGCTGTTGGCAAAACCATTAAGTTGTTGTTTTTTTTCATTCTTCCTGGCTGTTAATTTTTCCCATGTTCATTATTTCCCCGTCAATTAATTCGACCCCTTTCGTATAATAACATCAAGGAACTTTTCGTAAATACAGCTTTAACCCTTTTGGATAGTCATGTTAAGCGTTACGCCCACACATTAGGTCCTGAGAAACCTACTGGGAAATGAAACCTACGGACTATCCCGTTCCCGACCTCCGACGATGAACGGCGCAAAGGTCGGCGGATCATTGTAGTATCATCAGACAGAGGGCTATCAACAACAGGAAGTCTCTCGGTTTCCTAGTAGCGTGCTTGTTGGCGATGATAGAGTGTTCCTTATTAACGGCATTTAAACTCATCCCCGTCTTCCTCTTGATCGCGCCCCCTCTCGGTTTAAACATTCATCACTTAATTCGTGAATGACAGACGAACGTTACGTACTTAGCAATGCTTTGATGGAAGTGCTAAGGCCATTTCAATGTTGATAAACTCGCCAATAATTCCCACGAATTTTTTTTTTTTTAGAATTTTTATTAATTTTCAGTATTTGAAAGCATCTGTTAGTATGATGATTAAAGGAATGTTTCCAAAAATGCGATTTATAAAACGATAGACTTACGTCCATATGTTGGTATGATTATAAGTCAAGGCCGAATTCACGCGTTCTTCGCAGAGATGTTATCAACCTCTTAAAGGAGGGGGGGGGGTGCGCTGGAGACAACAGTGCTTCTTATTAGACATATTTTAAGAACCGAATGCACCAACGCTTTTGTTTCAACAAGGCTCGTTGACACTTTTATTTTAACAATTCTGAGCTAAGTACAAAGAATTTGAACTTAATTATACACGTTTCAAAACGTAGTTTTGTAACTGGTTGAAGCTATAACACGAGCTTGTATCTCACACTCCACAAATTACTTTGGGAATTAAACACATTAACATTTCGAGGACTACTGTTTTCCCTCCGAATTACACAAGGGAAGTTTTAGCAATTAATTCTTAAATAGTCTGTTTTAAAAACAGTATTCTTTCGTTGATTGCACTGGAGTCGTTTTGAAGTAAACAGATCCAGTGATACCTTCTGAAAGATTTCACTCCAAAACAAAACATTAGAATCCTTAAGGAATATAATAAATGTTCAGTCCTGAATGCTCAAGCAACGAATGCGAAACTCGGTTCTTTTTGTATCACAAAAAAACACATGATTGTCACAGGTGCAGGATGGAACGAGCATAGCAGTCATGAGACTGCACTGCGGAGATTTCTTAGTTATTTTTCCATTAATCCTGCGATAAGATAGAACCCTGTTCCGCTAATCTAAATTTCCTTGAGTATCCTTTCTCCAAGTGTTGTTTAAGTTGAAAAAAATATCTTCCGTATAGTACTTCAAACCATCATTACGAGCGAAAAAGCTAGTCAAGAATCTCAACAGCTTCCTACAGAGGAGCAAAGTTCCGACTGACTCATATTAATGTGTTTGTTCCGAGAAGATATTAGTCGCCGTCACTTCACTCCAAAAGTAGACGTAATGACACATAAAAATTCACGATCTCAATTCTTTGTTCTGTGTATTTCATCTTTCGGCCATCTGTTATTGTCAGTTAAATGCAGAAATGACTTTATAATTACCTTCTTTCAAACCGGACATGGTGGGGGTCTTGTACGGTTGGTCTACACTTAGAAAACAAGCGCTGCCGTAACTCGCTTGTCCTTTCTTTCAAAAAGATACCACCGTGAAGTGAAAGAAAGAACTAAGGCAGATGATGACTGCATTTAAAAGGAAATGAAACGCGCAGTAACGAATGCCAGCAGTACTAAGGAACAATCCCAGCTTCCTGATGAAACAACTATCAAGAACCGATATACGAGTTTAATTAACCCTTTAAGTTAAGTAATTGCAAATGTACCTCCCCTCTGAAATATGAGCATAATACATAAGAATAGGAACATAATGCCACTTAAATTGCGTGGGGGGGGTGACTGAAAGAGCCCTCTCCTAAATTACACCTAAGCCCTTGCTGCTTTTTTTTTTTTTTCGACTTCTTCATTTTGCCTATATGGTCTTCCCATCATTCGAATTGGATCTTGCAGGTGGCGCTATTCATCCATTTCAATGCATTACGTAATGCAATGAAATGGGTGACACACTTGGCATTAGCCAAACTATTTGGATGAGGTTGTTACCTCCACGAAGAGAGGAATTATACAACGATGTCGAGGACACCTAAGCATTCCAACGTGTTCGTGTTGCAAGAAATAAAATAAAAATGGTTGCCAGTTGGCCTTGTTCGCATCTCAAAACAGATGCAATAGCTTTTGAAACTGCAGATTTAAGTTAATAAATTAAGGATTAGAACTGTCGGGTGATCGACATCACCTGACAAGTTGCTCAATGTAACGAAATATTTCGTTTGTTTCTACGTAAAAAAAAAAAACAGTTCACATTTACAAAACACAAAATTCTGCCTTCTGTATCCATAAATGTTTTGATTGGTCTAGAAAAAGTGACGTCATATAAATTTTTTTACGGTTTACCAATGTAAATTATTTACAAGAGAAAGAACTTAGTACAATCATCTGCAATTCAAAAAATCCTAAGTTTAAAATACTGTGCTTCTTAAAAATTCTAAAAACATGGCATTTATTTTGTCAACTCCCATATCATTGTGCAGATACGGAGCTAGACTTAATACGTTTTTTAATAAATATAAAAAAAAAAAACTTTTTTCCCCCTTAATTTTTTTGTGGGTGATTTCTCTCTGGACATATATGAAACATGTGAAAGTTACTACACACCACAAGAATATGTTAAGAAATTACTTCATTTGTTCAGTATAAACTAAAATGAGATGTGTAGGAGAAATGCAGTCAAATTAACTAGTGTCTATGTAGATAAATTTGCAGGCGAATTGTTGGTCGCGTGTTTGATATAAAGTTTCAAGCACTTTGCTTTCTTTTAGTCGGCAGTCTTTAATGACCACTTAATTATCAATTAAATCCCAGGTTATCAGACCGCGCTAACATTTTCTCCGTTTCCTGGCAGTGGTCCTATCATCGTTTAACATTAAAAGAAATGGTGGCAAGATGACAGTCTTAAATCGTTCGAAGAAAGGAAATGAGTTAGGGTGTCTTGTTTATTAAACGTGGCAACAGTCATACAGAAGTCCTAGCAACAAACCGAACAGATTTTGTTTTTGTTTTGTTCAGAATGTTCGAAAGCAAACTGCAAAGCCAGGAGTTTAATTGCTATTTAAAGTAAAACAGTTCAAGATAAGGCAACTTCCATTATCAGCTATGATAGTATTTGTTATATGTAAGTACGGCGCGTGTTAAGAATACTTTCTCAAAATAATGCTTATTTCAACCGTGATGCATGTTTTATAAAATTATATTTTTCCTTGACGTATCAGGCTCAGCGGCATGTCAAGGCCAAGTAACTTGGCTCCTCCGAAACGTTCTTAATAGTCTGTGAGGATGGTTAAACCTATCTACTTATACTATGACTGTCAATTGCGTGTTCCTATGGAGGGTTGACTTGTTTTGCAGAGTGCAAACCCTTCAAATCCGCGTGACTAACCGTTAGTTGAAAACCCCTATAAAGATTCTTCTCGTCCTAGTTGAGTTTGAACCGACGTCAACTAGGTCGATACCGATAGTTTTTGGTCGAACCTACGGTTGTGACCAAAAACTATCGGTAGTAACTGACCAAAATTTATTTTTTTTATTACCTCATTTGCCTGAGCCGTTTTCATTTTTTTTTTAAATGATCAACTTCGTGCATACTATTTTCTTTTTCTTCTGATATTTTTTCTAGCCATTACCAATTTTCAAGTTAGTCGTAACTTGGCCGACTTGAAAGCTTCTACAATTGCAATGAAATTAAAAAAAAAATTCTCCTGATTCTTAGCATCTTTTTCATGTTTAAAAAAATTACCAAAAGAACGTCACTTAATGGAATTTCATAGACTGAAAAAAAAGTAGTCCAGACAAATAAATATAGAATGGAGCTGAACGGCCGCGCATTCAACTGAAATGAACTTTAACTCGGTTGTTGGATCAAAAGATCCGAGAACCAAAATTCGATCTGCTGTAGCTCCAGTTTAAGTTGAATATTTTTTATTTATTTTTATTATTATTATTTTTTTCGTACAAGTCGGGGGGAAAAAATGCGAAGCATTAAATCCAAATAATGAAAGCAATAGAGCACAGCAGTTTGGAAGAAAAGACCCCCGCCCCTCCCTCAAAACAACTTTTTGGGAGTTTTCTGTTAAGTTTGTCTTTATTAAGATCCAGTACGGATTTCGATCACTATCGGACCAAAATGAAAGGTTAAAAATGGTAGGTGGGAGAAAGAGAAAAGTAGTACAGCGCGCATCATTCAATCGATTTCTGCTAGTTGTTCATCAGTATGTTTCATCTTTAAAAAAAAAAAAAAAACCCAGTAAGTCATACAGAGAAAGCAGGATGTTGCCTGCTGTTTGCAAGTGCTGATGTACATTTTAATTTGGATTCACAAATTCCTACAATTTGAGTGATAAAATAATCAACAATGTACATAACTTATTCCTTTGTTCTTTGTCTGTTTTTTTTTTTTTTTTTTTTTTTTATAATGAGTGAAAAATGAGAGTATTCAGATATTTCAGTTCCTTTTACTTTGTCAGGAAATATTTATCTGGAAGATTATTTGGTTTCTTTGAATGTAGAGGTCATAATCTTCTGACTAATGCTAACTGGAATTAGAAGGTCTAATCCCTTCAAGGTCATTTCTCGTCACGACGCGACTTTCTGTTGGCTGTTCTGCATAGCCAAATGGCAATGGTTGACATTGACAAAAGAAAAGCGGCCACTTCAAAGCAGATAATTAATTAGAACGGCATAGGATTTGCCATTTCAAATGCAAGCATTTGGCCCGTCGAATTATCCACATATCATCCTGTTTACTTCACCCTATCCCTTTACATAAAAGATGTCGTCCATTCAATTAATGGGCGACATCTTTTATATCGGCTAAAATACAATGGATGCATTTTAATCGACCAAAGTGTCGATTTGGGCAATCCGCAATTTTTTTTAAATTTTTTGCCATTTTAATTTTTCTCAGAAATTTAACATGTCCAATTGCTATTGCTTTAATGATCCCGAAGTGCACTGTCGGTCTAGCGAAATACTAATAACATTTCTAAAATGACTTCTCGGTTGGTTTTAGTAGTTAAAAGTATTTTGTTGGATCTGTTCTTCACATCTGCCTATTGCATCCATCCTAATACGAATTGAAAGTTAACTATAATGATACGGAAAGGTCTCAAAATCAATGCGGATCATTTGCCATCTTTTAAATGATAATGCTGGTCAAGTTGTTTATAAACGGGCTACCTACCTTCTTTTTAACACGTTTTTTTTTTCTTTGATATATAATAAGACAAGAAAGTCTTCGAGATAAACATAGGCATTGATCGCGCCTCTTTCGATACCATAAAGAGAAGTTAAAAACACAGAAATAAAATAGACGTGCGTCTCTTTCGATACAATTTACTACTTCGTGCCCTAAATCAATGTCATTTTAAGAGGATGCTTCGAGATATTAATTCCAAGTTTCGTGTCAAAGTTGATATCCCTTAAATAGAAATTTCCTTCAACTTGCTTTACTCTAAATGGTCCGTGTTTGTTAGTAGGAGAATTTCCTTTCTCTTGTTCGTATTGTGGGATGTACTTGCAGAAAAGGAAGTAATTCAGAGAAGAAAATATTCGATTGTTTCGCTCGAAATCCCCTCCGGCTTGAAAGAGAATTATGTTCGGGTATTTCTGTTCGTAATATTTCCCGTACACCGAGTACGGACTTCCTGGCACAAGAAATCGATTATTTTCAGACTTTCGGGGCTCAACCAGATCATTCAAATTTTGGCAAGTTATAAGTTATCTGAAGAAAAAATACAATAAGTTATCCGAAGAAAAGTGAAGCACACGATGAAAAAGTAGGAAGTTGATTGCAGTTTAGACGTTGCTAGTTTTCTAACATTTTTATTAGTGACGTCTTAAGTGGTTTGAAAAGTTCCATGTTCGAATTTCAGATCTACCTTACGTGGGTGAAATGACAGACATTCGCAACCGTAACAAATAGAAGCCTACTGACAGATTTTTTTCTTATTTTTAACAGACATGTGTTAATACGTCACATTCATTATTTATTTTTTACATGAAGTAAGGAAAATAGTCCAGAATAACTATTTCACTTACTGGACAAAAATCAGCTGAGCGATGTGAATTCTCATTCTTTTTTTTACAAACCTTTCGGTCTGATCTGCCTGAAATACGTGGGGATTCATACAACCTAATTCTGAACGGGGGCGAAGTCGCTCGAAAGATGATTTTCAGGGTTGTCTGCAGGGGCAGAAAATTCCCCAATACAACGTTATTAAAAATCGGTGGGAAAATGTCTGCAAAAGAGTTCTCCCCTTACAATCTACTTTTCTTGGGTCTGAATTTCTTAACTGGACCTGTGTAAAAACAACCACATTGCAAATTTGAACGAAATCGATTAAATCATGCGTAGTGGAGAAAGGAAAAAGATCTGAAGAAAAGGACGACACTTTTTGTTGGTTGTTTTCGAAGTTCTAGTTCATTCAATAATTGGATTTAACGCTTCCAAAGTTAACTGTGTCCTGTGGCAGTCGACATTAAGTCTCAAAGCGGATTTGCAACGACTTGAATTCGAATCTTTAATGAATCCTGTAGCAGGAGTCGTTGCCATGACTCTTGATATGCAAATTGACAGGTTGGTCTACCACGTTTGATTTCTATACCAGCGTAGAAATCTCGAGAGAAAAGAAATTCGAAGATAAACAACGTCGGTGACAATGCTTTTACATGGGTTGCTTCTTAAGAAGTACGTTATTTCATGCTGCATTCGATCCCAAAAAGAAAACATACCGTACAGGCCTAAATCTGTAAAAGAATTTACCGAATACTTAACCGCTCCCTTCCCGCCCACGCGCACAATAAAAAGGCCTTGACATTTCTGACTTTCGAAACTGCGGCTGAGCAGTGATGCACTCCGGATTTAATCTTGGAAGGGGGCCGAGCACTGAAGATTTGATCTTGGGAGGGGGAGGCGAGTTGAGTGGACTATTTCAGAATACACAGTACCCATTACATACGAGCTATGACTGAGCATCTGCAGTGATCCAATACATGATACCCGTGATCTTCTCTGTCCCGGCTCGGGCAAACAGGTAGCGCCCGAGCCCTACTTCGTTCGCCTTGCGTTCACGGCGGGGTGGATTAAAGATTAGATAATCCAGAAACTCTGTTCAAGTGACCAAACATGGAATTTTTTTCAAGCCACTTCAGGTCTTCAAATAAGGAGATAATCGGGATCTCAGTGCAGTCAAAAATACAACTCTGCTCCTTCGGAGAATAGAATGACCTGCCGTTTTGTTCCAAGATAAGCTGTTTAATTTCATTATAGAGGTTCAGTTAGAAAAGTTAATGCACCTGTAGCATGGTTATTTCTGGAATAACAAGAAAGTAAGCGAACGTCTAAATATTAAGCTTCAATAAGCAGAAATTTTGGTTTGCTAAACGAATCCTGTCGATGCACTCCTTTCCATCCTGAATACTTAGATATTAGTTCCAAAGTTTTATCCAAGTTTATTCGTCCATCTAAACCACCGAGATAAATGCGCTCACGTCGAAACATTAACCCCTGATCATTCAACAGCACGAATTTTCATTCTTCAAAATGTGGTTTGATCTTTCCTGTTTTAAGATTTAAAATGTCAGCTAAGTGATGTAAGTCAAGCGATTACACCTCCAGTCTCAGATTTTTTTTCTTTTTCTTCTTCCTATCGAGTGTGATGAATACGGACAACAGGTTTTCTTCTCTTCTCTTGAATCTAATTTGGCAAGAAATGGTGCCAAACTTGGCGTGCTTCCAATCCCTCTCCTCCCCCAACTTAATTCGACATCTTTATGTTTCGTGACCATCACGTGACGTGAAGGCCTTTGCGTCATCGTGAAAAGACGGCGCCATTCTTGTGACTGACATCGGCGGGATGTCTGCTCTCGTACAGAGGTTGCCGCAACTGACCGCAGAAGGGCGGTGCACGTGTCTTTGAAGCGTCTCGGAAATCGATTTCCTAGTTCCCATGTCAACATACGCCGCCTTCGGAAACTCGGCGATTGTAGCCGTACAGTTTCTGTCGCCCACTTCATCGACGTTTTCGCGTTATTTCCAATGATAAATGTGGAGATTCCGGTACTGATTGAAATATGTTGAACAGGATTATTCATTCCAGTCCGTAGACTGGGTGGATGTAAGAGGGATTCAGAAGGGACGTGCAACATTCAATCATAGCACACCCATCGAAGATGCAAAGAAAAAAAAAAAAAAAAAATCGAACAATTTTTATACACATTCTTGGAAGGTGGACAGTAGAACTTGTGGGAAAACTATTAAGTGATTAGAGCTGAGGTATTTCATCCGATATTATGGTATCTTCGACCAGGTAAATAACGGAAGTGTCCGAAATATTTGTGGAGCTATCAAATGTCCATATTTCTATACGAGCACAGCAGTCCAACCGTTTCTATATCATCATCGTTTCCCTTTCGTGCTAGGCTCGATGGTCTGTCGCGACCAACTAACTTAGCAAACTGATTACTGCTTATAATAATGTTTTAATTTTATCTGCGTGTATTCTTCTGGCCACTTTTCCTGTTTTAAAATTTAAACCTGAAAATGATTAAGACTTAAGTACTAATGATGACACAATAGCGATGCAACACTTACAGCAGTACAAGGGATAAAATACTATATACACTATCTATCAATAATTGTCCGGACACTTTAGCAATTTACAATTGGTACTAGCAGGCGAACCGTAATATCGGGCATGTCCACCTTTGGCTTTGATTACTTCTTGCGCCCTTTGAGGGAGGCTTTCCACCAATGTGCGGCAGACATCGGGTGGAATTTCTCTCCATTCCTCCATCAAAACAGCACTGGGTTTTCAGCGACAGATCGACGACGTGCGGCTCGGGACCTCAATCGCCGGTCCAATTCGTCCCACAAGTGTTTCATGGGATTGAGGTTAGGACTCTGCGCCGGCCAGGGCAGTGGTTTAACAGCCATCTCTTCATACCATTCCATAACATCTGTGGGTTTGTGGCATGGGACATTGTCGTCTTGATAGTAACACGGGTCCGTTCCACTAAAACTCCACAGTGTAGGCAGCACCTGATTATCCAGAATATCAAGGTACTGAGCTGCCTTCATGGAACCATAGACAATGACCAGTGTCCCGACTCCAAACCAGCTGAATGCACCTCACACCATTACTCCTCCACCAAACTTTACTGTGGGCACAACGCACTGTGGTAACAAGTTCACCAGGTCTCCTCCTCCACACCCTGCCATCAGACTGGAAACAGGTGAACCTTGATTCATCGCTCCAGAGTACAGTTTTCCACTGGTCAATTGTTTAGTTCACACACTCTTTACACCAGGCCAGACGAGCCTCCTTGTTGGTTGTTGCGATGTTCGGCTTGTGTGCCGCTGCTCGTCCGTGGAAACCCAATAAATGGACTTCTTTTTGTACAGCCTTAGTGCTCACCATGGTTTTACTGGCGCTTTGGAACTCATCACAGATGGCCTGTGCCGATTGTAGCCAGTATTTGCATACAATCGTTCTAACACCCTCCTGTCCCTGTCAGTCATTTTCGGCGACCGACCTAGGGGTTATCCTGTATTAGTGATGCCAAAACGTCCCCATTTGTTGATCAGATCGCCAACCGTTGATTTTGGATGCTCCAGTTGAGCGGCAATGTCACAACCCACGATGGCACCTCAGTCGAAGTCACTGAGTTCACGTTGTATTCAACTGCTACGATGAAATACTGCTTCCTACTATCTGTACACCGGTTTTTATGTTATTAAAAACTTGGTATGCCATAGATAGTGTATATATCATAAACACGCTTTAATTGGCAATATACAGATGAATAGGTTAAAGAAAAGACAAGAATAAAGATGGAATGTGTGTAATCTAGAGCCATAGCCATAGTTTTGCATAATGAAAACCTGACTTTCAAGAGAGAAAATCCCAACTATCTCCCTATAAGACTGGCTAACTCACCTTGAGCTGAAAGTCCTGTTAAAGGTTCTTTGCGTACCGGATGGGGTTCAGACCCAGGTATTTCCCACAAAAGGACATTATCGAACGACTGGGATATGAAGGCTCGTTTTAAAATAAATTCAGCGTATATTAACATCGTTCATGTTTCCAGGGTTACCAGAACTTATTTGATAACGTTGGAAATAAACCCGAGTTGTAATCTGGGTAGCATTGGGTTCTTACATGTGGCACAGCCAACAAGTGCAGATTCAGTAAGAATCTTCATTTGCATATCCCACACACCTTCATCGCTTCATATGATTGCTGCGTTTCGTCTTTCGTGAACATCAGTTCATATTCAAACCATTTTCTTGTTAAGCTTCACTCCAAATGGCATTTTTCCACTCATTCGCATACTTTTTCTAGATAATCCGAAGCTAATGTAGGGCGTGGCCGTTTTGACCTTTAATTTTATGGAGATTGCCGATGACGTCGCGTGCCTCGTCTAGAGCTTGAACGGTTAACATCCCGATTTGTTACGCGGCGTCCTTGAAAGTACAAGTTCTCGGGGAATTTTTTTTGTCCTCGAAGATGAGCAGGTGCAGAGGAAAAAGAACCTGTTGGGGGACGAGAAGAACGGAAGATCCGCTTAGTTTCACTAATAGCCTACTTCTAAAGGGGTAACAGAAATCGAAGAAAGCGCCTAAATAATCACCATTGTCCTTAATATAGAAGTTAATCACCAGAAACCACAAAAGGGTTTTTTGTGCGCATGCTTCACGAGGGACGATTTAAAAGGTTAGAGAGGCCTATAACGCGCATGCTGTTAAGATTAACTCTTTTCGAATGCGACAATATTGACTCTTATATAGTGAATATTTTACGTTGGCGCATAAAGAAAATTGTAGAATGGTAGTGAATAGTTTAGCTGCAATTTCACTGGCGTGCGAGCACGTTTCTTGAATGAACTAGGTCAACTTAAAAAAAATACTAAAATGCATAAGGGAACAATGGGATTTTTATAACTATTTGTACTATCTATCCCGGTTGGTTTAAAATAAAAATGACTCTTTTTCAGAATACGCCGACTGTACTTATAGGATAAGGATTTTCTAGAGCTGAACTACAATACTAGCACAAGGTATTGTCGTCAATTTTTATAGCAGACCTTACACGATCTGAAATGAAAACAAGTCACGTAAATATGTTAATTTATGAAAATTATCGCGTCTTCATAAAATAACATTCGCGTTATATTTATGCAAAGTATGAAATGCTCTTGAACAATGTTTTTTTTTTTTTCCCCCTATTAAATCTACACACACGAGGGGCCTCAAAACCTATAACAACAGTGCTATTGTTGTGGACAAGAGGCCAACAAAAAGAATAAATCATAACAAGCTTGTTTTGTTTTTTTTTTTTTTAAAAAAACTGAGGATTGTGTCATTGGGAAAAACAGTATGGGGAAGGCTGCTCCATTTGTAAGTTCGTTATGTTTGAACTGTGTACGGATGTTGACCAGTGGCTGCTGTAGTTCTTGCATTAGAGGAGGGCAGTGGAATGATAGCGGCCAATTCAGGGGAGCAACATTCATGAAAGTACCTATTGGGAATAAGAAAGAAAAAAAAAAGACAAAGTAGAAACAGAGTGCCTCTGAAAAAGTGACTGGAGGGGATCAGAGAAAGATTCACCTCTTAGATAGTTGCCCTCTTCTGTATACAATCAGAAATTCTTAGGGAGATTTTCGGTGCACCATCCCAAATGTGATGGTGCACCGAAATTGGATTTCGAATTGTAAAGCAGTATTAAGAACTACTCAGAAGACAAATCAAAAAGTATGTGAGGGAGAGAGAGAGAAGTAAAATGTTTTCTTCCAGGTTATAAGACAGGACTGTGTTTTGACAGTATTGGAAGTCCCTAGATTGCCTTTAAACCATTTGAGAATGGGGAGGAGATAAGCATTGAATATATGGATTAGGGAATATCTTTAAGCTCGATTCATTTAAGTACTACAGAGCTTCTTGAATGAAGACGAGGTACGGAGAGCACCGTCATCAGCAGTATGAATAAGAAGAAAAGGCAGAGAAGCAGTAGAAAGAGCGTGGGTGAGAATACAGAACCTTGAGATACTGCCGAATTAATGGAAAGTCTAATGACCAAGATATCCGCCATGACTTGCAGTGAACGACCAGTTTTATCTCTCTCTCTCTCTCTGGTCGTTCTAACCCAACTCTCCGATCCATATGTTAAAATTGGTTGGACAATGCTAATATTGGATACTATAATAGTACTGAGGACGCATTTCGCTTCCATTACTTCGAAAAAGTGGCATGATAGGTGATATTTGCACAACTACCTTGCGCATCTGTTATTACGTATTAATCTAATCAGTGACCCATTACGGCCAAATAACTTGGTTTTTTAAACTTAATTTTACATGGTAGTGAACATGTATCTAATTAATACCGCCTTCGTGACCTCCTCAGTCTGTTTGCCAAAGCGCATGTTCTGTGGCTTGTTTGTCGAAGAATCAAAAGCAACGTTTCAAGAGGAAACAACTCACCTTTACATACGTTTTTGCTTCTAGGCCAGATTCGAGCCCATTTCTTTGCTTAGTGCTGTCGCTATCAATTGCGTAAGAGACAGAGAGATCCTAACGACCAAAAGCAAATGCTTTTTGTCAATATCACATCTACTTTTAAAAAAAAAAAAAAAAAAAGTGTAAAAGCCTCGAATCCTCCCTTAATGCGAAAATGACCCTCTGGCACTAAAATGTTGATTTGGAATCTTAAGAATGTTCTAGGGGTGACTCCGTAATTAAATTATCTGTGCAATACTTTGTAAACAAAAAAAAAATGATATACTTGGACCGACGACGTGGAAAAAGATGCTTTGAGCTTTTCTTTCATCGTACGTCCATCTTCAATACTGTATTTAAGTTCATTAAAAGCTGAAATTTTCTATCACTTGTGCTCGTCTGTCTTTCGAGTGTTCACTTGTTTTAATTAGTGCATGCTAAGTATTATTTTATTTATTTCTGACTTGGCGAGAAAAAGGAAGGAAAGAAACAAAGCTTCGTTGAAAGAGGATAGTGATGCTTTTTAGAATTTTTTTTTTTTTTTTTATAAGCATGTTATCAATATGTAACTGAATCAGAGTTTGAAATGTCCACAATGGGAAAAAACGATAATGAAGATGAGTTCGCAGTAAACTGAATGGGCGTCTACGTAAAACACTGACCCCTTTTTTGACTCCTTTTTGCGTTGCCTCTTTCGTTAATACAAAAGTTTGTCGTCACAACTGTTACTATCAGTCCCCCCCCCCCCTTACCTCTGACGCTATCAGCCATATAGAAAACAAAATAATGTCATATACACGATTTGCTTATTGTATTATGTAACAAACAGTTTCCACATTTTCCCACTCTTTCTTTAGATATGGAATCAATCTGGTCAGCTCCTACTGTTGTGCTATCTAATTCCTCAAGACCACATTTGTACGGAGACTTGTGCGTTCAGAGTGAGGTCATTAGAGTTATCCCCGTAGTAGTATAGACGTGTGTTGTTCCTGTCCTAAGTTCTACCATACTTCTGGTCGTATTATTCCTACAGAGATGACAAATTAGGCAAGTAAAGATGAAAGAGAATCTCCTGATATGGAAACGAGTCACGCTAAGAGCAACTCCATCTTTCATTAAGAATAATAAGATGGATCTTCTCCGCTGATTTCACGTTTACTAAAAATAATCGGCAGTAACTTACATAATAGCCTTGAACTGTCGTTAGTTCTAACCCTGTTCCGCTGTCCTATTAAATATTAACGTCATTCAAACCCCCCCCCCCAATCCCTTTTCTTCAAATTAGGTTTTCGTTGGTAGATAATGCAGCGATGTAATATTGATTCATTTTGTACAAAAGTCTTGCATGTAAGTAATGATGCCAGTTGGATTGTCATTGTCTTATATGGCCATTAATCTCTGCAGAAAATGCGAAGATTAGTGGAAAGTTAAATATGAGCAGTTTATTATGCGATCTTAAAGTAATTGAAAATATTTTCCGACGAGAATGCATTTAGTAAAAAAACGAAAAGATGCAGGCCTTTCAATGTAAAAAAATACGAGCGTTTTAATTATTCTCTTTTGGAAAATATGTTTTAAAAAAGACAAATATTTTCTCTTATGAAAGCTTTACGGTTTCTTACTGATTTTTTTTTTTGCCCGGAAGAAACTATTAGATCGGATTTCGTTATTTTACAAAAGCAAAATAGCTACAAACCACAATAAACATAGTCAATGCAAAGTTTTTTTTTTTACTTTTCTTTTTAAATGTAACGCTAATTAACATAACATTTTTAAAAGATTAAATTTTCTATTATTTTTGACACAAACAATTTAATTAGTTGGAAGATAGTCATTCTTCGCCATTATCGTCTTCAATCTCGTGAAAATATTCAAGTGATACTCAACTGATGCGAGAGGATTCTCGTAACTTTTGCAAATATTCAGATATTTCAGAAAATGCCATCTAAATTTAGAATATCTGGAATTCAGATATTCTAAAGAATAATAGTTCCCATCATAAGGCACGTGGAAATTTTAGGGGAAAAAATTCAAGTAATTTACGAACGAAACATCTGCTAATTTCATGTAGTTTTTATATAATAATAAATAATCTACAAATCGGAACTAAAACTCAGGAAATCGAATATGGAAATTGATACTTATATATGCCTAAACCGATGTTTGTTTGTTTTTTAACTTTAAAAAAAAAATATTAAAATGCACAGATTAATCCAAATGATTGGGTCCAGTGTGATTCCGATCACTGTCTCCTGTCGATCCAGTTAATTCTTCTGTGTCAAAATATCTTTTTCACAGTGGATGTTGGGAAGCTTTGGATAATCCAGAACTTGGCAACCCTTTTAATTGCTCCCTAAATTTTGTATATATTGTAAATTTTGTTTTAATTGCAGCTCTAAATTTTGTAACTTCGTTAAGCTGTTGCGGTTCGAATTGCTTTTCGGTTACTCAAAACATTCCACTTAATCTTCTCCACTGATATCAACTGAAATATAAGAGATTTTTCTGGAGATGCGTAAAAGCCCAGATACCTCTCATGAGTTAGAAGATTTCTCACAATCCAAATGTCGATTATTCGTTTTTCTTCCCAAAGTATCGAAATCATTGCAGATTATTCAATTTTTTTCCCCACTACTTAGCTTCACATTTTTTTTTAATCTGGATTATGAACACTGGGAAATATATTAGGCATTAAAATACTTCATATGAATCAGCTCTCCACACGATTCTACCTGATGGGTGTGTGTGTGGGGGGGGGGGGGGGGGCTTACTTGCAAAAACCTAAAAATTAATGATTTCGTTATAAAGGACACCGCTGACATCCTTCGTTTTAGATAAGAACTAATTTAAGTGCATTTGTTAAAGAAGCTGTGAAAAAAAAAAAAAAAAAAAACTGAAATTATTTAACCTTACATTTTTCAAATTTCTGACTTCCCACTTTTCGAAAGTAAGAAATGCAGGTCACGTGAAATTGCCATGATGATAACACAATATTAATATAACATTTTTTTTCTCTCTCCATAGAGAACGGATCTAGTCTGATGTTGAAACTGATAAAGTAAGCTCAGCAAGTCATTACACGCAATCTAAGTTTCGTTTAGATACTTGGACAGGTTTAATAAGTTATAAGTTTTCGTTTAGTTTACTGGAACCGGCGAATAAAATTTCTTCCCTACGTCACTATTTTTCGAGTTGAGATATTTGCTAGCTTCGCAATCCAGTTGTTCTTCATTCATTTTTATCTGGATATTTGATTGAATAAATGGTCGAATTTGTAACTACGATAAAGGCTATAGCCCTTCATTCGTTAAGGCATATTTTTTAATATGAACGGTCGTAGCACTATCAATCTCTAAATGCAGTTTTGTAATCGAAAAGTCTTGGGCAATCCGTGTTCTAAATTTAACATGGCTTGCTGCTTTTATATTTAGGTTATCCAATTAACTCATCAAGCTTATCTTTTTCTTTAATAGATTACCATTTCCTTCAGTTAGATGGATTGGTAAAAATCGGTCGGAAAAGACTTAATTACACGATTAACAATCAATATTTTAACTTGCTTCCATTGGTTGTTTTAAAATTACAGCCACAAACATCCCGGGGTGGGGAAATGGATACGCTTGTCATCGATCAGAAGGTACTACGTGGCGACAGTCGGGCTGAAGCCGTTCTTGGACTATTCTTATGTCTATAAATCGCAAATCTTCTATTATCAGTTTGCATCTTCTCCGATGTATGCGTTTTCGAGAGTGAGGGTCTGCACCTTCGTATGAGATTGCCGTCCACCTTCAGTTGAAAAGTCGAAGTTCAGATTCGAAATTCCAAAAAAAAGGTAATACGGAGGAAGTCTTGCGTCCGCCAAACAGGGAAAGAAATGTATCAGTTGAAATCGTCACTATAGAAATCGGAACATTAAATACTGTACGTGGGCTAAGTTTTTTGCAAGCTGTACAGCTGGACAAAACTACAATGACTCGACCAATATTAAGAAGATCCGAAATATTACACCCCGCTCAATCCCACTCATTCGGTATGGAATTATTAATATCAATTAATCGTTTTGCCAGTATAGTGACCCCCCCCCCTTCAAGCTCGCAAACATAGTGAAAGACTTAACACTGCTCCCTCCCGGACAAAAAGTTTTTTTTTTTTTTTTTTTTTTTTTTTTTTTTTATCGTATGTTGAACTCATCGGTTACGCATTTCAAATAGACCTTACGATTTCATTCTCTTTTCGAATGGTGTTATGAATTATTATACAGGATCCTATCTCATTAATTCAAGCTCTACAGCACTCGAGGGAGCAAAATTTGTAATCAAGCCCTCAAGAGTGCTTTTAACATAGTAGCAAATGAGGCAAGCAATGCTAACTTGACTACTTTATTCATATCTTAATTTTTCGAGCCCTAAACTTTCAGCTACCGATCCGCAGCCGCCTGGTAATGAAGCCTCACCTATAAAGGTGTCTGCAACTTATAAAGAATCTTATTTAATAGGCGGCTAGCACAAATGATAATCTCCCTTCTTTGCGATTTTAAATTGAAAATGAAAAAATTCTAAACTCTTTTATAAAAATGACTCGTACAGACAATTATATATGTAATATGCTATGCATTTTATTTTCCTTTTTCTATTTATAAATTTTGGAGAAACAAGATTAGTTCTCAGGAAGTTCGTCACAACTTATTTCTTAACGTTAACCTTGAGGCAGAGGGGGGGATAAGGAATAGTACGAATTTCGTACGTTCCAGGTGTTGGAGGAATTGCTGTTTAAATGGGCCGGAAAATCATTCCAAACATACTAAACCGTAATAATTAGAAATTTATCTTCAAATGTGATCCCCGAAATGTTCTAAAACATATATTAGTAATGTGAGTAGGCTAAATATTTTTTTAATTTTTTTTTTAAATTATCGTTCATATTCGCATTTCAGTTTATGCATGTCTTTTGCTCGACATAAAAAAAAATATTGGAAAAAAATTGCATGATGTCCGATGTCTTCGTTACTGGTGGAAGATATTGGTAAAAGTCGACGAAGATGTGAACATGACGATATCTTCGTGCTGTGAGGATAATAGATGTCAACATTCAAATCAATCTGAATAGTTCCCGTCTAACATCTTATAGGAATAGGAAGAAAACATGGATCCACACACGAGAGGTACTTAGACGCAAATATCTGTACAGCATCATCCAATTTCATTTTTAATACTAAAATTTAATACTAAAATAGTCATCTTGAATAAACGAACCGACACTTGCTTTGGTATCAAGAGAAGCCCATCATTAAGATAGTGACATTCAGTGGTTGATTGCATCTTTGAGCTAAGTTCGCTAATCGCAATATTTAATGAAAAACAGAAGTGTGATTAAAAAAAAAAAAAAACCTCCTCTTTGAGCTGACGGGATTTCTCTACTATTCCATGTTGTTTAAGTGCACTTGCAAACAAAACACCGAGCACAGCTTATGGAAACATTTAAGAAAATCCTGTGTTTTGAGCTCAGCAAATATTTAGTTATTTTTTTTATGAATCGTGAGACAGATCAAATCTTCAGCATCCAAGTTCACGAAAAAGAAGAAAGTTGCAGGACAGCGGATCGGTGAAGCAAGAAGCGGGCCAGAGCAGAGCAATCAAAACAAAGAAAGTAAAACAAGATGGAATACGAAATCTTTTATCAAAATGCATTAACGTGACCTGAATGAAAGCCACGACAGATTAACTTCAAGCTTTTTGTTGATGGACTTTCTTATATTCAGAACTGCATCCGTATAATGTAATTCTTTGCGTAATGTCGTCGTCGAAGCAGGATCACCCGTAACCCACATTTCATACCCTAAGCGATAAGCCATTCGAAGAGTGTGTGTGTGTGCAAAGGTCACAGCATGAACAATCTTCAGTGAAGAATGAAAGCAAGCTTAATGCGGTGTGCCATTTTATCATTTCGAGCGATCATTTGAATCCAGTGGCTAGCAGTGTTTCCTTACTTTCTGAATGCACAAGAATTTACGTTGTCGACTTGTATCTGGAGCAATAAACGTGCTTACGCCTTCTGTTTGTTTCTCTTACCAAATTTAAATCCACAGTTCAAGATTGACTATCCAGAGAAAGATACTCCAATGAGAACGGAAACACTGAAGTGCTGAGAATCCACGTCTTCCTTTTCGTGGAACCACGAAATACTGCTGATGTGCAGTTCCACACTTCTTACAGTTCCAAAGCACGTACCTTTCACAAATGTTCGTGCAAGTGTTGGTGTTCAGGATTAAAAAAGAAAAAAAAAAATGTTAAGTCTCCAGATCAAGAAGTCCGTGCATGATCTTGGAGTATAAGCCAAATAAGCTATTTGAGAATGAAAATGAGCGACATCTCACGGTACATTGAAGTACTTGGGGATATTTGCTGTCCTTCCGTTCCAGTGTTAATCGGTATTCTTCTTTTCAGTATTTTGGCAACAGTTAACTGTGAGTTCGTCAACATCTGTTTCTTAGAAATTAAACGTTTCTCGGCGATGTCTGGAAGAGTCGAGCCACGTTCGCTTGTAACATTCGCAGCCCGATCAATAGCGGATAAAGCAGTCTGCCACTTCGACAACATTTCTCTTCTTACACCACGAATGAAGACACGCGCCGTGTTTTGATTTCGAAAGAGTACGTCATGCACAGCGGCATTCATTCATCAACGTCACTTCGCGAAAACAGGTAGAAAATCGGAAATTGCACGGCGTTTTGTTTTTCTATATTTTAGTGTGTATTCGTTTTTCGGTGAACTGCACGTGCTTTCCGAACGCATCGTAAAAAAAAAAAAAAGGACAAGCCTTTAAACCTGTCGTAAGAGTGGCTGCAAGTTACCTGTTATTCGATCAAAAATATTTGGTTGACACGCCACTTGCACGCGCACGTATTTTTTTTTTTTTTTTTTTTAACTTTTTTTTAACACAAAGAAAGAGAAAAATCAAGTTTTGCGATGACGATCGTCTAGTATGTATACATACAACTAATCAGTATTTAATATCCATAGAAATAAAGAAAAGCATGAAAATTATATAAGAATCTAATGAATGCTTTTAACCCCATTCGAAATGCCAATATATTTTTGTGAAGCTATCGCGAATTTCACTGTCTAGACACGGTGGCTTTATAATGCTTGCAGGACGAAAGGACATTTGCCGAAGTTCTCAAAATAACTTCGCTGCGAAGAGAGGACATTCTGACTCAGCCAGCAGTGAAGAGTGAGAGATTACTGATTATTTTAAATCATTTTACATAAGTTTATTTTATAGAGACGCTTTTTTAAGCAAGTCGTTAAGAGAGAGAGAGAGAGAGAGAGAATTGATGAAACTATTCAGATACGTATCCAGAATGTACTGATTAGTCCATGAACTTTATTTTTTTTTTAACAAATGCTGTAGCAATCTTTGAGCCTTTGTAGCTCGGTAGCTCCATCGAAACCAGTAGCTGGGCTTCGACGGAGCCATTTGGTCTTGAGTTCGAATCCCGCCTGTGATGCCAACAGCTTTATCATGGCTTTACAATCAAAGCCGAGGTAGAAGCCGGTTTCATACCAAGTTCGACGGTTTCTCTCCGGAAAAATCGGGTTTTTCGTCCCTCAAGACAGGCAAATAGAAAACCACGTTGTTCTATAATAATTCCCCAGTAAAGTAGTGTTGCTACCGCACCACCCAATAGGTTGAGAGAAAGCACACACAGCAACCTTAGCATTTTGGGAAGAGGAGGTATAAATGAATTTCCTTCACTAATAATATATGAAAATTGTAATTGGATCAACGAAAGTTTGCATTTATACCCGCTTTAACTGAAACCAGTACTACTATTAGCATCACATGGAAAACACTTCAGCATTTTACAATCATAATACACACACGAACACGTAAAAAAAAAATTAACTGGTGCTACCCAGAACTGAGACCATTCTCTTTCCAACAAACATGATTTCCACTCAAATCAATAACAATGTCTCATTGGTTTCTTTATCCTTTTCAGACCTACGAATCTGAAAAGATTAGTAAGTCTTTTCAGAAGAAAGCAGAACTTTACTTTTTCCCCCACCGGACTCAATGAGTGGAAAAAAATGAAATGCTCTGCAAGACCAGACTGATCAGACCCCAATTAATCTATGTATACGTGATGCTCCTTTATACGGATACTAGCTAATTTACTGCCTGTCTAAAGTATGACAAGTTACCCGAACAGGAAAGCTGGTATACTCCAAGAAGAGGAAGCTAATTCCGTTTTCTCTCAAGCCACTCAGATATGAAACTAATTAACGAACCGAAGGTTTAAAGCGTAGCAATCTTGCAATGCGTTTAGAAGCGCTTTGCACAAATAGAACAAACAACATAACAGAAACCACCTTTGTGAATTGCATAGATAGGACTACAGACGTCTCCCACAGAAGATTCATTCCATCCATCTCAAAATTCAAGTCATACTTTTGAAGGTTTGTGGATCTGATCTTAAGACAGCCGGACAGTACTTAGCAGTTCTCAAGTCTACAGAGAGATATATCCATCTCTTGACAAGCCAAATTCCAGATGACTTAGCAAAGGGAAAAACAGAGAAGAGAAATTCCGCACCTGAAGCAGTTTAAATACAGAAATTTCAAAGGCTTTTAAAATTAGTTACTTCACATATTCGAAGTCATTCTGGTGGAGCTGTGCTTTTAGGTTCTAGTGTACATGATACTTGACAACGCGCCACCATGAAATATTGCTTGATTATACAATGTCTTCCTTAACACACCATATCTGAAAGTTTGCCAATGACAGCGAATCTCAAACCTAGCGTCACAAATGCTTTATTCATTCCCATTTTCTTTTTGCACATTTCGCTGAAATGCCTGTTACGGCTAAGTAATGTGATAATGTCAGGAATAACGGTCTAACATAGTCCACCCGTGTGTGTGTGTTCTCTGGTTGGTTTTGTAGGAGATTTTTTTTCAGAGTTATCTTTCCAGAAGGGGAAACACTTCACCTTTGTACCACCCTTTAAGTCTAGATTTGAATCCTAGTCGTCAACAAAAGAGCACTCTGGAGATGCTGTTTTGCAGTATCTCAATAGTTGCATATTATGCAGAAACTGCGAGAATTTATTGTACTAGGATTTGTTCTAATGGTGAGTTTTTGAAAGCCGTATTTTATCTCATTTGCTGGAAGTTAATAATAGTATTTTCAATTTTCTAAATGCAATCCTAACTTCAACTCTTACGGTTCGATTTCGCAGCTGTTTTCAACGTGGCGTTGATTGTTATATTTTTATGCGAATCCTACCCGCTAAAGGTTAGTTAACCCAGAAACCATAAATTCTACTCACTAAGACACTTTCTGCTTCCATTAAGCAGGGCGAATGAAAGTCGTCTCCCAGCAAGACATTTTTGACAAAAACCCATGCCATACTGTACTTGTAAGATTATTTAACGAGGCGTCGCCTATCTCGTAGCTGAAAGGACGAATATGTCTGTATTAGTCGATGCAATATTCGCTAAGAAAACAGTTTCCTCCCTTTCTGTTCAATGGAGTCGAATCCTCTTAGCCAAAGATTTTTGGTTTTGAGCCTTTTATCGAAACAGAAATTATTTCCACTTAAATGCTTGTGAGGTTGCAGCTAATTAAAACATCAGGCACATAAGACTTACCACGGCCAAGTAACGTGATAAATATCAGGATTCCATAGTCTGTCTCCGCATGCATTCTTTGGCCGGTTTCTGTTTCGTAGGAGATTTTTCGAAGGCTCTGAAGGAGATAAACCAGGATGAATCAAACGTGTGTTTGTCATCTTAATACTTCAATAGCTTAAACATCGGATTCGTTTGATATGACGTCTGAGTGTTTTTCCCTTAAGCAAAAAAAAAATAAAAAAAAAATACTCAGACGTCAAGTTTTCTCTTCACCAACACTGTCTCGCTTCCTCTGCTAGAAAGAGCAATTTTCTTATTACATCGTGTAAAATGCACTTTGCATTATTAATAATAACGAACGCGTTGTTTGAGTTTTCCAGCGATGTTTAGCCCAAACTGCGTGTGCGATGTTGGCACATTAGTAGCAGCCAGGGGAAACACTCTGTAACAGATTTACGTCTTGTTGAATGTGTGAACTGAATTAATTGTTTCCAGTTTCAATTAAACCAGATGCGCGAGATAATGGGGCTTTCCCACTCCTCACTTGAGATGCGGATAACTGGTTATTTCCTCTAGACAAGACGTGTCCGTAGCAGAATCCACGAGAAGCCTACCGTTGAAAATGCAAGTGTCCCCCGTCGGTCGTTTAAATCCGTCAAGATCTTTTGCGAGCGCTTAGGTAGCCGTTTTTTCCTCTGGATACTCAGTTTTCTTAGAATACTAGCAAATTAGCCAAAATACCAATTTTAATGAAGATAACGACGTTTAAAGGTTTTAGGACTGGAAACTAACTCATTCATACTTAGCATTTTTAGTGTCTAATACGATGATAGGTGTAATCAGTAACTTCACTCAATTAAATTTTTTTATAAAGTAAGGAAAAGTATACAGCACACTTAGTTGCTTATTGAGATTACTGCTAATCGAAGGCTTAGTTGTCTGTGACTAAATAACAGCTGCGAGAAGTTTTATATAAGAGTTGGTCCATGAATTGCATTAACACCTTATGTTCTGTTTAACAAAATAGCTAACGCGCTCAAAAAAACTGAGTGAGTAATAAATACCTATTCGAGCCACGAGTTTAATGAAAGATGTGAGCAATATTACTTTAATATTTTAGATTCAATAGATGAAATAAAATTGCAGGATCATGATGCGTTGATAGCTGATTTGTGATGAATTAAATAGCCAATGAGAAGGCTTACTTTAGGATTAAGGCAAACGGTGTGATGTTTGCTTTGGTTAGAATTCGGCGAAGCAAATAAGGCTAGGAGAGTAGCCAGTATATTAATTGCATGTGCACTCCTCATGCAATTAATATACTGGTTTCTCTGACCTGCAGAAAAATCAGAGTTTTCAGGAGGTAAAACGCTATCTTCCTCATCTTTACGCTGCTGATTTATCTTTGTATATATTTCAGAAACGTAGAGAATCAAGGACATATAGAGGGCGCTGTAAGTGAGTAGATGCTAAAGAATATGGAAACCAAGCATGGAACACATCGCTTCAGGCCTCTGGTAAGCAGAGTGGTGGTCGTATCGCAGAGAACGATAAAAATCATCCACTTAAGTAGAGATTGAGAGATGTTTGTTTGAAGACTATGGTGGTCGGTGAAGCGGAAGAAGCATACACTTAAGATATAATTTATCGCAAAGAAACTCGCCTGCAGATTACCATGGTTTCACTGATTTTAGTAATTTTTCTCTCTCACGAAACTGTGCTTTTTTTGTTGCATTTCTTGGCTATTAAAAATAATTTACATCTTCGGCCTTCAACAGTATCAACCGTTCTCTCGTGTAGTTACCGTGAGAGAGAGGCAAGCAGGCAGGCAACGTTTCATTTAAAAATCCCATCTTCCTTCAACACTTTTCCTTTTAAACAACATTAAAAAGAAGATGCATCTAATAGGTAATCTCCAGAAATTACCCCACGTTAGAAAAACTAAGATAAACTACAATAACAAACTTAAGTTGGTAATTAAATGTAGCTTTATTATATGAATAGGAGACAGTACGAACAGACACTGTTTTGAATACACCGCAGAGGCGAGAATATTACATATCCATGCTCAAGAACGACTGAAGAAGTTCTTCTACGGCCGAACATTGAGAACATGTGCAAATTTCAGATATTACGTTATGTGAACTTTAACTGGAGAATTTAAAGTCGACTCAAATGCGACGCAAGTCGTAACTAGACGCGATGACAAGATTAACATGGTGAAACGTGTAGATCTTCCAGTAAGGAGTTGTTCCAGTCTGAAACTTCATTCAACGAAAGAATGTACCTTGTCTAGTGGTATGGGGGGGGGGGTAAATTTGAACCTGTTGTGGGATCTGCAGTTTGGGAAATGCACTAGCGTCAGCTTGAAAAATACCGAACTTAATTTATGAACATACTGAAATATATTTTTTCGAATGATAGTTAGTTTCCCTTACTAATATATTCTCCCAAGATTGCAAAAAGCTTAGTGTGTGCATAGTTCACGAACAGCATTTCGAAAAAGGTGAATGAGGATTAATGGTAGTTGCAAGGAACACCTTGCAACGAAATTACATCGCTGTTGTGTTCTATTGTGATTCTTAAATGCGAATACTCAAAATATTGAATATAAGTGGTGGTTTTCAATCCATCTCTCTCTCAAGAAAATTAATTCAGTGTACACGAAACCTCAAGTTTCGTGTACACTGAATTCATAATAAACTTATAACGAATTTATGATAAACTAAACTCGAGAATTTCTCCCTTCAATGTAACAGCAAATTATTAGGTCCATTTTGCAAGCAGCTGTTCTATTCTGTAGCCACTACGTCTTTCTCTCCATCCTGTATGATATACGCAGAATGCATAAGGCCTTCTACAAGGCGTTCTTTTATTATTTTGAAGATGATTGGAAAGTTATCTTTTGTTGATTAAGCTCTTCAGAAAATGATGAATCTTACATCACTAAACACAAAAATTTTTTCATGAGTCTTAAGCAAATAACTTGTAACTCAGATATGAGTGATACTACACTAAACATGGGCAATATATTGTTCTCCTAGCAGCGACATTATTGAAACACATCCGTCTAATCTGAAGCATGTATATCGTGAGATTTGTCACTTCATCCTAGAAGCTTTCCAGTTACTACTATCCACTAATGGAAAGCTCGTAAACATCAAAATCGAAACGTTTACTTTACAGTCACGTCTTGTTTTGTGTATCGCAGGCTTTCCATGGAAACCAAACGAATCGACTTCAGTATGTAATGTACTCGTACTAGCGCGTTTCTACAACTGCATGGTGATAAACAACAAAACAAAGCTTTCAGAGGCTGCACTTCCACACAGCAACTTTTTTTTTCTCTTTTGCCTTAAAATAGTTTTACCCGAATAAATTCGAAAAATTTTCGGCCTAACAATGAAAAAACGAATTTATAATTTCAAAATTATTTTTATTTTTCAACATAATCTCCCTGAAGACTATTACATTTATTCCAGCGATGCTCCAGCGCCATTATCCCGTCCCTGTAGTGGTTCTCAGTAAGATCTGCAAAATACACCTCGATTCGAAGAAAAACGCTAACCAGCGAGGAAGAGTTTGTTTTGGGAAGAGATAGAAGTCAGAAGGAGCCAAATATAGGGAACAAGGTGGATGATCCAACAATTTCATAGTGCAGATCCCTTAATTTTTCCATTGCCAAAACACCTTTGTGAGCAGGTGCATTGTCCTGATGAAAGATGATTTTGTCTTCTGCAAACTGGGTCTTTTCTCACGAATTTTTTTGTCTAGTATGGTTAAAAGATCGGAATAATATTCCCCGGTTATTGTTTTCCCCTTTCCAAGATAATTAATAAGCAAAATGCCTTTAGCATCCCCCAAACACCGATGCCATGACCTTTCCAGCTAACTAATGGAACCGACTTTGTCTTCTTTGGCGCTGAACAACCGGCTTCTGTCCATCCACTGTTTTGACTGATGTTTGGATTCTGGTGTGTAATGGTGAATCCAAGTCTCATCCATAGTAATAAATCGACACAAAAATCAGTTCTATTCTTGTTAAAATGCTCCAAGCACTGATCAGAGATTTTCATGCGAGTGCGTTTTTGATCTGCTGTGAGCAAGACGGCACCCATCTTGCGCAAAGCTTTTTCATATGCAATTCTTACATGCAAAATATATCCTACACGTTCTTTTGAAATGCCTATAGTCTCAGCAATTTCACGCACTTTTACTCGCCAGTCATCCAATACCATATCGTGCACTTGATCAATAATTTCTGGTGTTGTTACACTTTTGGACGCCCTTCACGTGGATCATCTTCAAGGCTGGTACGGCCATGTTTAAACTCGGCAACCCATTTCTTAATTATCGAAAAAGAAGGAGACGAGTGTCCATAAACTTTTATGAACTTCGAATTAATTTCTTTTGGCGTTAAACCTTCTTTTACAAAGAATTTTATAACCGCACGATACTGCATTTATCCATTTCAAGGGATACAGACAATACTTTTGCTTCAGACAGCTGTATAAAACAAACTACTTGATAGAATGACTTGCAATTTCAAATGGATGCTTATGACAGATGTATCAACTTAAGAAAAAAAAAATTGTGCCGATAGTGTTGCCATCTATGTTCGAGGCAGAGAACTTTTCAGCCCACCCGCGTATAAATCTCAGGAAATGCCACATTCTCTAGTTATGTTTCATATTATCAAATCGAAGTTAAACCAACGAGTCCTCTTGGTTTCGAAACATCTAGGGATATTCCAAGAATATACCTCGTTCCGAACAAAATCCTATTCAACGCACGACAGCATAACAAACCTGAGTGTTCTCAACTCGAATGTGAACGTGTTGGAGTGTTAATTTTTTTTCCCAACTCTTCAGGCTTTTTTTTTTATTTGAAAACTGTTTATTTAAACTTCATTAAAATATATCGTGCAGTTCTTGCATTGTTTTAAAATTGTTGCTTAATACAACGTAATCTTTCAACCCGTAATGATTTATCCAATATTTAAACCACCTTTATTGCTTTGCCGATAAAACTGACGTCACTTCAACAAAGAACATTTATCTGGGTGGTTATCTCGTGTTGGGGAGTCTGACATTTTGATTTTTTTTTTCTTCCTCTCCATTTTCCAATAACTACTCACTAAATAAAGAATTTCTTCGGGAACTTAACCATAAATAGCATATTCATTTATAGCTAGTTGGTAAAGGGAAAAAAAATTATTTACTAACTGGGCTTAATTTTTTATACTTATTTCGATAACCCTTCAGGAAATTTAAATTAAATAGTCAGTTGTGGATGAGATTCTCCTTCGATAGTCAAAAGATGTGATTTGAGAGAGAGAGAGAGAGAGAGAGAGAGAGAGACAGAATAATGATTAAATAGTAGCTCCTTGCGTAATAACATAAATTATACAAAATCCTAATATTGTATAAATTCATAACACTGTGCTATACACAGTCGGCAGTTTTTGCACAAAAAAAAAAATGGCAGCACAGAATTATTGTTTTACTGTCGTTGGATGTTAATAATAATGACATTTTTATAGGAGCAAAAAAAAAAAAACCCGAAGCTCCTAAGAAAAAAAAAACCGTCCCATTATAGATGGAATATTTTTTAAAATAGCTCTTGGCAAAATAGCTGATGCAGCCTTAAATTATATTATACGTCTCGAAAGACTTCAGAAAAAAAAAACTGCATATTCGGCGAAGCATTCATGACATTCTTTCTGACAGACCATTGAAACGATAAGGATTTGTTCTTAGAGTGTAAAAAATTGGTCCCGACAATCGTGATTTTATCTTTCAATACCCTGGTTGCTAGCAAAACAATGTGAACGCAAGCCTGTGCGGTGCTATCATCAATTGGTGAAAAAGAGGAATGCCAGAGAAAAATGTTACATTCGAAGCCGGCGACAGAGCTGAAGAGCTGGTTGTTACAGCTGCTCGATTTAAAAATAAAAAAATAAAAAAATACAAATGCTTGAAAAAAATGTAAGAAATACTATACGCATTAATACAGTGGTGATAACAAAATGCCGAGTTCGTGTTTTCAGTATCTTTTCGGGTTACGCGTGTGTATGCACGCGCTCATAATAAATACTCTGTGGACTTGTGCTGGCATTTGGCTCTGGGAGATCATAAGCTACACTAATTATACGAGATGCCCTTGCCATACGGCACGCTATCAAATTTTAATATGGCAATGTGAATATGAGCTGGCCTCATACATTTTAAGAGAGTGAATTCGACGATGGTTGCAAAGCCTACACTTTCAGATTAAAGCAATAAAAAAAAAAAAAAAGTTTCTTTCATGTGAATGGCTGCAATAAATTACACTCGGAGCGGTCAGGTATTGGAATGTTTCGTTGCAAAAATTTCCAGCGGTGCCATACGGTGTGAAGCAGAATGGAGTTTACCCAAGAGAAATATATTTTATGCTTATGTTATCGTGCACAAACAGTAGAATAGTGGATACATAAGTCAAGGGGGGGGGGAGGGGGTCGAGTTTCGTGCGGTGGATGGTGCGTGATGAAATAGAATGGCGTGTTTGTGTTCTTCGAACAATAAGGCCAATACATATCTCAGTAAGTAGTTGGGATTTGCATTCTTTATTATAACGATAATAAAGAGAACGCTTTCTTGGTTTTATGGTCACAGAAATAGCAGACGCCAAATATATTGGATCTAGAAAATTCAAACAATTTCATTTGAAATTGTTTATCCAAGTACTTATCTCAGATTAAATACTTCATTCGAATCTTTTAAACAAAATCCAGATACCAAGAAAACAACGTAGTAAACTTGTGTAGCAATCCCTCTCTTCATTTAGATCGAAAATGTTCAAAACTAAATTAACAATTCAATATTAATTGAGCAATACTTCATTTGAGCGGCTGTTTTTTTCGCATATTACTCTACTAAGTACAAGTTAATCTAAAGAAAAGGATGAGGAAATTTTATTAAGTATAATAGTCAGAATTATCACCTTCTCTGTAACGAAATTATTAATTCATAATAATCTCTTTATGGATATAGAAGGTTGTTTATAAGCCTCACTAAAGAATAGTGCAGGTCAGTTCTGTTAAAAAAAAAAAAAAAAAAAAAAGCAGCAAAAGTGCGTACATCTTCCGGAAGTTTTCTTTGTTTCTGAAAACGGTTTTTCAAATAAGGTGTTTTGGTATCAAGGTGGATTGTATTTGCACGTAACTGGAGAAAGAGAGTGGTGCAGAATAGACGGGAGGGAAGCCTTGAGGTATCCAAGCATCCTCTCAGGATGCAGATTCGTCCACTGTCTCCAACAGGCGAGAGTGAAAGTGACAGCCTAATGCCAAAAGTAGAAAACACAACAGTCAGTGCTGACGCTGTCATTTGGTGCCGATGGTTTATTTTTAGTTGTCCGAGTCACCACTTGGCGCCTTCTGCTGTTTTAGTAGGTCATTATAGCTTCGGCTGTTGGTGTATTCCGTTGTGCTATTGTGAGCCAATTACGAAAAAGGTCTATAAGATTGGTATTACGTATTCAGTGAAAGTAAAGGTCTCTGGTGAATGATAATCCTCATCTTACAGTTTTAGAGATAAGAGTACCATGTTTTAAACGCCTTCTGAGTTAGTGTTCTTACCTCCCTCTAAACTTACAATACACACAGAAAAAAGCTAAATGCGTTTCAAAAATATTCTTTAATTTAAAAGCACATAAGAATTGCGGTTTGAAGAAGGATCTGTTTCCAGAGAGATAGATAACCACCTTCCATCCCAGCATTCAGCCTTTATTAAGTTCAAGCTGTAACAGTGCCTAAACAAGTTGGAGAACCGTGGTTACTAACGATTTTATTATTCAAATCTACCACTTCTATATGGAGTGGCACAGAATCGAGAAGTGGACGCAGTTCATCCCGATGGATTTTCTGACAGCTGCTAATCTTCTTTTCACGCTTGCCAGATATACTGTAGAATAAGTAGGCCAATACTGCCTGGATTCTGGTCAATAAAAATTCCCCTGAGATAAATCCCACTGAACGTACGTGAGTCCTAGAAACAGTGAGAGAAGACTGTAGGACATCATTTGTGTTGGTATTGGATTCTTGGACATCGTAATCGAGGGACAGTAGCGTTGTTATCTTGGAAAACTCACCTCGGGTTTACATCAGAAGTTTCGATACAAAAACATCGTGATTTAGAAAGTTGAATTTACCATTGCAAAATGGCACTCGATTTAAGAAAGATTGAAACTACTTACTAACCTAACATTATGCTTGTGTAGTTACCTTATCGAAAAAAAGACGACGTCGTATGAAGAGATCAGCCACAGAGTGAACAATGGAATCACCACATGCTAGAATCCAAAATCTTATTCTCATCTCCCAAGTATATCCACGGCCCTGCAGATTAGCGACATTTGATTTTGTCGAACCGTACAACGTTCTGCCATTGGGGAGCAGTGATAGGTAGACGCTTCTCCAGTGGAAGACGCTTCTGTTCGAGTTGTCGATTACCATAAACTAAACTACCTGATATATACGTCATTATGAATGAATTACTGCGTGTGTCTATAGCAGCAAATTCTATCCAAGAACTAGATGTGAATGTTACCTATGATTTACTTCCGGCTTCGCAAATATTGGCAACCGTCCAATGCTTGGAATATAAGGCCTGACAACTAGAATTATCTCAATATTTCTTTTTTAAAGATAGGCCTCTCCAACACGACGTGATCTCTCACTCACACACACTTCACACTTCGGTACTTTCACTTATCTTAATCTTAAAATTTTGCAAGGATGCAGCTAAGGACCAATGGAAATTTTTTTACGTGCTCACAAATGTGAAAAAAAAAACACGAGGTTTTTTCGGGAATAACCCGAGAACGCATCAGTAGGTTCTTTTTTCTTGTCGAGAATAAGCAGAATAATCGCTTGCGTGACAATAATTATCATTTTTTATAGATATTGTCACTCAATAGAAAGGGTTAATATCTTATTGAGATAGCCAGATAGATATAACTTGAAAGGATTCTGTAGGAATAGACAAACTGCGCAGCAGATTCGTCTAGAGTTAAAATGTCTAGCCCTTTATGTGAAGTTATTCTAAACTTGCTCAGTGAAATATTTCCTAAAATATACTATTGCTTCCTGCTGAAATATCTTCTATCCTCTCGCCAGTAAAAACCATTCTGTAGTTCGTGGGTTTACATCTTTGAGATTCCAATGCAGATTATCACACACATTTCACGACAAAATTGAAACGTTCGTCTAAATAACTCTGCCCTGGAAATTTATTGCATCAAGGACAGTTTCTCGCAGCAAATATTCCATTTCCACAACGTATACTTTAGAATTTTACACGCTGCGGGACACTCGCAATTTTAATGATGCTAACGCCATTCGCTCTAATCTTGATAGAAAGAATAATGGAAAATTTCCCACACTATTAACAGCAACATAACGTGCGACAGATTCATTATGTCCTCTACAGCGTTCCTTTAGTCATTAAATATCGTAGCTATTTGGTTTGTTTGAGTAACTCGGCCTTTAACTTACGAAAAACAAAAATAAAACTTCCTCATCTAAACAGTAATAAGGAACCTTATTGTCTACTAGCGTGATATATGATTTTATATGTTCCATCAAATAAATTTAATGCTTGTAATAAACGAAGTGCAAGAAATGCTTTTTTGCTTCTAGAAAGGGAAAATAAGTTTGTTGCTTTACTTCGAAAGAAGCAGTCAATGCTTTGTAGTTTCTGTAATTTATGATTTACCACTAAAATAGAAAACTACAAAGTAATAAGGCTGAAATTTAAAAATAAGTAAACATATAGAAAAGTACAGAAATAAGCATAAATGTTCTTCTGAAACTAGACTTGCCTTCAACCACAAAAAAAAGAAATCCCATCAGAGAAATGGCAAAGCCAAAAAAAAAAATTAATTCGTCAAAGGATTCACGCTTTCGTACGGAATAAAGTGGGAAAGTAACAAGCGCAGATATTATATAATAAAATATACCAATTACAAAACAAACTAAATAGGTCAAACCCCAAGAAGAAAAGAAATGGTACGCTGGAGTGGCGAAAAGTTGAACTGTTTCGGCAGCTGTACATTCATCCTGGCAAAATAACAAATACCACCTATTGTTGTCTTCCCACCTCGGCGCTGTTCTCTGGAATCACGCCAACTGTCGCAAACTGTAACGCCATCTATAATAAATTGGCTTTTGTCCCTTTCTTGAAGGTAATGTTTTAAAACTATGAAAAGAGCGTTCGTTGCCTGTGGTTCAATTTCATCCACCGATAGTCGCCGATCGGCTTACTCGTTTATACGCATAGATGATTAGGTGGTATTAGTATAAATTATTAAAATAGTATTAGTACAAAAACTATTCTGATGATATTTTAAAACACCTGAGATTTTGTTTCATGCATTTTCTTATTTATTTATTTTATTTTATTTTATTTTTTTAAATCTTCGTCAGAGGGCAACAAACCTGTAAATTTAGCATTTGGTCTAGGTTTTCATGTAAACAGTAAGACTTTATTTTACTGGTAAAATATAAAAAAAAAACCGAGTAAAGAATGCTAAAAAAAGAGAACACAACTTAGTATTGATTTTAAACAATGATCTTAAAACAAGACATCGCATGCACATTCTTAGGGACATTTGGAGCGATGCACCAAACGTCTCTAAGAATTCTCGATGATGTCCAAAAGGGAGCATTTCGACTAACTGACGAACTCTCCTTGACCGACTCTTTCTATCCCAAAGACGAATTCCACATTCTTCTTTTCTGCGGTACTACTAGGGCGCTGTTCAGCAGATTTGGCATTAGTCATATCCACATTTTTCAACTCAACTTAAGAAATGCAACAGCTGACCAACATCCGTCTGCAATTCATTCCATCTACATCTGTACTGTGGAATAGCCCTCTCTAATGATTACAACCAACTCTTCAAAAAGAACAGATTAATAATTTATGAAAATGTATCTAAAATTCTGGAAAATAGCGTCATGTAATTTATGGGAGGACCCCCCCCCCCCCCAACAGTAGAACTAAGCAGAAAAATGGTCGATTATTTAGTGCACTATTGCACTAAATTATTGCACTGTTTGAATTCCGAAACGGAATTCAAACAGTGCAATGTCAGTTCAGCTTCTAGAAAATAAGAATAGATACTACACACTTTGAAAGGACTGCATCACTCAAACCTCTGTTCACAAGAATTCAATGCCGAGAAAACAGTTGAGTTGGTTATTATTAGATGACTGCGGAAAATGTTTTTCTTCACAGATACCGGTTTGTTTATTTTTGCTTCCTCAAATCAGAACTAGTAAACTACTTCTAACTCAGATATATTAAACATTACTAGTACTGAGAATTAATCGTGGCTCAGCTATTAGTTTTATATCTTGGTTGGAGACCGACCAAAATGTTGAAATATATAAAAATTCTTTGCTGTTTCTATGCGACTCGCGCGTTAGGTTCACTCGTGTGGAATATTAAGTATCTTAGATAGAATTACGGTCGCCTTTGAATTATAGCATTTTTTCTCCTCTCGGAGCCAGGAATATATGCATAATTAAGTATGTAAATATCAAATATTTATTTACAGAGAACCGAAAATATGCATATCTGTAGTCAACAGTCGTACAAAGCAACATGTTAGAGGGATGGAAACCTACTTAAGTCATTGAATATTTACGAGAGAACTAAATTTTCTTTATGAAATTACTGAAATCGAAAATGTAGGCAAGTTTAAGTGCTTCCGATGTTGGCCGAGAATGCTGTTCACCCACTCCAGTAAGTGGGTGAACAGCATTCTCTGGTGACTTAAGAATATACCACATCAAGTCCCATAGTCAAAGAGGAATGGATTTACAATTTGGTTTCACCAAATAATGCATCACACTTGTGTGGTTAAGAAAGAATTCCTTGTTTACCACACTAAATATGCGAGCGAGCTCGGATAGTTACATTTAACCAAGCGAATGTAAAAAAAAAAAAAAAAAAAAAAAAAAAAACCAATATGGGTCGTTTCCGATCCCCTCTCCACCCATCATACTGGCACTTAAAATGCTTATCTTTTGTGTATTTCCAGCAAAGAATACTTTATACTTTGTCAATGCTTGGATATCGGTAAGGTTAAAGCCATGACGAGTTGAAGTATCATCCCTGTCAATCGAACGTTCATGCGGATACCGGAGATATGTTCCTCGGTGGCAATTCTTCCACCGCTTCAACGAACTAAGCTCCTGTTACAAAGGAATAGACACTTCCTCGCATCTTGGAAAAAAATTTGAATCCCGTTTTTCTACAGTGACGGAGCTACTTGCGAACTGACAGACTTGACTATAACCCTTGATGAATTTCATGTCTATAGTCATATGACTGTCTTTTGAATATTTTTCTGAACATGTTTCTTTGGTACGACATGGACATTACTCGATTGCGCTTCCGTGGTCCAGTGCGAAGAACGGCACATGTCCTTTCTGTGGAAATGTCCGTGTTTGAAAGGAAGGACAGCAGGAACGTTGCCTAAATCTTTTCGGCAAGTTATCCAGAGGTGGCAGGGGGTTTTCCTGCCGTGAAACCCATTCTTCCCCCTCCTTTCTCTCCTGAAAAATATTCGAACTAGAGGACGAGGAAACCTGCTTAATGAATATTCATTTCATGGACCAAACAGTTGACATTTGTGTAACACGGTTCACATCCATGGCATTCAAAATAGTCACTGTTATTTTATTTATTTATTTTGCAAAAATTCAACGCTATTTCCAGTTTCTTCTCTGTGTTTCGAACACCTCTTACGTCAGTCAACCATCTGTTTTCACACTGGCTCCCCACGAGTTTTACTGTTTTCATTCGAGCTCAGACAATTCTTATCGGCATTTGTCTACTATAAACAGATATGGCAGTTGCTGTCTCAACGATATTTATCTTTCACGCCTGCCTGAGTAAATAAGACTCCTTTGCTAGTTCTTATCTAAAGGGCAAACAAAAGTTGGCATGTCTGGGGGGGGGGGGGGGCAACAAAAAAAACTGTTCTTGGTTGACATCTGAACTCACTGTTGAAATATATCTCTTGCCGCTGCTTGATTAGGGTATTGAGCAACTTGATATACTTTAGTAAAAAGCCTTATTTTGTTATACGTTGATATCAGCCATTTAAATGAGCAACAGGTGGTTGTACCTTCCGAAGAAATACCACACAAACTTCCCACTCTTTAGTCTACCTTCATAATATAACCCGAACAGCTCGCTCGAATAAGTAAGCTCAGGCAGCGCTAGAAACTAAACCAAGGATCAAATTCTGTTTCTTAAAATGCAAAGCTTTGATTTATCTCATTAAAATTTAGTTTCAATGTTCTCTCCTCCTTCCTCGATCTAGTCTACCATCTTTCCACCTTCAGATTATTCTTCAACTCGTGTTAAAGAATGTGGTTTGTCTCTAATAGTTCTCTTTTTTCCTGTTTGATCCCGTTTAGGTTTCCATTTATCATCTATTCTGTTTAATCATAGAAACCTTTAATATAATAAAAACCATGTGTTAAAAAAAAAAGTCAATTACTGAGAAAGCATGAAGTTATCTACAACTGTGCTTGTGGAGAATGTAGATTCTCTCTAAAATAGCATCAACAATGTCAATAATGTAGCCCACTTTTAAACTGCAATCGATCTCGTGTTCCTCAGAGTGGCTGACCTTTTTCTTATAGGGGTATTGTGTGTCAAGGCGATGCATCTACTTACTGACTGCTCTTATTACAAGAATCTTAATGAAAAAAAAAAAAAAAAGTCAGCCTAGTAACAAAGGAAGCAGTTTTTGATGATACTTTTTATTAGTGGTATTTTGTTGTTGCTGTGTTAGTGGTATTTGCTCAAATTTCCGAGAAGAATTTGTACTTGTAGAAGGGCAAAAATATATTGAACTTAGAACTGGAGCGGATCGAATTTCGACTCTTATTCTTTAATAAGAGTAGTCCATTAACAAGCCACAGTACTTGTCCTAAGAGTCACAAATCCGCAAGTCTTGATATCAAAACTCGGTTGTAATTTCATGTTCAGATACATATCCTTTAGATGCCATCTTTCAATTCTGTATTTACTATAGCAGGAATTAAACATTATATAAATCTATTTCCTCCTTGCTGTTTTACCCAAATGTCGAGCTTATTCGTAGCCACTGATTTCTTGCATGCGCCAACTAGTTTTCTGGTATGAAGACATGAGTACTAGCATTTCATATCCAACTATTCAAAATTTATGACATCAAAACAGACATTTCCCGCTTCTGACACTTCTGATGTCAATAAGAAACATGAAATGTGTTGCAGAGAGAGAGAAAATGGAAAAATAAAGATTTATTTGTGGCAAACTTTTATGCTTATTACCACAAAGCCAAGTAGGTTTGTATAAGTTTAGCACTACCATTTGCTACTTGAAAATAAAATGCTAACAGCATTTTATTCTGCGACAACTCCTTCAGCACATCTTTATAAGATCAGTTCAGTTCTGTCGCATATTTATTTATTTATTCAGTGGTTGCGGAGGTGTGGCTCAGCTTACATTTTTGAGAGGCCTTGGCTGCGGTTCAGAAGGTAACACTCAATCCCTCTTAAAAGAAGATTACAAAACAATGTCTGAACAAACAGAAAGAAACAGTTACAGAAAATAATAATATTTCCTTATTTATCTCTGGAGAAAAACGGGGATTAGGCGAAATACAGAATAATCAACGCAGCTGCTACAATTCTTTTCGGAGAGTTCTTTCCTTGGAGGAGGATTAATCCTCACATTATCGAGAAATGCTTAACTAAAATCTGTAAAAATAATGTTGCACCCAAGTCATTCCACTCGTTAAAACGCGGAAAAACAAACACGCAAACCAAAAAAAAAAAAAAAAAAAAAATTCTTGTTGTGACATCGTCCTGTAGTTTCGAACTACCTTTGAAGTCAGGCTGTCACAGTAATAACACAGCAGTACAGGGAAAAGATTGGCACACTAAAAAGAAGCTTCACGTCAAAAAGAAGGTTAAAATAAATGACTTTTTTTTTTAGGTGATCTAAATTTTTCGTTTCTTCTTCTGTCTAAAAAGAAATGTGACATTTAATAATTCCCAGGATGTGGTGGAAAGTTGTTCTTACGTCTAAGTTTCCTCAAAAGAAAAAAAACTTAGAACAGATGCGATTGAAATGCAGTGTCTCAAGGGGATACGCCCACATTACTTTTCTACGGGTGAAGATCTAACAACTGATACTTCAAAGAGGCTCTGGAAAGACAATTTGTCAAACTTGCCGGAGTTTCTTTAAACTACGAGTTGAATTGTAATTAGCGTTCATTATTTTTTTTTATTATTATTTTATTTCTTGAAGACCCAACCTACATACACGATTAGGCGAAAAGGTAAAGTAATTTTTTGCTTGTTTTAAATTTTGTCTAATCTATTATAATGACAAGAAAATTCAACCTACACTGTATTCCTTCTTAAATAATAATAATTATTATTATTATTTAAGAGCAGCATGTATCCTCAAATCAATTATAATTAATTTGAGGATATATGCTGCTCTGTCGACCATTCACTTTACGTCTGGTACTAATTAGCAGTACATGTTTGATGATGCAACTGATGGTCATTTGAAGAGTGAGTGACACAGCAGACTCAACTGATGCAATTTTTTGCGAATCCATTGTAAATAAAAAGCTTTGAAGGGGGATGTCGTCTTCTTTCTCCAATAAACACTGTGTGAACATGGAAGTTGGAAGTTTTTTTTTAGGTGTAAGGCGACCGCTGCTTATTGGAAGTATGAAGTAATTTGGCCTCTAGAGGAGCATACGGAACCATACTAAATGCGCTATACAGGAAAATCTAGCTAACGCGATTATTTAATCCATAAATTAATGCGCGCTGAGCGAAATCGCGTTAAGCGAATACAATAAAATAGGAATAATTATAATTCATCCATCAGTTAGCGTAAATTTGGAGGAAAAAAAATTACAGTATAAGCTATATTAGAGGATAAAAACATCAAAGTTATTAATAATCAATTGCTTACATTTTTATTTAATGTCTAAACATTTGATTGAGCTACTTTTTTTACAAAAGAAAAAATAAGTAATAAAAGATGTTTGAATCGTGTTCGACTTTTTCATTTTGTCATGCAATTGGCGATAGCTGGCGATCGCTTTATCAAGATTTCGGCAGACTTCGAAGCTTCGTTCCATATCAGGATCAGCATCAAACAAAATTTCCTTAACGTGTTCAATGTGATTGAAAACTAGCTCAAGTTCTTTTGTAGTTAGCTTCTTAGGCGTAACATTCTCTTCTTGTTCGCACTCCTTATCTTCTTCTTCATAAGCATGCTCTTCTTCTAGTTTGAAGGAGATCATTCTTACTTAACTGTTCTGAACTGGAATCGAGAAAGTTTCTCAGATCTGTATTATTCAGTTCATTAAATCCAAGTTCTTTTCCAATTGTGATTTCTTCAATAATGTTAGATCATGAATTTTTCGCACGATAAACTTAGCATAGGCTTGAGTTTAAAGTCACCTTCTGAATTGCCTCTTAATAAAGGCGTAAGACGATCTTTAGATACTTTGTATCCTGGTTGAGAAGCTGCAGTTTTAGCTAGGAAAGTTTTTGTTGGAGTACGCTTCCAAAAGAGATCAGTTTCGTCGATGTTGAATATTTGCCGATTGTCATAACTACCCTCCTGAATTATCCTTTGCAATTCTTCGGGAAACTTGGCCGCAGAATCTTTATCAGCACTAGCAGATTCCCCAGTTATTCTTACGTTATGTGGTCCAGCTCGATTTTTAAAACAGTCAAACCATCCTAAACTCGACTAAAGCTTTCACATTCCTCTTGAAATTTGGTTTCTTTAAATGAGTAAAAATTGCCTGAATATTCCCTGTACTAAGAGGTATTCTTTTTTGGTTATAATCCTCAATCCAGAGTGCTAGAAAACGCTCCATCTCGATCATTAAATGACTTCTGAACTGTAGCCTCACTGTATCCCAGGTCTCGCATAATCATTGTATTACTAGCGCCACTTTCATGTCTCTTAATGACTTCCAGCTTTTCCGTTCGCTGCAGATTGGCGACAAAAATTTCGCATAACGGGAAATAATCGCGTTAACTGATGAGTCGCTCGTTTAAAGCGGGGAAACAGTATTATTTCACTCAGACGCCTAACTGATTACCGCGCATATCGGATTCGCGTTAAGAGAGGTATGCCTGTACATTTTTCCCCCCTCACACACGAACGGCAGAAGAGCGTATAGCAAACGGATGTTGTGTGTGGACAACAACCTTTCTTGAATAAGATGGACTTAATAGTCTTCATTAGCCCGCAACAGACAATATCTGAAGTATATCTTATTTGCTAGGGTTATTTGTTTCTGTATAATGCCTCGATCCCCCCCCCAAAAAAAAAGATTCGCTTCGAAAATCTTGAGTTAAATATTCCTAAAAGTTCCACTGAATGAACTAAAGTTCCATTAAAAGCTCTGAAAAATATCGGCACCTCGCACATTTTTTCACATTTACAGCTTAGCAGCAAAAGTCTGCGATGCAGAACGTACAGTTTTCTTGCAACTTCAGCTGGAAATTGATTGTTTTTCACTACGACTCAAAGTTTCGCCCTTTCTGGATATACATGAAACTATTTTAATAATTTTAACTTTCTCCCCTTCGTATGACGGGTGCTATTAGTTTTGAAATATTATATAAATAAGCTTCGGCAGACTCCGTAACCTGAAGTCATATTTCTTTCAATCCTTCTACGAGAATTTCTTACCAGTATTTGCTCTGCATGTATTCCTGCCGGGTATCAAATAGTTCCTACGGAAGTTTGTTTCAATTAATCTTTTAACTGCTGCGTCAGATACGGCACAAGACAATTTATATCTCGAACGAAGGTCGCGCTGCCAACATTCTTAACGTAAAACCTGTAAAATTAACTTTTAGAGTTTATGCTACAAATTCGATAAAGGAACCGACAAGTTCTCAAATAATCTTTATTAAAGGAACCAACTTAACTTGCTAGTTTATCATTTCCTTAATGTGAATTTTTAACATCAAGTTTTAAGCGAATTTCAATATGTTATTACGAATTGGATTCGTTGGCTTACTCTAAAATAGTGGTTTAATTTAATGTATCACTACACAGGAATGCAGTATATCGTCTGATACTAGTGAAGGTATAAGCGCATGCGCAAATCTGAAAGACTGATTTCAACGAGCGAAATAACAAGGAATTACATGTAAGCTAAAGAATGTGTTCAAGAAGCTAGGACGATATTGGAAGAAGACAGAATGGACACCGTGGCGAAAAGAACATTTGAGAAAGCAATTTAATAAGAAAAAGAGATAAGTAGTAGATAGAGCAGTTTATAAACAGAGCATGTCAGAAAGCAACAGTCGTATTTAAAGAAAAAGAAATGGAATAAAGATAATAGGGAGTTTCTGAAGGGGGAAAAAAGAAAAAAATTTGATTTAAAAAAAAAATAAGTTAACTACGGCTTAAAGCGATCAAGGTAAGATTCTAAATTATTTTATTATCATTGTCAAACCTTCAACGGCATGTTCTTGTCAGGAGAATGAAAAAAATGATCGGCGATGGTTCCGAAGAGTTCTTGGGTGGGTTCTTCTGTATAGAACCAAACCGAAAAGAATGAGTGTGTTTGTGGAAGGGATAGCATTCACATCGCTGTACAAAACGTAGCGGAATTTGGAAGACAGCATGGATTGCAATGAAGCAAAATGCATCGCAGGCAACCTGGGTGGAGATGCGTGAACATTTCTAAGATTCCAGTCATGTCATGACCTAAATCCTTTCTTGGATCGTGACAAGATTGCCGAAAGTTCATCGCGGCATATCAGAAATATCTTTTATTCAGTACACCCTCGGACTTCAGGTGTCAAACGGTAGTCTATAAAGATTTTCTATCCACGGTACAAACTACGAAATGCGTTTATTTCTTGCCAGTTAAACAGAATTTTTGTGACCCACAGGAAAGGTCGTAGGAACTATAAAGCACATTGATGCAGTTCAAGGGGAAGAGGGAGAATTTTTTGAAAAGCTGAAGGTTGTACTCTTGGGGAAAGACAGAAACGTTTCAAAGAATAGAGGTAGCCGAAATGAAAGAAGAGAATGGGAAATTGGATAACTTTGAAGTTGGACTGTGAGTGAGTGTTGACCAGCAGCTGCTCTTGTTCTAATAGTTTTGCATGGAAAGATGTGACCAGTTCACAGGACATTGTTCGTGAAAGTGCTTATAAAAGTCAAGGCAAAAACTGAACGTCTATAAGAGAAGGAGTAGAGTTGGATCTGTCACAAATCATTTAGCTCAATAGATTGTCCTCTTCTGAATAGCATCAAGCAATCTTAGAGAGGATTTGGGTGCACCACCCCAAATATTTGAACATTATTTACAGATGTATTTATACAGTGTTAACAGTCTGTCTTTCTGGAAATAGAATGGGAAAAAATGTGTGTGTGTGGGGGGGGGGGGGAATTCGTCTAGCAGTGGACCGATCCAGGTTGAAGAACAGTACAGGTGAGAAGTAGTGCATTGAGTGAAAAGCACACCGACAGTTTTAGCGACCGCAGAAGTGTTGCCTGGTATGTTTATGTCAGCCGAAAAAGAAAGATTATTCGAGTTATTACCGAAAGTTAGCGGAAGTGAGTGAGATCTTTCTTGTGAGAAACTAAACAAGACCGAGTTTTGGTAGCATAGAAGTTTGCAAAGTTGTTCTCACCCTACTGAATTATAACAGGGAGATCAGCGTTTAAGGCAATTATTATGGCTGATTTTGAGACTTCTAGTGACTGGCCATTACAGTTAATTGAAGAGGAAGAGTCATCAAGCAAAGCTATGGATATGATTCAAAGTCGGGAAGAGCGTAGGAGGTTGAGAGTGGAAGTATAGGGTATCCGCTCCCCCTTTTCCTGTCATTTTTGTACAGGAGGAAGGGAGCAGGTGACAATGCAGAGCTTTGGAATACTCCTGCGCTGGTGACAAAATCTGAGAAGAGGAAATCATCCCATGTTACGTAATGAGTGATCAAAGATGAAACTCGCGACACAATTGCAAAGGATAGTAGGTGGATAGACTGGGATGCTGAGCAGGTTATCTATGCTATATCTGATCAAATGTCTCAGAAAGGTCGAGAATAAGCGCGTGTTTCTCCAAGCCTTTCCAATGCTTTATTTCAAAGATGGGTAGGGCGGGATAGAAGATCAGCTGTGGATAGAGTGGCGAAATCCACCTTTCTCGTCATTATTAGTGGCCCTTCAGGTAATGAAGACGTTTGTTGTGAATGACCCCCGTGGTTTTCGACAGAACTGAAGTGAGAGGAATTAGACGGTAGTTTTTTGGCCGACAATTTAGACTTCTTCCCCCCCCTCCCCCCCGAACGTGCCACATGTAAATTTTTCATGCAGTACGATAGACGCTAGTAGCGAAGATAGAGGAGGCAAAATGATACGGGTACTAATTCTGGAGCACACACATTTTCAGCACAATGGTGTCAGAGGGCGATAATGTCAGGACTTGTTTGTGTCAAGTATTCCGCTGATTTCTTTCTGGTGGAAGACGAGGGGTGGAGGTATGGAGTGAGTAGTTATTGATGAAGTGTGTATGTGGGATTTGCCTTGATATCGTTAATGTAGGAAACAGAAGAGAAAAGTGATGCCAAATTTATCTCTGGGTGATGATACTATAGTATCATCTGGATGCGAGACAATGCAAACATGGGTAGGCAAAAGTTACGCTCAGTGGCCTTGGCGGGGGACCAGAAAGTTCAACTCCCACTTGAACGGAGTGCAAATTTGCAGCATTTGGGACTTTAAAAATCTTATTTAGATTTGTTGATGTTTTTGTCTGCAGTTGCTGTGAGCCACAATGTAGTTTAAGTATGATATGATGCTGGGATTTTATTCTTAAGCCACTTGTGGTATACTGAATTTTTTTTTTTTTTTTCTTGTACTGCGTTGACAATTTGTTGAAGAACGAAGGTAAATAGGCGGTCGGGATTTAGGAATAGAATGAAAAACTTTCGTTCCAGTGAGGATTATTTACTATTCTTTCTGAGCAGGCGTTTTACACTAAATGGAATTTCAGTGTATAGTGTAGTGTGCGCGATCCCAAATAATTGGTAAATTGGAGTAATAAAATTAATATACGTTTGAACTGTAGTTGAATACATACAGTCAACGAACTACATACAACTAAGACACACACACACATGCTCTATCACAAATACAGAAAGTTACAGATTAACAAAGTAGCGAGAACTGGAACACGAGCATCTCCGCAACGAGGGCAATGCAAATATCCTCGATTGGAAAGACGATGGAAATTTAAATTTCCTTCAAGAATTTAAACGTAAGGAACTTTTAAGAATTACCCCCCCCCCCCCAAAAAAAAAAACACTTCTGTAAACTGTGGTTTTTAACCTTGCAGACAAACATACGATCTTTCCTCATCGAATTTTTTTATGCAACTTTTGTTCACACCGTCCATTGAAGTAATGATACATGACGCAAAAGTAAATCCAATTCAGATGTGTAATGCAGAAGCAACAACAAATTGCGTTCATCTGCTTGTTCCTGTGTGTGAGAGACAGAATCGATTTTTATGAGACTAAGTCTTTTAATACCGCCTGAGATTAGCTTACTCAAGTCGGTTGAAACTTTTCTCAAATCCTTGATGGGATCTGGAACCTTTCTTTTTTTTTTTTAATCAAAGGGTGGTCCTTCATCCAAATGTGCCACAGAAGCATTAATTGTAATCAGGTAAAGAGCTGATTAAATTATACTGAAAGCAGCTGCAAAGCAGTTGAGGACCCAAAGAAGATATCCTTCGTCATAAATTTTACGGCATTAACTACACAGAGATTATTACATTTACCAAAATCCTCGGGCTCTCCTACTGTGCACTTCAAACAGCTGACAACACATCGAAATAAATGTTACGGGGGACAGCACATAAATATATACACAGCATAGCTTTTAGTTAGTGTAGGATAATTAGATTTAATGCAAACCCTGGAGGAATGCAATGATTAGGAATTAGTGGATGCATTTAAATATCCGCGGGCGGTTCTGTGACGAGAGAGAGAGATGGAAACCATGTATGCCGTGTTGAGACCCACGACTACTCATTCTGCGTACGCCCAGGTGAATAAAGTTCTTGAAAAGTTTCCTATTTTCCTGTACACGAATTAAGAAGTCAGATGAAGGATTATGGGGGACTATGAAATGGGCATACGAGGCCGAAATTGTGGCGAACGAGATGTCATCGGAAAGTGGAGAGAGTTTCAAGAGGCTGATTTATTTAATGCGCGTTTCATTATTTTTGACTTACTTAAAATAACCTAATTAAATGCCTCTTGAGAGCTCAATATTAATTTGCCTAATTATATAGGGACACCCAAAGAAGAAAGCCGCGTGTTGCGATCTGTTGAGTTATAATTAGAAACATGTATCGATATCAATGATGTACGTACATCCTTCTTAAAGAAGGATATGTATGAGGAAAGATTAAACACCGAAATAACTAATAGTGCATTGGTGTCAACTCGATATTTCTCATTACATTCGACTTTTGTTACTGGAAAGCAAATCGGTAGATTTTAGTAAGTGAAGGGAGTAACAAACTGGATAACTTGAAAAAAAAAAAAAAAAAAGATCAAACCGATTTTTAAATAATATTTCCAATACAAAAGAGTAAACTGGAACCGAATACGTCTTAAATATCTATATATTATATTAACGGCATAAGATAGAGGGGAATCCCGCTGGGGTCTATTCGGATGCCCATCGCATAATGGTTGGGGGCGTATACGGTTGGACAGTCGCCAGAGGAATGCTTCTTGCAATCAGTGTCGGGTCTGAGACGGACATAAGAACGTTTCTCTTAAGATCTGTCTAACCACTAGCCAAATCATTCAGTCATAATTCTAGCGAAAGAGCGGCTTGCCATACACTTCACTGCTTTCAAGTGAGAACCTGTGGTCACTGTGGCACTCCAATTCTTCTGGATGGTATATCAACAGAATGGCGTGCTATTATTAAATTAATACCGAGCGGAGAGTCCTTATGACCAACCATCCGTCGCTCATGTTTCTCGACATCAGAAACTTGCGACACTTTTAAAGTTTGGATTTATTTAAAATATTTTGTATGACAACACTTTGTTTACAATGAACGGTTGGCGCTTGTATTTCTTTTGTCAAGAAGCAAGATTCTAGTGACAAAATACATTTATTTTGTCAAGAAAATAAATAAATGCATATCAAGCTTGTATTAACATGCTGATATGCATTTACGTCATCAAAAAAATAGGCAATTGCGAAAATGCCATCACCTATTTTGTTGTGGTCGAGATAGTTCATGAAAATAACAGTACCTCAGCAACAAATGCAGAACCGGAAATCACCACACGACATGCGCATTCAGAACCGACTGTTGTCATAGAAACAGAGCATTGTTTTAATGATAAAACAAAATTTAATTCTCCTTTATTTTAATTCGTTTTATTCAAATGATTGTCATTTAGCAACTGAAATAATCAACTACATTTTAAATCAGTGACTATGATTTTTATTAAAACTGTAAGCATTCCCCTTGCAATTTTCTCTTCTAAATGGCCATCAGCTTCATATTACTGATCGGGAATTTTAAATTGCATATTTCAAATCAGGCATCAATTAATTTTAATTCCTCTTCATGATTGTACATTTATTTCAGAATGGGGATTAAAGGATATCTCTTTTTTTTATTCAACGTTCAACTCCCCCCCCCCCCAAAAAAAACTTCTAGCATTTGGCACGATTAAAGCGATTATAATCAAGTTATTAAAAATGCTTAAAGACGAAAAATTCGTTTGTAATTACTTGCAGATTATTAATATGAAAATCATCAGGGATGAAGAAAACTGCCAACTACCAATTAACGACACGAGTCATCTGAAATTCCTTAGTCTGAAGGATTAGACAGCGATGTTTGAGGAAAATCCAATCATTTGACACACACACACACACACACACACACAGAGGGGTTGGGGAAAAAATAAGCAAGAACGCGATAAGAATTTAAAATCTCGATGCCTCCCCTGTAATTATGGTGACACTGATTAATGAAAACAGTTCTCATAATATTGATCTCTTCTTGTCGGGGTAACAGCGAGTACACTTATCCAGGATTTCCGAAAATCTTAAAACGATTTTTTATTTATTTATTTATTTTTTATCTGTTCCGTTTTAGGGAAGTGAAAAAAAACTTTATATGAACAACAACAAAAAGTTTTAACCTTGGCTGAATGTCATTATCAATCAGTTTTACTGATATTTAATGCTGTTAATCTCCTTGGGATTAAATCCAAAATCTTACCAATTTCCTTTCATGATATTGAAATGTGTTTTTTTATTATTATTTTAACCTTTACAGGTAAGATTTAAAAAGAAATCTTTATTTAAGATTCCTTTATAAATTTTGGGAGATATTCTCTAAGTATTTCAATTTAAAAAATCACCTTCCGATAATCACCTTTCGATGGTTTTAAGAATTTCATCATTTGCTTATAAAAGCATTTGTCTCGTTTATGCAACTGCTGTAGAACTGGATACTTATTTGTAGTTAAATAATTTAAATATTACGCAAATGTTAAAAGAAATCAACTTGTTTCACCACAGACGACTAGCGCCACCTTTCATTACGTGTTATTCCATCACAGCGTGATGCAATAACATATAATGGGACGAACAAAATTGATTTTATAAGTACTACGAGTTTGCCAAACACCAAAAAACTGACTTGGTATTGACGAGGTATGTTTATATGAAAAAAAATTATCTTCAAATTATAATGATTGCCGTAGTCGGAGCAGACAAAAAACAAAGGTCTGAAAAAAATTAACTTATCGACGCGTTCTTCGTGTGCATGGTGCGCAGCTGTATACTGAAGATACTGTCCTTCATTATAGACGGAAAGTTTTTTTTATTCGTTCGAAGCCAACCACCTACCACGAGGACAATGGATAAATCCACAGGAGGCAAAATCCGGAGGTGGCCACGGCTCAAGGACTAAATTACACACGACTTGATATTTTTTGTTGTTGAAAAATATATATATATATAAAAAAGGCGATACTATTTTAAACTTCTGTAATCCCTACTTTATTAAACGGATACGGACGTGACGTAATATTTCCATAGTAACCGTAGGATTCACTTTTAGTGAGTGAATGAGGCAAAGTTGGCCAACTGAATGAAAGTGTATCCACTCTCTGGATACACCTTCAATGTTCGAATCCCACGATAAGCATCTGCCTTGAGGTGGCAGACCATTTTCGTTTTCGCGTGTGAAACCACCACCCTACTTAATGAAGATCTGAAGTGGTTTGGAAATATATACCACCCAAAGACAATTAACTAGTACCATGGTGGAATTCGAACTAGCTAAGTTGGAGGACGGGACTGCTATCCGCTCGGTCAATCAAAGCCTGGACAGCTATTTGAAATGTGTCCTTTGATGTCTGGATTTTCTTCTACATACTTGAGAGCGTAACAGACAGTTTATTTGAAATGGTTACTTATGTGCTATATATCAACCAATGTCATTTATGAATATTTTCATATGTGTATTGCATATAAAAAAATATTTTTGACATATAAACATCTTATTTCGTTAATATATTTTTAGAGGGAGTGGGGAATTAGTCATCCACGTACCGAAGTATCCTGGCGCCTGCCTATTCTATGGTTGAGATTCTTACGGAAGAAACAATCGAGGCTACAAGGCCAGTGCATTATGTCTTAATTGCATCTGTGCTTCTAGTGGGTTTGCCTGTTGCGCGAGAAGAAACGCCCTAGTTTCCGGCAGGAAAAACCCCTACCATCTCCGTAATTAAAGGAGTTCTGTTTAATCAGTTTGATCGAATGGCCCGATGCTTCTTTTCTTCCGGAGCCATTCATTAATCAAGATTAACAACTTTTTTTTGAGCGGCAATCTTTGGAATTTAAAGCACTTTGAGCTGAGGATGTCTGTTGCTTAACCCTGTTTCCCTTTTATCTTAATACTGATGTGAACCTTAATATCAATGAGTTTGAGTAAGAATCAGACAAGTTGAACTGGATTAGTGTTAGTGTTCAAAATTTACAATACACCCGTCTCTTATAAGCCTACGTCGTAATTTAAAATAATGCGTGTCCTTCCTTCCTTCAACCTATTTGTCAGTAAGGGTGCATAGTCTGTAACCCACGGTTGCCAACCACAATAGGATCATATTTCGTCTATAAACCCTCAATCCGATAATCGGATTACAACAAATTACTTGTTCGCTAAAATTTGTTCACTCCCTGCATGCATTTCGTAACACCCCACAGGTTCAAGAAAACTAGTAATTCTTAATAATATTGAAAAAAGATACATCAGCTATACATACTATGAATGAAAGTTCGGAGCATACAGTTTGTTGTCAGCGGGCTACGTGTCAGTGTAGCCCGTGTCTCTGATGATTTGTCTTAATTTTGTTCACAATCGTTCTTTTACATAATCCCAAGGGGAGGGATCTTAAGGGACCTTCGATACGAAATTTTATGGAGTGAGAGACGAAAGAAAGATCCCATTTTGAACTCAACTATCGACAGTTTGGTGCTCATTTGAATTTTGTAAATATTGTACTAAAAATACCGCTATTCTGTGGAAATCCTGTATATGCCGAAAGGTTTCTCCCTCTTCCAAAACGCAACAGCTTACAGTTTATTTCCGGTGATAATCAGATTAATTACACACTTTCAGCTCCGAGTTAAATCCAATACTCGGGGGAGGAGATTAAAGAACTAAGAAGTTTGATGCAGTTAATGAAAGTGATCGAAAACAGTTATGTATTAAATTAATGTTTCCATCAGTGTTGCCCCCTAGCGGATCTCTGTTAAACAACAAAAACATATAATAAATATAATTTAAAAAAATCACGAAGCAATTGAGATGTGGTACTGCAATTCCCCATTGGGATAAGGCGCACCGCTCTTTCGTCTCATTGATTGCCACGGTGATATGATCGATAATATAATTCTTCAAATCCGCGAGGCCCTTGTTTAAAGAGCGTTAAATTAGTTGTATACAGTGCGGATTACTTTCCTTTAATTTGATACCGTATAATTATAAAACTGTCACTTGCCGCAAACTCGGAGTCAAAACGTGCCCTGACATCACCACAATAAAGCATCCAGAAATATGCAATTATCGCTCTCTGTTTACCGCTCAGGACACTCCAGTAACTGCTGGCTGTCATCACCAGTACGGAACAACAGACCTGAACGTAGGAATTAGAACCGTGTTGATTATGCTCACTAACCTGAGTTAAAACGGACATTTGTCAAGAATATTACATCACCCACGTGCTCTTAACACTCATCGAAACAGCTTGCAAAAAAGTGCCTCCCGATAAAAATGAGTACCCTGCAAAGATCTTTTCTAATGTATTTGCAATGCTGATAATCGATTTCTGTAATATACATTTTTTTTTTTTTTTTTTTTTTTTTTTTTTTTTTTTTGACACGTAGGTCTACTAAGTAGGCTTCTAACATTAGAGCCTCCGTAGCGCAGTTGGGTTCGACGATGTCCTTTGTTTGGAAGGACCTGGGTTCGAATCCCATCTAGGATGCGAAGAATTATGATAAAGGTTTTTTTATTTTTTTTTTTCATCTGAAGGTGAGTTAGCCTTCAGATAAAGTTAATAGGGTTTCTTACCCCCGAAAGTCGTGTTTTTCATCCTCGCAAACCGGCCAGAAGAACAGACATACGCTGACCAAACAGCCTTAGTTGCTTCGGCCGTAAATCCAAAACAACCAATCAGCATCTGTGTCACCAGTTTCTCTCTGCTCGTACATGGTGTAATGGTCGATGGTTCTTTACTTGTAACTCCAGCTAATGTTGGAGGGGGGGGGTACTATACGGCTTCGTTCATTTCACCTCCTCTTCCCTCTGAATATCAACGAACGATCTTCTCGATCATTTTTAGATCCAACCCGTTTAGCTAACTGCACAAATCTCACCTTAATTCTATCAAAAAAGATCAGTTTTTCTCCCACCTTTATAAGGCAAAAATATCCCGTGCAATACCAGTGTCTAAACAAGATGAAATTTCTCTTCTTGGCATGAACAGAGTACGGATATCGTTTCCTTATCATCATCATTTCTATTGTCACGCATTATCTCGGCTAGGTTGCCATCAGTCAGCAATCGCTAACATGGCAACCTTACTGCGATTTAGTTCGCTTTCACCACGTCCCATTTTCAGTATTGAGTACTATGACGCACATTTAATTTGCGCGTCTTAATACGCGCAATACTTGAGTGCGTGTGTCCGAATAATTTGGTAACATTGTATATATGCTATCCATCTAATAGTGTTGTCATGGGTTTGGCTATATCTGAATGAAGTCATACTCATGTTTAACTAATATGTATATCAAAAGCATACTGGCACTTGATAGGAAAAAAATAAAATTAAACCGGGTCTACCCTCCTCCCCTCCCCAGAAAGAATTTTAATATTTAAAAACTAGATGGGCAGTATTATTATACTAAAGTGCGCCAAGTTTCCAACTTGGGAGCATTTCTAATCATTCCAACTTCAGTTCATACCCAAAACTCCCGTCATATCGAAGGTACTTTCAGCGGCATTATTAATGTAAAGTCAGTGCGCAGCATCGTGTGATCCCACCGTCATTCTCTCCACCACTAAAATTATTATTATTTTCTCCGATCCATCCCTTCCTTTCTTTATTCTTTCCGGCAGAAAAGTTCCACGAGTTCGTTGTCCGAAGAACGACCTCTATGGCTTAAAGGTCACTTAGCAGCGTCCCTTTTGTAGGTTTCTGGGTAATGACGGGGAGGGGAAAAACAGAGAGGGGTGTATAACACAAACGCAATGATTGTCGCCATGGTTGCCTAGCAACACATCCCGCGGCTGTAGTAGCGAGAGAGGCCTCACTCGTACTAGGTCCAGAGAAAAGAAATGAATCTTTACACCTGCCGCCTTCACATACGTTCATCTGCATTGGTAATTGCCCCCCTGACGTCGACCTCTGATGTCGTCTAGGGAATTCAGTCATCTTTAATGTCTTTGTCATGTGACTGATGACTTCTATCCGCATTACACTTTGATGTTGTTTAATGCGTGCCAGATAATGCATTCAGAGACTGCCTACAGCTGAAAAAGGAGAAGAACGCAGTGAAGGACGAAACTTATCACGCATATATGTGTGGAAATATCTTTACATACTCATTTCTCTCTCCATCTTCCGAGTATATTAAATGTTCAGTTTATCTTTTTTTTTTTCGATTGTGAAAATTTAATATTATTCCTGTGCGGTTAGTTATAAATCACAAAAAGTGCGATAAATGAATCCTGTTTAAGAATAAAATTTAGGGTAGAATGCACTGCTGACTCATCGAACTCTTCTTATACAATAAGAATACAATTATTTAAATTGTTTTTATTTGTTATTGTGCGCAGAAGTTAAGTGTTTCTGGAAAAGCTTTTGTCCAGTGAGAAAAAAACAATTATGAGTGAATGTATTTGGCTTCGCTATTTTAGACTCGCACTTCAAATACGGATGGAGTAAGTATTCTGGCTGCTTGAGCGTGGTTATTCGTTGTCAAAGATGGTCAAAGTAAATACCATTACTCAATGTATGAAGGCTTCAGAGGTTTTGTTTGGTGTTCTGTAACATTCTATAGAAACAGACGAACTCAGTAGAACTATCATTAGTAAAAATAAAATTTAAATCAAAATTTTGATTCGCATTGTGACAGAAAAATTTTGTTCGGCCTTTATTCTAATTCAGTTAACATATCAGCAATTTTATCAAGAGTGAAGCACTATTTAATATGCTTTTTACATATTAAATAAATAGACAAAGTCGTCATTAACTTCGGAACTTCTCACGTAATTAATGCCAAGAAGATATACCAAGAAGAGATTCATTCATCAGTGTTGATCCACATGGAAACTTTCTTAGGCGTTCTGCTTTTGGCTGAATACCACAGGAAGTTTCAAGAAAGTTAGATGCAATTAATCGAAATCTTTAGATCAGATCTTTCTGTTCTCTTATTACCAGTCGGTACTCTTTGATAATCTTCGGCTTGATTGCTGCATCAAATAAATATTTATTAAAAAAACACTTGGCAAATAGTGCTAAAGCAAACAAGGCATATTTGATTTTGATTACAAACTTGTAGTTTTTTTCCTTTATAATTTTATATGTCAATAAACTTTTCCAGTTTACTACCAAACCAACACAGTTTGAGAGATGAAAGCACACTTTTATCTGCTATGTAAAAATGAAAACTGCTAAAATAAGCTGTATTCAGGTGCTACGGGACTTTCATCAGAAAGTGCGATACTACCATCCTTGCTTATTGGATGCATGTCTGAAGTAGCATACAAACAACAGTTTATCTCTAGAGTAAGAATCAAATCCTCGTCCTACTTACATTCCTGCTGTGCTGTAGATTTTTTCAATCTTTCGTGGATGAGGTCGCCATAAAATATATTCCCAACTCTAAACACGTGCCCTTTGTATCACGATTTAGGGAAACGCCGCTAGTATTTTCTTTAATGATTGAGAAAAAATAAAACAGTTGTTCCTACAACTTCCAAAAAGTTCAATTTTCTTTAAATCTCCTTTTGTTATGTTTATCTCTGAAGATGAGTTAACCCCGGAAATCCAACTCGTGGTTCTGCATCTCGGGTCACGTCTCTTAATCCTCGGTTCAAGTTGTTTTCATCTTTATCCAGATACTTTTAGTAGGTTCTCTTCCCCCCCAAACAGAACTTTCTTTGTACGTTTTCCCTTAAATTTAAAAGGACAGCCTACTGACATTCGAGTGCAGTATTAAAGCAGTTCACATCCCCTGGTCATTCTGGTATTCTTAGGTCCGAAACCACGTTTACTGTGCGAGTTCGATGTTATGTAAAATAGGTTGAGGATGCAGAGAGAGAGAGAGAGAGAGAGAGAGAGAGAGAAAGAAAGAAAGAAAACAACTGCATTTAAATTTTTAGTATATATGAGTCACCTTGCAGCAGTGCGACTAGGCCCGACAGATGAATTCTGAACTAAAAAAAAAAAAATTATAAACATTAAATATGGATTAAGTATGTTTAAAAATGCTTAGAATTTTCGCTCAATGGATCACAAGGGCATCTTCGGTATGATTGTGATTTAAAAGATTTAACTATAACAAAGGCTTAAATTAAAGGGTCAACACTGCCGATTTTTTTTTTAGTGCATGATATAACAAATTTATAGTTGTGCAACACAAATGTGGAACTTCAATTTTCTTATTAAAGCATTTTTTAAAAAATAATACAAGGCTGTGTGGTAACTCTCCCTCCCTTCCTGCTCTACGTATATAGAGATTCAAACCATAATGATAACCAACTGCTTTAATACAACAGCAGATTGGCTTATTGTGAACCGACATACATGAAAGCTTTGAGAAGAATCATATTAGATACGCATATTAAAGGCTTAATGTTGCATTTAGGTGTAGAAAATTTAATTTTTACATCAAGACCATGGCGAAGGGAAAACAGCAACGAGTGAATCATACTTGGCTCTTGTCCAAGAGCCAAGTTTAGTATTTATTAAAGGCTTAATTAAAACAAAATTATACTTGATTGCACAAATTACGGAATAAACTGTGTTAACCCCGTTTTCTCCCCATTCGCCGAGCTGAAATTTCTACAGTTGAAATAACCATTGCTCCTGATGACATCGTCTGGGCTCAGCTGGTAGAATGCACAACGTCATGATTTATAGAAAAATCAGCAAGCGGTTGTGTCGAATGGCACGGACTGCTTTTGCTCGTCGACCTTACAGCATTGAATTGGTAGAGGCAGTCGAATAAAAGCAAATTAAGCATGCTGCGTTCAGCAGGAATTAACTTTCCAGTCCTCAACGTGCATGACCAACGATAAAAATTATGAAACTATGCTTAATCCGATTAGTTTTAAAGACGCATCGCATGCAACGGATATAAATTCATTTACTGAAAATGCTACATCTGTAACAAGTCTGTCCTTTCTTCCCATATCAGTTTTCAATGAGGGCTGAAGTTTGCGGGACACCACTTAAAAAAAAAAAAAAAAACAAAGTGCAGCAGTTATCGAACTCAATATCTTCTTGATATGCCACACGAGTTGTTTGCACAGAACATTAAAAGCAGCGTGGTTTGTGTACTTTTCTATAGACCTGTCTCTCCACAACAACGGGGGAAAAGAGGCTGGTGTTTTAGATCGAAGATCTCTCGTTATCGGCTTTCGTATCGGCGGTTTGGTGTCTCCATCGCTTCATTTGTCAGTGTTAAGTGATTAATGGAGTGCATGTTGCCACGAGCTGTGTGGGGACTATTGAGACTTTTTGTGCCTCGCATCAAAAAGAGACTTAAATACCACACTGCATCAATAGCTAATCCAATAGTACCGTTTTTGGGTTTTTTTTTTTTTGGCTAAGATAATTGACATTTGGGAGGTAAACCTGCAAGCGTATATTGATAAATTTTTCGGTTTTTATATTAAAAAAAAACTAAACATATATAAAAAAAGAAACCAAATCTGTTTCCCCCCCCCTTTTTTTTTCTTAAACGGAAATCCACTGTCCGATTACCGACATATACACCAGTTTAAAGTGATGCAACCTTTATTATATATCGCCATTGGCCGCGTAACTTCATGTTTTGGCAACCAACCCTGGACTAAATGCTAATTATACACTCCAGATGCTTTGGCTTGAGAAGCAATAATTACACATCTTCCCCTACAACTGAAGTTGTAGGGGAAGATGTGTAATTAATTTTTTCTTAATTTTTTAATTAAGGATACTTCATATTTAAACGTTTAATTATTAATATTTTAACGACTGAAGTTATTTTTTGTGTATGTTGAGCCTGTGACTGCTTCCCCTGCGACGATTCCACAGCTCAAGTTCCAAGACATCTGGCATCCAGCACACACACACACACACACACACAGTTGCTATTAACTTGCAAGCGATGACTGTTAGTGTTTGAAATCAGTGTCGAAGCAATTACGGTTATGAGACTAGTATGTGTCCGTTAGCTCACTTTGATATAGACGAGCGAGTCCTTTGGTTGGAAAGACCCGGGTTCGAATCCCATCTATTCTGTGAGGGAAACCCTTCATCGGGTTTTGTCCAATCACATGAGGAGTTAACGGTTTCATAATGCGGTAGTTCTTCGCCCCCTCAGAACAGGCAAACCTTTCCCCTTAAACCATCTACAGCCATAAATATTTGCACTTTGGACTATTGAGCAATCGCGGAAGCTTGTAATAGTTTAATGAATCACGATTCATGCGTATGACTTGAACAAGGTTTGAATACGACTTAATCAGATATTTTCTCGATGCGTTATCTACAGTGATTTGGTGCGCGTTTTGCCGGCATGAACAGTAGAATATTACTAAGGGTAGATACGAAGTACAAACCGTATATGCATATTCGTATACGCTGGAATGGTAAAACTACATCGCGATTAGCGTATCCGCTCTCCAGCCAAGAGGCTGCAGGTTCGAATCCTGCCAGGGACATGGATGTTTGTAATCGTCCTACTCTTTGTGGAAAGGGCATCTGCCACTTTTAGTAGAAGGCTTCACTCCAAAACCCAATGAGGTACCGGAGTGACCACACGGTTAAAATGACGTCACACGTGAATAACTAACTAAATATGCAAGCAATAAACAACTGTGATACAATTAGGCCTTGAGAGACTTCTTGAATAAGGACTACTGAACGAAGAAAGAACTGCAGCTCATTTGAATTAGTGATGGAAGGACAATATGATTTCTACATTATGTATAACTGAAGAGACAACATATTACGTCAACAGTAAATAACTTATATCGCAGGAAGTTACTGCATGATATTATGTGAAGAATTCAGTATAATGAAGGTATAATGAAGTGCTACTGATATAAGGATTCCTTACACACTTCCTAATAAAGTTAAAAATAGCACCAACATCGTAAGGAATGGGAGTATCAGTTTGAAGGGAAAGATATCTCTGCTATCAACAACACTTTCATGATTTAAATGGAAAGGAACCCGAGAGGATTTTGGACCATACCGAAGATTGGTAACTCAAGGGAATGAAAAGATTCTTTCTCCATTGCTTCTGTATAAAGAATAGAAATAATTGCATTTCCCTTGACAATGAAAGATAACATAATGAGCATTATGGGAGAAAACATAAGTCATTGATTAAGTCTTAGGCTACATCTGGCACTACCGCATATTTTGAATTCGAATGAAAGGTGACATGCAGTTCATGGTTTCTTCGGTAAAAGGAAAGTCGATTTAAATCGTTGAGTATGATGTTTAATAACCCTATGGTACAATGTGATGCTTAAAATTGTGCCAACTTACCAGAATGTGAAATAAATTGTTTGATGCACAATCGCATCCAGTATTTGATTTTTCTTCAACCAAAACAGAAAAAGTCACCATGAGTCGATGCAAATGCTGTATTTCGTTTTTCTTTTAAATGTGTCATTCCTTCCACCGATGCAAAAAGGTACTTACACCATAAGGCTGAAACCCTTCTTCGCTGTATTAAATTATGCAACAACAGAAATATCTCTTATTCGCCCAAGGTAAATTTAATATAAATAAATGATAAACAATTTGGCTAAATCGGTTAGTCTTTGTCAAGCGCTATGCTAATTTAAGCTCAGAACCAGCAATCCCAACTCAGTTAATATTCATAACCTTCTACAGATAAATTGTCGGTCGGTTAAAGCTGCTGCATGTCCAGAGACGTTTTGTTAAAACCTACTCATGAAGTAATATTTTTTGAGCTCATGGGACCGAAGAAACTCCTGAATTGAGATCTGACTAACCAATCATTACAGGTACTACCACAGGCAGACTGATTTACAATATTTACTTCAGTTTAATTTGCGATAAAAATTATGCAACTTTGAATCACCTGATCTTCAATATCACGTCTTATATATAAAGATTCGAATCACCTATAAACCAGGTAGTGTAATTTGCTTTTAAACTACTTTAAAACATATGTCAGAATTCAGAAACAAATACGCGTCCCTACTTATGGAATCATCTACGGATTTCAATTCCCCTGATGAACACAATTCGATTTATCATAAGCAGACTGCAATAAAGTTTAGCTTAACCATCCCTTTCTTTCTCGTAAGCAGTCCTCTGAGTACAAAGCCCATGAATGATAGATCCACTTCCATTAAGAAGTAACCTGGAAATTTATAAAAACAAAACCGTACTTAGAAACGCTAACCATCTTTTGGGGAAAGTGCCAACAGATTTTGGCGGTGTTTTCTACAGTTAAAATAGTGAGTGCTATTCTCATCCCCCTGTAGGGGATCTCGGATACCTCGCGCATTTAGTACGGAATTAGATCTCCCAGAGAGTCTTGCTAACTATACCGATATCCAGGAAAGCTTTAAACACACAAGCGAGCATCTTAGTCAGATCTATTGAATGTGGTGAAGATAAAGCAGGAAACATTGGTTAGATTTCTTTTAAGAACAGGATTATATTAACTTTCCCAAATTAGAATCTTCTCATTTTAAAAAAATATACTTATGCAATACTCATCTTTCAGTATTTTTCAAATTCTAATAATTCCATAGTGCAACATATTATCTTCGAAATACTCTTCTGCAAGCAATAAATATACTCAGTGGTTGTTTTTATTGTTGTAAGGAAATTTAGATAATAAAATCTATACGCAAACACTCTAAGTATTAAATTTAGATCATCAGATGTGTTTTGTTAAATAAATGAATTTTAGTGTTAAGGCTGAGAACAAAGTTGGGAGCCTCATAAAGTCCGTGGAATAGTTATTAGTTAAGTAAGTCCCATCAGGCTTCGGCTATACTTCGAAGTTGGATCGAAAATTTATTTTAAATTAACTGCCCACATCTTCAAACATTTTGTAACAACTGCGCAATATTACTGTTTGCTTTCATGCTGACTAACTTTGTAGGTTGCTGCTCGATAAGCGCCCTCTATTTTATTTTAATACAAACAAAAGAGGGCAGCAGTCGTCTGTTTACAGCGATAGCCACAGCGGAATTATTTAGAACAATACTATATAATTCCTGCTAAAGAAAGGCTACAAAATAACAGCGAACTCAGATGAGATGAACGATAAGTCTAGAAAGCTGTGCTCGCCGATAATTACTTCTCTTGATGGCACCGAGAAACGCCCTTCCCTTGAGGTTTTCTGGTCGTAGAAAAGAATGAAAGCAACAGAAGAGACTCTGGTTAATTATGTCTTCCCGAAAGTTCCCGTGAATAGCGATAGCAGTAAAAGTAGGGAATTGTTTTGATCTCGTTACAGGCACGTGGAGCCGTTAGCGACTTGGAAGAGGAAACTACTAGCAATTCGCAACACGTACGAGCTTTAGAGTGGACCAGTTCACAGTAAGGATGTCGCCTAGTCTTGTCACCGGTCTACTTATTAGAGGTCGTTCAGTTACTTGGCTTCACGTGCAGCTTTAGCTTTACCGATCATTAACGACGGTCGTTCGGCGTGCTTCCATTGTGCACAGAATGTCAACGTAAACGCGAGAAATTTCTTCCGAGCGTAATTAGACCCTGTAACGTTGTTGGGATAACGTTTAAGTTTTTTTTTTTTTATCTTCCTTTTTTTTTTTTTTTTTTTCGTTGCTTCATAAAAATGTCGCCAGTAAATTGCACTGCCTTACTTTATGTTAGGAACGTTTTTCTGAGTTTGATGGTTGCGACATTGTGAAAGTAATGAAACGAGAACTAAAGCGTTCTTTCAAAATCATTCGGATTGTTAAACGTGATCAGTGACAGCCTTAGGCCACTCTTCCGCGTTGATTCGTCTAATTGATTTTCGCAGCGTCCGGAATTTTCTGCTTGTACAAGTTCTAGCACTTCATTATTGTAATGAAAGATTCACAGAATGTCCGCATGGTGGTGCCTTGGCTAGTTTATAAGGCGATAAAATATATTCATATAAATGGATATATTTCTTGGGATCAGTTGATGACGATTTTTTTTTTTTTTTTTTTTTTCCCGAGCAGTCACGACAGTTAACCTGTTTGACCCCACAGTAAATACGAACCAAAACTTGCAACCTCATCATGCTGGTTAAACATTACGGAATTTAACGTAAAAGAAGTTGAATTGTGTTGCATTATCATGTTGTTCTTCGATGGACATCATTGGAATGCCGTCATTACAGCCGCTTCTGTCGTAATGTGAATTGTCTTAACTTACAATTTTAACTGGTATTCGACTTAGAAGAATAAGTAAGAGCATCGCACGCGGTCAGATTACCGATAACTTTTTTTCGGCGCCTTTAACTCAATTAGAACATGCTGTGCTTGATTCCAAGGGTGAAAATGGCGTGCCGAGAAAGATCTAATGGAATTTACGCTGCAGGTGGTCTTTGTTCTTCCAGGTCCTTTATAGTGCTATTTGATAGCAAATAAAATAACGGCGGCTGTTCCCAATTAGAATACATATAGAACTTACAAAGAAACTGAGGCTCTAAGTAACAGAGAGAGAGAGAGAGTATTAGGCCAGTAATTTCAAAGCATTTCATCGAGTGACGGGGCGCCCTTCAGAACCACGTCTGAAGCTAAGCGGAAAAATAGTTTCCAACTAAAAATGATATTAAACGAAATTCTGTGGAGTTCGTGTTAAGACACGGAAGACAATTCCCCCCCCCTCTCTTTTCATCAAAACCGGAAGTTAAATAGAGGTCCTTTTTATATAAAAGAAAAGTTCTAAATTAAAAACCAAGCTGTCTCTTCCCCCCGCCCCATTCTTACGTATTGTTCTCTTGCTCTTTTTATATTTTAAGTTGTATAAAATAAATTAAAAATATAATCGGCAAATGTTTTTAAATACGTATAGTGTTTTCTCCAAGATGTTTTATTCGTCCCCTTTATATAGATTTCATTTGCTTCATGATATATTCCCAATTCTTACCCAAAAAATCACAATAAAGCAGTTCACAAGAACTGAAATTTCTAACAAAATAAATGTTCCTCTTTTTTTTTTTTTTTGTCTAATGATGACAAATCTTAAAACTTTAAAGTGAACAATTATTGAACCTATCCCCTCCCCCTCAAGAAATGGATAAAGTCATCGAGTCAATTACTTCAGTAATACCCGGGGGCCTACTTCTAGTTAACAATCGCATAAAATGATTTACCTTTTCTCGATACCCAAGGATTCTTTAAGTCACCTTCGCCTCATCCCCTTTCGTGGAAAAACTCGAAAACTCTTGCGTCGATCAGGTCTGGCACAGAGCTATTATCACACGTTCTAATCCATATTGTCACTTGCATTTCAATGCCAGTAGCGGTTGGCTGTGTATAAGCTTACAAATTGTGGCAGTGACATTTTATAATTTTTTTTAAATGACTTGCCTTTTAATTAGAGCAGGAATGAAAAAATAAAGATGGAAGACCATTTTTTCGCCTCTTTCTCTTCAAAACCGGAAGTTTTGATGAAGAGAAAGAGGGAAAAAAGAAGAGAAAGATTCGATGTTTCTAAGCATTATTTATTGAGAAATATCCTCGTGGACTATTACTAGATGCACGGCCATCGATTGTACGCCTCAGTGCGACTGATCAATTCAAACTTGAAATCGGCTCAAACAAGCAAGCAGCAAACACTCATCTCCTCTTCTTCAGCTTCATTCCCACTCAGGTGAGCTCGCTGGAGCGGATCAACCTCCTCCATTCAGTTCAGTCTAAGGCCATGTTCTCTACTCCAAGGTAAGGTACCCTCTCAAGCTGTCCATCCACCGTTGTTTAGGTCTCCGCTTACTACTTATGCCTGGTGGCTTCATCTGCAGTACTCTCCTTCCCACGTAGCTTTTGTCTCGCCGCATCACATGACCAAACCACCTCAGTCTCGATTCCCTAATCTTCCCAGATACTTGGGCTACCTTCATATAGTGAACATCCATATATAAGCCTTTTTATTAATGTTATTTTTTTTTTTCAAATCTCACTCGTTAGCCTATTTCACATGACGTACCGCGGACAGGCACAGGCTGAGGATGAAATAATCATGGACCTTCCTTTTTCCAAAATAAGCAAGGCCTCACATCAGGCGATGAAAATCATCTGTGGCGCATACATATTGACAAAACCCGTATCCTAATTTCACTCTCTCCGGACATAGCAACACTATACTGAATTCTCTACACCAGTTCCTTAAATTTTATTTCATTGCCTTAATACGTTTCGTCCTTTGGTATGCACTCTTTCCGCTGTACTGTTTTCCAAGGAAAGAAAACGAATTATTTAAAACAAAAACAAGTTTGTATTCTTCTTCCTACCTCAACTGGTCAAAACATTGTTTCGCATGAGGGCTTTCGCGATCCTGAAAACAAGCCGAAATAAAACGGAAGTACAGTATTAGCTTACGTTTGCGTAATGCTACCGAAGGGGGGTCTTCTGTTTGTCATGTAAACAATGTTAGTGCCACGTGATCAAATACTGGCTTGAGGAAACAACTTCTCCCTATGATACGTGCGCAAAGGTCGTTGTGTGTGTGTGTGTGTGTGTCGGGTCAAGTTTCGGTTGACATTTATAGAAATGCATTACACCGCACGAAAAACATTACAGGTTATTGCCAAAATGGAATGGCATACAGTATATATTTGACAAGCCGTCAGCAGTTAACGACAGGGATTTCGTTTTCTTACGGGAAGGACGATGATAAAATTGTTTGTTTTGGGCTTTCAAGCATCCTCATACGCATCCAGTAAAGGAACTTTGTTAAGCGAATAATGAATCACCGAAAGTATTTACCGCCCATACGAGTTTTCTGAAGCTATACAGATCTACAGTCGACTTATAGAAGCCCACTGGCTTTCGTTTGTTACCGGAGAAATACAGGGTGTCCCAAAATTCACGCAAGAAGTAATTTTGATAGAAAACACAGGTTTTTAATTAAAAATTGTAATTTCTTATTGATTCATAAAGTATACAGTATAGGGTTATGCATGGAATAGCATATCGGGTAAATGGCCTCCACGGCTTTGCTGGCACATACGCACTCTTTTGTCGAAATTTTCCATGACCGTTTTGCATAAATGTGGCTGAATTTCGTTGATACAGCGCTCAATTTCCTCCTTCAAGGCGTGGGTGGTCGTGGGCTTGTTGGCATAAACCTTAGACTTCAAAAAACCCCAAAGAAAAAAGTCCAACGGCGTTAAGTCACATGATCTGGGTGGCCAATGATTACCAAAACGGGAAATTACACGACCAGGAAATGACTCATGCAGTAATTGAATTGTTTCTCGGGCTGTATGGCATGTGGCACCGTCTTGTTGAAACCACATGTCGTCCACATCCATATCTTGCAATTTAGGCACAAAAAACTGGATTATCATGTCGCGATAGCGAGCACCATTAACTGTTATTGCCTTACCAGCAGCATTTTCGAAGAAGAATGGGCCGATGATCATGCCTCCAGCCCAAAATCCGCACCAAACAGTGACACGTTGTGGATGCATTTGTTTCTCAACAATCACTCGTGGATTTTCTGAACCCCAAATGCGACAATTTTGTCGATTAACAAAGTCATCAAGATGAAAATGAGCCTCATCGCTGAAGATGATTTTGTTCGAAAAATAAGCATCCACTTGTTGTTCCATAATCCATTCAGCGAACTCTCTTCGCTGTGTGTGTGTGGTCAGTAGGCTTCAGTTCTTGAGTCAATTGAACTTTGTAAGCATAAAGATGCAAATCTTTCGTGAGAATACGCTGTAGAGAGCTTCTCGAAATGCCCAATTCAAGACCACGGTGCCGAATTGATGTTCCTGGATTCTCAGCAACACTCACGAACTGCTTCGATGTTTTCTGTTGAACGACTTGTTGAAGGACGGCCAGAGTGTATAAGATCACTAATTGATCCAGTTTCCTTGAATTTTTTAATTAATCTTTTCACAGTTGACGAAGTTAAATCACTATTCCGACCATATTTTGTACGAAAATTGCGAACTGTAGCTGCCAAACCTTCATTATTTTTAAAATATTGCTCAACAATGAAAATGCGTCTTCTTTCGTGTAGCGCTCCATTTTTAATAACTCTGAACTGTCACGCTGTCTTTTTTTTCTCGTTGGCAACACTTTACCGCACAAATGGCGCTAAATTTAAATCTTGCGTGAATTTTGGGACACCCTGTATAAATAACAATATATTTCAATATAAACAGATGTTGCAAAACTTATTTCCAGTTAGTGTTTATACTTGCTGCTCTCCACAGAAATTGTATTATTTCGGTTCAACATGATCTAGAATCCGTAAAACGAATACCCATATGAAAAGAGTACAATATACAATTTTACAGCAACTCGGGGGAAAAAAATACATCCATATATTCTGTAAGGGCGGATTTTAGCGAAGGCAAGCACCGAAGATGGTTGGTTTAGTCCATAGCAAGTACGATTCAGACGCTTTATGATAGCAGAGGAACTCATCACACTTCATTCTATATGCTAATCTCAGTTATTGGCAGTGAGCGCAAGGAGACAAAGAAAAGGCGGTAGCAATGCAAAGCTGATGTTGTATCGTGCTGCCCTAGGACAAGACTTCAGTGATAGCTTTACTTGTTCACCAATCCATCAATATTTCATTCATTTGTGCAGATGAAAATGCAGAAATGGAATGCTTCAGATCATTTATCTCTCGTATCTTTCATCCACAGCTGATGGACAGGATTACCGAAATGCACGCGCCAGAGAGCCAAGATGTTATTTAGAAGCACGTTGTGTTCTGCTTAAGAACGAAAGAAAAAAAATTGAATTTACACAAATTTCTTCTGTCCTGGATGGGATTTTTGAACGTAAGAATTCTTTCAATTGAGTGACGCACTACGTGTCGGTTAGGCCACGGGAATGTGCGGTTATTATAGTGGGAAAGAATCACGATGGACAGGGTTTAGTTGATTCGTTTAAGAACACTTTATTAGATCACGGCCATTGTAAAGATGAAATTAAGGACGTATTGTCCTCGAAGAGGTCATCAGGGAGTATTAAAATTCCGTCAAAAGGGGGATTGACGAAAAATGCAATATACCTCTTTGGTTGATAATGAAGGTTCCACTCTCCGAACTCGCGAAAGATAGCACGAAGAACGGTTCTGACAAAGGGAAACGAGCCACTGCAGAAGCACAAAATTAGCATTAAAAAGCTCTCACACAGAATGAGCTTACAAAGCATAAGAGTTCGTATTCAGATTTCAACGGACGAGTAAGAACGAAGTACGGCACTTGCCCAACACATTTTGCTCCTGAATTGCCTAAGCTCTCGTGAATGACAGGAATCAAAGAAAAATATTAAAAAAAAAATTTTAAAAAAAACCTTCTATCTATATTTATTGCATTATACTCTTCAAACGCATTCATTAACTGACATTAATATATCTGACCGCACGTTCTAGCCAGTACCGGCAAACCATTTTTGCATCTTACTGAGGGGTGTCGCCACATAAACTGTCATTACCGTAACTGCCATTAGATAGGCTAATGATATATCTGAGTCATCAGGTGAATAATAATTAGTCATCGCTGCAATAAAAGATCAAATTTGAAGGGCACTGAAAGGAAACTGAAGGATCAGTCAAGTCGAGAAGACCGATGAGATTGTAATTATCATCACTCTCTGCATTAACGATAAGTGGCATTTTTTTTGGTTTAATTTTCAATATTTTTTAAGTTAAAATGTATAAGTTTAACTCGAGTTTCGGTTAATTAACTAAATACATTTCTGATTGACACAGCAAATAGCCTGTTTTCTTAAATAATAGTCGATGACCTGAATGGGGACTCAGGTCGTCGACTTTTGGACCACGGACGTTATATTAGTTGTTTAAATAAAATCCATGATTTCTGCACGTATAATCGTGGAAGATTTCTGGTGAAAAAAAAAAAAAAATCCAACCCCCCCCCCAAAAAATCCCTTGGATTTTTTTTTTTTTTTTTTTTTTTGTACATCCGACTTCGGATGTACAGACTCAGTACATCCGAAGAAGAGAACAGCAAATCACACAAATTTTGTAACATCATCATCATTTCAACTCATGCTTTTCGCATGTTTTTTTTTTTTTTTTTTTACCGACTTCATCCTTGACTTTCCTAGAACATCGTATTCATATGCATCCTTCTAGGGGGGGGGGGGAAATGGAATACCTGTCGTTAGGACTAACGCCGCTGTCTATTAAGACACGAAAGCTCCATAGACTTCACTTGCTGTTTTCAGTGTCGAATATATTTTTTCTTTTTTCGCATTGTTTTAATATATTATTATTAAATGATTATAGACATTTAATATATGAAACGCAAATCAGATTCAGAAATAATCTTAAGTCGAATACTGACAAATTGACTACGAGTTGGTAGCTCATTTGCGCAGCTAAATTTAAATAACTTTAACAAGCAGCATAATTAATTACAAGGTTCTTACTTAACAACGCCCATATTGATGGTTTCCATTCTAATTCAGTTTTTGCGTAACGGTTTCGTTCGCCTCTGGTATGTACACTAAATTGCATTTGTTGACCTTTAAAATCGGCACAAATGCGTCAGCAAATTCTTTCCGATTGGTGTGAATGACAGTGGAGTAATCGTAACTATTTATATGAAACGTAATACAATACAGACTTTAATTTGCAGAAAACATTTTTTTTTTTTAAATTCCGAGGACTTTCCCCCTCCATTCACCCCCACACACACATGCACTCCAACAACCGGATCTTATTCCACTTTTCTCCAACCTTTTTTTTTTTTTTTTTTTTTTTCATTTTTATTTCCAATAATTTTGACCGCAGAAAACTGAAATGAAAGATCAATGTAATGCTATTATATAAAAAGGAGGTTACATAAATGTTTTACTTAAGTACTGTCTTTTATTATTATTAAAAAAATAGCGTCATTACTGCTGTATTTCGCAGACATCTAAGAGAAACGATATCCCTTTTATCACTTGAGATAATTCCCGATGCTACATTACTGTTTACTAGCAAGTACTTCAACATGACTGATGTGGTCCTCCTTAACCTCAAATTCCACTTCTTCATCTAGGGCTTTTGGTCAAGGCGTCGGTAACAAGTTGGTTATCTGTTTATCTGGAAGAACAAGAGTAGGGTCAGACGCAAGTCACCGTTAAGTATCATTATCTTCAACTTTTTGCGTTCTTCGAAGGCATCAAACTGCTGTTCCGAGTGAAATCAAAGCTTTGTTTTATTACATCAATTAGGGAGTTTTCCCCCCGTTATTTTAATGCTTTTTTTTTTTTCTGAGATGAACCCGAACAACATACCAGAATGTTTACGAGTGTCAAAGATCAGTGACAAAAATATGCCACTTATTCGCTTTTTATATATCAACAAAATACATTTATTTTACAAATACTAGAATACTTTGGATTGAATTACTGCAGAAAGAACGAAGGCCAACGAGATCAGTGTATAATGACGGTATACTTGTTGTTCATTAATACTTTGATATCAACGGATCTTACTTTTCTCTCTCGAGTGTTGAAGGATAATTATACCATACTGTAGGGCAATTAATGACGCAAAATCCAGTACAATGTTTCAGCCTCTTTATAACAGGACAGCCCACCGAGCCAAACGCATCAGGAAAATATGAGATGACAACGTTGCCATAATTAAGAATTTTAATTTATTTGTACAGAGATATCGACCTCAAGAGAGAAGGAATATAGGATGGCCTTTGAAAATATGGGAAGGGACCGTAACAGGCCACTAGGCCTATTACTGGAAAGGAGAAATAATTTATTTATCCGATGACTTGGGCATGGTTCAAAGGGTACGGCAACATTAACGGTCTGCTTCAGGTTTTTTTGCCTAACTTTTTATCTATTTATTGTTTCACCAGCTACAGACTTTGTACCTAATCTGTTTAAATACCGACAGTTTAAATAACAAACAGATTCTAACTCAAGAGCAGCTTACTAAAGAACAGTAAGAATATCCTAAAGAGAATGTTCTTACTATTTATCTGAACAATGATTTTAAATTTCAGGTCTACTATCCTGACCTTTTTAAATCCTATCACGCAACATATTATTTCTTAGCATCAACAGTTATTAAATGACCTCCATTTTCTCCAATTTACACTGAATACACGCACATACCAGCACCTTCGAGATACTCACGATGATCCATTAGCGTAGTGGATCACCGCGAGTTTTCAAAACAGCTTTGGTGCGCAAGGACATCCACTCTCCAAGATCCCGGAAACGCTCCACAGATATCGTACCCAAGGCAAGCATGAATTCCTGACGTTCAGATTCGCTAGTGGTCGTAGGTCATGCCACAAACGTCTTGTTCCGAAAATCTCCAAAATGAGACTGCCATTTGGTGAATGATAGAACTAACTGATTAAGATCAATTGACTACCATGCCCTGTAACACGATGTTTATGATACTATAATAACTACAATTCAACGTGTGTGTCTGCCCGTCCGTATTTAACTGGACTACACTAGCTGACAAATATTGAGAACTTTGAGATCTTTAATGGTCTTCTTTACTTCGAACTGAAGTAGAGATCTTGACTTATACGAAAGTTTTAAAACGTTACACAACATGAACGTGTCGCGTGGTATTAAGTATTCGATAATGGCATGTTCGTAGCACACTAACGGCACACAATTACTTTCTCTGTTTGCTTATGGGATAACCCCGAGGTATCAGACCAGAATTAACCTCTGATTGAAAATGCGCAGCTCCTGTGATAATTAGATTAATAATTAATCTCAGTGCAAACTCCCAATAACTTGAAAAACTTTGTCCGAGTTTAGTATACCTTTTGGCTGCAGAATACAGACATTTCGTCTTCTTTAATAAGGAATGGTGAAGTTGATTTAAATTTCCTGCCGTTTTATAAAATCTCAAATGTAATGGGTAACCGACTTTTCCAAATTCAGGTAATTCTTATAACTTACTGTTTACTGCTTATTATTTGTGTGCATGTGTGTTCGTTCATCAGTGGGGCAAGAGGTATGATAAAAAACTTGAAAGATAACTTTCAACTGAAGACGTTATCCTAAAGATTTATCATACTCTTAGAGAAGGTGAAGAGCAGTTTGGGATAATGTGACACAATGTCACTTCACAAATGCAAAAAGATTTTCGAAATTTCTGGTTACAGATAGATCCTGATTTCGAGCAGTCTACATATTACATGGATGGCATTCTGTGGTATCCATACGCCGTCCATTGACATATTCGGTGATAATATTGCAATGCGGATATTTATTGTAAACTAAAACGCGAAACAGAATAAATTAATTGTAATACAGTTATAATCCAGGCTGTACATATTACAAAAGAGGAAAGATATGAAGGAACTTGAATTTGGAAGTCGGCCTAAGCAATGAATCCAGAAACTCACGCACGCAATCTCGTATAACGACCACCGACGTTTGCCTATGTGTCCAGGCGGAATTCAATACTCGCAAACTGTTGCGATGTTAGTGTTTAATGCAGTCGCATTAAACAGCGATTCGTCATGGGAGGTCAAATATAACCATCACAATTAAAATGCCTCTTTAGCTTTAAAGGAAAAAAACTAATGAAATGTCTAAAGATCAGTTAGCTCTTCTCCAAGAGTTTATGGAGAACTTCAGCTTTCAGTTCTGACACAACAAACAAATCTCTTTAAAAAAAAGTGTGGATTTCACCAGTGAAAGCCTGCAGAGTATACATATGACAATATTATTAGTACTGTCATTTATATAAGCTTCTAATAAATTGGAAGTTAATATCACTTTAATTTTCAAATATAATTTCACCTATATCAGCACGAAGAACTTCACTCATAACGGATTTTGTGGATAGACATCCACAAGTGATTCAGCATAACCAAGGTTGACAGTCTATGGCATCTTTATGTGCATAAAGAAATATGAAACATTACATAAAAAAAGGTAAATCATTATCAAGTTAAGGGGTTAATAAATCCCTCATTATTTTAAAGCCGGATACGAAACTCGGAGATCGAAATCTAAGAGTTTCATGCCGAAGAACTATCGGCGAGTCCAAGCGTAAGTCATCACCTGGGTAGTACACTAGGGCAACTCGTATCAAAGGTGGAGCAAGCTCCGTCACTATCCTTAATATTTTCTCATAATGTAAAACGCAGCTCCTAGGAGATGTATTACTGTTTTACATTATGAGGAGAGGTCACTACCCGGACCGGTTTCGACCTTTATTGAGGTCTCATCAGTGAGTAGGCAGACCTGGAATACCAAGGTTTAAGTGAACCAAACTTACATATACCTCTACTATCATATCCCCTTAACTTAATTTACGCCGCCGAAAAAATTGGCTCTTTATCGTAAATCATTATCATTAGTGTATTCTCCATTTTCGATGACTTAATCATGTATCAGTCAAAAGGATCAGGATGCACTGAGTTTCCTCGAGCCAAGTTACGTAAAAGGCAAATATCTTGTCTGCCAATATATATAAACGAAACAAAAGATAAAACAAGGAAGTATTTGAGTGGCTGTGAAGAATGGAAACTAATCTACTAAACTGGAAACTAAACTAATAAAGACAACTCAACAAGTTTCAGATTTGTCCGGGTATTAAATGCCCTGACAAATTTTTGTGTGCGACAAAAAGCGAGAGCACCTGTGCAGTTGGCTATTGTAAGTTTTCCTTTGATGCCTTTTTGAATTTCAGTACTTCAATCAGACAAAAATATATATAATATAATATAAAAGAAAATACTTTTAAACATTTCCTTTAAACGTATCCTAACGCGGTGTTTACTTTCATTTCAGAGTCACCATACCCGGCCATCAAGGAACTCTTGGTAGCAGTGTGGCCCATGATGCCTTAGGCTATTGGCAAACTTTTGGAGTCGAATTCGTGCTCACATTTATTGTGGTGTTTACCGTGTTTGCAACCAGGGACTCAAACAGGAAGTCACTAGGAAGTGACGCGGTTGCCGTGGGAATCTCCTATCTCTCATGTTCTCTGATGGGGGTGAGTATTGCATATATGAGCCTTCCCGAATATAAATTTACATTAATTAATGGAAAAATATCTGAGTTGGATAAGAAATTCGTTTTTACACAAGGCAATTCGCAAGCACCGCAGTAAGGTTCGACTCTTAGTTTTTCATACTAAGTGATCTTAACTGTTTCAACGATACCACCTTTTGTCAAAGTGACATTATTCTACCTCTCCTCGCTCCTTCCTCCTCTCCGTTAAAGAAAGGCTAATTAAAGTAGCGAGAATTTGCAAAAATAAAATAGTAATTGTGACAACCTAGGAACAAAATAAAGAACACGGTTGTGATCATTTGGAATTATGACAAAAGCAACAAAGTATATGAAGCCAATTTGTTATACCTGTAAATTGCGTGTGTTCTTCTGACCAATTTGCCTGTTTTGTGTGATGAAAAAAAAAATCCTATTTTCTAGGACGGGAAAAAAATGCCACCTCTGAGATCAGCTGACTCATCTTCAGATGACAAGGGAAAGAACAAAAAAAAAAATATGACAGTTCTTCATATTATAAGTGGGATTCGAACATAGGTCTTTCCAACCAAAGCACCGTCGATTCCAATTGATCTGTAGAGGCCTCTAAAGAAACATAGAGTACGATACTTGCCACTGTCTCAAAGCTGAAGTAATAAAATGCTTTTTTTCATCAATTGGATTCTTTGCGATGCGCATTCATCGCAAAGAATTTTTTTCAAGCTACGACGGGTACATGTACCCGTCGTAGCTTGGAAAAAAAAAGAGCTTTGCCAAATTACTCCTCGTTTTTTTTCCCTGTGAACTTTGTCCGATGAAACGCCTATTAGTTTAATTTTCGTCGAATTGTCTTTCGGTGATTTTTCGGCACACCCCATAAACGAAGCAGATCGATTCAGATATGAAAGAATTCCTTGAATCTCTGACAGACCAAGTGATTACAATCACTCTTGGAAAAAACGAAAGAAATATTGGAGCAACACGTTGAATGCAAGTCTTTCATTGTCGATAACATCACTTCAGACTCAAATGGGGAAATAACTGTCAAGGAAGATTTATTAGTGAGCTTTTTTATACATTAGGGCATTCTTTCGCTATAAGAAATTCCAGAAGGAGATTCCAATAATGCTCGTAATAAAGCCCACCTTGTTATGATAAGCAATTATTTATTAATAAAATAAATGAGAGCAAAATCAAAGCTCAGTTGCACTTGAGAGATTGCAATGCTGGTAATATCCAGTTAACTGAAATACTTTCGGATTTGACAATCATTACCGGATCTTATTGGAAAATAATTATAGATTTTTCACTAGGTTCGTCAGTGTTACAGAAAAACGTAGTAAAAAAAAAAAAGCTATTTCTCTTCTCTCTCTTTCGAAGTTAGAGCGATACATCACGTGTTAGTTGCGTCCAACATCCTGAAAAAGGTGAGAACAAAGAAAAAAAGTTTTTTTGTTATAGCCAAGAGAGATAAAATGCGACTCGGATCTAATTCTTGGTAAACAAACATAATCTGACCTTTAATCTCACAATATTTGTTTTATTACCAAGGAAAAAAACTACTCCTTTAACAACTGAAGAAATCCCTTCACAGCCAGAGTACTATTTCTCTCCTACACTCGACTTTAAATGCCTGACCAGCAACCCGAGTTAACGATACCAATAAAATTTTAGCCATGTGCAATATTTCACACTAAAAGCAAATTGCTTCACAGTCAGCGAGAACAAACAGCGCCCCCTTTCTTCACATGAGCTGAATTTTTGAGAAGCAAGTTTTCATTCTCACGTACGCATCTATTAATCTCAAAATATTTCTGGCTAAACAGCAGAGATAGTGAAAAGGATTTTGAATATTATAAATACGCTAACCCCGATATAAGTACAATTAATTTTCCTTAATTAAAAGTTGCGAAGTTGTTTTAATGCCTTTAACCAAAACTTGTTGGCAACATAATTGAAGCTCGCATAATAATTGAAACAAATTCTTTCAGAAGAGAAAATTTTAGAATTAAGTTTAAACCCGTGAGGCCTGTTTCGCAGGTTTCATTATGAAGCCAAGTTTATTATTGAGATAGAATTAGGGCTGAAAATTAAACCTGGCATTAATTATTTGATAACTTCAAACCAATTAACACATTTTAATTCACCAAAGAAAACGTTCAACTAAATAATAATAATAAAAACATTCGAATTTGCGCAATGCTGTCTCCCTGTAACTCATTAGCGCCTGTCATATTCAACGTGATAAAACTTAATTACATATTCTACTAAAATGAATTAATGTATTTTTTATTCTGTCAAGAGACTTTTTTTTGCAATAATACTCGGTATTCGGCTTTCACATTGCAACAATTCAGTGAATTTGAGCCAGGTGACCAAAATACGGCGGACAACGCCATCTTGTGTTCCTAACTCTGACTAATATTATGTTCTGCGGTCAATTTTTCTAAAATGAGGAATTAAATACTCGAGCTTCCCTCGGAAAAAAATCTTCACATACTGTTAAATTTAAAAATGCTAACTGGACAATATTACTGGCTCACAGGAGATGTTGAATGATATTACGAAGAGCTCCAACTATCGGAAGTTTTCCGAAAGAAAAAAAAAAAAAGTGGCGGAGTTCTGTGCCTACAAACAGTTTTTACCTGACAAGAGAAGCGACCAGCCATTTGCAGCTTCGTTGACAGATTGTGTAAGGCGCAATGAGAAGCCGTCGGAGCGTTGCGATCGGACTATTGAAACTAGACTGCGTGTCACTCGATACCCTGACGAGCATTCCCTGATGTGAAAAGTTTTCTGTTTCTCCGTCGAAACTCAGCAGAGTAAGCTGATAAAGGAATAAGAATTCAATAGGAGGACTTGTATTTCGATCTCGATGTCTCTTTTATACTGCACATCACTGAAATAAAATAGTTTGGCCCAAAGCTTTCAGAAAAACTGGAATTATGGACATACTCCAGATGTTTTTATGATCTTTCTTACTACAATCTCATTGACATGAGGTGTCTTTCCGAAACACACAAAATGAACATCAGCTCAGACGCTGGAGTGAGTGAGTGTCTGTTGCATTGGCGATAGAAACGTATATATAAGCTGGTATATAAAGCCGAAGTATGCTATTATCAAGTAATGGAAGAGTTTTATTTAAAAAAAAAAAAAAAAAATCAGGAATTTAAAGCAAACGTGATGCCTACTATAATTATGTGGGCTTTAATGCCTTCATTTCTGTTGGAGTAAATTACTGCGATAATACTGTTAGGGTAAATATATGGCAGTAAAAGGAATTCAAGCAATTCTAAAGGCATTCGCGATGGATTTAATTTGGGCTAATTTTCACTTCATAAATATATGAGCGGTAAAATGGAATCTAGCGATGTCAGGCAGTTAGAGGGAACAAATAGGTGTCGTTGCTTGTAGAACTAGCCACCGGGTGGCCACGTTTAGAGTCACCTAACTCATGAAGATTTTCTAGGCCTTAAAACAGCAAAAGAGAGGTTATTCTTTCTCAGACGCGACAGTATTCGTACCGGGCACTGGTCTTGTTGTAAATTTTAAAACAACGCGTGCAATGATATTAACATCTCAATGTTAATATAATATTGAGTCAAAATGTTACTAGTTTAATATCACAGAAGATAGGACTGCAGGTCACGAGTTACGCAGTATTAATTCTATAAACTGCATGTGTTCTCCAGCCGGTTTGTCGTTTTTTTTTTTTGTGTGTGTGGGGGGGGGGGATAAAAACTCAAATTTTAATAAAGCAAAACTATGCTGTCTTGGATGAATGAATATAATTCGAATCCAGAGTTTTTTCAACCAAATGTCACCGACACGAGCAACAACGACGTATTAAATTAACTAAATAAGGTGACTTATGGATAAACACAGATTTCAATGAATGTAGTCCAAAAGAGCATTTACCTCATCGTATAAAAATCAGAAACACCCAGACAGAACAAGATTCCAACATGTACAAAACAGCATTTTTTTTCTCATATTTTTTGTATTTTGCTGAATGAAATCGCGCAACAAAATTATCTTTAACCGATAGCGCGTGTTCAGGGTTGCTCTAAGACTAAATGTTATTATATGACTAAACTTGTTTTTTTTTGTTGTTGTTTGTTTTTTTTTTTTTCACTATCTATAATGACCAATTAGTTTTTATATATCGAATAGTATTGCCAGGATAGTTTTCTATAATTAAGACATTAGTCGAGCTTCCGTATCTCAATAGGTATAGACTAAGCGCTTTGGTGGGAAAGACCTGGGTGCAATTCCCGTCAGTGACGCGAGGAACCTTGATCTGGTCTCGTTCAATGAAAGGTGAGTTAGCCGATCTCATACGGAAGGAGTTTTTTTTTTTTTTTTTCTTCTTCAGGCAAACCGGCCCCGTGAACACACGCATCTACAGACATAGGACTAACCACTTTATCCTCGAGTTATGGTTGCCAATAATACTTGAAAAGATCGTGGGCACTTAAGTGCCTGTTAGGACTACTGATGATGATGAAGATATTAATATGACCCACCCCTTTTTTTTTTTAACCTTTCTGATAAAACCACATCTTATTAATTGAAGGATTTGGAAAATTGGACCGTTTTAGTACTATTGATGGGCTAAGATTTAATCCAGAAACCGAAAGGAAGGCTTGAAATGGTTCATTTCCAACCAACTTAATCAAGCAGGGTAGAATTCGTACTGGGTAATGAAAATTATCTTTAAATATAATTAGCGAGAGAGAAATTGTGAAAAGAAAGTAGAATAACGACATTTATTCTACATATCAGAAAACGTACGATAATAAAGAAGGCACTTGTTTCGTCTTAGTATTCTAAAGACAGAATTTGTGCCTCTTTCCTGATACCACAAGCCATTCCTCATTACTTTCTTTTTCTACTCGTTCCACTATATATTTTAAGTGATCTGGAATTACAAGGAATTCTCTTGGTCTTCATCCCGTTTAATGTGCAGGCCCAGTTTGGCCGAATGGACTATCAGTGTTCACGCTTTCCACCAACGAGCTGTGAGTAAATCCCAACTCTGTGGGGTTGGATGTTTCGCATATCTTTAAGCTGGAGTGAATCTCATTGCTTGCTGTGATACCCCCTCTTATTGGAGGCCTAAAGTGACATGAAATAAATTATCATGTTTGGTCTCTAGAGCAGGGTTTCCAGATTCTGAAAAAAAGTTGACTCATCTAACGTGCACTGGTGATCGTATAACTCGCTCTCACATTTCTATAGGATTTTATTTTTTGATACTTCTCCCATATGCATTGATGGATTCAGGTCTATCGATCCCAAAACTCTCCCACATCGAGAAATTTAACCCCCACACACGCAATAAGCAAAGTGGCGATGTCTCACTGGGAAATTAATCTATTACTGAAGGTTTCTGGAACCACGGCGAGCTTAGCTTTTCCTTTGGATAATTTTGTTGACTGATCTGGCTGGAATTACAACCCGTTTTGCCGGATGAAAAACACGAGTTTCCGGAAGGAAAAGTCCGCTACCTCCTTATGAGACAAGATAACTCAGTTTTGTCAAGGAACGTAGACACTCTTCGGAGGATAACAGTGTTAACTCCTACACAACGAACAAACGCCATGCCTTGAAGACTTTCTTTGAAAAACCATGAAAAGAACGCTCTCTTGACATTTCTTTAAAGTAAATCTCGGTAAGAATTGCTCTTTTCGTGTAATCAAGTTCTTAAGACGCTTCAGAAAAGGAACACACGGTGTTCTGCTTAGTAAGTAGTAAGTAATTCTTAGATTAGTTTTATTGGAGCTAAAAGGTGGCGCGAGGTCAACTATTAAATATGGTGCTGCCCTCTACTTTGACATTCATGGCTTATCAGCCTCCGAGAGCCCGTTCTTTACTGACATTAATTACATCTTTTGAGTGGAACGTAAATTGAAACAGGAAACAACTGGGTGATGTTATTAGTTTGGCTGCAGAGCCTACAAGGGCTTCCCTGGACCTAATTTACTGCTTTACTTCGCGCATCAGCTTTACTAGCATTAAAAAAAAAAAATTAAAAAAAAAAGTATTTGAAAACCTGTCCCACATTAATAAAGTACAAGTCAACTCTCAGCCGGCCTTAATTAACAGTTCCATCTTTCTTTGCGCTTTCTAAGAATAGCAACCCCATTCTTTACCGGCAATTAGTTGCTAGTGTAAACATCGATGATGAACTATAATTAGCCACACTCCAGTAGTGTTTATGAAATTAACAGTTTTAGAATATTGGAGATTTTTCATCCTTTGGATCCACTTAAGGTGAACTGTGCAGTGAGGAAACTGAGTGGATCACTTTGGGAAAGCAGATTAAACTCCAGATTAGGAACCAACAAGTAAATGTAGGGAGAAGAGGCAAGTACGTGCCCTCTAAATTTCATGTACTCAAAAAAAAAGGTACAGGTGAGAAATAAAGAAGAAAATGCTCTGTTTTAAAAAAAGGTCACGCTAACTAAATAATAATCCTTTTTTCGGTCTCCACTGTTTCGTTCAGCCACGTGATCTCCTCCCAGTTGGTCAGTTCCAAAATTTGTTCACATGACTTAAGTGCTGTTTTCTGTTACTTGAAAGATGAGTGATCTCCAAACAGACGCGTACACACACACACACGCAGCTGAATAATCCGTTCATATGTTCGCGTAGGAACAAGACACTTCTCAACCTCTTTTTGAAATCGATGGTCATAACTCATCGTTTGGAGCGAGTTTCCCTACGACGTCACTGTCCTGTCATTCATCTTTGTCTTTTTTTACTCCGCATTCTTGCAGTTTCTTTTTTCTCACTGATATTTCTGTAAGGTCACCAAGTATCGCCTGTTCCTGTTATGTCATTACATCCTCCCAAGTTGTTCGTAATAGATTGATGGACGATCTCTCTAAGCTGATGCTTTTATTGTGCTGCCCAGTGATGTGTGATATGCAAATTATCTGGTTACAGCACATTGAGTTAGCAAGATGTTTCGGCGATATCGAAGTTTTTTTTGTGTGTGTGTGTTTTCCTCTAGTCCGATGTATACAAGTAAATAAACTGATTGAATTTTTGCGTGAATAATGGGACGCAACACGCCGCTAAAATAATACAAGCCATTAAAGACTAATATTAATATAATTCGGCTTCCGGACGAACGTTGAACCATCAGAGAATCTTCTGGCATAAATGTAAGTAATGTTGAACTGTCAAAAGAAGTTGAAGCATTAAAATCGCACCAAACTACCTTAGTAATCTAGTTCAAAAACGCAGGGGACACTTCTTCTCTGAAGAAGTTTATCTTCCCTCTAAAAAAAAAAAATAATAATAATAAAGTGGTCTGCTTCTCCCCCTACTCCTTCCAACTGACAAAGTATTAAACTGCTTTGATTTTTCAGAAATGATACAACTTTACAGCGAACAGTAATTAAATTCACATTTACGATTCAGGAAACAACCGTATGTTGAGGTTTGACATTCAACACTGCATTTAGTCTGAGAAATTTATATCTTACCAGGTTACTTAATTAAAAAAGTAGTGTATAACACGAAACAGTAGTCGTGCATTACCAAAGTAACCTGAGTCGCTAGTCAATAACAACCATATTACGCAAGGCAGACTGCGAATACTTACCAGCTCGCACATCTTGTGTATCATCGAATTCCGGCTGAGAAACGGCTTAGTTTCGTACCGATATTTGACAGCAAGATGCCATTTTCAAATTAACTGCAATGGTTAAATGCTAGCATTGTTAATTTGAGGGCGCTGGAATACTGCGTCATCTCTTGCACAGAACGCATGATTCAGTTATCTGATCGGTGCGACATGAGAGCAGCTATTCAATGTTCCTCTTGTTGGCGAACATTAAGGGGCGTTATTATGACAGGTAGGTTGTTAGGGAATTGATAGCGTACTTAAATGCACTGCTTCACTATTACAGTATGAACGAATGCATTACACCGAAGCATAAATTACTATCGATTACACAGTCCAACACAATTTTTGCTGACTTTTATATGAGACTCGTTTTTTACTAATTTGGGTGCGCTGATTTCAAATATCAAACCCATTTTTCTCTATCACCTCAGGTTTTTCCTCTATGGCATTTTCTTTTTGCTAATTTGTAAGTTTTTCATAGTTTTAAGGAGGCAGTACTATTTAGAGGAATCAAAAAAAATCGATTTTTTAATATTATTTTCTGAAAGTATGTACTTTCAAAAATCTGTTCCTAACTTTTTATCAAGAAATTCGAAAAATTCCCGAAGATATAGCCTATTATTCAAAGCGGTGCGCAGATCAGAATCTGAGCGCTCACCGCTCTCGCTTGTTAGTAAACGAATAAATGCGTAAGAACCTGCAACGGCTCGTACTGGCGCTTTGAATGCGAGAGAGGCCGATAATTAGATACATAACTACTTAACAATATTCATTAAAAATTACAAGAATATTTATAAAAAAATAATTTTACTTACACGAGTTTCAGGGAATAAATTTTTGTTTGTAGCAATTTCTGCTGTGTGTTCTGTTTTGGCATTCCCTTTGAATACTCCAACAGTAGTCGGCCATCATGTGAGAATCCCATCTTCCTTGGTACCGATCTTCCATAGTTTTTAAGTCTTGATGAAATCTTTCGCCTTGTTCATCGCTTACAGCACCTAAATTCTCTGGAAATCTATCAAGATGACTGTATAGGAAATGAAGCTTTATGCTCATGTTGCAACCTAGGCGCTGGAAATTTTCAAGCACTATTTCCACTAGATCCTTGTAATTGCACGCTTTTTTGTTTCCAAGAAAATTATTCGCAACCATCGTAAATGAAGTCCAGATCTCTTTCTCAATTTCGTTCATAGATTTGATGATTTTTGGGTCTGTTTTAGGCAGTTGTCATCGCCCACTTTTCGTCACCTAAATGTATTAGGTCGGTTATCGGCCTCTCTCGCATTCAAAGCGCCAGTACTTGCCGTTGCAGGTTCTTACGCATTTATTCGTTTACTAACAAGCGAGAGTGGTGAGCGCTCCGATTCTGATCTGCGCACCGCTTTGAATAATAGGCTATATCTTCGGGAATTTTTCGAATTTCTTGATAAAAAGTTAGGAACAGATTTTTAAAAGTACATACTTTCAGAAAATAATATTAAAAAATCGATTTTTTTTTTGATCCTCTAAATAGTACTGCCTCCTTAAAACTATTAAAAGCTTACAAATTAGCAAAAAGAAAATGCCATAGAGGAAAAAGCTGACGTGATAGAGAAAAATGGATTTGATATATGAAATCAGCGCACCCAAATTAGTAAAAAAAACAAGTGCCAGATCATAATCAGCAGGAAAAAAAATTTTTTTTTTGTTGGCCAGTGTCATTGTTTGTGTCTAAAACCATATAGGATAAATTATTCAATACAAATTTATGTATAATATTAATACGGATTTAATATTTTTCTTTCTTTTGGTACTATTAAGTTGATAATTCTAGTTATTTATTTATTGCCAATGAAAATAATCGTATTCTCTCTCTTGTTCTTCCCTGTAGCTTCCAGCAAGTGGTGCATCTATGAATCCTGCACGTTCATTAGGGCCTGCCTTCGTAATGAATCTCTGGGGATATCACTGGGTAAATACAGAAATTATTAATTCCATTAACTTTGCAAATTAACAGACGTAACCTAAGCTTGTGTTGAACCAAAATATGAAGCACTCTGAATTTAGATAGCAAAGAAAGATAATTATGCATTCAAGTTTTACATATACTATTATATTTAAAAAAATAAATTAAATTAAATAAATAAAAAAAAACAGGTCTGCCAACTCCTCGCTACTCATAACTTCCGTATATCTAAAGATGGGCCTAATTATTACTACCGCAGCTGCTCCAGGCTAAAATTTAGCTGAGCGGCTGGCGTTAGCCATAAAAAAAATAATAATAATAAAAGAGCTTTTTTAGATTCTTCTTTGAGCAATAAAATATAAAATAAACCGATAACAACAAAAAACTAGATTTTTTTTTTTTTTTTTTTTTTTTTTTACAGTAGAGCTCCATTTTTATTTCCATTATATATCCTGAAAAATGGCGACTTGAATGAATACTTTGTTCATTTAAGTCGCAAATGTAAAAGTTAAATTGCACATTACTGATAACAATGTGCGTGCACCTTGCAACATCAAAAGAGTTCAATAAGCTGCCTGAAAACAACTTTTAACGCGTGTTGCCGATTTGTTTAATTGTATCCTCATGACAGTGCCTACAATCTGTTCGTTGCTATAGCAACGACAATGAGGATTTCTCATTCCAATTATTTGCTAATAAATCTGCGTATTAAAAATTCTGATTTCACTTTCCTAAACGTGGCAGTTTCACTTTTGACTTGTATTGCTTATTTCGAAGCATTGTAATAGTGTTGTATTCTTGTTCGCCGTTCTGTCCATTTTTAATCACAATAGCATGATGCCATAGTTTGTATATCCACAAATCCAACTTATATGAATCGTAAGGATATTGCGTAATATTTATTTCAGTTGGAACTGCTTGCTTATTTCTGTATCTTATAATTATGACTATTTATGAATTCTGGCACATCGGAAGGAATCATAAATAAATTAAATTCACTATTTTTCTTTGGAGAACGTCAAAAATGACTTTAACAGTAAAAAACTTCGCAAAACAGCAATTTGAATAAAAAATATTATCAGCATGATTTCCTCGCTTCCGCTGGTCTCGGAGGATGAGAGGTCAGTGCACAATGGGCGGATCATGTTCTGCTTTTATGATGAGATAGAATTACACTTCTTGAATAACAGTGTTGTGAAGGCAACACCGTTAATTCAGTTTTTATTTTATTATGTTATTCCTTCTGTGTTTACTAACCTTTTGAACAGCATTTTGTTTGTTATTACATATGCTCCAATAAGCAGTCAAAAAAAAAAAAAAAAACATTAAGGGTGGAAACACAAAAGTTAAGCAGATTATCGATACGGCGGAAGTATACACCATAACGAATACGTGTTTGGAATAGCAGATATCCCAGGGAGCCTTCTACTTTGTAATGGGGTCCCTTATTTTTGATTTAGAATGAAAAGAACAGAAAAAAAGGGATATTTAATAATGTGGAGTCATCTATACTTCATTAATGTTTAAGCATCGTTATCCAAAGTAGAATTCTGAATCAAATTAATAAGTTTTTCAGAATATGATGAGAATATCAAGTAGCATTGGCGCACGCGCGCACCCATACAAATGCAGTACTTTGAAATTAATTGATCACGCCGTTTAGAAAATAACAGTTCGTCCTTCGAATAATTTTTAACCTTAATTATCCAGCCTTAGAGCATGCATCCGTAAAGGTCATACTTTTCGATCTCTCGTGCTCCGTTCCGTCTTGTCCCTGCGTCCGCAGCGTACTCACGATATTTGCCTTCTCGAGGGAAAGCCCTGAATTTGAATTCCATCTAAGAGGCAAAGAAACCTTTACAGAGCTATCCATTAGAAGGTGAGTTACTCGATCTACGGAGTTAATAGCAGCGTTTTATTCCCCCCCCCCTCCCAAAAAAAAAATCTTTTCATTCCTCCAAGCGTCAGCCAGAAGAACCTACCAAATGAATAAACTGCTAATTTTCTGCAGGGAGGGTCGGGGCGATGTTGCACACTCGCTTGTATTGCAGCATTCAGTAATTGTTTAGCTAGCAAACATATTATTGATTTCAAGGGTTATTGAGGTAATCATGTAGGTTGTAATTATGTTCTCTGCGTTCATAATTTTTAAACATGGCAACTCGAAATAGCGATGGTATGTTATATCGGTATTCATAGGTAATTGTCGCACTAGGGGGGAGGGGGGGCAGTTGAAAAAGCTACAGGTCAGCAAGTGTTTTTTTTTTTTCGTCTTTTATCATTTTTACTGGACAGTGGATGCAACATGAAAGGCAAAATTTGTTTACGGTTTGGTTTTCTTTTGTAATGTTAGAATTTTAACATCTTAGAGAAACAATGTCAAGTTCCAAATTAAGCTTAGCACATTCATTTACAAATTCGTAGGGAATTAATCTTAGATGGGTCGCAGCTTTTTTTTTTCTTCTCCCCTTATTATAAAGTTTATTTTAAAATGTTGTCAGTATAAGAAATAAAAGCTAATTAATGTAACAATTAAAATAAAATAATAAAAGATAATTGTTCAAGGACCGCCAGTCAGACTGCAAAATTGTCTTTATTTAATGGTATATTGGCACAAGTTCGGCAAAGGTCATACTGCGCCAAACCAAAGGTTACATTGGTACTCGGTCTTTATTGAGTAACAATACCATAGCCTAGACAAACTAATGGATCAACGCTCGGCTGGTGTCAGATTAAGACAAAGCAAATTATAAATTCCACGTGTTTGGATTTTTGCTTGGATCGCTTTTCATGATATCATTTAGGAGTATTTATTAGATGACCCATTCAACTTTCAGCCTTTGCTCAGCCCAAATGAGTTCTCACCCCTACCAGAAATATGAGGTTTCGAAGGGTGGTAGTAATGTTTCTAGTACTGAAATATTACCTGTCTAACGAACGTCTCGTTCCTTCAATCAAAAATTTAACTCATGGCTTCCCAGGCAGAGCCCGTGTAGCTTAGTGCGACTGCACGAAGAAAGACTTGGTTTCAAATTTAGTCGGCGACTAGAGGAAATTTTTCTAAGCCTTTTTTGGACCGGTTCCCGAGTTAGTCGATCTCTGGCACGGGCAAGCGGGTTTTTTCTCCCGGAAACTCGGGTTTTTCGTCTCGCAAACTCAAGAAAATCGACCGTAGAACCCACACTATTTCAGACATTAAATATATTGTGTTAGGGCCACGAGATGGCGGCAATTGTTGAGCCGTCTCTTCACTGCGTGCCGCTTAATTAGTGATAGCCTTGGGCCAGCAATCTCTGATTGGGTACCAGTGGAGATTGAACTGCCCACTCAGTCTCCAAAAATTACAAAAATCATCCAACTTCAAACGGTTCGTATATATCATATATAACTATAATAATTTTACTGGTTATTCCTACGCCTAACGTCCAAATTGGGTATTAAATAGTTGATAAATAAATGTTTGACCTACCTGGGCAACACTATGACAAAATATGTACACGAGACTTTAAGAATGCATTCCTCTTTAGTTTGAATCCTGTTGTATAATATTTCACAGTACGGCGACCAGTTTCTTCTTTCGCACTCCAAGCAACAACAGTGAATCTAAAATCCGATACGAGAAATGATTGCAGTAACACCGAGATTAAAAAGCTACCACAAAGTACGAACACATGCAGATAGCGCACATTACAGTATTGTTTTAGCAACTTAGCTAAACAATGTTTCATGAGACGTTCAGTAAACATCACTTTCTGATTTAGGGTGTAAAGATATTTTCAGATAATATGGAAGGCACGTGGTGAAACTGAATATCCTTTGCTTGGATCTATTTTGACTGCTTGGTCTAGTTTAACAACAATAATATTGTTAAAGTAGCATGCGTCGCGCAGAAATTATAAATATTTGCTAAATAAAATAAATAGCTTTTTCTCAAGTTAAAAAAAAAATCGTGGTTAAAGTTAAATTCATTCGGTAGCTTCCCTCCCCCTAATCTTACCACGAATTCAGTGTTCCGTTGTCATGGCAACATCACGTCACATTCCACTGAAGCGAAGGAAACTGCTTTATTATACAGAAAGATAATTTTGCAATAAGCACGCGGAAATATACAATAACATTTAAAAAAAAAATCCAACAAAATGATAAAACTAGTACACCAATGAAAACAATACTAGATTCTTAGCCTGAAACATTTATTTACTTAATGATAATTCTTATTTTGAAAAATACAACTAACCCTTTTCGATTATTTTACAGATGAAATCCAAGAAATTACTAATTACTGTAAATTACAACGACCAATAAATTAAAATATACTTCCTGCCTGTTTTATTAACATTCTTTTGTCCCGATTGCTTTCAGATAATAATCCATACAGAAATTAGTCTACAGTGCAATTTCTGTTTGAATCGTTAATTTTTCCGAAGACTAACACTTCCCTCATTTGAAGCAGAACTTGGTGCACACGTACTTTTCTCCCAAGTCTACAATTTGTTTTTATTAAGCGGACATTTCGAAGGCAACTGCATGCAATCTTGACAGAATGCGTGTTGTTTCCTTTGAAAATATACATATAAATAGTGTTAAAGTGAATAAATTGACTGCAACTGTGCCGAATTAAATCCAAACACAATTTAATGCAAACGCATTCTCATGAAGTTAGAGAACTTAAGTGGTCTGAATGTAAAAAGAATAAATTAAAATGTGAAATCCGCGATGAATTAAAGCTGTACTGGACATTGAAGCAATTGATATCAGGAGTTCTGTGATATCTCACATTACTTGACAATGTCGATTCATCCTCTGGGTCTCCTGAAGTTGGAACGTGCCATGCCGCGTTGAGTCGTTTGGAACTGGTCACCAGCGTTATTTTCTAAGCGTTGCTCCACGACCTTTTCACTGTGACGGAAGTACGGTGTTACAGTCTCACTGGGCGCCACAATTTCCAGGGTATTTTAACAGGTCATGTTTTCATTTGACAGATCGTGATAAGTAGCGGAGTTTTATTAGTGAAAGTGGACGTGGTTCTAATTTTGAATTCTCTCAAGACCTTTGCTTAATGGGGAACGTGCCAATGTATGGAATGAACAGGTGACCTTGAATCCAACATTTTCACGTGGGGGATATCAAGCATTCAGAGCGATCATTCCGCAGTTCGTTTATTCTGCCCGTTGTTTCGAAACGCGATAGCAAGGGAAAAAAACCTCCTAATAGCGCTGTATTTGTATCGATCAAGAGAGCGCTGGAGTTTCTGAGCTATGATTCCTACCTTTTGTGTTATATTTGTGGCAACTGAATATCGATTAGCATGTAATTTTGCTGGGTTACATTGCACCCCCCCCCCAAAAAAAAATCATCCAAGGGACTGTCGTAAAACATGTTAAATCGACTCTCCCTGATATATCTTTCATAAACAATTAAACATATCGCCTTGATAGCCTTAAATCAGTTTACTTATTATCGCTTATACTATTTTTGTACTGGATGCTATATTCGATAGTTACACCTACAATGTGAAGAACCTTTATCGGGACTTTTCAAACTGAAGGTGAGTTAGCCAGTCTCATATGGAGGTAGTAAAGTTTTTCATCCTTGAAAAGGCAAACCAGCCCAGTGAACACAAACACGTGTACAGACATAAAATACTCCTAGAGGGATACAGCAGAGGAATGGACTGCATTAAATTGCCTAAAACTCCTAAATTCAAAAAACTCCTTTCGAGCGTGAATATTTAATATCTCTGAAATGAAAATATTATCTGTCCCTTCACAGTAGCCGAAAGTTATCTTAGTGGACTTCACTCACACCACACTCAGTCGTTTGTTAATTACTCACAAAAAAGGAATTTAGTTCGCCTTATTTTGCTTTCGGTATGGTCCACATTGATCATTAAATGATAATACTTTACGATTCTCCTGGCATAAAGTGTGCTAGTTATAATAACTAACATTAAAATAGTTAGGCCTAATCTTCTGCTCCAAATGCCGATTTTTAGCAAGAGCTTATCGTTTAAAAATCCCAGATCATCTATTATGAAATACTGCTTCCATGTTGGTGGGTGTTCCCTTTGAAATGTTTATGTATGTTTTTAATTCCAGATCTATTTAGTCGGACTAATGAACTCTCTCTCTCTCTCTGCGACTTACTCCACTGTGTTCAATTTTTTTTGCGTCTTTTCTGAATACTTCCATGACCATTTTAAGTTGAGCTTGAATCGATGATTCCACTATTCTCGTTTTAACTGTGTTAAAATTGGAACAAAGTTTGCTCAGCATCGTCCTCGGTATAACTTTCAGGTATTCATTCCTGCGCCTCTGCAACTAACAACCTCCATCTTATTTTCCAGAAACTCCGAATCATTCCAAAAAAAAAAAAAAAAAGTGAAATCTTCCTGCACTTTGTATAATCCTTGTTCACAATATTTATAACTGATATTTATCTTTTGTAGATTTCTGTAAATCCTATATTCTCTATATTTAAAAAACTGACTGAGTTGAAATATATATATCACAGATGCGATACTGGAAAACAAATGGGTGAAAATTGTCACCGATTATTAAAAAATCCTGTTTCTATTTGAATATCAAATCAGAAGGGAGACAAGAGAGTCAACTTAGTATACGAATACATTTTACTATAGATTTCGAAATTAAATAACACTTTCATTTGTAATAACAGCACTGATTCAATGAGAAGTATGCTGAAAATGTTGTTGCTATAAACAGTGATATGAACCAAAAGAGACGTTATTTTCTTGTGTTATATTTATGGTGATGTCTTTATGCCGAAGCCCTGAATAAATCTGGAACACCGGGTAGTACAACTGTTGTGGACACGAAAGTTAATCAAGAAAATCCTAACGGCACAATAGCTGCATCTCGAGGGCATTCACCAATGTCAATAAGGATGTCAGCGACTCGAAATCCTTATGTAAACATTGGAATAATACAGGGTATTATTTAATACCATGTGTTTGGGATTGGGTGGAAGGGGTGGGGAGTTAAAACGTCGATAATAATGTCACCTGATTGTCCATCCTTACTGTTTTCGGAGGGATGTTCGGATTAATGCAATTAATTTGCAATCTCTCAATGCGCTATTTGAAGAACTGAGACTTTAATGCAATTATAAAGAAATGTAAAGAGAGACAAAAGTATCTTACTAAAAGTGAGATACTATGGTCAGTTCTATTCCTGCTGCAGATATTCTGAAGAGTATTTATTATTATTATAAATTGCGGTGCTTAATATACACTTAATTCAAAACATCTAGTAATCAGGGTATTGATTGCTGTACTGTTTTTTTTTTTTTTTTTGGTGGGGGGGGGGATAACTTTTCTAACAATTGAAACAATGTTAACGAATCCTCTGGTGCCTCAGTACTTGAATATTTTCACATGTTTTTATATATATATATATATATAATATCCGTGTTCTATGCAGATTTTGTACTGGATTATACATTTCGTAATGCACATCACAGAAATAAATTTAATACTAAAAAAAACTGAATAAATTGTGAGAAACCTCAATGGTTGTCTTCCGTTACTGAAAATAGAATGACACTTTTCAAATATGTAATAATTGATTATGAACAGTAGAAACATTTTTTTTTTTTTTTAGTTTGAATAGGAATATGGGTAAAGTATTACGTTGTTATTAATATCTAGTATGACTACCTAAGAATTATTTCTTTTTAAATTCAAATAGTTAACTGTGAATGCTGACATCAATCAATGAAGTACATATTTTCAAGGTGTTAACAAATAAGGTTAAAATAAACCCGAATAAATCTTATAACTATCAAAATATGTTAACAGAATTGATGTTTAAAAAGCAGCAATCATTTGTATCGGGTTTCAGATGCGTGCTTCATTAATCATCTGGGCCGTAATGCTGATCACAGTTGATTTAGGATCAGGTCTTATCGGAGCCGGAACAAATTTGTGTTTTGAAAGAGGAGAGGTGTTGCTCGGTAAATAATGCAGCACACAACTGATCTATTCAAATATATTACACGTGTTGTAATATATTGATTGTAATTACGACCGAAGTAACTGAAGCTATAAGGCCGGTGTATTATACTCTTAATTGCGTGTATATGGTCTGTTAATTGCTTGCGTTCTCCTGCCAATTTTAAGGATGTGTTAGTTTTACGTGTGACCACTTCGCTCATTTATAATTAAAAAAAAAAAAATCTTAACCCTTAAATCAAATTCCGTTTAGGGTGCCTTACACCTGACATCCTAAACGGAATTTGATTCGAACACAATACTTTCAAACCGAAGGACAAATGTCGCATCATCTTCGTGACAACAGTTCCAGAGTACAAACGGCGTCTAGATGAACGGCGAATTCAAGAAAAGTTCTGTGTTCAATCAAAGTGAATGCTTAATCGATACGGAGGCACCTCAATTTATTTATATTGCTAATTAACTAATGACTATATCAGACAATTTTGTAATTGGATGTACAATAAGGCAAAACCTTTCATTCAGTTCTGTTGATTGCATTGACAAAAAAATAATCTCAATAGGATTCTAGTTTTTCAAGCAGTATTCTTAATCAGAATAAATAATTGTAAATAAAAGTATATAAAAAAAATCAAAATAATTTTATAAGCATACAAAAATGGATCGAAGAATTTATCTTGGTGTTCACTATAAAATATTATTTTTGCACGAAAGTATAAAAATGAAAGGGAGATAGGCTTCCTTGTAGCTGATTTTGACATGCTGGAGAGAAAATGTTCCCATCACTGCATTCTCTATTAAGAATACTCCCCGAATCTTCCCCTGTAATGGAAAACGTTTCTATATTCAGTTATCATGTCTAAGCTTCACTTCTGTGATTCGATTTAATTCATTCCGAATGGATTTCAAATAATACATGGAAAAACGGAACACTTTTCCAAAGATGCTTTCCTTCTTAAAATTTAAGGAAAATAACTACAAAGGAAACTCTGGCAAGTATTATTTGAAAGTTTATCTTAAATTGCCACAGAAAAAATAGAAACTGTGGAGAGAGAGATTTTCAATTAGATATTCGGGAATGAATTCAAACTTATTTCCGCATCATGCTCCACATTTCTTTAGGAGTTTCATTTTATCGTGTTCGGATATGTTTTTGTTAAGATAAAGAAAACACGTGTTGGGGGAATAAGAAAAATTCACAGGGTGGTTGTCATTCATCAATATTTTCGAACAGCACGTCTGTCTGTTGTGTGACGCCAGATCTTGGCAGTCGTCGTTATCTCATCTAACCCCTGGCTATTGGCACTGGGCATTTATTGACCTGCTACCAGTGAAGACTGCGAGTTTCGTCCTATGTGTCTCTTGGGGATTTCTTCGAGGAGGTCATCAGAAAAAGACAGAGAATGCGGACACTGAAACGGGTTGATTGACATCGAGCCATCTGTTGAAATAATGAGTTACTCGTTTGTGTGCGGACTAAGAATATTTTTAATAATGCTTTTATAAACCTCGAATAACTTCTGAATGCTTACAGTTCTTTTATGGTTTTTTTTTATTATTATTAATTACTGCATTAAATACGCTGGCGACTGTGAGGTATTACAGATTAAAGAAAAACGAATAGATTTATAAAATTAAAAATATTAAAAGCTCATCGACTGTAGGCTTTACATATATTCTTGGAATCAAATAAGTTATTACGTTAACAAGAATTTCATAAAAACTGTGCTATTAAAGTGGTTGGTCCTTTAATGCCAAATTGGCTGATATTTCAAAAGTGCTTTTCTTGTTCGCGACAAAACAGTTATCACACGAAATGCAAATAAAGATGACATATTTCAAAGAAACTAAAGGACATTGCCTTTTGTTTTTCTTGTCAAACATGAAAGTACAGACACTGTAGATGTTAAGTCAGCCCTGGTTTTTTACTAGAACAATCGCAAAAGAATTTCAGATGGAAAAAAAAATCAACACAGATGTTTGTTTATTGTATGTCACAATAAATGTTAATTTCTAATTTTTAGAGTAAGCGAAAATATTAAAAATCAACACAGATGTTTGTTTATTGCTTGTCACAATAAATATTAATTTCTAATTTTTACAGTAAGCGAAAATATTAAAGGAAAAAAAATCGCTAAAAAGTTGTCTTTATATCAGATATGAAAGATGAATCCCAGAATTTATCCAACAGTAGTTTTAATTAAGTTCGTATTAGCCCGCTCTATGGAAATGAAAAAAATTGTATTTATGTTACCGAGAAGTTACACCTCTATTCTTTAATTGCTCGTTCAATCGAGTGCAAAATTTGAAATTGATCCTTCAAACTTTTCTGTGCTAAGAATCACAGGAGGAACAAATGAAAAGAATAAGATTGAAATAACTATCGGGAAAAAAAAAAATAAACGATCGCGAGGAAGGATAGTTCTGGACGTAATGATACTATTTTTTTATTAACTAATTGTCAATCAGTAAATCATTGCAATTTGTGCCAAACAACGCACTGATTTAAAAAAAAAAAAAAAAAAAAAAAATATATATATATATATATATATATATATATATATATATATGGATTCGTTTTCCTCGTGATCATCAACGACAGCTACGATGCTCATGGAGAGAAGCTTCGAAAGCTTCTAAACTGAACTTCTCTCCTTAGTTCAGCTAAGAATAAAAATTTCCAGTACATCATTATTAGCAATAATAGCTAAATATTGTGACACTTCAGCGCTCCAACCAGAAAAAATTCTCAGAAACGTTTGGGATCATTATTTATCCTCCACTCATAACTATAATATAAACAGATATCAACGTTTTTTGAATGTCCAGCATTTGCCAATCTCCCTATCTTTTTTTCTTTTTTTAAAAAAAAAAGGGAGGGTTGTTACTCTAGTTGACGGCACCATCCCGTTCAAACCACGTGGTTTCAACTGTTTGCATTAAAAGTTCAAATTCAAATAGTCTGAACCACGCCGTCGGAACTCTCCGCTAAGTTTCGAGGTAGAATCGAACCATAGTCTGTTGGATGTATAAATTTGTTACTTACTAACAAACTATTTTAATGTATATAAAAGATTTCTAATTGTTTCCATCCTCTTATAAAAAAGGAATAACGTAAGTGATACAGTTCTACTTAAAGAGATCACATTTCATTATCTGGACATCACTACTTTTCATACATCAATCTCACATTTCAAATTAGCAATAACGTCCTCATTTTCTCTTTAATATAAGAATGATTTATTTATTTTTATTAATATTTGCGAAGATTTTTCTAGTTGTAGCATTACGGATAAATACTAATCATGGGTACATTAACATTACTTTTTTCTTCATTCCACAGTTAGTCGATCTCTCTCTCTCTCTATTTTTTCAATTTGTTTTTATTAATTATATATATATACTTCAAAATTTGACTGTAACGAATTAATTTATATTTCTGTTACAAAAGGTTTTAAGAATAGTAATGAAAACAAGAACTATCAGAGAAGACAGAAAGTCGCAGATTTTTTTTTTGTCATTTAGTTTAGAGAATCGCTCCCAGAGGGCGCTTGCAACAACAGCATACAACACAAGAAGCCAATGCAGAAACTTAACAAGATTCAACCTGATTTGCAACTACAAGGAATAATTATGCTGTTGTTTTTTGCTATATAAGCCAAAGCGAACTTCTAGGACCAATAAGTTATTAGAAATGGGAAAGAACTCCAGCAGATTGAAGTACTGGATTTTTTCCTGGGAAATAAAGCATACTTTTAGAATTCAAAATTTAAAAAGTGAATCGTCATCCAGTAACGACTGCTAGCCTGATTTTTATTTATTCGTATGATGATATAACGGCTGTGAAACCCCTTACGGGGAAGTACGGCACCATCTCCCCCCACATTTTATTCGGGCTCGGGACTGGCATAGCTGACGAATTAGGCCTATGGCTGGGTCTTAAGTATTCCTGACTGTAATCCGTGTGTTCATGGGGCCGGTTTGCCTGAGGAAAAACCCCAGACCGGCTAACTTGGCTTTGTCTGAGAAAGATCCTTAAGCTCCTCACGTCGGCGACGAGACTCGAACCAGGGCACTCCTTTCCCAGGCATTGGTTGCGTAGCGCATAACCACTAGGCTAACCGCGCGGACTGCTAGCCTGAATTTTTATTTTATGGGTTTCATGTAAAATACAAACTTGTAACATTAAAAAATATCATTATGATTGTTTTAAGAAAATACAACTACCTGATATTTTCGAGAACAGGAATCTTTATTAGGGCTTTTCATGAAGAGGAATTAGTCGATCGGCTTATGCGAGTGGCAGGTTTTTCTCTTGGAAAATTTGTCAACCCGCAAAACAGTCACAAAGAATGTCCTCTGTTAGCACTCATAGTACATGGCCTCATGGCCTTCAGCCGTAATTTCAAACAACGCAACCTAGATTATTGGATAATTATAAAAGGCAGGTCGTCATTACTTTAGCTATAGCGATTGTGGGTTTTCTCTTGGGAGGGATTTCGTTTGAGATACTGGTATTCAGCGTTCACTTATTCTTTCTTGTGATTACTATTCTGGAAGCGCACATAAAACAGATCAAAGAGGAATGATAAAAGGCCTAGACTGGACTGTTTTGGGATTACTGCCAGGGTAATTAAGGCTCAGTACAAGTGAATTGTGTCTGCTAACTGCGGGTGTTCTGCTGGTCATTTTTCCTATTTTGCGTGACGAAACATCTGAGTTCTGGGAGGCATCACCTTAACATCTCTATACGAAACGGGTACTGCACCTCTTTAATCGTAACCCTCATAAAAGTTCTTCGCTTTCCAGGCGACAATAGAGCGCAGGTTTATTCACTTGCGTTCTCGTTAACAAAAGATTACAGAAATTGGAATACATGTTCAAACTATTCAAGACTGTAGAAATTTGCAGGAGTCATCATTCTAATTTTCACCAACCAAAAAAAGAAACCCATGGGATTCTTTTTTTTTTTTTAGCTTCAATATGCTAACTTCAATTGCAAAAGAGATCTATTAATGTTAAACAATTTTTAAATATTATTAAAATTATTATCGGCGCTTCAAGATTTGTTAACAAGTACAAAGATTCGCTAAAAATCTGGGTAACTGTGAGAAAAAAACATTGGTGTATCAGGATCAAATATTTATAATGAAAGTAATGAATGTGAGACATTAATTTATTATAACGTAAATGTTAAAAAATAAATTCTTTATTATTGTTATTCCTGAATAATAAAAATTATGTTCTCCCAAATTGCCTTGCCTAAGAGAAGTACGCAAGTAAAGAAAGTTTGGGAGACAATGCGTAGTAACTGTTTGTTGAATGCTTGTTACCATCTCGTTGTAATGTAGAATTGGCGACATGTTTGTGGTTTCTGTTAGCACGAGAGAGCAAAAATTGCTTTCTAGTTCGCTGAAAGGTTTTCTGCTGTCTTACTCAGATTTATTTCTTTTCTCCTAAACACCTCTCAGGTGTGTGCGCACGCGCGCACCCACACCTATAAGAGTGCTTTTATATTTTTCCTCTTAATTCTCCGTATCGGATTACGGAGAGTTGAAAGGCGTTGTGTACGACCGAATCTCAGTAAAGGCGGCTTATGTGTAAGCTCTCCCCTTCTGCGCGTGTGTCTCGAGGAGATCTTGAGTAAGAGGAAGAACGCTGTGATTACTAAGAGAAAAAATGAAGAAAAAAATCAGAAAAGGAAGTTTGCAGCAAAGAGTAATATTAGGCCGCGGATCTCAGTGAGTACCTACCAATTAAAATATTGGGAAATATTTTTACAAAAGATGAAATGAAGTAAATTCTTTTACAATGATTTCTTAAGGAACTGCCCTGATGATTGTCTAATTAACGCAGTCTACACTCTTATTATATTTATAAACTTGCAGTGAAAAAAAATGACTTTCTTATGTCTGTTTTATGGTAAATTCTGCTAATTATATTACTGCTCTTGGATAGAAAGTCGGGGGGAAAAATAAAATTTAATATCTGTAAATTGTACTTTTACAGATATTAACAAAGCAGTGGGAGATTGATACGATGGTAGGGTATTCGATAAGACAGTAACAGAGAGCATGAGTAAACATGAAGAAAAATTCAATGATTAAGAGATTTAGAGAATAAAACAGGAAATTACGTGTGCAAATTCTGGTTAAGAACAGCAGATGCAAGCACAAAGAAAAATGCATTTAGCAGAAATTGATGTCCTCTCTGCCAAGGGAGTAGGGAGTTGGTAAGAAGTTATTAATTTTATCTCTCTCTCCCTGAACTTTTTGAGCAGTCATCTCATTTATGAAAACAGTCGAAGGATTTGCAATTTTTATAGCATTAATAACTGTTAGGAGGTAAAATAAGGTCTGCTATGAAATATACTCTCATGAACCAAACATCATGACCACCCTAGACTGCACGGTTAGTCGGAAACAAGTCGATGTTGGAGGTATCCTGGTATGTGAATTGTTCTCATGGACATCACTGGGTTCACTCATGAAAGCTGAACACGCATTGACTGATAATTATTATCTTTAGATTGTTTCGGACCAGGTATTGCCCTATATGCTGACAATGTGGTCCGATGGACCTCTACTCTTCCATCAAGCCAACATCCCATGTCAAAAGGCTCGTATTGTGCAAGCATGGCTTGAAGAACATATCCAAGCATTCCATGTACTCTTCTGGCCGCTCAATTCTTCTGATTTGAATCCAATGGAACATTTGTGGGATCATGAGGAACAAAGCATCTGCCGGTCGACGCTAGTGCCTTGCTCGATCGCTGACCTTCGTGACGTTATGCTGTCTACTTAGTCCAGAATACCTCAGAACAAACCAACCCACGGTCTAGTGGAGTCAATGCCAAGACAGTTACACGTGGTTACCTCAGGCCAAAGGGAGGACTAATATGCTGCTAGGCAGATTGTTCATAACGTTTTGACTCATGAGTGTAAATCATATTTTTTTGGATGCTGAAAAGACTAACGCAAAAATAAATTTTTCTGAGTATTGTTAGTTTTTTATTATTATTATTATTCGCAGTGCTGTCGAGAATCTTTGGACGACCTTCAGTGTTTATAGTTAAGAATAATTCAAGATTATGGACATTTAGTGCGGGTGAAAGATACCACAATCAATCTAGTGTAGATAATTAATGTGTGTGAACTTTTCAGTTTGAGTCTTCTCAGTCAAATGCATTCAGAACACTTTAACTGCCTCGGTGCATTCGAATTATCACCCTGCTGCAGTGCTTGCTTTCATTACAGAACATAAAAGAAAATCAGATTAGTTATTTTTGTGAGTAACGATGCAGCAGAACCATCCAGATAGAAAAGAGGTTGAAGCAGAGTTGGACAAAAGTTGTGGCTGACAACATTAGAATATAAATGTTGCACCGAAAGCTGTTTACGATATGCGTTATTCTTATTTTGGATGGCCTTGTTACATTTCTTAAAGAGCCGAGGCGTAAATAAGGGACACGAATAAAACTAAATGCCGTTTCCATGGCTGTAACCATCTTTCTGTCTCCTTACAATACTAAACAATAGGAAGTCGGTAGTGGCCTGCTGTGAATTGCAAGAAATATTTATAGTTTTAAGTGGGATTGATTCGAAGATAGCAGGGTTTCCTTACAGCAGCCATGTTTTTTTTTTTTTTTTTTTTTTTTTTTCCGCAGAAAGCCCAGTCAGCTAGAGAACAAATGAACTCAATCAACTGTATATCAAGTCCCCTTATATGCAGTTGATTGAGTAATCGTAAACAACAACTGTTAAGGAAGTTGATTTCTTCTCCACGAAGAAATCAATACCTATTTGTAATCTTAAGTGTCTCGAAGACAACTGATATCAGCAGTATGCTTACAAAGATGTTAGTGAGAAAGAGATCGCAAGTGTTTAGAGAAAGAATGATAAGATTGTTTGGTAGGGAATGTGAACAATTTATGTGAGATCACTAGTGAAAGTAAATGTCTTAGTTTCTCTATCTAACAAATCGGTACAAAAAATAAAAGCCATCAAGTTGGAGCCATGAACATTAAAAGTCCCGAGTAAGATTACTTTGCTGTCAGGAAGTCTGATTAGAAATACAGAAGATTTAAAGAAAGAGAAGGTGTTACGAATATTTTGTGTTATTAGGTGAGTGAGAGAGACAGAAAATTAATGAGACAAAAAATAAATAAATAGACACCACATTGTAGAATGAAGACTGAATTTTTAAACTGAACAAATGTTTCCGATTACCTTATCGCATAACGAATGAATACCCTTGGAGGGTAATGGATGGCAATGCTGTAGCCAATGAAGTTTAACTGAGGTTCGGCTGTTGCTGTTAACCCCTTGGGCGCTGAGATTCGAGAGTTTTGAGTTCTCTCTCTTAAGGTTTTTGCCTTAAGGGAGCAATTTGAGTCTCCGGGGAAAGTGTTCTCCGACACGGCCCGCTGAGGGGCTTTGTCGGTGAATGATTTTCTTCGGAATATGCGCGGTTCTGCTCGGTGGTGGCGTGTGGGTGGAAGGCCATCACTGAGTGGAGCCAACGCTGAGATGGACGGTCTTTCGCCCACGAATGAGTGGCCTAGGGATCGTCCGAATTTTTAGAGACGGCTTTACCTTTAAATATGGCAATGCTGTAGCCAATGAAGTGCTAACTGAGGCTCGGCTATTGCTGCTACCCTCCTGCCATTATCAGAGCTTCAATAGCTCAATAACACCTTATCCCTACACTGCCCTCTACAGATAACGGGGAAGATGAAAAGCATTCTTGCTTCTCCCCCTTTAAGCCAGTCCTTATAAGGACTATAAGGATTACCTTATCTTTGTACTATTATACTATAAATTTCCAAATCTTTCGTATCAAAACTTAGAGTTGGAAATTCTTCCTTACTGTCGTTAACACTTGGTCAACCAATGTGTGTATTGCAGACTTCTTGCTTTTCTGCGGTTGAATTTCGAAACTGGATTTCGATAACACTTTGCTAAAATATTTTTCACTTTAAAGAGAAAACGAGTCTAGCTGTGCATGTCGTATTGAACAATACTGTGTATACTATCTTGTCAAGAACGGTTTCAGGAAGTTGCACCAGAGGGCGTTGATTTATCAATGTCTACTTCTATTTTTAGATTTGCGTATTTTTATTGAAGTTGATGTTCATCGTTGGAGGGGGGGATTTTCCTTTGCCTCAGTCTTTATTTAGGAGGATTTCTGCAAATGAAAATTATTGATGGCGGCTGCGTAGGTCGAGCATCTCTTGCAAATGCAATGTTGCTTAACTTTCGTCAAAGAAAAACAAAGTGGAAAGTCACCGGAGCAATTGTATGAATATTTGAGTAAGCTTTTAAGGATAACAAATTAACATGGCAGCACCATCACAAAATGCATTAAGGAACGAATGCAATTCCAGATCTGCTCTTTCTCGCTTTAACTGATTAATCTCAAAGTAAACGTCTGCCGTCCACATTATCAAGACGTTTCATGGGGTACTATACGTTTCCTATTGATGTTGTTGATTCAATCGGTTTCGGAGAAATTTTGAATTCAATTAGTTCCGTAGGGGCGGGTTGTAATTCTCTGCCGTGAAATACAACCTGCTTGAACGCTAAGGCAGGATTTACAAACTTTCATTAATTTTTCAGCTAAGCGAAGCGATACGCTTAAAAAAAAAACATCCATGAAAGATTTTTTTTTCTCTAATTTGTTCGCATAATCACATTCGTCATGTTTTGCTTGTTGACTTTTAACTGTAAACGGATTACGATTCTAAATACACTTGAAAGGAAAAGACGAATGAGAAAGGAGCAGTTAAAATAAAGAAAGTAAAAGAAAACATTCACTTCCGACAAGAAACTCTCTGAGTTACAAATCGTATCCTGGCAATTCGGTCTTTTCAAGTCCCAAGAGAGGGAAGTATTTACCGCTTCAGCACCGCTGCGTACTCCTCTTTTTTCGCACTTTGAGTTTGCTGCTCCGTGAGAGGAGAAAGGAGAGAATGACAGAAGAGAAAAAAAAACCGAATTGCTTCGCGTTCTGACACAAATATTCAAAGAAATTCTCCGGAAGATAATCAAAGAGAACGACCTTTCGTCCCACTCGATCAAATCAGTTTAACGTTGTGTCCGTTTAAATAGCTTTTCTGGTCCGTGAATAAAAGTTGTAATAAGTAACAAACGCTAGCGCGGAATAGACCCGCGCTTTCTTCGACACATGATATAAGAATCATCATCACAAAGACTTTCTCTTATCATTCTTTCTAATAGTTCTTCCTTTCTCACGCTGAAAAGTTGTTTGAAATCGAAATAGAGCGATGGTATCCTCAGACTTTTTAGACGACGGAGAGTGGAAAAGCAAGAAGCGAATCTCAGATTTATTGTTTCCTCCGAACATGTGGTCTCAATTCTCTTAAATGGAAATTCGCCACAGGGTTTTCAAGGAAAGTATTTTTCGATGATTATTTAGTACATTTACTGAAAACCTAACATTGTTACTATATATGATTCTATATTTTCATTATATATTTTCATTATATATATATATATATATATATATATATATATAAAGTAACGAATTTATTAATAAATAAATTTACATATTAAAATTTGCTTTCATTAAAAATATTTCATCCTCAACCACGAACAAACACCAATAATAAAAGTTTCGTATTGACAAGAGCAAACGAATATCGGCGTTAGATCGCAGTGCATTTGTTTCGTGTAACGATAATTGAAAAAATATAATTCTTTTCGGCCTTGTATCTATAATTATTTATGTATCTATATACAAGGCTGAATTATTTATTTTTCATTATTATTATTTTAATAAAATTAAATAAGATTAACAAAAAATAGTTCACCACGCACCAATAATAAACGTTTCATATCTCACAGAAATAACGTGCGTAAGGATACTAAAAAATACAGTGCCGTTTGGACAGTGTGGGCATGACGTAACGTGCAATGACAAGCGCAAACGAATACCGGCGTTAGATCGCAGTGCATTTGTTTCGTAATCTAAAGCGTTAATCGAACAATTCCAATTATTAACTATTCAATCAATGTCAAAACATAAGCTGTAGACTTTAACATGTTATATTGCATTTATATAATGTTGTAAGCATTATTATTTATAAACACAAACGAAATTAAAATTTTTCATTTTTTCCTTGGGGGTGCTGCAGTGTCGCAGTGCTTATGTACGGGCCACCACTGGTACGGATACCATCAGAGCACATGTCGCATTCACCGTAAATCGGAAATGAATACGGGCAGATACGGCTTCACCAGATTTTGTTCCTGTACTGGAGCTATTGTAAAAGTCTTGGCTATAATATTTACTTAGCTGTTTATTTTAAAACTAAGAGATGTCGCTACTAACCGGTATTTTCGCTGATAATGTGTGTGCATTGTAATCAGTAAAGCAGAATAAATGTACATGTGAAACCAAATAAAGGAAAAAGAATGTATTCAACTATACGGGTGATCGTTGCCTCCAGTTTGCACCCTGGAGTAATGAATGTAAGGAAACTCTTTGGAAAGATGGGGTAGGTTCTCCAAATAATTATGAACAGTGCTGTCCTTTCATCAGTATTTTTAATCTGTGCATTAGGATAATCTAACTGCATATAAAATCTTTAGTTATGTATATGAAAATACGCACGCATAACGGTACTGACTTGATGGGTGAAGCATAAATGCTTTTCATATTCTCCTTTGTCTGAGAAGGAAAGTTCTTTGAGTGGAGAAATTATTGAGCTTTAAGCTCGCCCTGAGATTAGCTGTGTTCAGCTGAGCATAGAATTGATTTGGGTCTTTTGTATTTGCAGAAATCTGCTTTGTTATAGTCTGAAGCTTGCTTGATCAGTGGGTTCGGATGATTAATTGTCTTGATGAAGAACTTTTCAGCTAGGTCGTGAAGGAGGGACGTGATATAGGGAATGTTGACTTCTCTGTGAATCTGGGAGTTTCTGATCAACCATGGGGCATCTAAACTCATTCTCAGACATTTGTTCTGTATTCTTTGTAGATTTTGAATATTTGTGTTCGAGGTATGACTCCATGCAGGAGATGCGTAAGTGATGACTGGGCGTATTACCATCTTGTACATGAACTGCGCTATTACTTTGGATGTCTTTGAACTTGTGTTTTATATGGCTGGTGAATTGTAGTTTTTTGTCGAGAATTACGCCGAGATATTTGACTATATTCTGCCATTTGTTTCATCTTGTGGGGCTCTTGTGTTATGGTACTTCTTTCTGGTTTTGTTTTTCAGTCTGATTAAATCCATGATTTCCTCGGGGATCCGACCACTATGGCGAAAGACTGTAGTTTGGGTAACTGACTTTATTGCTTTTTTGATTTGACTGGAATCACTAAAGAGGAAATAGAATTTGCAGCAAATTCTATTTCCTCTTTAGTGTGAATAGCAGGGACTGGACCAATGTGATCAGGGAGAATTCCGAAGCGTTTGTCCCAAGATATGAAAGAGTGGGGAGGGGAGAATTGTTCTTGTGTACCGAGTTGAAGCAGAATAGGGTTGTGATCGGATGAAAGTTCATTTAATGTTTCCAGCTGATATTGGTATCTCATGTTTTTGAGGATGACTATGTCAAGTACATCTGAACTTCCAGCTGAGCTGTGATGGGTTGGCTCTGTGGGTCCGGCTACGACAATAGAATTTTGTGTTGAGTAATGGTTCGGAGTTCGACCTTTGTCGTTGATTGTGGAGCTATGCCAGGCTGTGTTTGGCATTAAAGTCACCAGCCATGATGATGGAATCTGAGAAGCCAAGAATGTTGTCCAAGTCAGATATCAGTAATGGAATGCTGGGTGGATTATATACAGCATAGATTTTGATATTGCCAGCATTGTTGGTATGAACTTCAATGCCTATTATCTCAAGGTTCTTGGTTTGTGGATTGGTCAGAAATTGTGGCTTAGGTAGTTTTTAATGTATATGGCTGTTCCTCCTCCACTGCTGGCGAGTCTGTTTTGTACAAAATATAGTTCCGTAACTTGGGGTTATTAGCTGGCCTGAGATGTGTTTCATTTACTAGTATTATGTCAGGATTGTGTCTGTGAGTGAACTCTTGCAGTTCTAAGATTTTGTTACTCAGTCCATTGGCGTTCCATGCAATGATCATGAGAGAGTTGGGATGGAATTATCTTTTATTCATTATTGAGGGCTGTCAGAATTGAGTGGGTACCTTGTAGGAATCTTTTCGTGGAGGATGGCGAAGGATTTGTCCTGCTGAATTCTTGTAACATGGTAGCTAGTGAGGCAGTTAATACTGATGTTAGATTTGAGCTTATTTGATCATGGGATGGAGCAGTCTTTGTTCGTGCTGCCTCTGCATACGTTTTGGGCATTTGTTTCCTTTCCTGAGTTGTCAAGCTGGAGATAATTTGGACTGGGGTGTGATCTTCACGGCTATCTTGAGCATCGCTATAATGTGTTGGAAGGGTAGTTTTTGCTGATCCTTGGTTATTTGGGTGTGTAATGCATCCCTTGTAGTTGGCGGGGTGGGGTCCTCCACAGTAGGCGCATTTGGCTGGTGTGAATCTTAGCTTGGTACACATGATGGTCTGGTGGCCTTGCCGCATTTTAAACACCTGTAATTTGCCTTGCAAAGTTTTTGGGCATGGCCAAACCTTTGGCACTGCCCTGCTGACGACTTTTTCCTTAGTGGCTCAGTAGAAATTCTGAGGTCACAGATCGCAGTCAGTTCATATATCTCTTTCTGTGCCTTGTCAATTTCTACGAGCACCAATGGCATTGGCCGTTTATTTGACCTGAGCATCCTGCTCACTTTTACTGGTGTTAGGCCCCGACTCATAAGGTCAGCAGTGATTTCTTCACAGGTGACACCTTCGGTTACCCCACGAAGTACTACTTTGAGATTCTTTTCACTGGGTAAAGCGAAAGTGTGATAAGGAAGACTTTTGTTATCCATTAGTTTTGTTAATTGGCTGTAGTCAGTGACCGAGGCTGGCTGGATTTTGACTCTTTTATCTTGATTTTTAGCCCAGGAATATGAGATTTTATGTTCCCTAAGGGCTGACGTGACAGTGATCCATTTGTCCTTGTCCCTTAGTATAACAGGTGGAACCTTTTCGTTTTCCTTGGGACATCCGGTGTTGGTGAGTCTTCCTCCATCTGGTCCTCTGTAGTTCTTCTTTTGTTAGAATGCTCTCCCTGAGAGTTGTTTTGACAGGGGGATTTTGGTGACAGAGCAGCAATGAGTTCATCTTGTGATATCTCATTCTCCTCTTCTCCATCCTGATCATTAGAGTGAATGTACTGTTTTATAAAACCCGGTCAGTCAGATTCAAGCTTGAGTATTATCAGTTTCAGTACCTCTAGGGACTGCTCCTCATTAAGGATCTGGTCTTTGATGTTTTCAACATCAAAGTGGCGATTTACTGACAGCAGTATGAATAATCCCGCAGGGCTAGGGGCCTGCCAGCAAAGTATCCTGTAGATCTAGATGGACTACTAGTAGTATATAATCCCGCAGGGTTTCGAGCTTGCCAGCAGAATTCCTGTAGACAGAGTTGGTCTACTAGCAAATTTAGTCTTGTTGCGACCTACTTATTGGGGAAAGGAGCATCAGTATCTCCCTTGGCCACAGTTTGGAAACCTACCTCCCTATAAAACCTTAAATCCGCCGCTGGTCCTCATTGCGGGTGGGGCCTGCTGGCCATTTGACCTCCTACACGTTTCGTGTAGAGGGGAGACAGTAGGAATCAAACTGTGTCAGCGCCAGTGCAATGTGAGATTACTGAGAAACCTTGTATGCAATGTAATCAGGCTCAGTCCAATATAATACGTCCGTTCTCATTGAAGTTCGCGCCTTTTTCTATATGAAAGTACGATTGTTTCCAAGTTATATATGAAATCACAAATTTAAAATTAGCGTAATAAGATGAATAAGATTCTTCCATGTACAGGCAAAATAGCCGTAAATATAATAGTTTCTTTATAGCTTTTTATGGAGAGACCGCTACAAGTAGTTTTTATGCTAGTTGCATAGACTATTAGTATTAATCATTTATTTATAAATTATTAAATAAAAAAATTAATAGATGTCGTTAGTTGATTGACCGCTGCGCCATCTTTAGTATTAATTTGGCGAGTACCAACAATTAAATCATATTTAGAAATGATTTGATTTTGTTTATTTCGCATATAGAAACATTTTTAAATAAAGTATAGATTACATTGTAAACTTTAAATGGTATGCATATTCTATATAAAGGTGAACGACACTGGAATGCAAAAACGGTAAATTTTTGTTAATTACCTAACAAGGTTTAACGAAAACGCAAAAGTAGCACCTTTTTTTGTTATGCGAGTTATATAACTTCCTGTGTACGGTCGCCTACTCGTATATTTTTGCACGGTTTGCACTTCACTACGGTTGTAATTCAGTTATCAAAAGACCACAGTCATCAACTAACAGAGATAGAATGGAGACAGGATTCTACAATTACATTGGCGCCTTTGTTTAAGATGAAAGTAGATGCGTAGCTGTGTTAGCTGGTTGACCGCTGCGCCATCTTCAGTATTAATTGGGCGAGTACCGACAATAAATCATAATATTTAGAAATTTTGTTGATTATAAACGGTTAAATTTTTTTTCTGTTATGACAGGGTTCACTTAACTATTCTGCCTACTTGATTGGCCCCTTTCAGTGCGAAAATCGATTGAACAAAATGTTTAATCATAAAGATATTGCGATGTCAATTGACAATAATATTAATAGTGTTTTTCGAAGTCCAGCTGTGCTTGACTTCGAAACGTTGATTAACTAACAAAATCTTTCGCAGCTAATGATACTTTTTAGAATAAAAATCCACAAAAAACGCCAAAGCTACTTACTTAATAAATTAAAGGAGCCTTTAATAGTTAATCTCTTGGAAAAATATTTTATATGCAAACAGCTTCATGAGAAATTAACTTTACACAAACGGGAAGGCCGTTTCGGGATGGGGGAACAGCACTGTTTATCCCATCCACGTCCCTTTAACGGCCACTTGTGTGCCGAATTATTACGTAATGCAGTCGATGTAGAGTGGTTTCACGCAGCTCAAGGCAATCGGTGCTCGTGAACAGCAAGCTTGGCAGTAAAACGGTCATAAAGGAACGTATAACCATAATTTAAAGAAAGCTCTGGAAAGTTTAAAGGCCTAATTTCTTAGTGATTTTCCTCTATAAGAGTAACGCAAAGAAACACATAAAATACTTTATTTGAATTCTGAACAGTAGGCAGGGTAGTTAAGTGAACCCCAATGGATTCTTTGGACGGGAACCACTCACGGAGCCATGAATTGTTGGATTTCTCATGGCAAATTACTTCAGGGAGGCAAGACATTTAAGTAAGAGTGAAATGATTGAATTATTCCGCGTACATTTGCTCTCCGTAAGGCACATTAGGGAAATCTTAAGGGAATTTACGGAATTAGACCATGCCGAAATCAAACGTCAAAGATATCTGAGATACAGGAGGCATCCAATAACGAATTGGAATGTCCAAGTTAGTGCGTGTTACAGCAATGCTGGCATCCAATTACTCATGCCGGTATTTGCATTTTAGGAGGAATACACTTGGTCGTCGACTTATGACCGACTTCCGTTCTGGCTGACAGGTCGGAAGTCAATCTGGAGTCGTATGTCGGCCATATATTTATTAACAGTATTCTTTAACCTTTCTAATCTTTTTATCATCTTTATAATTTATTTTTATAATCTTTTAAATTTATAATTATGTATATTGTACATAATGTGAAAAATAATACTGTACATACTGCATTGTAAACACAAAAATGCAATCTAAAATTAATGTAAAAATTAATACAAATGAAATTTACAAAATCAATTTTTAATCTTTGCTTGTGCTGGGTTGTGGATCGTCAGGGTCATGTTCGTGGGTTGAGGTAGGAGATGTTCTCTTGATGAGGAACATGCTGACTTTGTTTGAACAGTTTGTTTCTTTTTTTCTTCATATATCTCACGATAACAACGCACAGCATCTTGAATGATACGTTCAACCTTTGTGAATCGTTCGACATTAGGATCCATTGCTTCGAAAGGCGAGAGCTTTATTCAGTTGCGAAAAAGAATCTGATAAACTCTTTCCGGTGAATTTCTTTTCTGGCTCCTCTTCTTCTTTCTCTTCTTCCTGTCTCGCTTTTTCTTCTGACACTCTCTGTGCTTCCAATTCAATCAGCTCTTCATCCGAAAGTTCATTTCACAATCTAGCAACTCCTCTACGCCTTCTATTTCACATTCTAATTTAAGATTTTTTGCAAGTTTAACTATTTTCTCTGTAATCACTTCCAGTTCCTCTCCTTTTTCAAATCCTTCAAATGTATTCGCATAACATTTTAGACACTTTTTCCAAATTTCCGACATACAATTCTTTGTTACACATTCCCATGCGGTCGAAATATTCTTGACACACTGAAGAATGTTGTACTGCTTCCAAAAGTCTCGCAAAGATAAATCAACATCTATCGCTTCGATTGCGAATGTCGTTCTGAGGTAGTGAGCCTTGAATGTTGAAATAGCACCCTGATCCATGGGTTGAATGAGAGCAGTTGTGTTAGGTGGCATAAAAACCACTCTAACATCATGTTGAAGGTCGTCCAGATGAGGAGGATGGCCAGGGGCATTGTCCATAATCAATAAAATCATGAAAGGGATACCTCTCTCCGCACAATATTCACGAGCCTGGGGAATAAAGCAGTTCATGAACCAGTCTTCGAACAGTGCTCGAGTCATCCAAGCTTCAGGGTTTGAACGGTAGTAAACGGGCAGTGTGTGCTTGTTGATGTGCTTAAATGCACGAGGGTTTGCTGAACGATAATTGAGAAAAGGCTTCAGCTTAAAACCCGCGGCATTCCCACCAAGCAACAAAATCAACCGATCCTTAAAAGCTTTGAATCCTGGCATCCTTTTTGCTTCTTGGTGTATATATATGTACGATTAGGCATGCGTTTCCATTTCAAGCCGGTTTCATCTACGTTAAATAGTTGTTCCGGTAGATAACCTTCTTCTTTGATTAAAGAGTCGAAACTATCAACGAATTTTTGGGCTTCATCTTCAGCTGCACTTCCTGCTTCTCCTGTGACACGTACATTATGCAAAGCAAATCTTTCAAGGTATACATTTTTGGTCGTTTTTATAGATAGAAATATACTTTTATTAATACAGACCAGTATTTTACAAATAAACATTTATTAAAACCTACCAGTTTCGCCAGCAAACTGTCTGGCTTTTTCAAGGTATTACGGAGATATGAAAGTAAATGCAAATTAAAAGGAACATAAAAAACGTTGTAAACCAAACTAGTATCTATGGTTACACGTTTCGCGTGACAAAGATGGCTTATTGTTCTTATTCATTATCACGCATGCGTGTTTGTTGTAGACTTGTAATGTGATTACTGGCTAGCTGTAGTTCAGATTGATTGAGAGAGAGGATCAAGTTTTCCCACGAACTGTTGAGAATTATACCCTGATTTCTGTTGAGGTTTCCGCCGGTTATTAGTACTATTGTGGCTTCCTTAAATACACGATGCCTGTAGTCGTCATCGAGATATGGCATGGAGCTGTTTTGCCAATCTATCGTGTGGTTAGACGTGCAGAAATGATGTGCTAAGCCGGAAGAAATGCTTCTGTTGTGGTTTACATCACCAACATGTTCTTTTTGTCTAATTTCTAAACTTCGTGAAGTTTGTCCAATGTAGGCAAGACCACAGGAGCAGGGAATGTAATATACTCCTGGATATTTGTAGAACGGAACTTTATCTTTTGGAGATCCTAAAAAATATCTATACAATGACAACCCCAGACAAGAAGAATCCCACCGTCAGCACGTTTCTACTGTAGTGATACCTTTCATCAAGTCAATTTCTTATCAAATAGCAAGAATACTAAGAGCCCACAACATCAGAGTGGTCTTCAAACCAACCACCAACATCAGACAAGTTTTAGGATCTCCAAAAGATAAAGTTCCGTTCTACAAATATCCAGGAGTATATTACATTCCCTGCTCCTGTGGTCTTGCCTACATTGGACAAACTTCACGAAGTTTAGAAATTAGACAAAAAGAACATGTTGGTGATGTAAACCACAACAGAAGCATTTCTTCCGGCTTAGCACATCATTTCTGCACGTCTAACCACACGATAGATTGGCAAAACAGCTCCATGCCATATCTCGATGACGACTACAGGCATCGTGTATTTAAGGAAGCCACAATAGTACTAATAACCGGCGGAAACCTCAACAGAAATCAGGGTATAATTCTCAACAGTTCGTGGGAAAACTTGATCCTCTCTCTCAATCAATCTGAACTACAGCTAGCCAGTAATCACATTACAAGTCTACAACAAACACGCATGCGTGATAATGAATAAGAACAATAAGCCATCTTTGTCACGCGAAACGTGTAACCATAGATACTAGTTTGGTTTACAACGTTTTTTATGTTCCTTTTAATTTGCATTTACTTTCATATCTCCGTAATACCTTGAAAAAGCCAGACAGTTTGCTGGCGAAACTGGTAGGTTTTAATAAATGTTTATTTGTAAAATACTGGTCTGTATTAATAAAAGTATATTTCTATCTAAAGCAAATCTTTTTTTTAAAACGCTTAAACCATCCAGTACTAGCCTGAAAATCCTCTGCGTAAACGTCTCCGGCGCGTGATTTTAAACTCTGAAACAGACCTCTAGCCTTCGCTTGAACTGTGCAAAGGCTCGGGGGTGAATTTTTTTGTATTAAATCTTCCATCCACATAAACAACAATTTCTCCATTTCATGGATGGGTCCCTGTCGTTGTTTGGTTAAAATTGTAGACTTCATAGGTGCGGAACCTTTCACAGCTTCCCGAATTCTTTCTTTGGCCTTAAGTATCGTCGATACCGTGAAACGTGATAACTTCAAGTCACGTGCTATGATATTCACTTTCTTTCCGCCTTCATACTTCTGGATAACTTTCATTTTACACTCTAAATCAATAGTTTTCCTCGACTTCTTAGCTGGCGTATCTGGAGATGAAGGCGTTTTCCTTTTACCAGACATTTTATGGGTAGTATTTCAGTAGAATTTTAATTAATACACCACACGCAACAGATGCTTGAAAGCGACTGAGTGTATGTGAGAGATGGTTACCGTACGATAACTATCGTATCCCATAGTTATCGTACGCGCATCTGCCTGATTTATTAATTTATTCGTTAATTATTATTATTTTTTTGTGGTCATAAGTGCGAACGGTCGTAAATAGACGACCAGGTGTACTTCCATTCATCAAACACACTAGTGTAATTCTATATTTAATTAACTGTTGCATTGTTTTGTAATTTGGGAAATGCACAGTGTTATTATGAAATTATCTATCAAGTAGGCAACTGTTCTGTAAAATCGAAAAAACCACACTGTTTCAGTAACGGAATGCCTAACTGAAAGCACATTTTGACACACGGTATTACGGACAACTATAATTAAAGAAACAAAATGTTACTTGTTAAAAGCTTTGAAGTGGTTCAAAATTTTACGCTTCATCTGTAACGCTTTCACAGTTACAACATACGTATATGGATTATCCTAATTAACGGTGCTTGAAACCGCCTAATGTGCCACCTATTGGAGACCGTAAAATAAAGCACGTAATAACCACAGTAATAAGTTTTAATAAGTAAATATTTCATCCTAAATATCTTAGGACATCGTCAGCACAGTTAATTCAAACAATAGTAGGAATAACATACAGTTAGGGCGCATGATTACAATGGAATCCCATATGCGTGCAGTAGCGTGTTGTAGAATTAAATTAAAATATATCTGGAGAAAAAAAAAAGATTACATTAAAATAAGATAAACATATAAAAATTATTTTATACAAATTTTGTATGACAATTTCCCATACTTTAGGAATAGCAAGAATGTCATTACGGTTTAGATTTGGTCTGTGAAGTAAGGCTTCAGCACTTTCTTTATATAAACGTTCATGTTTATATAAAGATCTAAGTAGAAGTTTAGTCTTTTCCCAATGGATCCTATGGTTTGGGTTTTCAACTTCGTGTTGTGCCAGGCCAGATTTCTGCTGTTTGATAAGACGGATATGGTCTTCATGTTCCGAAATACGTTTATGAACAGATCTACTTGTCTGTTTATAGTAAGACAATTTACAAGAGCATGGAACCTCGTACACGCCAGGTAGCATTAGAGGTGAGAGTTTGTATTTATGAGAAGGTAACAAGTTATAGATCTGGTTGATTGATTTGTAGCTAGTAGCAAGTTTGTATTTCTTCATAATTTTTGAAAGACATTCGGAAATGCCTTTGACATAAGGTATGGGAATCCTATGGGCTTGTTCTCGTCTAGGTTGATGTGTGGGAAAGTGACTGATGATTTTTTGAGTTGTTTTAAGATTATATCCATTTAGTATGGCTGTATTTTTGATTATTTCCAATTCTTGGTTTAGAGATTCTTCAGTGGAGCAGAATTTGTGGCTCTGGTTACTAATGATGCCAAATTTTTGAGATGGATGATGAGCAGAAGAAATGTGAATGTAGCGACCTGAAAATGTCGGCTTGCGATAAACAGAAGTGGAGATGGAACCATCTTCTTTTCTTTGGACGTGTAGATACCCTGTGTCAATTCTTTTTCTTGCGTAAATTTGATGCGAGAATGAAGGAGGTTTATTTTATCTAGAAAACAGATGTAGTGCATAATGATGCTAACTGGCGCTAAGAGTTATGAAGAGATAAAAAGGAAGTCACAAGACAGGATGTTGTGATGTGCTGCTATATTTACCAATTTTCGGATTGATGCACCAAAAAAGAAGGTGTAGTACTTGTTCGGAATAATCGCAGACAGCAAAGACGTCATCGACATAATGCAGCCAAATTTTTGGTTTGGGTTTAAACGTGAAAATTTTTTCTTCAAGGTATTCTAGAAACAGGTTTGCTAAGTTTGGTGATACGGGAGATCTCAATGCTGTTCCTTCCTCTTGCTTGTAAATTTTTCTTTCCAAGTGAAGTAACCGGACGTAATAACAAATTTGAATAATTCAACAATATCAAATGGAAATTTTTGAGTTAACAAGTCTACCGTTTCCTTATGGGGAATATTAGTGAAGAGGGAGACAATGTCGAAGCTAATTAGCATGTCAGTTTCCAACAGTTGAATATCTTTTATTTTTTGCATGAAACTCTGTGGAATTTTTAATTGATAAGGCTGAGTGGCCGATGTGAGAATGGAGAAGGTTAGATAAAAATCTTGATAATTTGCAATTCCGGCTAATAGAATCCATGGTGGGATATTTAAGTCCGAAGGTTTGACATCAAGATTATTTTGGCTATTTCGAAACGAAGTCTGTTGGCTTCAATACTGGAAAGATGACCGATGTTTCTTTCAATGTTGTGTATAAAATCTAAATATGGAAAGCATTTAGGTAAAATGGCAAACTTATGACCTCTTGCTAGAACATTTAATTCATCTTCTGTTTGTGGACGGTTAGATAAGTTGACAACCCATTTTTCGGTCGGTAATTTGTTGGTATTTTCCTTAGAACGATTTAACAAATTAAGGTATTTTTTTATGTAGATTAATATTGCTTTTATCAAATGCTTTGAACTCTGAATTTTTTTAAGACACTAATAATCACTTGTAATTCTTGATTTAACGTATTTGACAATTCTGTTTCTAATTCTGTAATTTTTAAATTATTTGTTGCCAATTCATGTTTAGAAACTCGTAACTGATTAAGCAGTAAGGAATGGCTTGCTTTCTGATAGATTTTTATAAGTACCTGGTGATTTGATAACTTCCTGTAGTTTAGCAGACGTTGGAATGAGTTGCGTCCAAACCGTTGCGGGATCAACTATTTCTAAGTGAATGTCATAATTCTTATTCCATCCACCATGAAATTGAGGCCTACTGATATTGTAGTCAGAGGTTAATTGGAGTAGTGGATGCCACTATCTGAAGAACCTGATAATCTATGATGCCAAACCTTCGGACTTAAATATCCCACCATCAGAATTGAAAGTTCTTACCTCCTTAAAACATAATAAAAACATAATCATCACCAGAGCCGACAAGGGAAATACCACTGTTGTTGTAGATACCAATTCATATGACCGAAAAATGAATTTACTAGCCCGAGATCAAAATGCATACGCCAAACTTAGGACATACCATGCTAGACCTCCTAGAATATACGGTTTACCTAAACTTCACAAGAATAACGTTCCACTCAGACCCGTCCTGGATTCTATTAGCAACCGGACTTACAAATTATCAAGATTTTTATCTAACCTTCTCCGTCCTCTCATAGGCCACTCAGCCTCATCAATTAAAAATTCCACAGAGTTTCACGCAAAAATAAAAGACATTCAACTGTTAGAAACTGACATGCTAATTAGCTTTGACATTGTCCCCCTCTTCACTAATATTCCCCATAAGGAAAGGTAGATTCCATTGTACTCATGCACCCTAACTGTATGTTATTCCTAGTATTGTTTGACGATGTCCTAAGATACTTAGGATGAAATATTTGCTTATTAAAACTTATTATTGTGGTTATTACGTGTGTTTGTTTAGTCATGAATTCTCCACAGTCATGAATTGTACAATAAAGATAAAACCAAAAAAGGAAACGCAGTTGCTCCTACGGCATGACTACCTAATTCACTTTATCTCATCTGTTATTTCGAATAACACTCTGTTCTAGAAGCATTCTTATAGATCTCCAGTAAAGCATCACACGCTACACGGTTCCCCATTATCCTCGATAAGCATTATTATACTTTGAAAACTCTGATTTGTAAATGAAGCATATTGTGCTGAACAACGGCAGCTATATCGGGTAGTTTATAGAAAGGTTAATCACTCGTCGGTGATCAATTTAAAATGAAAGCAGTAATAAAAATATGTCAATAAAATTTACAGCGCCACATACGGCAAAAATCCCGTACTAATTCGTTTTTGCTGCTGTATTTGCTTCTTAGCTGTATTAATATACCATGAAGTACAATACAGCACGGGGGGGTAGCTAGGGGACCTTAACAAAAATTCTTAATGTCTCAAGAGTTTGTGGAGCCCAAAAACTTTCACACCTGGAAGTGTTTGGAGGTAGTCTCCAAACATCTCTGAGCTCAAATAATTAGCATTACGTTGTTTCGAAATCTCAGATGAAATTCTCAATCTTAACTTCTGGAGAATTCTTAGAGCTATCTTAGTAAATAAATGAATGGGCGTAAGACAACAATGATGGCCGATGAAAACATTCTCACAAAGTTAAAGGGAATTTTTGAATGCGTTGGAAGAATCGTGAATTTGTAATGTTTGCATCAAGGACTATCGGATCTGCAATTGAGTCTCACTTTTTCTCTTATTTCAAATGATGCGTCTGTAGCACATCTACCCTCCGTTTCCTTATTGGAAGGCCCGAACTGGAATTCCATCAAACACAATAGCCTTTAATCGTAATTGGCGGAATTAGCTGGTCCGATGTGGATAGTATAATTTAATTCCACACCATTCCTCGGGGAACTTTTCTTTTGTTTTTCCTCTTGCAAAGTAATCAAATTGGCCTAAGAACAAACTTAATAACTGAGAGACCTAGAGAGAGAGATCTTAGTTTCCCGCTGATTTTATGGTGATTTCATATAAATAGACGGTTAACCTCTAGTGTATTAGTGCCACGAATGCGCAGAAACATAAGCAATTAATATTCAACTGTAAGAGTTTTTTTTTTTTTCTTTTTTAGACTGAAAAATTAGCGGTCATTAAAGAAAGACAGAAATTCAGAATTGAAATGGTTTAAAAAAAAAATAAAAAACTAGAAAAATAAGGGAACAAAATGAGATTTGAACGCAGAAAAATCAAATAATTTTATTTCAGAATGGAATGGAATAAAACTGTCTCATCTTATACATTTAAAATAGTTCGCCTACAAGATTTGCTACAAACGAATATAGCAAGTGAATATAAATTATTAACGTTTAATCTTAATATCATTGAAGCGTTAAGGACCTACAAAAGTACCCAATAAACAGGCGCAGAAAAAAAGAAGGAAAAAAAATACAAACTAGAACTAGTGGTCTGCTCGAGATTACAGTAGTGTTATCATTGAAGTAACATCTGTACACGTGTTTTTATGAAATTGGCTTTTACTTGGATTAGTTCTAACTGTGGCCGAAATGGAATTAATGATGATAAATACGTATAACTGTCAAGATATAAACGGTGGGAGCCTCACCTTGTTTGACCTCATTTTAACAAAATGACTTCACGGCTGTGCAAAAAAAACAGTCATTTGTAGTTCGCTGGCACGTCCGCATGTCGCCAATTACGAAACTCAACGTACAGAAACGTCAGAGTGTGTATGCTGGAGAGGAAGGTAAATAACGATGGAAGATTTTGAGAACGCACATGGACAGTAGCAGAGAACAATTTTCACATTCAGACAATAGCACATACTTGCATTTCGTTCAGGTCAAATATTTCCCATTAGGATTCCAACAGGTTTTTTTAAGGGACCGTTACTAATTCACACTTTTGAATTCAAATATCGTTAGGATTTTGTTTGGCAATTTATACCTAATCAATGTCGAATGGCAATGCATTTCTCCAAATTAACACGAATTATTTGAAAAATGGCTTGCCATTTTTCAAAATTCACGTCAATTTATGCTAACTGCGTTTCTAGCTTGTAGTTAATTGGATATTCCCAGTTTAATGACTCCAGAATTAATGATAGCAACCAATTAGAACCATCGCTAATTGCTATAACACGATGCTACCATTTGAGAAATTAACTGCTGGGCACATTAAAGTCAAAATAAACGTTGCCTTATTCCTTTTCTCCCATATCTTTTGGAAGGGGCTTGAATGACCTTGTGGTTTACTATCACACACGACCCCTCCCAATCGGATGAAAGCAAATGATTATGTATAAAAATTATCCACAGTATTTGGACAGCAATCTATAAAGATCACCCAAGATAAACTGCGAACTATATACTAAAATAGAATAAAAAGCAAAATGGAACAATTCTCTACGTTGTATTTGCTCCAGCTGAATATTGAGTTAACAGACCATGAGCAGATGAATGTAATTTGTATGCATGCTCGTTCTATCCCGTTTTTATTGTTTTGTAGCTCCGAAAGAATCTCCTAATAAAAGTGAGAAATCCCTAGTCTTCTAACTTTCACTAGCGAAGTGATGAAACATCATTTGAGTTATTTGGTGTTTCGGCCGAAGCAGTTAAAGCTATGCTTATAATTTGCCCGTGCACTTTTGGCCGGTTTGCCTTGTTTGATTGCTGAAAACCCCTTCACCTCCGTATGCGACCAGTTAATCTTCTGTGGAAAAGCCCTTTTAAAGATCTTTCACTCCCTAAATGGAATTCAAAAACCCAGATCTTTCCAACCCAGGCCATCGTAGAAACCGACTGAGCTACGGAGACATTAGTAAACATATCACGAGAAAATGTAACTTATTCTGCAAAGTATTTAATTTGTAATTGAATTACAAATTCTAAATTTGTAATTCAATTTGTAATTGAATTACAAATGCCGCAGAACTCTAAATGCTGTTAAACTGGAATTAGATTTTCCAAAACGTTTCAATTATGTGTATTTTGACTTCTTGAAATGTATATATTAATATGGAATTCATTTTATCTATTAATATATAAAAAGTTAAAAGTTCAATAATAGGTCTGCAGTCATGTTACATTTATAAAGTACCATCCCACTGGCATAAACTTTTTTTTTTTTTTTAAACCTTTGAATTTGCCTAATCCCAACTTCTCGTGGTTAGTCGTTGTATGAACTTTCCGGAGAGATATTGGTTGATTTTTTTTTCTTAGTTTATAAAAAAAGGTAATAAAGAGAAAATATTTTGATAATCAAATAACTTTTCAAACAACATTTTACTGATTTACACTAAAAGATGCCCCGGGACCCACTCTTCGAGTACTAGGCTTTTTTATTATTATTATTATATTTCATTACTTCAGTGGTTGAATTGCCCCTCTTCTCAGTAGGCTATCATTTAACTCAGAGACGTGATGTCCTTGAAATGTTGTGAGCGAGTTCAGTAGCCACCAAAACTTTCCGAAGCATTCTACTTAAAGGTAGATGATATAAGCAAGAAAATTCCCTTAGCGAAAGAATTCATATTGGTGGTCATCAGTTTCCATAGTATTACTCCACTTCCACAGAGCGGAAAAGAATGTGTAAGAAGCAACCTAAGGAAATAATGCAGTGTGGACTGCGCAAACCGTTTCCTAACTATATGTAAAAATTCTCTGTGCAGCGCACGCACACACACACACACGGATACTTATGACAGTCTAAATTTTTCAGTGAGCGAAAACATCAAGGACAGTGCGTGCTTTCTTTTCTAGATCTGTTATGAATGTTTAGTGGATCTGAGTGTAGGAATATTTCAGTAAAAGTTTCTTGAAAAGTGTTGGTTCTTTAGAGAACTGAAATGCAGCCATTATAATTTATGATATTCTTAGTTACATCGTCGCACATTTGCAGTAACTCCTAAGTAGCGTGTTCACAGAAAATATTTTGCCTCACGTGTACTAAACAGCATCTTGAGTATGCATATTTAAAATATCATCTCAGCATAAATGTTTCTAGAATTACTACAGTTGACAGATACTCCATCTAGCTAAATAATGTAAGAATGCTTGCTGGTGCCATGGGAGTACTGCTTACTACTTCCACACTGCGACCTCCACTGAAGCAGACATTAATACAAAAAAAATAATAATAATAAATATGAACTTTTATACGACATACGCAATCATTAGAGAAGAACTATTTTAGTTTCTGCGAAAGACTACTGATTTTTATGTACAAGTGGAATAGAAATCATTTGTGGGCATAAATGTTGAATCCATTACGACAGCATAAACCTGAGCCCACAGATGTATTTTTTTGCTCTTCAATTCTCAATTACTCCGACTGGTTTGAAGTAAGAAAAGACCCAACTATTCTTACGCATCAAGAAAGGTGTCCATAAAAGTCTTTCAGAATTATAAGGATACAATGAAAGACTTGCTGCCTTTAAAAGAAGGTAATAGTCGACAGCAGCACCATCTGTCGACTTGACAAGCGGCTGCACGAGTGTCCTATAAAAATTCGGTCTCCCTTCGGTAATTGCTGTTTTATTATAGTCTGCCGGAAAGATCAATACATCCCGGAGCCAAGATTACCTACGATTCTCCAGAGAATGAATTCAGCAACAATGGTCTGAATGGGAGTGTTGCTTAGAGACATTTCGAAACGGAAAATTGACTTGCACCACGGAAGAAGAACTACCATTATCTAGTGGCTCTTGATAGAGGCACTCAGTAGACTGTCGGGGTGAGCAGAAAGCCTTTTTTTTTTCTTTCTTTTTTTTTACTTTCCTTACACTTAGACATGCGTGTCTAGTGGTGTGCTCAAGAATGGTGATGCGCATATACGAGGACGTAAAAGGCTGCCGACGAAATGAGGGTATTCACCGTATATCTCTCACTGTCTTTCGATCTGAAGTTTGCACAAGAAGATCAACGGTCTCGTCGAAGTGCAAATTCGCGAGAGATTTCTTCAACAAGCGGTACGCGTTTTCCCATTTGTCAAGGAGTGCCGGTAGGTGGGGAGTTTGGAGTAGCGAAGGGGAGCGATGGTGATTGAAGTGGTTCGATGTGACAGAAAGGAACTGACGAGACACGAGGAAAGAAAATGAGAGTCTGGAATAATCGAGAACGAAAGATAAACTTAATAGATTAAAAGAGACGCCTGAAATGATTCACTGAATTTCACTGATTGCGATCTAGACAATGGCAGAAAAATCCCAACAAGGTATTAAGGAAAGAATGAGCCTCTCTTAAGGGGGGGGGCGGGTAAAGAAATAAAGTATTTTCTAATATTAGCTCTCTCTCTCTCTCTCTCTCTCGCGCGCACACACACACACGCACACAGTTATTTCTACAGATGATGTTTTGATTTAATACAGGCCAGATATACGTTACGCTTAATGGCCTATACACTATTTAAAATTAACATGCTATTATTGAACAAATGAAAATATTAGAGGAGAGCAGGTATCCAACATAGAATCTATAGTCTCCAGACGCCTCCCATTAATAATTTTAATGTGATTCTCGACAATATATTAGAAACTAATCTAAAAACGTCAAGTCAAATCAAATCATGCAAAAGAACTCTCGACACATACATTAAAAAACTGGCAGCCACAGATTGTTCTCACACTATGACGTTTCAGTGATGCATGATCTTTGAAAACCCAGTGTTTTTTTTGAAGCAGTAAGTATAGAAATGCTTCAAACATTTCATCTACATTGTGTATATAAAAAAAAAAATAATAATAAATTATTGTCAGTCTATATTTCTATCCACTGTGAAGGTGAAGCACCCTCCCATTGCGGGAGGTTTCGTATCTACTGCTCCCTTGGTGACCCAGTCCATATCTGGAGAGGGGACAATCACAAACATCCATGCCTACGCGGGATTCGAACCTGCAACCTCTTGACTAGAGAACGCTAACCACTCGACCAACCAAGCCGGCCCATATTGTGTATATTTTATTTTATATAACATGAAAAGTAGCAGCAAGTAGTTACCATACAGCAGTGGCGCACTCAGATTTTAATCTTGGAGGGGGCCGAGCGCTCAGGATTTAACCTTTGGGGGGGGGGGGGGGAGAGTTGAGTAGACGTTTTGCGAATACACACTACACATCGCATACGACCTATAACTGTGCATCTGCAGTGATCGCTAATTCATAAGTAGCACACAACATAAATAAAAAAAAATAAATTTTAATTAGGAAAAGATTTTTGGAAATTTTTCTAGTGTTTTTTCCTTTTCTTTGGGGAGTGCCCGGGCCCCTTGGCCCCCCCCCCCTCTGGGTGCGCCACTGCCATACAGTGAAATTTCACATCTTTTAATTGATTAAAAAAGAAAAAGCTATATTTTACTAGGTTCTCCAACTATTTTCTCTTTTGAAATCCCACTCTTCCCATGCCTAAAAAAAAAAAAAAAAAAAAAAGAAGAAAAAAAATCTTTAATACTACTGCTTCATGAAAAGATCAAACTCGTTCCAGCCCTCGAACAACTTTCATCCAATCCACCATTCACTTTGCATTGTCTAAAATGTGAAGAGTTCATCTTTATACTGTGCACGCATGTATAGGAGAATATTATCGATAAAAAAATACAGGCTCTAATTACTGTTGGAGTTGTAATCTAAGGGAAGATATCTTCACTAATTTTGAATTTCTTGGTATAATACCTATGTGCGGCATTATTGTCCAGACATTGATTTGAAATACGTTGCTAAGTCTGTGTGTGTGTGTGTGTGTGTGTGTGTGTGTGTGTGTGTGTGTGTGTGTGTGTGTGTGTGTACACACACTCACATATATAAAACTAAAGTAACGGTCAAAAGGTACTCTAGTCAAAAAAAGGCCGCGAAAGTAATGTCTTTAAAATTAAGATGTACACAGGATCGAAACAGTAATGAAAGAGTTCATTGTTAGCAATGTACTCTATTTTAATCATTTCATGTACGTATTGAAGAAAGGAAAATTCTAATGAAGCCCCTCTTGTATTTGTCTGTTTTGCGGAGATAAAACCCGATTTTTCTAGAGGAAAATCCGTACAAGACTGATTAACTCATCTTCAACTGAAAAAATCCTAAATAAAGGTTCTTCGTTTGATGACGAGAATAAAATACAGGTCTTTTCAGTTGAAAGGTGCATGTCGTCTCGTTCTTTCAACTGCGATATGGAGGTGGATTTTATAGCTTTTATGGAATTTAACGACCTTTGGCTTCATTATAAAAGCTATAATATCTACAATATGGAGATGCCAAACACATCATTGCATGATCCTATTTCGGCTCTCACTCGACAGCAAAAACTCAATTCGTCAACTGTTAACAGCAGAATTCATGCTCTAAGATCATATCGGAGTAATTGAAGACGTAAACATTCATAATATACTTTGAAATGTCGACAGAAGTTTACAAAACCATGGAAAATTACCCAAAGGACTTTCGTTTACTTAAATAAAATATGAAGTCTAATCGGATTCAGAGGAACACATCTCGGTATAATGCAATGAATATTTTAAACTGTTTGGTACCGCATTTAGTAATATGCAAATGTTTTGTAATTCAAGATCTATTCTATAAGCATAGATAATATCATTCTATGTAAGAATTTATTATTTTATTTATTCTGCAAAGCCATTTGCAGAATAAATAAAATTTATTTGTATTCATGTTTAGAAAACGTGATCACGAATTTTGATATAAATATTTAATGTTATCTCAAGACCAGAAATCCTTTATTTTGTATATAATTAACGTTGTTTCCTCTTACAGTGAAATTTCCATCGCCCACCAATTTTACCCAATTTCTAATTTTATCGTTTTTATTTAGTAGTATTTCGATTTAAATTCAGCGCATTGGTTGTATGAGTACTTTTCTAAGTGCCTTTTTATGGCAAATAACGAAACTTCTCATTCTTAAAATAGGAGAGGGAGGGAGGAATGCAGATAAAAGTGCAGGTGGCTACTTTGAATCTGATTCGCCGAGATAACGGATGACTTTCCTGTTGTCACAGACACATTTTCTTGTCTATATCTACGATTTTGGGACAACAAAGAGGATACACCAAATTTCTGTGCTTTTTGTGCGAGTGGGACAGTAGTATTTCCGAGATCAAGAAGGAATGGCCAGAAAGAGTCACATCAGAACCTGGAAGTAAAAATGTGTTACACGAAACTCAGGTTGCTCGGGAAAAAATCCTTTTACCTCCGCTTCACATAAAGCTGGGATTGATTAAGCAATTTGTCAAGGCTTTGTCGAAAAAAGAGTGTTTTAAATACATCTGCGCAAAATTTCCGGTATTGTCTACAGCAAAATTGAAAGAAGGTATTTTTATCGGTCCGAACATCAGGAAACTTCATGCATATCAAGGATTTAGGCCTAGCGTGGCCTGTTCCGGCCTTAGAAGTCATCGTTGAATCGTTTAAGAGGACGTCCTGGTTTTCTTTTTCCTAATGGCTTGTACTTTAAGGCTTGTTTTGGTAATCTTTCTGTTTTCATTCTTGAACGTGTTCCATCCATTTGTGTTTATATTTTTTAATTTTTTCTATTATTGGTTCTTGGTTTAATTCTTTCATAATTTCTTCGTTTCTTTTGTGATCAAATAGAGTATACTTTGCAGTTTTTCTCACAAACTTTATTTCTGTTATTAATCTTTGTTTGTCTTTGTGTTATTGTTCAGATTTCACTTCGATACAATAAGACTGGTAGGGCTAATGTATTGTATACTTTTAGTCTGGTTTGTTTTTGAATTAGGTTTGGTTTAAATTAAATCAGGATAATTATGAAGGGTAAACTGTTTGAAGAAAAAATGGCAACTATTGAAAAAGAAGCGTGGAAAGCTTTGAAAAAGGTGGTGACCAAATATTTAGGAAATCACAAGGACCCCAACTATAAAACGATTGTGGAAGATGTGCTACAGAAATTCAAGGATTCGGGATGCTCCGTTTCAGAGGTGACTTAAAAGTGCACTTTCTCAACTCTCATTTAGACTACTTTCTGAGAATCTGGGAACTGTCAGCGAAGAGCAAGGAGAGCGATTCCACCAAGATATCAAGAAGATAGAAAGAAGGTATCAGGGCAGGTGGAATGTCAACTTGATGGCGGACTATTGCTGGATGTTGTACAGTTTTCACAGAAAAAGTTCAAAAACCTTTGAAGGAAAAAGAAAAAAGACACCACAACGAAATATAAAGTATGTACTAAAGATTAATCTTTAATTACTTTAATTAAAATTTTTTTTCCAATACTTTCATTCCAAAAATGTTTACGGAAAAATTTAAATACTTTTATTTTACTTAATATAATGCGTTTTAAAGCCATTTTATTGTAATACTGAGATCCATTTTGTGAAAAATTCTTACGTGATAGAGAAAAATGGAAGAGATATTTGAAATCAGTCGTCAAAAATAAATCAGAAACAGTTAATAGTTTCCAGACATGACTCGAATTTTGCAGGCCTGTGCTATTAATAGAACAGGGAGATAGGTGTCATTAGAATAGAAAAAGCCGAAGATGTTTTTCGCTTCTTTTACAAAATTCGAATCCAGGTTTTCCTCTCAAAAATACAGAAGTTGTTCTTCAGAAGGCGCTAATAGTGTTCCAGAGATTAACTATACGTCATAATAATAATAAGGCCTTTACTGAGTCCGAAAAGTCAAAACTAAGATCATTGGAATACGTTCCTTCAGCGCTCTCTCGGACTCACTGCAACGGCCTGTTTCTATTTTATTTCTCCACTTCCCTCTAGGCCTATAAGAACACGAACGGAAGTTGCTCATAGTCCAGATTCCCCCAATTAGGTCCTCTTTTATTCACTCTACCTCCTTTCTCTGTAACAGCCTTCCTCGTGTAGTTCCTTAAGAATTATAAGCTCAAGCTCTACTCCAAAAAAAAAAAAAAAAAAAAGCCACGCATCCCATTTATGTGCTATAGGTTCTAAAAATGTGTGTGCGCTTTGGTATTTGAAACAAAAACTTGAAAACCTGTAATAGATGTTCCTCCCATCCTACACAAGCTTCCGTTCTTGGAAGCGAAAAAGTGTACGCGATGGAAGTAACGTAGACATAAATTCCTATTTTAGAACTTTTATAGCTCAATCATTGAAACAAAATCGCGTTTGGATCGGTATAAGCTGATCTAGCTCAGTGATTTATTTTCCCTTCCACCTACTCACTTGAAAAATACGCCTAACTTCGATTTATACAAAAGTAGCAATTCCTTTATCTAAGAATGAGCTACGGTGGTGGTTTTCTATGCCGCAAACATCTATCGACGTAATGTACGATACCTACCGTTGTCAGCCAGACCTGCAAGCGGATAGATTAATATGTCTGCCAAAACTTAACACACCGATCTGAACAATGACTAAGAAAAGGCGGAAGCAAAAGTATTCCTTTATCTATTTCAAGTCACAAATCATAGGGTTCAACCAAACTACACATTTCACAGACGAAGACTACCTTGCAACCATATTCAAATATTTCATTTAATAAATTTTGTTGATTGATTAAAACTAAGCATCGCGTGACTCACTAAAATGTCACCATTACTATTTTATTTATTTAATATCATTTACTTCACTATCGATTTCTTTAACAGCCAGAAATGCTTTTTAAAGGCACTATTTGATTAAAATACTAATTACTAAACTTAACCTTGTAATCATTACTGTTTCCTCCCTAAGGATTAAAAGAACCTTTTATGTTAGTTGCTTTACAAATAACGTTCCTTCGGTGGTGAATTTGAACGTACTTAACGCTCTCATTTCGAGGTAAAAGAGCAGTAAGGTCTCACTGGGACTTGCGATGGATAATTTTCGAGTAGAGTGAAACCGAAGCATCAAGTGAATGAGTCGGTTTACTTAGCGATACATTGGCTTGCCTTAACGTGACGGTTCTTATGTGCTAGACAAATTGGAATTTATTATTCATAATAGCGAAATTTAACTGCGCCAAGTGATGTTATGGGTGCTGCTTATTTTAACTTCCGTTACAATACAGCCGTAAGGACACGATAATGATAAACGGAAATTTCATATCTTCTTCTTTCACTGTGCCTTATCGCATGTTAAACGGGGTCGGCGCACCGATCTTTAACCTTCCTCTTCCAAGTTCTCCGGTCCAGGGCGTCCTTCGGACTCCATCCTTTCTCCCTAAGATCCTCTGTCACTTTATCCCTCCACCTGAGCTTGGGCCTGCCTCTTTTCCTCTTTCCCTCCACACGTTTACCAACATACTCCTCACCTTCCTCTCTACATGTCCGAACCACCTCAGCCTACTTTCTTGTATCTTCTTGCCAATTGGTCCCACCTTAACCGTCCCTCTGATGTAGTCATTCCTTATCCTGTCCTTCTTTGTCACACCACTCATCCATCTCAACATCCGCATCTCCGCTACCTCCATCTTCCTCTCCTATGCCTTTGTTATAGGCCAGGTCTCCGCGCCATGAAGCATCGCCGGCCTCACCACCATCTTATACAGCTTTCCTTTCCTCTTACAACTCATTCTCTTGTCGCACAGGACCCCGCTCATCTTCCTCGAGTTCATCCAGCCGCATGTTATTCAGTGCTGTATTTCCTCATCCAGGTCACCATTCCTCTCGACAACCGACCCAAGGTACTTGAATTTCTTCTCTGAAATTAGCCTTTCACCCTGAAGTCGTTTGATCATATCCTCGTCACTCCCCGTTGACATATATTCAGTCTTCTCCCGGTTAATTTTCATGCCTCTCTCCTCCAATACCTTTCTCCACTCTTCCAGGGTATTTTCAAGCTTCTCATAGAACAATGTCGTCGGCAAACAGCATGCTCCATGGTGCCTCCTCCTTGACATCATCCACTAGTACATCCATGACCAGGTCAAAGAGGTAGGGGCTCAGAACTGACCCTTGGTGTAGCCCTACGACAATGGCGAACCCTTCTGTCATGCCGACACTAGATCTGACCCGAGTTTCTGCTCCCTCATACATCTCCTTCACCAACCTCACGTACTTCTCCGACACCGCCTTCCTCATACACCTCCATACTTCCTGCCTTGCCACTCTGTCGTATGCCTTTTCCAGGTCTATAAACACCATATGCAACTCCACTTGCATCTCTCTATATTTCTCCATCAATCGCCTTAGCGCAAATATCGCATCCGTTGTCCCTCTTCCTGGCATAAATCAAACTGCTCCTCACCAATTTTCGTTTCCTGCCGTATCCTCCCTTCAATTACTCTTTCCCATATCTTTAATGTGTGTGTGACATCAGCTTGATCCCTCTATAGTTGCCACAGTCTTGAACATCTCCTCTTCCTTTGTAGATTGGGACGAGAATACTTTTCCTCCATTCCTCTGGTATCTTTTCCTGTTGGGCTATTTTCCTCATCAGATCCCATAACATATCCACACCCTCACTGCCCAAACTTTTCCACACTTCCCCAGGTATCTGTTCTGCCCCCACAGCCTTTCCATTCTTCATTTTTCTCAGTACCCAATCCACTTCCTCTCTACTTATGTCTTGCACCGGTCTCTCGTTTGCCTCTCCATCCTCACACCTCTCCTCATTTAGTAGTTTACGGAAATATTCTTTCCATCTTCCTCTGATTTTGTCCTCCTCTTGTAATACTACTCCTGAGGCATCCTTTATTTGCTTGACTGATGTTATGTCTTTCGAGGCCTTATCTCTGGCTTTCGCTATTCTCAACAACTGAGCTTCACCACCGTTTCTCTCCAGTTCTTCATAAACCTCATCAACTGCCCTCGCTTTCGCCCTTGCCACAGCTCTCTTTGCATTTTTCTTCACTAATCTATATGACTCCTTGTCGGCTTTAGTTCCAGTCATGTCCCATTTTTTCTTTGCCTCTTTCTTTTCCTTGATCTCCAACTGCACCTCCTCATTCCACCACCATGCCTCCTGATCATCAGGCAGTCCCTTTCCTGATGTTATACCAAGCACCTCTTCTCCAATTTTTTTAATATTCCGACTATTAACGTCCCACCATTCTTCCACATCCTCTGGTAACTTCATTTCTTTCAATACCTTTTCTTTAAACTTATTCCTTGGGCCTTTCTCTTCCAATTTCCACCACTTTATTCTCCTCTGAAACGGGAATTTCATATAATTATAATTAATAGTAATTATCTAAAATATTTATAAACAACAGCGCATTTAAAATACTCTTTGCTCTATTTCTGCGCATAACAAAATACAGTATCGTCTGCAACAAAAATCACGCACTCCGTAATACTTCATAGTCATCATATCATGATTTATAGATGCGTGTGTGTAAGCGTGCGTTATTCCCCCAAAAAAAATCATGCGAATAAAAAACAATAAAGGGAGAAAAAAAGAAAAAACTTCCTTCGTCAATTGTTCAGGTCGTTAGTCAATTAAACTTCTTCTCAGAACTTAATGAATCGATAATCGTCACTGGGTGTGTTGTGTGCCCTATTGGCTAACGACTGTGTTAATGACTCACGCAGCTACTAATATAAAATTAAGTGTACCTGTTTAATTACTCTTTAATTGACGCTAATTACTCGCCACCACTATAATTCATTTTTGTCTGCAAAACTAAAGAACCAAAAGGACAATGTAGCTGAAGCAAAAAAAAGCGATATTTTCTAGTGATTCTATGCAGAACTGGCTCGTATAAGGATCAACCGGAACCCAACTAGCTTCATTGGTTGTGCAATTGGAAGGCTATTTTAGCATGCCATTTATGTTGTATAGTATCTGCAGAGCGATAGGGCTTTTCTAAACTGAGGTTTGAATAGGACAATAATTAAAAATATCGTGCCAAAAAATATATATATATATAAAACTTTGTTCATCAAATGGTAGGAGTGATTCTGCTGTCTTCTCGATTCAGAGGGATGCTTTGAAGAGATGCCGACGTGGGATTTACTCTTCCCTAACAGCTATTTTTATTTCATAATAGAGGTATAATTAATGAAGAAAAGCGTATAAAGGCTTCGAACTCTGCATAAAAAAGAGTGAAAGAAAGGACAATAAACATTCATTATTTCATTCAAACTAAGGAAAAGAATTTAGCCTTTGAAACTTAAGTTTCGAAAGTAATTGGCAACTTACACAAATTAAAATTAATTTCCCAAGCTTCCACTATTTAATAGATATGAACTTTGCCGAGGGACTTAGATATTCGCCTTTTGTTAGTGCTTCTGATTAACTGTTTGCTGTCCTGACAGCTACGAGTTCGCGTTGTTGGTTCTCGTACAATAAAATCCTATAAAGCTTTTTTATTCCTTCAAGGAAGTAAATAACATTAACCAATTTTAGTAATCTGTAAACGCTGTTCTCCACCCTTAATCGCCGATAGTTGAGTTCAAGGTTTCCGATGATTTTGAAGGCCTTCGGGACTTCAAAATCCATCAACAAATATATATATTTTTTATTGTTTTTAACACATTCTATACAATTTTTCTGAAATAGTCTACGTAACAGGAAAGATTATCACCGAATATGCCGATGAGTTCATTGCAAGTAAAGAAGCCTTCGCTGACACCAAGTTGTCAAAAAAAAAAGCTTCGACAGGATCAAACCATTTATTCTCTTCGCGGTTTCTTACTTTATAATGGGGTGTTGGTCTATGATGAAAAGACGGCGAGAAATTGGTGAAGAGATGCGGAAGAATGAAAGAAAGTGAATGAGAAAGATTTGGGTAAAGGAAATGCGCTTTCTCATTCTTTTCATTATTGCCAGAAAAGGCTCAAGAGAACGTGCTACTTGATAGCTGCTTATCTACCGAAGACAGCATCCTTTCAATACGCTATTTGTATGTTTTGCCCGCCTCTTCTTGCTCTGCCCACTGAATTATTGATCTCCTACCGCTTCGACTCCGAGCTTACTTTCGGGAGTGTGCCTTGAGAAACAAAGATAGTGAGGAATTGGAAATTCGTTCGATCTCTCTGTCTCTTTGAAGAGCAGGTGAAAGGGAATTAATTTTAAAGGTTGAGAAATCCACCAGAGACAAAAGAGGAGGCATTCTAATAATGGACATTGCGGAAGAAGAAAAAAAAACTGGCAGGAAGAGCAAAAAAACAGTTGAGTGCACTAGTCCCGGCTCTGCTGCTGTAACAAGTTGCTTTTTAATCAGTTCTGCTACAAATGCACTTCAAAGGATGGGATTTAAGAGAAGTGACGGGTGGAATACAATTTACAAAAGTGTCTTGCGTATGTTGTTACGGAACAACATACGAAAAGGCCTCTAACTTCTCGTGCATAATCTTCCATACGGATTTAACATGAATGGACACGGAGGTCGATATGTGTTACACAATTCTTAGTAGGTTCGGAAAACTTTTTATTATTTAACAGATAATGGAAACTCAATTCCGGACTTTTATTTTTAGCTCCAGTTTAAATCCCGTTAATTTCTCACGAAAAATAAATAAATAAAATAATAAATAAAAATTTCCATCACATCTCACAATGCCGACAAAAAGGTTGGAAAAATATAGAATTTGTTCCGGAAGCTATAATTTAAAATGGCGACGACACGCACATTTTTTTTTTAAGAAGTCTAATTATTTTCTTGCCTTTGGCGATAGAGGTTTAAGATCACACCTGTTCTGACCACAAGTAATTATATTTGACTAGCAGAAAGCTTACTGTTAACAACGGAGGCAGAATAGCTCCTCGCCGATTCTAAAACAAACTTTTGAAGTTAATCACCAAGTAGGTTTTTTGCAGTATGAAATAACGTTTTTTTTTTTTTTTTACCAAAATATTTTGCCTGATATCATTTTGCTCATCAGCGAATTATTGTCAAATTGAATTATTTCTTTACTGCTTCGGATAGTCGATACTTTAAGTTAGCTCTCCCTTCCCCAAAAAAGGCAACGGTTCCATAAGCTGCATATCATTAACACTTTCTCAAGTCCGTGCAACGGCTTTTCTTTCTCAGTCATTTTCCTTAGCAGACATCATTGGCAGGCCAACTAACTCACAAATCAGTAAGCAAGTTCATTCCTTTAACGTAGATTATGAGCGTATTTGATTCTCTTACGTTATTCATTTCCTTTAGGCTCCAATAATATTTAACATGATAACCCGTTCTTACAATATACAAAATGCTAACCTTGAAAATAATAAGTAAAAATAGCTTATTCTGCTTCTGGGATATAACAGAGTAATCAAAATTAAAGTATCCATGATTGAGGCCTTGTGGAGCACCACCCAATGATCCAAATGCTGCGAAACTTGTAGAATACATTGTGAGTCATACGGAAGCGACATCTGACGGAGAGAGTAGTTCCAAAATTCACCACCAAGGGGCGCTGTAGACGTACCGAATGTAGATGTAATTTTTCTGTGTGTTTGTGTATGTGTGAGGAGAAAAGCGACACAAGCATAAATAACACATTTTTATTCACTTCCATTATGCATCCACGGGCTGTTCCTGAATTCATAATGCTTCCCTTTCCGATATGCCGCAAAATGCATCCTTTGCACAGTGTGTTCAATGGCAGAAACGCAGCTGATCGGGACTAAAGTTGCGCACATGCTGCGTTATGCTGTCTTTCAGAGCTGGCAAGTTATCAGGATAATTCTGATAAATTTTGTCTTTGAAAAATCCCCAGAGCTAGAAGTCACAGTGGGTCGGATCGGGTGAACGAGGCTGCCATGCAGTGGGAAATGCACGGCCGATCACTCTGGCTTCCGTGAAATGTTCTACAAGAACCTCCTGCAGTTCGACGGATGTGTGGAAGGCCCCCCCCCCCATCATGCATGAAAATTACTGAATTAATGCCCAGGCGCTGCTACCAACTGGCGAATGTCCTCAAAGAATGGTCCAATGATAAACGAAGCTGTAAACCCTCACCAGACAGTAATTTTGGGTGAATGCAAAGAAATTTGTTCGATTGCATGCGGGGGTTTGGCGTAGCCCATATCCAGCAACTGCTGTAGATATTCAGCCCTGTCAAGATGAAAGTGAGCCTCATCTCCCCACAAAATCATCCACGGCCATGCAGCGTCAAAGTCCACTCGGGCAAGGAATGTTAAAGCGAATGTCAATCGAGTTTCCTGTGGGTGCAACTCCGGTGTCATGGTTATCTTGAATGGGCAGAAATCCGTAGCATTTTCTAGACAGTTGTGTAAGGTACATCGATGTGTCTTGATACAGAACGTTCACTCCAGCAACCAACGCTGTTATTCATGGCCTGCTCCACAACGACAGTAGCAACTTCATCCACTTGCTGTGAACCGATTCGTTTACAACCCTCTGCCAGTTCTAACTCGCAACGATCCCAACTTCAAAACGACTAATCATTCGTCGCAGAACATATGGAGATAGTGGCCACGTCGACATTTGTTCAGGTGACGAAATTCGAGAAGTGGAGCAACAGCATTGCAGTTGTTTAAGTGGTACAGCTTCGCGTGCAAAGCACATCCTGGCACCTGCCGAGTTGCGTGATATGCAAATTCCATGCATTTGCATATCCGAGAAAAAAAAACTTTTTTTTATCAGATATCCGTAACCCACCGTGGGTGAGTTACGGATTTCTTTTTCTATTTTGATTGATATATTATCTGGTCCCGAAATTACTCTAGAGATCAAACATGGAACTTTGTAAGCCACTTCAGACCTCCAATGCAAAATTATACAGCATGTAAGTAGATTATGTTTTTTTTTTTTTTTTTTTTTTTTAAGTAGACAACGGTAGCATTTTTCGTGAAGGAATTCTTTACAAATCAAGAACATAAGCGGATTACACAATATGCTCGCGAACTAGCGAACTCAGTTGCTCTAACGTATACTCGACAGTTCTCGAAGCTATAACGCTATAGTAAGTTTATTTAAGAAGGTGCGGAAGGCAGTGGGTAATCAGCAGAGTTGGATGTTTCAAAATTGAGTTCATTCAAGTAGAGCTCTGCTTTGTCTGGATTCGATAACCAGGTTTTCTGCATTTAAAAAAAAAAAAAAAAAAGCTTTCATGAATTTACAACTCCTTACGTTGTACATTATGTAGACATACGCAGAATCATCTCCCTTTACAAAGGCACATTTTAGTTATTTGCTCGTGATAACATTTATATGTGAAAATATAAATCTTTATCTAATACTCCATAATAACATTTCTCGATTGTGAAATGCATTAAATTTGACTCGCACCCAATTTAACGAATAAAAAACGGCTCTTACAGCTCACCAGTTATGCCACAAAAGCAGAATTCTTATTCAATTGCTGGCTATTATTGCAAATATGTGATTCTAATTTAGATGTTTAATTATGGGGGGAAAAAAAAGGAATATTTTACTTGGATTTTCGCTTGTTCATCGAAATGAGAGTACTGCATTAAGGAAATGAAGATAATATTGATTAGATTCTAAGCCGCTGCTCTAGTGAGTAGGTAAGCTCCTGTAAGCCGATCTGAATTCTGATGACAGCCGATGCATACAGAAATGTTTAACTAGTAACACATGACGTGTAGCAGTAGAATAAGCTTTTACGAAGCAAAAGGATTTCGGGAAATAACGTACATCGCATTAAACCACCTCCTATATTTATTGATTTATAGAATAGTTCTCGACCGTGTCAATTGTCAAGTATTCAGATGATTTAGACAACGACCAAATGGAAGTATTTGTTGAACGGGATCTGAATAATGCGCATATTCTCTAAAGGCAACACGTCACTTCCTACTTTGTTAGCTTTCAAGATGCAAATAATTTTAGGCCTCAATTTACTGACATCGTTACTAGTACGAGCATCAAACTAACCTCTGGGATATTCCTAACATGGCACATTCATATTATTGGACTGTACAATTGGCTGAGGACATAAAATTGGGTCTTTTGAAGATAAACCGGAATTCTTTCCCCTGAAGGTCTTAGATGCAGTAGCTTTAGGTCAGCTAACTCAACAGCAAACGCTAAAAGTCCATTGGAAAATATTTCAAATATTTTAGAAAAACAGCAGAAAGGAGACAACGAAGACTTTTTGGTTAACAAGTCACGCACTTCACAGTGAGTTATGGTTATCTCTAGAACTTCAAAATGTCACACGTATGAAAGTGTGGCATGTTTTTGATGTTGCAGCAAAAATATCTTTTCGTTCCAATAAATAAATAAAAAATATAACAAAATAAACTCGAAACTTCGCTTTTGGCTTGCAGTGTCTTTCAAACAGTGCATGAAAAAAAAAAAAAAATTAAATCCGGATTATTTATTCCTGTAATGACCTCATGCTCTTCATACCCGCTGCATATAATTAAGCTGCTTAGACAAGCAGCAGAAATACAAACTGATGTTCTTTGTAATGCAACCGATATGTGCTTTAAATGGATGTTTATGTTGCTAAAATATTACTAATGGAATTTTGCGTGTAAAGAAGTTTTGTGAATATCACTGCTCCCTGCAAATCACAGAATAATAAAGAAATTAATAATAAAGATAAAAAAGATTTGTCTTTCAAAAATTGATTCCAAAACATTCTCTTTTTTCTTGAAGACAAATCAAGAACAAAGAAATTCAGACTGCGAGCCTGCATTTGTAATATAACTGTATTACCATGTTGCAAGAAATGACTTGAGTTTTCTACCTCATTTTTTGACTTAGTCGACCGAAATTTCAAAGCGATTTGCAGCATCCAGAACTACCAATTGAATACAAACTGGTTGTCGGGAAACTGCTTGAAAGGAAAGTAGGAGAAGCGCCTCGGTCACGATTTCATCATGAGTTGCGAGAAGCATAATGACAAGTCCGACTACCGTCAGGTTTATTATAACGCTTTACGAGGACTAAAGATTTGTACTGCAATTCGCTAGAGAAATCGAGTATTATCACATAAAAAAAGTTATTCAATGCTATAAAAAATCACACAGAATAATGCAACTGTTATGTAGTCTGTAGGAACACTTCCATTTTTCTCGACTACTACGTGCCAGTAACAAACCACGTATCACCGACATCTACCAAGGCGTTATGGTGCAGAGCTTGCCGTTACTGGAACGTTGATCATCGTAAGGTTGTTGTATGTACTGACGATGAGAAGACCAAGAAGTCGAACTTCACTACAAAAGCTTTGGGTAAAACATCCTCGTCCTTGTGTCAGTATTTAGTAAAACGTCTACGAAGAGATTGAAGTCTGAATTGAGATTTGTGCCCTAGAGTCGCTTCTGTGGAATGCTACTGTCGATTCATCGCTCAAGAAATCGCAGAGATTTTACACGACGTTCACGTGAAGCAACTAAGGCTATTCAGACTAGTATATTAGGTCTTAACTGTGTGTTTTCTGGCCGGTTTGTCTGTTGTGTGTGTGAGAGAGTGGGTGGGAGGCGGGGATGTCATGAGTCCGGATGAGACAGATGTGGGATTGACTCGCTGTGCTGGCTGGGCACCTATAATCGGTTTCATACAACGAACTGTTTAGTGTGGAGATCATCGTACGCATACAAATGAGTTTCTAGTATTGAAATCCTGTACCGCACAGTGCAGGAGGTTCAGCGATCAGCTGATGTATTCGGAAAGACTACGCTTTCTCACAAATGTTGGTAAAAAAAAAAACCCGAGATTCTTCAGCACGAAAGTCGTCTTCGATCGACCTAAACGACTACATTCACATTTGTCATTACAAACTCCACCTACCAAATGCATATCCGCGTATTCTAAATTGGAGAATGTAAACCGCGTGTTCACAGTTAGCTAATGCAATGATCTTAATAGCTTAAATCTGCCTGCGCTGTTTGCGGGCTAAGTGCACTAATTTGCCTACAAACATTGACGCATGCTACATTTCAAATAGCCACAGCTCTAACTGTTGAGAGTCGAATTCATGTGTATGAGGCATTCTTGACCGGAAATGGTATAAAAAAATTAAGATTCTGAAATTTAACAGAGTTGAAAGAAGAGTATTACTCCCGTTTGATACTTTATTAGTAAAATATACACAATACGCATTCTGCATTGAAATTTACTAAGTTGTCTTCACCCCTCCCCCCTTTTGAGGATGTCAGTGTTTAACTTATACATTTCTAAATGGCCATTATGTGTCTCTTTAAATCATAAGTATGCTTGCATTGCACTATCATGTAAGAAACGTCGCAAACAAAACGAATATTGCTTATGCTTGAAGATGATGCTTATATTTATGTTCTTTATTATTTATATATTCTTTTTTGTAGTTATGTAATATTTACCAAATATGAAATTAAATATGCGAACTAACATGCTTTTTTATTCACGCGCTTCGCGATTCTCTAAGAATTCTTAACCAACATACACATCCGTGATTACCCGCTAGTCTAAATCCCTGTCACCCTACAAGGATTTAGGGACCTCGCGGATGTACAACTGAGTACAGTTAGGTCCTTTCTAAATGAACTTACAGGAGATTCATTGCGCATGTTTTAATTACACTACAAAAACCTGTCTCCTATATTTATGATCAGCCATTGTACATTGCAAAGAAATCCAGCCATGAAGCATCACTGGCATCTATTGGTTAAGCATCGAACTACCAGAGTTTTTATATATTATGTAAATACCGGTCCGTGTGTTGTAGTGACAGCAGAACAATTCCTAATTTGTGCGCGAATAACTATAGTTATTTTCTTTTCCCTCCACGTAAGCACGAATAAGTATCAACATCACATTGCTGATAAGCTTGTTAACATGATAGAACCTACAAAGATGACTAATACGGAAATGAGACAAAGCTACAGCTGAAACCATCGCTTATTTAGTCAAGGCACGGGCGGAAAGATCAGAGGAGAACAAGCTAATCATATTATGGTGTACGATACGCCGACAGTTACGAGTGGTGCAAATTGGAAAGCGAATTCTAGACCAAGTGCTATCTCTAGAGAGAGAGATATTAACTGAAAGCAAGTAACCAGAGAAATGGGGTCAAACAATAACTAAGATGAATGTTAGAAGAGAGAGAAAGTAAATTGACCTTGATATCAAGGAGTGACCCACTTCAAGAGGAGAATTAAATTCAAGAATTAGTGAGAAATAACCTCCATATAATCCTACATGATTGAGGATAAATTAAGGACAATTTAAACAGTTTATCATTTTGGTTTTAAGAGCAAGAGAGAGAGTGTGGAGGTTAACTTATCTCTACATGGATAAAGCGCAGTATATATAATACCAAGTACATCGTCATTACAAGCAAATGGTACACAATAGTAGTTGTAATTAGATAAGTAGAGAGATAAATACGGCCCTGAGGTCTTTGTGTATCTATTTCAGCTCATCTATTTCAGAAAGGGTTGTTCCAAGACAAACTGTCCATCTCAGCAAAACTGGTTAACTTTGTTTCGGTTGCAAGGGCTTAGATACGGTTCTTTGCGTCCTTAATACGATTCGATTGCATCAAGGATTTATCCAGATATTTCTACCCAATGCACGCATCGTGCCAACCACACTAAAGCGACGTTGGGATAACAATTGTCCGATGTGCATAATAAACTGCTACACTTGAAACACTTCCAGTAATCCATTGCCCTGCAATGCTAGAGAGAGAGAGAATGACTAGAATAAAATTTCATAAGATATGCAATTATTCCGCTATTATTTGGTCCCATGTACAAGTGGAAGTTTGCATAAACAGAATATTAAACTTTTTCATTAGCATTCCCTCGGCTAGGGCTGCAGTCCAGATACTCCTAAATTACGAACTGTAGCGAATCGTTTGAGTTCGTGAATCTATTTTTCTGTAATCATTTTTATCAGCTTGGTTTATTTGATTTTCGTTAGTTTTATTTCTTTCATTTTTGCGGACGTTAAAACTTCTTTTGCTCGGCCATTGTCGACGTTCAAAAATTATGCAATTTATGTGCCATAATCACGGTTGCGATCTCTCCGTTAAAATCTTTCAACGCCCATATTTCCGATGAATGCGATTACTTTATTTCGTCGTTTAAAGTTTTCGTTGCGTCTCCCACCTGCGGCGAGATGTAATCGTATTACGGTATCGAGTTGGGCAATCAAGCGATTGCCTTCAGGGGGTATTCTTCTTGTTACACGAGCAAACATATGTTTACTCAAATTTCCCTCGGCAAAGTCTCACTTCCCAGTATTTCAGAAACGTGTGAACATGCTTCAGGTAAAGTACTCTTACTGAAGTACAATAACCTTCAGGAGGAAGATTTTGGTGCAACCGATAGTGTTAATCTACCCTCAATACGTAGCTCTTATTATCTCTTCTTAAAGGCAGTTTAACTGATAAAAAAAAATAAAAGGCTGGAGAATTTATCTTTAAATAACTTGCCTTAGAGCCTGTGTAGCTCAGTGGATGTGGCGTTTGCCAACCACGGCGCTTGGCCGCTCGAAGGAAGACTTGGTTTCGAGTCTAGTCGGCAACTAGAGGAAATTTTTCTAAGCCTTTTTTCGACCGGTTCCCGAGTTAGTCGATCTCTGGCACGGGTAAGCAGGTTTTTCCTCCCGGAAACTCGGGTTTTTCGTCCTGTAAACTCAAGAAAATCGACCGTAGAACCCACATTATTTCAGACATTAAATATATTGTGTTAGGGACCACGAGATGGCGGCACCATTGAGCCGTCTCTCTTCACTGAGTACCGCTTAATTAGTGATAGCCTTGGGCCATCTATCTCTGATTGGTACCAGTGGAGGTTGAACTGCCGACTCAGTCTCCAAAAGTTAGATAGGGCTAAATGGCCTCGCCTACTCCCCGTATACGGGAATAAAAAGGCGTTAGCTGATTTTTTTTTTTTTTTTTTGATAACTTGCCTTTGGGCTTTAACGAAAAACAATGGGAAAAATTCATTGCGTTCTTGTGTTAAGTTGGTCGAACTCTTAATGAAGGGGAAAATGTTCATTGTATTGATCAACAGAGCCTCCGTAGCTTGGTTGGTTTTGACGGAATCCTATGGTTGGAGAGAGCTGGGTTCGAATCTCATCTATAACGCAAGCAATTTTTATCAGAGTTTTTATAGCCGATTTCATACGGAGATGGGGTTTTCCTTCCTGGAAACCCTGGATTTTTATCTCTCAAAAAAGGCAAACTGGTCCCGTGAACGTAGACCCATCTACAGATGTAAAATATCTGCCCTTAGGAAATACAGCAGAGGAGTGGTAAGTCGGCTGCGTTAACTACCTAAAAATCCCGTCTTAACCGATAATCCATCCATTTCTCGTATTGAAAGTTCGAGAAATGGATGGATGGATATCGATCAGCGTAAAATTGAAATCACCTTTTGCAATAAAAATCTATGTCTAAATAGTCAAATCTGAATATAGCCTATTTGAATGAAATCTAACACTGGTATATCACTTAGGAATTCACTCACATATTTCAGATAACTCCTCAAATCCTTATACTAGCATGATTTATATGTTGTAACCCGAAAAACAAAAATAAATCAAAATCTGTCATCAGGTTAGTTTTCCGTATCAGAAATATTAAATTGGACAACGATGTAATTGATGCGGGCCGCAATCTACTGCTTGTTTAAATATGTTCAATGCTATTTACAACAGCATTCCTGCTGATTCTGAATTAATTACAGTCAGTATCTGCTTCGTTGGCCAAATAGGACGTTCGGCAGCGATCCACTTGTCTGAACATGTCAAGAAGGTGAAAAAGAAACTAAAACAAAGATCATATAACCAACACTAGTTACCAGGTAGTATGTCATTAACTTTTCATTTGCAAATACAACACATCTCGCTGGATGCAGACAATATCTGCATGCAGTTTTGTTTTCATAATGGCAACTAGATGGCGTCAGAATCACTCAATGCATCTTTCGCTTTCACCGGACTTGTTGAAGATTGCACTTTACGTAGAATTGTTAATTTTTTGTGTTGCATATTATTTATTATATTTCATGTGACTCCAGCCCACCAAAGTTTATAAATTTACACTATAATTAGTACCGTAGACGGGCTATTTATTTTTGTAACCGATGATACCCGCTTTACAATGTGTGAATAGCAGAAATATGCCCAAGAGGTAGTAGAATAAATGCAAACCCATCTCAACTGCTGCCCACCTTCGTTAACTTTTTTTTTTTTTAATTTCTCAAGAGAAAAGTGGTTTTTCGTGATGACTAAGTGTTCCATTTAGTTCAGTTAGCGTCTGTAATCTGTTAGGATATCAAAAAGTATTCAGATGAAGTGAACTTTTAATGAAAGGCAGTGTTGTTCTCATTCTTACTAGTTGCAACATTTTAAACCTAAATAATAAGGATAATAAAACAAATACGACTAAACTTGGAACTATTATCTTGGAGAGAAATAAACCAAGGAGTTAGACAGGAATGTCCCCTATCTGCTTCTCTATATAATTTAAATAAAATCATAAAACGAAATAAATATACTCATTTAAACTACTATTATTTTGTACGTCCTGATAAATAATGATAATTTTTTTAATATTTTTTTTTTTTTTTTTTTTTTACATAAAAAGATGGCGATAAGCATGTGTAATTCCACTTATTTTATATTCACGCAGGTGTACTGGTTAGGACCAATGACGGGAGGCCCTTTGGCAGGACTTATATATGAATATATCTTTGACACTAAGAAGACAACCAAAAACCTAAAGGAGGCACTGGACGAGATAGACAGAGGTAAGATATCACTCACAAGCGCACTATTTTCCAAGTTAAAACTACCTGAACAATCATTTTTATTAATCTTTTTTCACCTATCAAAAAATTGTTTGGAATGGTACTCCAGTACTAATCTAACCTGCATAGTATCCGAATACTATGGGCATATATACGTTAATAGTCAGATAAGCCACAGCTATGGAGTCCAGAAATATAGATTCTGCACCAAACGATTAAAAAAAAAAAAAAAAACTAATTCACCCCCCCCCCACATACACAAAAATGAAAGTGAAAACTTTCATTGAAAATGAAAAAGTGAAAACTAAAGATTAAAAAAAAAAGTGTTCCGATATCATAATACAAAGTGGTTTCTCTCCATCCAAACTGTTTCCATTTTTAACAGAGTTCTTACAACCCACTATATAAGAATGTCATCTCCATCCTTCCCGGTTGCTTTACTGTTGTTTCAGCATCGACATGGTCAGAAATGACAATGATGACGAATCGCCTCCATGGGATACATTTCAACCAAGAACCGCATCCGATAGTTAGCCGGAACTTCGCTTGTCGACAGACGCCTAGAAAGCTTTCTCGTGTCCTCCTTCCTGCAGGCTTTTGTTCCTTAACCTGTCAAGAATAAACTGACTCGAACATTAGTCATTGTTTGATATTTAACGACTAAGGTTGTTTTACTCTGTAGAGACAAGCTTTGGAGCCACAGCTTCTAAGATACGTAGCGTGTACCCTTCCCTACACTAAAAGACATAATACCGCAGAAGCTAGTGGTAAAATACAACAAGTAAAAAAAAAAAAAAAAAAAAAAGTTAAATTCCGTTTCCGATATTCTCCCTCTTGATCTGTTTTTTTCCTCTGATAAGAAATATACACTCATGAGCCAAAAACAATATGGCTGCCCAACCTACTTTCAGCCAACTAAACTGTATTCGGAACTAGACGGGAGGCAGTATCCTGGTATGGGGTTGTTCTCATAGACATCACTAGACCTTCTCATCCTCACGGAACACACCTTGACCGCTAATTCTTGTCTGGGGATTGTTTCGGACCACATTGTCCTACATGGTGACACTGTGGTCCGATGGATCCGAACTATTCCAGAAAGACAACGCCTGTCACAGTCTCGCACTGTGTAAAAACATATCCAAGCATTGGGTATGATCGCCCGGCCTCCAAGCTCTCCTTATTTCAATCCCATTGGACATTTGTAGGGTCATGTGGAACACTGCATCCGTCATAGAACAGCGTAGAGTACCTCAGGTCACCTGAGATCTAGTAGAGTTGATGGCAAGACGGGTGCAAGCATTATCTCGGCCTAGAGGCAGAGATAACGATTTGGCTCGTGAGTATATAAATCAGTTACACAATGTGCAGGAAAGAATGTTCGTAAAAAATAGTAAAATAAAAACAGTATGAGTATCCTATTAGAATAAAAGAACGTTTTTATTTCGATAAATATGTTCTAATTGAAACCACATTCAGAATATCTTGCAGGAAGAACCGGCTGCAAGCAGTTTCCTAAGCACGTAGTCGCCTGCATTAATCATAACTTCCCAACAACATGCAAAACAACAGAATCCATCTCATCCCTAATAAAGGAAGTTTGCGTTGGCTTTTAATCAGAGCGCTATCTTCCACTTCGATTTCACGGATTCATTAACTAGTTCGTTACAGGGAGTGAGTGCGCGCTGCAAGAGAGAAAAATGACGACGCATGCACACGCAGACAGAGAAAGAAGAAGATGAAAAAAAAAATCATGAGGAGAATAATTGCAGTGGACTTATCTATCTGGATTCAGGCGGACAGAGATAAATAAAACTGCCTTAATATAAAATGCAAAACATTTAGTATCAAATGAAGAAAATGGATGTTCACTTAGTGAAAAATAGCACTTCATCTATTCTATTCATTTCTGGATGTAATTCTGTTTACAGGAATACTTTTACTAATTCTTTGTAGTTCAAAAATAATGAACAACACAAAAATAGGCGTCATGTTTATGGTGAAAATAAACAATTAGTGATAGTTGCAGAAATATTTGAATTTTTTTTCCCTAAATCATTTGAAAACCTTAGTTCTTGACTTAAATAATAACTGTGTCATCCACCAGTTAATGCGGTCACAACAATTAAAATTCGAAATCATGAGTGGATGGCGTCATCAAAATTACACATCTATGGATGACGTACTCTTTATCTCATTTATTTATTTATTTAGCTTTTTTCACTTTCTTTTTTGCGAAAATTCTTGGCCGCTTTAGCTATCTTAACCTACTATATAAGTAGGTATATATTATTATGCAAATAATGGAAGTAGTCCTTTAATATTCAACAAATTAACGCAATTAACAGTAAATACTGTTACTGAAAAATAATAGAAATTCCGTTTGTTGATACACACGTACACTGCTTGTAACACATTCCATAACTAATGAAAATAAGTGTTTCAATATGGAAGAGTCCCCACAGTTAGCCTAGTGGCTTTGCACTTCGGAACCATATGCCTGGGGAAGGAGTGTCCTAGGTTCGATTCCTGTCGACGACGTGAGCTTAATGTTCTTCCTCAGCCATAGCCAAGTTAGCCGGTCTTGGGCGTGGACAGCAGGGTTTTTTCCAGTTTATCTGGGGTTTTTCATCTCGCAAGCAGGCAAACTGGCCCCTAGATGGTGATGTAGATAACTACCCCTAAACAGCCCAAAGGCTATAATCACCACAACAACGACGATATGGAAAAAGAAAAAAAAAGCTATTCAAGTAAATAAAAGTAATTCTTACACAAAAGTAGTTTTAAATGTTAAAGAAATAATGGGGGGGGGGGCTATAAACAAAGTCGCAATCGTAACTATTAATAAAAAAAAAAATATTTACATTCGCTTCACCTTTAACTCAGCGGAGTGCATCACCATAATAAGGTTGCTTACAAGCAAAGCATCCGATTCCTAATGCACAGGTTAGACTGGCCAGCAAAGTCCCGACGTTTTAACACTTCCAGAAGAGCGCGTTGGAACGGCAGCTGAGCGGAGACTACGGCCAAGTTCACTGCAGGAACGAGCTACCGTTTTGGCGCAAGAATAGGTCAAAATAATTTGAGCAACGCTCATTATATGGGCAGCAGTTTCAATAAATCACTTAACTAGGCATATTTGTTCCACAAATGTGAGAGGAATTTCTAGTCCCATTACGCTCTGAGGGTTTATCAATAGTTAACAGAACTTTGGTAGACGAGGATCTAATAGGACATGTTACTTCATGTAATTTCTAGCGCTAATTTAAAGTCCTCAATACTTGTTACTTGTATTGCAAGGAACAAGTATTGAGGACTTTAAATTAGCGCTAGAAACTACAATTTTTGTAAGTGGCTTGTCAGTCTTAGGACACATCAAATAAAATAAAAAAAAGAAGAATATAGATTAGATGTAATATTTGAACTGAAGAAGATTGAGGGAGAGACCGTGTCCATCCGAACATTAATCTCTCCCAGTTTGACAGTTATTTTTACCTCAATGGTATACCACGTCATAAACACCCGTGATTTAGATTTTTCTTTAATTCGAAATTACCGTTAGCACTATTTTAGCATCAAGCCAGTTGTCGATCTTTATCTTTTAATGAGAAGGTATTATAGAAGAAAGGCGAACCGATTTTCTAAAGAAAGAGCCGAAATTCATTTACTTCTGTTTATCGGCCAGTGTATTATTCTTTGCGACCGAGCCGGACATCAGTAAATGCTGACGTGTATTGGAAAACTGTTCGATTCCTACAGAAGTAGGGCGAACGTATTCTCTAATCTGCGGAGATAAACGTGCCAACTTTGTGAGTTTGTGCACCTCAATACTAAGCGATATGAGCATGCGTTGCCATACCAACAACAAACAAGAAGCAAAGCTGCCCAGAAGGGCCCTTCAGCACAGTTAAGCCTCACGCTGCATCCTCGCAGCAGTTAGGGATTTGAGGGGTTAGTTAACTTCCTGAGTGTGCCGGGAAAGCGGCATTTACGGGATTCACGGATCGAGTACTGGATTTTTGTGCAAATTGGCTAAATGAACCCCGGACTTCATAAGAAGTACTTAAAGCAGTGTTGTCAATATTGTAAGCAACTGTCATTTGCTTGAGGCGTCATCAAACACAGCTTAAAGCCTTCTCTTTGATTCATCTGATGACAGCAATTACTTGCTACCGCATCTTTTTTTTTTTCTTCTCTTATGTCATTTGCAAGTTATGAAGGACTTATTATTCATGCGTCAACCAATCTTTTATTTCTTTCCGCATGAATGTATTATGTCATCTTTTTCATTCTGCATTATGAACATTATATATGTAAGAAAGTGGACAGAAGTATCTCTCGTAATCAACAAAAAATCACTCAGAAATTATATTAACACTAACGATCATATTAATTTTTATACACCTATAGGACGAAAATCTATGCGTTTATTTAGTTACTAATCCATTAGTAAATTTCGTCTCAATGGGAATGCACAGACATCAATATTATTTTAATATTAAAACAATATTAAATCAACTCAATTTTAATAAAATTTCCACCTACCCGTTTTTTTTTTTTTCTTTCCAGATCAGAATTCATATGTATTGAGAACCTAGAAATGTTGCCTGGGTTGTTGTTTTGAAATACGCTGAAGCAATTTAGTTTTCAGCAGTATTTAGGCTATGAGAGGACAGTGTACTATGTCTGTTAATTGTATGTCTTTGTTTTTCTCGCTGACTTGTTAGTATGAGAAAGTATAGCTCATCTTCCTCTGAAAAGTCCTCATAAAAATTGCATCTTAGATGGAATTCGAACGAAAATCTTTCCAACCCAAAAAGGACACTCGTTATCAACTGAGCTACAGAAGTTTTTACCTGCAGAGGTGTCCCAATTAAAGTTTGAATAATAATAAAAATACAGTACATGTTTGCTGTGAAGTTTTTTTCTTTACCCTTCGTTTGATCAAGCTATTCGAACGACCAATTCCCATTAGGACACCAAAGAATCGGTGAGATCATGACCGTACTGAATGTTCTTTTAGAAAAATATCTCTGACCGAATTCGAAGCAGTGTTTGTTACATATTCAAGTCCTTAAATCAGCTAGCAAAGAACTTGCTTCTACAAACTGAGACGAGTTTAAGCTGAACTCGATTTAGAAAGAGAAAAAAAAATTACCAATCTAATACTCCGTGGAGCTGCCTTTTATGTACCATCGAGTAACCCAGTACATAAAACGTATATCCGAATTGTTCCTCAGACATTCCCAATTTGGCCGGCAAACAACGTAATTATATACGTAGGGAATGAATTCTGTTTGCCTTCATAGTCAATATATCGACTTTTAGTCTAAAAAGCAAGCTGGTTGGCCGGTTGTTTGGAGAGACAGAAACGAAGAATAGAACAGAACATATATTTGACTTTCTCTTCGTTCCACAAGAAGTGGGATCGTTAATCTTCTACAGCAACACAATAAAAGAAAGAAGAAAAGAAAAAAATAGCAACAAAGTAAAAAAGAAATTTTGGTTTTGGCCATTAAATAGAAATGTGTAAACCGTGAGAAACTGTTACCTGCCGTTTTCCTTTCTTTGGGCCAGGCAATCATTTATTCATTTAAGAATTTTTTAAATAAGTGGTTTTCTTTCGAAAGGAGCTTCATGAAACTTCCGAAATCGATTTTGAAATCTAGTCGACAGCGAACTGCGGTGGGAACTTGAACAAAGTATCGCCATCTGGGGAGGAAAAGCAAAGGCATTCACTGCCGTGCAATTTTTTTTAATATTACTAAGTTTATGTCATCATTAAATTTAAGTACATTTCTTGGTTACAAATCGAAGCTTCAGTGCCTTCAAAGAAGTTTACTATGAACTCAAAGCAAGAGCGATCAGAAATAGTAATAGAAACCCATCATTAGGAATCCACTGTAATGGTGCAATCCCTTTCAACAGTTCCTGATTTCTTTTAGGTTATAGTTTTTTTATACTTATCAAACAAAACCACAAAATATCTAAATAAACACAAGCATTAAGTTAAGATCTTTGAAATAGGGTTATTACATAAGTTCTAGAGGGTTAAAGAAAAGAAAAAACACTACAGAGAGCAAAGAGGTAATGGCGGAGATAGAGTGAATGTCACTTATGCCTAACTGTAATTTTGACTTAGTATTCTGTTGTTTATTCTCCAGAATTCAAGATACATTTTTCCTGTTTTTCGTTAAATAGAGTGGTACCTAATTAAGGAGCACAGAACGATATTGTCGCCTCCATAGCATGCAGCTTCATACAGATGAATTCTAGAACTGTAGACTATTTATCCAACAAGTGACTGTTGTGTTGTTCCTTTTGAACCATTTTGAAAGATAGGGACATTATCATTCTAGAAGATTTCATCCGCGCAATAGCTGCTGCCCTTCTTTGTAAGCCTTGCGAAGTTGTACGACTATCAAGACGGACATAAGAGCCTTTGGCAAATACAATGCGCTATTACTCTAAACTCTCATGTTGGTCTCCAAACTCATGTCGTAAGATCATTTTGAAAATTTCATCGATCAACAGACCAAGATCTGTGTCTTCATTTCCGTAATTAAGTGCTTTCCTTTACTTATAAATTAAAAAAGGTCCGACAATTCCACAAAACTCGATATATTATTTTGGGTTGAAGCTGACACTTCAAACCGCCATTGAATTCTTTGGAGATCAACCTCCCCCCCCCCCCCAACTTCCCTTATCTCGCCTATTTGCATGAGAGTAAGATGTCAACATTCATTGTCATCTCCTCCTGCCAAAAGTATTCATGCTCTGTTGTTCCACGTTAGGGATATTAAACTTCCTGCTCGCGTTATATGTAACCTATGAAGGTTTCAGAGATGTTTTTGTGCAGGTATCCTATACAGAGATAATACATAAGTTATCAGATTACAACATGTTGATTTAGCAGAATGAGGTTTCTATAAGTAATGGCCAATTTCCAAAAGTTTGTGAAGACACTGCATAGGTGGCTGAAGAAGCTGTAAGTTAATGTCCATTTCAATCGGGATATTATCATTACCGCAATTACTCTATGGGCTTGGAAGAAAGTGAAAAAATTATAGATGCCCTTACGAAAAACAAAGTTTTGTAGCGTGCAAAGACAAACTGAAAGTTGATTATGGCACGAAGTGGAGTGCATTGAATCAAGAAGATTGGAAAAAAGAATTTTTAAGAAATGCTCTGCTCTGTTTTTGTACCTGGAGGTAAGAAGTAGGTTGTTTAATTCCCAATGCCGAATTTTGTTTGCACACGATCGGTTTTTCTGTTTTGGATCTAGACAGTAGGAAATTACGAAACCTTTAGAAGACGGCTTGAGGCAGCGCTACTTCTTTTGTACTTTCGATGCCTTCAGGAACTAAGAAGTCAAACAATGAAGAAAGGATCACAAATCGGATGAGAGTTAAATGGATGAGTCACATTATCCATCAAGAACTGCATAAAAAGAAAATGTGAAAGAAATTTTTTGAGAAACGTGATGAGAAAAGCAGTACAAAGCGCAGACCTACAACAAGGGTGTGAGGCATGAGAAGGAAGGAAGGAAGGCAAAATCAGATTACGAAAGAAATATAGCTGAGTAGACGAAGGAATTTCTAAGAAAAGTCTTTCGTTATGTGGCCAGTAAAGGGGGAAAATTATCACGGAAGAATAAATCCAGTGAATATAAATGGCAAAAAAATTACTAATAGTAGTCAGTAAATGAACGAATGGTCATGATGCATATATTACACTAAGATGTGATGTCTGCACGTGTTCGCGCACAAAGAATGTGAGGAAGAGCTGGTAATGTCCTTAACACTTGCTGGATTCAAAAGGAGTGAATGAAAGCAAGATACTTCCATCGATAAGAGTGGTTATTAAACCATGGACTAATGAGTATTTCGGAAATGGTGACTTAGGTTTGGGAGAAGTTGCTTATTGCTCAAAGTCAGAAATGTATCGGAAGAAATGTAGCGTTTTTAAAGGGGCTTGTTATCTTACTCCTGTTTGTTTCATACTAAAGTACAAGTCACTTGAATGGCGACATCATTGGACTGTCTGGGAACATTTAATAGAATGCTGAAAGAACGAATATTTTATAAACTGAAACGGATGGAGCTGAAAATAAGCTAAAGACATCGAGATGAAGACAGATGATCGAAAGGTATCATAAGCAGCTTATGCAGTAAGTTTTTAAAAATAAATAAGCTAAGTAGCACATTAGTAATAGTAATAATAGTTGGTTATTTTTACTTATTAAAACATTAATTCCAGCTGCTGCTATGAAAATATGTACGCTGATGTTTAAATGATATTTATCATTACACGTTGCAACTTTGCCTCTGTTCCCCTCTGAATTAAATAATCAGAAAACCTAAAGACAAATAAAAACCGATTATACGTTGAGTTACAATGTGAAAAATCCAAATCTCAGTTTTTATGTCTGAAACCTAACTGTTATATAACTCGAAACTGCCATACCAACTTAATGAGTGACGTATTTAGTGCAGAGACTGTTAATAAGGCTAAGGAGAGAATCAGCCACGTGTTAATTACTCTGCGTACAGTTGACACGAACAAGCTGGTGCGACTTCTAATTCCGTTACAAATCAAGAACTTGGAGTTCACTAACCAGTCATATGGAACTGTTATTGATTAACTGAGAAAGAGAAGGCCATTGATCGCTCCGAAAGAGACCGCTATGGCAGTTCATTCCCGTAGTTTTGTTTTCATTGGTTTCTTATAAAAGCAAATGATTAATAAGAGCAAGAATGCTTACGTAAGATTTTTTTTTTCTCTTATCCGAATGGTAATCATCCGAAAAAAAAAAAAAAAGTATTTAAAAGTATGCTTCGAATAATTATTTTAAATAGGCTTTACAGAAGTTGCCAATTTTTATATAGAATTTAAATTATGAATAGTTATAATAATCCAAAACATTAAAAAAATATGAGAAAGAGAGGGGTATTCATTTTCAGTGGTTATTTATTTTGCATCACATAAACAGCAAAGTAATGCAAGCAAAAATTGGTTTAGATAAAAAGAAAAACTTATCTGTTTCTTATTGTTAGTGTGCCATACACTCATGAGTCAAAACATCAAGATAACCATTGCACCTGTCTTGACATTGACTCCACTAGACCACAGATGGCATCTTGAGATATGCTGGACCATCTAGATAGAATGATGTCCCAGAGGTCAGCAAACCAAGGAATAGATTTAAAAAAAAAAAGTACTTCAGCATCTATTGGATACAGAAGTGCTTTTTTTTCTAATTTATCTAATGGGAGGAGGGGGAGGTGTATACGTAACTCAAGGAATATATAAGATGCATTGTAGCAATGGTTTCCTTCACCTGTTTGAAAGAGGTCCTACTGAAGGGCATGATAATGATTTGATTACCTAATTTGGCACTGTTCAAATGGGTATTGTAGTTTGTGTTTTATGTAAAATATATAGAAATGATATAAAAATGTGAGAAATTGAGAGGGAGATGAAGACAAGCCGATACAATCAACAAAGATACGTTTTGTTAGCCATTCACCAACCCGATCAACATTTCAGAAATGGTTATCACAAATATTTTTCAAATGTTAGAAACGAAGAAACCATTAAGAGCAAAATCAGTGAGCCCTTTAAAAGTTGCATTCTCAAATGATAGCGTTTAAGTTATGATTTGTGGACTGGAAGCGTTTCGGTAGCATAGTCGCTAGGACGCTGCAACATTTATCTCTGTTGGAAAGTTCACATGTCCAATTCTCGCTCTGATGCGAGAAATCTTTAAAAGGTATTTCAGTTGAAGGCGGGTTAGCGAGTATCATATGAAGGTGGTAGAGTTTCCCTCTCCTGAAAAGTGTGGTTTTCTCGACCCAAAAAACAGCAAACCGCCGAAAAATATTGAGTAAGACGTAATACACTGGCTTCCAGTCCTATCTGCTTCTGCCGTAATTACATTCAACCGTACCCTTGTGGATAGAAGTATAGTATACAGTGAAATAATTCACGCATCAATATTTGCTTCCTTATGATGTAATCAGTATTGGGATCCGACTTTTCCTATGGTTCCAATTATAGTTTCCACCTTTCTGATCATAATTTCCCCCTAGTTTGCCTTAAGTCAGATATTACAGGCTATTCTGACGTCAGCGTGACCAACTCGTCCATGTATCGTTGTTGGACGCACTGGTCTGGTGTCCTTTTGACATTCTACTTCATCCTAGTATTCCACTGGGCTGAAATTGGGAGTCTGCGAGAGACAGTCAATTTTTCCGCATCATTTTCCTCAAAGCACTACGCATCCAGCACGTGACATGGTGCATTTATGTGCTGAAAGCGACACGGGTGTTATTCCATAAAACTACCAAAATATAGGAAACACTGCATTATTCAGAAGATGCATACCGTCAAATTTCATCCTTCCAGGCGTTACACGCAAAGATCCGAGTCCCTACCGAGGAGAACTACTAGAGACTATTACACGTTCACTACTGAGATTGACAGCTGGGATGATACAATCGGCATGTGGCTGTTCTCTAGGGATTGCCAATGCCCACACTTGCTTCCTATCAGAAAAGGGTGAAGCGTGATTCATCTTTCCATATTATGGAATTTGAATGTTCTGTTGACAAATCACAGTGTTCTTCATATGTCCTTCATAGTTTATGCGTGGCCACAGTTGATGTTTAAACTTATATGAAGCTCCTTCCAATTACTGATTTCCAACCCGATATTTTGATTGAAGTAGTCTTTTACCAACATGCTAAATAGATAAGCCACTGATGCAGCATCCTAGGATAACGTCTCTTTCAAAGTACTTATAGTTTTTCTCCACGTCCCAAACTAAGGCTATGGATATACATATCGGCAAAGAGTTGTATGAAATCACGACCAAAGCAACTACAGACATAATACAGTAGCTTCATAGTCTATGAAGCCACTGTATTATGTCTGTTAATTGTGCGTGTTCTGTTTACGCTTTCACCTCACTGCAAACACAACACGTTAAATTGCTGCACTCTTAATATATTAAACTACAATGGCGTTCTATCTGCATCAACAGTATAAAACAATATATTCCAGCAATATTTTTAACAACGTCAAATGGGTATTGAATATTCCTGTTAATAATGCTGCACGAATCTATTTGGGCTATGTTTGTATCGCGCAAACGATGTGTGCCTGCCTGCAGTGTTTTGTTATGACCTAACATATTAAGCTACTAGCATCGTACTGTGAGATCATACTACGTAATGAAAATAACGGGTTCATTACTTCCAAATTACAAAGTATTATCCGTAAGTATCATTTGCAAAGAAAAAAAAAAAAGCGCAATTTTCTAAAGTACGAGACTAACCTATCTTTTAATGGACGCCTTTAGGAGAGGGGGAGTGGAAATGATGGGTGTGGTTTTTGGCATAATAGGAAATCGACCGCCGTTTCCGCATCCTTAATGAAACTTAATAGACCTCAGTGGTGTCGTTAATAGCGAAAGCAGCACGCGAAAACAAAATTTTGGCAGTAAATGCTATCGAGGGCAAAATGTCCCAACTTTCTCGTTGCTTGGATTTAATGCGCTTGTGCAGTAGAGAAAACGAAGAACATGCGCAAATAAAATTCGCTTGGTCTTTTTTTTTTTTTTTTTTTTTTTTTAATCACTTGTTAGATACAGCAACAAGTCTGTGAGTGACTAATCTCTTCATAATCACTATTTTTATTTTTGTCATAAACCGGATTGGTTTGGATTGTTGAGAAGTCTGACTAATAGATGTATGCCTGTTTACGCTGGTTTGTCCAATTTTTATAAAACTATCCTCAGTGTTTAAGATTATCCTCTTTTTGTATTAAGTATTCCTCTTTTATCGCATTTGGAGACTTTTATATTCGGTTTACATTAATATTTACATTTCTTTCAGTGATGAAATCAAACATTTTTGAGTTTAACTTCGTGTCTTTTGTGTTGGATTTTCTCAGTAGAAATGTGGGTTTAGATTTTTAAAGAATTAGTTAATTCTTTAAAAATCAGGAGAAATGTGAGTTCAGCATGCTAAACTCACATTTCTACTGATTTTTAAAGAGTATCTAATTACAACTACTGATTTATTTGTTAATAAGATGTCACTTTGATTTAGCATATTTGTTGTATTTAAATATCGTTCATTTCCATTTCGAAGTCTAAATATATGCATGCACTTTCATCTTTTCAAAAATAAACTAAAACTTTTCGGAAAAATTAAGCAAACCACGTGAATTTGTTCTTTCAACAAATACGGAATTCATAAATGATGGTGAACTCGCGCACAATATTTACATTAATTAAAATACGTAAATAATTAAAGTTAAACGAGAAATATTAACGAATCATCTTCATCTCCCCACTCTCTATTTAAATGTTTACTGTCATATTATATTGTGCGAAATGTATGTAGTTTCGTATTTTAAAAATATACTTTTTTTTTTTTTTTTTTTTTTTTTTTTTTTTTACGATAATGCGCGAGCATCCCAATATAGTTTGCCCACAGTTTGTAGATCTCTGCTTGGCGTCTTGCCAAGAATAGTCGATTCATGCTGAAGGGGAGAAATTTAGTTAACTACAATAAAAGAGAAGTTAATTTTCCGACGTGTAATAATAAACAACTCATCCCACAATACGGACTGATTACCCTATTATCGGAATGGATTCTCCTCCTGTTGACATGCGCAGAAGTGTCGAAGGGTCTCGAATCTGTGGGCATACTATACCTTTCCAATAAACATTGCTTCTTTATGAATGAAGACTACGTTCATGAAATCAATGATCGTAAAAATACTCCACCTCCTCTTCAAAAGACTTAATTGTTGAAAAGAGGAATTCCCACGGCGCTCCTAAAAATGGTGGTTTCGTTTTTACGGTTTCTGAAAAGGTGACCAGAAGAGAATCCACTGCATGGATACTGTTCGTGTTCAAATAATTGGGAACGCAACTGATGTCTTTCAGTAGACTTATGAGCAACTGTTTTCTCAACTTTCATCTTAGACCAGTTGACTCATCTTCATATGAAAAGTCCGATAAAAGTTTTTCGCATCCTAGACGGAATTCGAACGCACGTCCTTTCATACAAAGGGAATCCTTGAAACCGTCTGAGCTATGTAAATTCATGGAAGTTTCGCTCAGCACAATAAGATGATTAAAAAAAAAAAAACGTAGTATAAAAGAACTACAAGACTACGATATGGCTTAGTGGGACGAACCAATGTATTTAATTGAAGAAGAAAAAAAAAAGCCCCAGCCCACAGGGGATAAGGGATACGTTCGACTACAAATCGTTTGGCTATTTCACGTCAATCTCTTAATGGCATGTCCAATATAGCAGAAGAGTGGAGGGGGGGGGGATACCATACAGGACGGTTTATGGAAGTCGCATCAGTAACATTCCACCTGCTCCCTCCTGCTTTTATTGAATAAAATACGACTAGCAAAGTGCAAAGAAATAAAATACACGCTGCATTACTTTTATTTTTTTTATAACACGGCACACGATTATAGTTTTTTGTCACATTTTTTGTAATGGCAAGATATAAAAATAAACTATGACAAATATTAAAATAATATCCTGCGTATTAGGGTTCGACGTGTAGCGATTTATGATTATGGCCAGCAAAGAATTTTGTGGAAAATTTGCTCAATCGATATCAATGATGACCTTGGTTGGAAAGACCTACGTTCTATCATATTATAATTCAAGAAATATTTATGTTTTTTTTTAGATCTAAGAATGATTATCCTCCTTTATATGAAAAAAAAACACTTTTCCTTCTTAGAAGCTTCGTTGTTAACAATTTTCTCCCTTCCTAACTTTTTTTTACCCATCGTGGCACTAATGTAATATAAGTCGAATTGAAAGCCAGTTTGTTTTTTTCTTCCCACAAAACAAATAAACTGCCCAGACGACATCGCTTTGAGTGACACAGTACACAAAGACAGGATTAAACCATATAAACTTAGGTTTATACACAGCTAAATTAACTGGCTGTGACAGACCACTGAGTCGACCATTTCAAGGATGAAGCTATATGTACGTCGATTTAAAAATCAATTATTTTTCTTTCTGGTCTGAAGCTTTTCAAATCCAACTTCAACGAAAAGAGTCGTTAAGTATTTTCGAACAACTCCGGTTAGGCTAAATGCTAACGTTGTTCTCCTAAGTCGAGTGTTCAAGACTTGAGGAAGATATTTTTATCTTGCTGAAGTGCAGTTTTTTTTATTTTTTTTTTAAGGGATCTATTCGAAACCATCCTAACACTGTCCATAATGGTTGCAATAATGGTATGTTTTGTAAATTTGGGCCAATTGTTTACAAGTTCTGAAAATGCTCTCCATAAGAAAATTTTTAAAATTTCATAAAATTTATGAAATTTTAAAAATTCTTTGGTCGCTTCTTTTCGGCCAACAAAATTGAAAAAATTAAAGCCATCATCCATTTGTAAAAAAAAATATTTGCAAGTAAATCGAAGTCTCGTTTGTCGATCGAGTCCTTTGTCATTCGTTTTTTGTCTCGTGCGGTATAATGAATTCGTAATCAATGAATACCGGAGAATCTCCGTTAAGAATTCATATCCGAGATTATGCAGTTGACTTACCTCTTCTTGATGAATCTTTGATATCGGATGCATCTCTAGAAACTTTTTTTTTTGTCGTCAACATTAAGCTGTCTCTCGCACACACGTTGCACGATCTTATCCACAGAACTGCATTGTTTTTAGTTCTTAAGCTGTCAGGCGAACCTTAAAAACATCCATTTTCTCCACGACATCTCCCTTATGAGATTTCCTTTTTTATGTCAATACGCGGATAGCCATTATAGCGTGTTGAAGGCTTCTTTTTTGTTTGTAAAAAATTCGTTACTGCTGCTTTGTATTAAGTTAAAACAGTGTAAGATGGGATTTGACTAGGCAAGATGCGCAGGTTACGTTATATGTATCTGTGATTCAGAAATCTGACATTAAGAGGAATAGAATTGATCTTCCCTCTATTGTACGAGTTGTTTTAGTCTTTTAGTACTGCAATGAGGTTACTATGGTTACAAGCTATGCACATTTCGTATCTGATAATGGCGTGTGTTCTCTTGCCGATTTCAGTGTGTGATGAAAACCTTGCCAGCCCATACAAGATTTGCTGACTCATTTCCATTGAGAAATCTTTCTTAAGGGATGTCGGCAAGTGCCTCTAACCAGGTTTAGATAATATTGCCTTATTCCGAAGTAAGGAAAAATTAGATTACTGTTTACATTAGTGGAAAAGATGTGTAGTATTACAACTCGCAACAAAAAATCTCTTCCGACTTATTCCAGTTGCTTTTCCAACTTCGGCACAACTCTGAACCACCCTAAAGAAATAAGATTTCGTGTGTTTAACTTTGCACGCTATTAAAAGAAAAGCTTTTATGAGTTTCTTCAAGGTAATTAAGTCCATTAGCCTGCTATTTCACATTTACGTTAGATTAACGAAAGCATGCAGAACATATTAAGGAACTCTTTATTCCAAGCATGTTGTTGCTAAGTACGGTTAAGAGGATATGGTGACGAGAGTATATCAACTATGACTACAGGCATTCGAAGAACGCACAGTGGAAAATGTAAACAGTTCTTCGCTGCTGCTCCGAGAATTTCAACTTTCTTCAGTTCTGACGTCCGCTTGAACTCGCCCTTCAGCGTTCTGGTAAATTATCGATCTTCTGCACGAGTCCCTAGACATTCCCTATTAAATATTTTACTTTTGTTTTTATTCTTTTGTTTCGGGATGCAGTATTGCTTTCATGGTGGAGGTCCAACATGACTTGAAATTCACGTTTTTTTTTTTTTTTTTTTTTTTTTTTTTTTTTGTCGTGTCGTAAAAATCATGCTTTTTTTTTTTTTTTTTTTTTTTTTAAGAGTGGGCATTATTAAAATCTCGGCATTTTTTTTCCATTTAGCTTTTCGTCTCTGCCATCTACCATATTTTTTAAATGCCGCAACATTCTTTAACCTAAATTTCATCTTTTCTTTAGCAACTTGGTACTCTTTCTTCGTTTTTATTTCACTAATTGTGTTTCGTTTTAGCGACACCACAAGCCGAACTATAACTTATAACTTAAATTCCATGGAAAACAGGGATGTTGAAGGCTTTGACTTTTTGCGACTCATCATAATTATTTCTCAACATTTGTCTACACCCGTTTTTTCCTTGAACTTTTCAAAAAATTTAAACTCTACATAAACATATTCTTTTTCCCGGATTCCCTATGAAAATTTTCGTAAAAAATCACCAGCAAAATATTTTAATCACGAAAACATATAATACATAATATTGCACTTAATAAAGTAACATAAATTTTAAATTAAAATCAATTTAATAAAAAAAAAATTCCCCGTTCACTGAAAGTTATCCCACCCTCCACTAACTGCATCGAATACAACTTAAAATTTCTGTATGCTATGTCGAATCTCTAAACGATTTTGGAACCTCTACAGTTCCACGAACATAGTTTAAACGCTGTCTAAACAACAATCAAATTGCAAGTTTAGGACATAAAAGATGGCGCATTATTCAGTTTTTTTTTAAATAAATAATAACGAATTATTATTTTAATGACTACACTGAGTGGCCACTTTATTAGGAACACCTCTCCATTTTCGTAAATGGGGAGGTGTTCCTAATAAAGCGGCCACTCGATGTAGTCGATTATAAGTAACACAACAAATCGTGGCACGAACGGTTACACCTCAAATGAATCTTGATTTCAAGCGTTTTGATTGGATGTGTCACATTAATCTCATGTATTTTTATATTCTCTTCTTCAGATTCCAACACGGACGATGACTACGAAGATCCCGAAACAAAAATGAACAACTACGGAGGAACGCAAGGACCTCTGTCAACGTCATCTAGGAGTCAGCACTACAACAATTATCGTCCCACAGTTAATACGTATTCTCCAACCCCATCTTCTAATTATCCCGCATCTACCGAGTCAACTTACGGAACTCATAACCCTCCAGCATCCAATTACGCGGGAGGAATGTACGGGTCACGCTATGCAACAGCAATGCGGGGCGTACCGAGTCGGATGGATTATGGTCCCGGCTCTACCAAATTCTGAACAATTGAAAGAATTAAGTATTTTGATATTTAAGTCGTTCAAGCCCAGGCAATTGTGGATTACAGAAGATACAATCAAATCCAAATGGTCTGTGATGAATCTTGTAAATGAACTCTGATTGTACACAAGTTGGGACGAGAGGCAGAATAACCGGATGTAGTTTTGTGTTCATTTAATTGTTTTTATTTCATTTTTGTTGCTTTTCTGAACGATTTGCCAACAGATGAATAGAACCAATTTTGTTCTGTAGATATGATTATGAAGAAGAGAAAAAAAAAGTCGAAGGGAAACATCCAGAACCTATACAATTACACAGCAAAGACTTACTATACTATATTCTTAATGAATCAGTTTCCCTGTTATTTGACGCACTTCTGTGGAATTGCATTTCATTAGTTTACTGATATTATATAATTGTCCATAATCAAACTAAAAAAAAAAATAACTTTTTTAACGTCAAGTCTTAGCATAGCTTTCATTGGATATTCATCCACTAAATTCAGACAGAGATCTGAAATAATTTTACACTTAGCTGATAGATAAAATGAACTGATTTCAGTTTGGTGAATTTCACAGTACACCAACAAATAACTAATCATGCTCACAAACAGGACTAGCGAAGAAATGCAAGGCCGAGAAATACTTTCCCAAACCTCCAGTGCATATAAAAGCTTTCACATGGCAAGAACTTAGCTGGGGAAGATCATTGCTCCTGAAACCTTTTTTTTTTTTTTTTTTTTTTTTAAATTTTGTCTCTAACAAAAAAATAAACATCACGAACTGTCCAAGATACAAAGGCGTGCTGTAAAGTAATGTTTTTTTGAGCAAACACTGAATCATTATCTTTTCCCTGCACATTGTTACGAAGTTGCACATTTCTGACACAAGAGGTCTCTGAATTATAGCAGCGAAAATAGAACCACGGAGGACACAAAGCCAGTGCTGAAGAAACAGCTCGCAATGACTAAGTTTCTGACAAAAAAAAAATTAATTAATAATAAAAAACAAAACGATTAACCACCTTTTGAGCCTGGATGCAAAGTCGAGTCTTATGGAATATCGTCACAAAGGCACCAAAGTTTTAATAACGAAGGATTAAATCAATCATGAAAAGTGATATTTAAACCTATTTATTAGGTTTAAATATCACTTTTCATATCACAGTTAGTGCAATTTAATGAAAATTTATTCAGATCCTGTTGAAGTGCGAGAAAAACACTAACAAACATCATGGGATAGTCGCACGGATTTCGAGAAAATGGATGCGACAGGTTACAAATTATGCGGCCTGTAATGAAGATTAGTGGTTTGTTCTTAAATCACTTCATTCTAATCCACAGAACGATGAGTACACGGAAGAATTAGTAGCATTTCAGAGGTGGATAACTGCCGAGTATCATTTGAAAAAAAAATGTGCCTAGGTGCTACTTTGCAATAACTGGCAACGTGTCGGGGGGGAGAGTCCACAGACTGCAATAAGATACGACCAGACAGGTCTAAAAGCCTGCTTGGTTCTCAGACCGTAGAGAATCTCTTTGGAGACGCTATTCAGGCAGTCACATTTACTTTCACAACAGCATTTTCACAGAACTGCTGCCTACAATCTTTACTAACGACAATGAATACAAATCGTCAATTAACATAAGCCAAAGCACGTGGTCTGAAAAGAACATTGAAACATTGTAATTACTAGCGCAAAGCCTCGAGCTCATTTCCATAGAATATGTTTGAGATAAACGTAGAATTAAGGTACAGTCAAGTCAGCCACCCTCTTCCTTAGTAGAATTGCTTCAATGGTGGAGAAGTGGGACAAGGGACCATTAGCTTTCTGCTAACTGTTAGTACAAAGTCATTTAAAACTCATAATCACGGCGAAAGGCAGAACAATAAAAAGGTAGGTATTAAATACTTTCAATGAAGACGAGATATGTTTACGTTGCACATCCCCCCCCCCTTTTTTTTTTAATTCGAGCGAGGTTAGAAAGCTTTACACGTTAACAGTAAAAGTCTCCAGGTTCCACCACAGTGATTGGCGCTGCGATCGGTCAAATTAGCGCAGCACACATATTCAAAATGGCGGCTGTTATAGATGACTCGTACGAAGCAGAGAGTAGTAATTGAATTCCTTACTGCGAAAGATGCGAGTCTAATGGAAATTCACACCGTATGTAAAACGTGCGTAAAGTTAGATGCTGAATCAGACGATTTTTAAAAGTGGGGAGACTCGTTAAAGTGTCTGGCTTTAAGAAATTGGAAACAAGTACCATAATCAATTCAGAACAGCATGTGGATACGTTGCGGAAATTTAAACAATTCATCCGTATCGTAGTCTTCGGCCCACCACTCATGAACGAGGTCCTTCCTGACGACTCCTAATTTCACACCAGTTTTCGCTCAAGTAGGCTGCAATCATAACATTTGACTGGGCCATCGTCCAATTTCTAGCCACAGCTCCTATTTGGCATCCTCTGACGCAGTCTGGGGACGCCATTTTGGGATGACAAGGAACTGAAATAAGCTGTTGAAGATCTGAAATTTGCTTCGAAGTTAGAGCAAAGATTGACGGGATAGACATACAATGTCTCACTCGTCAATGCCAAATGTATTCAGAAAGATGGAGGGGAGGTTGAAATAGGAGGCATTACTTCTATGACAGTCTCGTACATTAATCCTATTGATTTTATATCCAAAAAGATCACTGAAATTCGTGTGCACAGTGGATGAGAGAGACAGTAATACAGCTTCGAAAACTTTATTACTGTCTCTCTCATTTCATTTCCATTTCATGAGGTCGTTAACATCTCATCTTCTCTCAGAAAAACTGTCAGCAAACGAGCTCAGTGGTAGCACTGTGATGTTTCTGGAAAACATTTTGGGAGTTCTTCGTGTCCTGAGAATATACTGGCAGCAAATTGTCTTCTCAACAAATCATCCCCTTGAACAACCAGAAAAAAACTTTTAAATATGTCTGGATTTTTCTGTTTGAAGATTGGTTAGACACTTCCCATAAGAACACATCAAACAGCACTCCCATTAAGTCCAAAAATAGCCGTAATTGCGTTATTATTTTTTTAAAGGTAAGGCATCGAGGCAGATGATAGTTCATTTCATGAACATTTTTTTATTTAAGACTATTATTTATTATTATTATTCTTTTAATACTCGATATCGTCAGGTCCTTTTCACGGAATTCAAAACTTCCAGTTTGATCGATGTACTGGTATCCTTTGTTACAAGAACATGGATTTTGTATACTCCAGTGTGGTGTTTTTCTAAAATGAAACGCATCATAAGGGGAATGTAGAAAATTCTGTAGGATGCAGATACGTCTCGAAACTTTGCTGGTGTATGGCAAGAAAATGAAAACTTTAAAATCAATTTCTGTTATCGTTAGACAGAATATCTTTATTACACGCAGACTTCTTAAAAGAAATTGAGAAGGAAAGGAAAAAAAGAAAAATTAACTTAATCTTCTCTTCCACCAATTTCTTCAAAATTGCCATTCGAAAAAGAAATTACTCTTCCTTGAGAAACCAACTGGTACAATTATAAAAACAGATTTTACAGATTCAATTTTTAAAACATATTAACCTAACTGCTTGTAAACCGGTCCTGCAGAATTTTCTACGTTCGCCTGATATGCAATATTTCGTGTTCTTGCCGCTAAGCATAAATCGGTCAAACTGGAAGAAGCCTCGAAATCCGTAAAAAAAAAAAAAAAAAAGGAGCAACTGAGCGACATCTAATATATAAAAGCGGCCTGGCGTCACATGTTCCCAGAACATAAATGAATTGGTCATTTGCATGGATGCCTTATCTACAAGACAATTCTCTTGTTAAAGACGCTTAAATGAATCCTCTTAAGTCGATCGCATGGTACCTTAAACAGAATTCAGCAGTTGCCTCTTATACGACTGTGTAAATTGGTCAGACATCCATCTCTCCCGTAACTATATAAAATTCTTGCACAATAAGCAACTTAAACTTAATATGTCAAATGACTGACGTAGCTAACCACGTTATTATTAGTATTATACTTTCAAAAGAAAAAAAAAACTGTTGAGTTCTCTCTGTATATTTTCTAGTATGTTAATATTCCTGACAAAGCTATGAGACGACAGAACACAGCAAAACATGCAAAAGTTTTTTTTTTCCCTTTATCTATGAATAAACCCGCTATTATATAGGTGAACTTTATAACGTGTACACTACTGCATACAAATAACTAGTCTGTATAATAGGCATATGAATACTACCTACCTTGGATAGCAGAACAACTGCTGTACGAATTCGCTCAGCAGTGTTTTATTTCAAGCATTTAATACATGCATCGTAATGCATGTTTGTAAAGTTGTCCTTATGTCTAGTGTTCGGTTAAGTTGGGTACAAGTTTGTATCAAAAATGTATAATAGAATTATGAATTTTACAATGTACATATACACGATTTAAAAGGAAATTTTAGATATTTGTTGACATAGACCTTGAGATGTCTTATTCCTTTGAAGTGAACTCGGGTGCTAGATATGTACTGCAGAAGAAGAGATTCGCACTGCTAAGGTCTCCATTAATAGCCTGAAATAATCATTAACAAGTGAGAAATTTATAGATAAGACGTTCATCGCTACAAGCATTTTCAAAAATAAGACGCAAAGATTGTTTCCACGTCCTGGCGCCGTGAATGTTTTCGTATATGTAAACATGTGAAAATAAATTTACGATTCCTCTTTTAAAATACTAAATTTTTAATAATTCTGAATGTTATAATCCAGCTAAGAGGAATATCCAAGCTTTACTCTCCACAAAGATCACCTACGTTCTTATTTTTCTACCGTTACTTTATTTCCAGTGACTCATTCCTAAAAATGAAAGTATTCCATAATACATGATCCACAATCGAATTTAAAAAAATAAAAAATAAACCAATAAATCTATTTAATCGTATTGTTCTATCGCGTTGCTACGCATAAGAAATAAATTTAAGTATTGGAAATTATAATCCCTTGTTGGTGTACTTGGAATTATGACAGAGGCTATAAAGCCAATATAAGACGATATTATACCTTTTGTAACACTTGCTCGACTGTAGCCAGATCCAGGACTGTCTGTTAATTACTTGTGTTCTCTGCTTGGTTTGTCTGTTTAAAAAACTATCCTCTCAGTATGATATTTGATATCCTAGTTTGAATTTTTAAATTAATATCCACTTGCACAAATTTCTTACAATGAGTAGAAATACACATTCGCATACTTTTCCTTTATCTAGGATAGATTAAATAAGCGCTTTTATCCATTGAACCTGAATAAAATCCAACATTAAAAATTTATTTATTATTGAAAACACGCAACAGGAGCCTGTGTAACTCAGTGGATGTGGCGTTTGCATACCACGGCGCTTGGCCGCACGAAGGAAGACTTCGTTTCGAGTATAGTGGCGACTAGAGGAAATTTTTCTAAGCCTTTTTTCGACCGGTTCCCGAGTTAGTCGATCTCTGGCACGGGCAAGCAGGTTTTTCCTCCCGGAAACTCGGGTTTTTCGTCCTGTAAACTCAAGGAAATCGACAGTAGAACCCACATTATTTCAGACATTAAATATATTGTGTTAGAGTTGGCGGCACATTTGAGCCGTCTCTCTTCACTGCGTACCGCTTAATTAGTGATAGCCTTGGGCCATCTATCTCTGATTGGTACCAGTGGAGATTGAACTGCCCACTCAGTCTCCAAAAGTTAGATAGGGCTAAATGGCCTCGCCTACTCCCCGTATACGGGAATAAAAAGGCGTTAGCTGATTTTTTTTTTTCTGATTGAAAACACGTAGCCATCATCACTGAATACCCAAAGTTTTAAGATAAAGATGGGAAACCGTCTAGGGATAAATTATAGCCGCCTGTGATAGTTTATTGATTACGACTGGGATCTTCAGATAATGAAAAGTGCAATATTCCGAATTTGGTTGAAATTGCTTGAACAGTATAACCTGTTGAAGTGTATGCAATAGACACCCCCCCCCTACTCTTCGTTTTTGTCACATCGGGGCATGAAATTTTTGGAAAGAGCAAAGAACCCAAGAAGTGACCTGAATTTTGAAAGGTTTCTTGAAAGTAAAGCCAAATTCCAAAGATAACGGAAATAGATTGAAAGATATGACCTGAGAATGTTACGTTATTTCTAAATGGAAAAAGAGAAGAAAAATTTGTTTGGAATTAGGGCCGAAACTAATAAGGCTATGAGGCTAGTGTGTCTTCTGACCAGTTGGCATATGTTGTGGTTAGAAAAAACCGAGTTGGTGAGAAAAGCCTGTCGCCACATTATTAGATCAGCTAACTTAACTTCAATATCCTCCTCTGTTGGTTTTGGTGATGCCCTTTGGATGAAAAGACCTCTGTTCGAGTCCCGTTTAGAAAGAGAAGACCCTTTATCAAGGCTTTTCAACTAAAGGGTGAGTTAACTGGTTTCATACGGAGGTAGAAATGTTCCCCTGGCAACTCGAATTTTTCATCCCTTAATACAGGCAGACCAGTCAAAAGAACACACGCAATTAGGTTTCAAAGAAGCCAAGTTGCTGGGACATGAGAGACCATTGAGCGTAACACGAAAAGGAAAGTGGGTTAGAAAATCAGTTCAAGGTTCTTCGAGTCTAGAAGAGAATCGAAACCGCGCCTTTCTCAATTTTCCTACAGAGAACTGGAGGAAAAGAAATACGACTCTGGGATTTTTTTTTTCGCTATTTTCAAAGTGCTCTATTGTTTTACTTAATAGGGTTGTTCTGTTGAATACCTTTCTAGAATAAAATGGTGGACAGATAATTATAACTAGAATTTTGACCCTATGATTCCCAAAATATGATTTTCTACTTTGTTTGATTAAATGCTCACCACAGTGACTCGGGTGAACGTGCTTGCAAGAGTCGCTTAGAGAGCTGTACTGTAACACCAGACAAAATATTGCATTTTCAAAAGACGTCATTTTAGTTTACACAGTGATTTTCCGCACACACTTCTGTCAAGTTTCATAGGAAATTGACCTCGATTCTTCTCTCAGGGCCTCTTCAGTTATGCCAGCGATGTCACTCTAGAAAGATTCCTCACAGGTCATTAAACTGTAACGCAAGTTAAAGTGAAGTCCTGAACTGGTCATTCCATTGCAGATGCACTGTCAACTATAGCCACAATAGACTTTGCTTTGTGACAGGAAACAATGTCTTGACGGAATAGGAATTTTAGCCATAAAATTCCATAAGGGCAACCTTATCTAAATGCGGAGGAATACTTGTTTCAATGGAACAATTCAATAATACGACATCGTACTGCAGTTGTGCAGGATTTTTACTTCAAGAAACTGGTTTTTTTATCCTGCAAAACAAACATACCATAATTAACTGAAAGAATACGCTGATTTTATAGCTTAAGCTGCTTGATCGTAATTCCCGACAACCCAATTCGCGCATGTTCACCATCGTTCACCATCATCATTGACAATTAAGACGATATATATATATATATATAAAATACACACACACCTTTGTGGCATTTGCTCGACTTCAGCCAGATCCAGAAGTGTTCTCTCTTCCTACGAAAGAGAAACCGCATTCGTTTCCAGAGAACTTTTTGAGGTTAAGTGCTGTTCATACCATTATTAAACATCAACTCTTGTTCAGTGCTTGTAACACTCTGGCACGTGCCGCTTACTCCATGTGGTTACTTTTTATAATTCTAGGACATTTGATCAGGTCTAGCACAAGCGCCTACTCAACCAACTAACATCATTTGGCTTGCCTTCTACACTTTAAAAATAGGGTCGCTAGTTTCAAATCTGAACGCACAATTGGGTTTTTCTCTCCTGAGATTTCTCCACCTATGCAGAACACTCCAGAGCTCTGTACTTTCACCACTTTCTTCTGTACATAACGGACCTGCTTTCGCTGACTTCATGTCCTATCCAAAGGTCCGTTTACGTCAACACACCTCATTCCTCTTCTTTGACGAACCTTGTTGCACCAAATCATTAGGAGCATCAAGATATTCCATTACCAACGTCCTGAACTGTGATCTTCATACTGTGCAGTGGGATGATCACCTGATGAAATTTAATGCGACAAACAGTCACCTCTAATTTATAGCAAGAAAGATCTCCACCCCACCCCCTTACTTTTGATAATACACAAATTTCCAAACACGATCAGATTTCTCTTCTTGGGTTAACATACACCAGCAACCTTTATTCAGCTTCGAAGGAATCGTGTTCACTTTTCAGTTCAAGACACTACTTCTCAAGAATTAGTGTCTTGAGACACTAATTCATCAATACAACTAACACTAGAAATCCCAAATAATATTAATATTGTACAGAAGAAGGCAATCCTTATCAACTGACGATCCCTCTTTCACAGATTTACTCCTATCCCTCTCACAGATGTTCAGTTTCTTCGCAACGTCTCTTCTATAGGTAAATTCATGGACAATGTTTTACAGACCTAGCCGCCATCATCCCTCCTCCTTCTTTTACTGTCTCCCCCAAACGCAAAAACCTTCAGCTGTTTAAGAAGAACGTAAACACATTCCTCCTCTCTTGTTATTTCCTCCCCCACCAAGCATACACAGCACTTATGTGTTATCTGCTTCTATTGGCACTACAGCCCCATGTAGGGCCATGGCCTCCCATTTTTTGGGTTCCATAACTCACTACGAGATAGGGTCGCTCAACCATGTGTAAAGGTCAGTGAAGTGTTGTGTTCTTAAAACCGGTTTGCCTGCTTTGCGGGAGGGAAAACTCTTCAGTCCACGCCCAAGACCAGCTCACTCGGCTATGTCTGAGAAAGATCCTTAGCTCCTCACGTCAGCGACGAGAATCGAACGCAGGACACTCCTTTCCCAGGCATATGGTTATGGAGCGCGTAACCACTCGGGACACTTATGTGCTATAGGTATTGTGAACTTTTGTGCATCTGATATATTAAAAAAAAAAAATTCGAAACTTTGTTCCGTCTTGAATGCTCCAAAACTGTTGACAATATGGCGTAAATTCATATGTGGACTCATTTCAACACCAGGAGATGTGCATATTGAAAAGTGATCGAAAAATAAAGAGGTCGCCATATTAGTAAAACACAATCATTAGTCAAGTTAAAGTCCACGTGGTTAGCCTTATGGTTATGCACTTCGCAACCATATGCCTGTGGGAGGAGTGTCCTAGGTTTGATTCCCATTGAGCTTAAGGATCTTTCTCAGCCGTAGCCAAGTTAGCCGGTCTTGGGCGTGGACAGCAAGGTTTATCTGGGGTTTTTTCATCCCACAAGCAGGCAAACCGGCCCCGTGAGCAGAGGCTAGTCATAGGATATAGTACTTAATCCCTCATTAGGAAAGCTCAACCAGTCCTAAAGGGCGGTCGAGGAACGGGTGAAACCCCACACAATTAAATTAATAAAAGTAAACGTAACACTAATGTGTCTAGTTAGATTTCAAACTGTTCAGTTTCTGAACATTATATTATATTCATTAACAATGTTCCCTCTAAGAGGTGTGCGCGCGCACCTTTTACAACTAGCGCACAAAGCAAAAAATATGCGCACACTAGATTTTCAAGATGAAATTAAAATTTATTAATTAAAGAAGTTCCACCTATACGTTAACCTATAAACTCTTTAAAAAAAAGACGGTAACTCGGCAACGCTCATGGGTGCGCACATGCTTTTCAAAAGCAGGCAAATTTTGCACAGACGCAAATTTCTGCGCCCACTCACAGCAAAAAATTAGAGGGAACATTGTTCATTAATGTGTCACATCAGTTACTGTTCAGATAAAATTAAATTTAATATCGTACACTCCTGCAACACATTACGCGGCTAAGAACATTTGTTATGGAAGTTACGATTATTCTGGTACGACTCTCCATTGTGGGTCGATGTCGTCCTTGATGTAAATATCGTTACTACAGCAATGCATATACGATGGTTCTGAATTAAAAAAAAAAAGTAAATCAACAATTCATTCTGGCGAATGTCGAATCAAAACATGGAACTTAATTACATCTGTAGAATTTTTTCCCTTGTTTTTAATGAGGTCATATAAGATAAGGAACACATAAAATGCATTTGAAAGGGATAAGTTCAATATATGTTTCTGCAGGCAATGTACGTTAGCATTACGGTTGTAAGACATAATGAAGAAAACATACGCGAGATTGCCTAGATACGACCGTTTAGAAACCCTATTGACTTGACCTACTTAACCACAACAGGCGCATTGATAACCCATAATGGAAACCGATATCGGTCCCTTCAGCCAACAGACGCGCCACGTATGCTTCAAGTGGGAATTTTACATAAATAATGAATCGACTGAAATTATGGTGTCGTGAATTATAAGCTCGATGTCTGGCCACTCCTCTAAATCCACTGAGGTGGCTAACACGTAATCTCTTTCTCCTTCCACTAGAGTCCTTCTTTGTCTTAGAGATGAAAGCTATGGCATTAGCGATCACATTCATATAGTTCCTAGTTACCACAACGAAGAGAGCATGCGCAAAGCCCATTGTCCACATAAGAAATTATCGAACACAAATTCATAAGTAGCAAACTGTTATGTGCACAAATGAATTGCTTTTACATTTCTTCAAATATGACTAAACCCTCAAGCAACTTTAGATTTTGCTAGTTTCCCGATTTTTGAAATATTTCATAGAAATAAAAACATACAATTTTCTTCTTTCAAAAAAGGCCTCTCGGGCATTCCGCGCAAAATCCCAGTTCATTGTTGCAGTTTAGAAGATACAGAAAGTGCAGGGTCTAGGTATAGTCTGGTATTCAGTACCAGAAACAAGTTCGTAACCAGATTTTTGAAAAATCTCTTAATTCATTTCGAGAAATTAATGTTTATTTTATGAGGCTCTAAAATTTAATAAAATCAAACATTAAAACGTTTCAAGTAGGAACATTCTGCCTATTGCTACCTCGTCAGGAACCAATCACAGGAATTGATTGAGAATGGACAACGAAATAAACCGCTCAACATCATAACACTGACGAGTATCAAACCAACATATCAACACAAGTTTCTTTATTCTACATTATCAAAACTTTCATACTGGAGATTATCACAAAAAATATTTTCCCCTAGTTATTATGTAATGGACACTCATTTCCATAAATTAAGAAACAAAAGAGAAAAATCGCGATAACTCGGAGGGAAAAGAAAGAAAGAAAAAGAACCGGAAAGTCAGCAACATTATGTAAAAATGTGACCCCGAGTTGGGTTATCGTATACAAATGAGTGGGGCCGTCAACGGCAAACGCAAATGAGCTAGACATGAAAGCGATCATTTTTGCAAAACATGAGATTTCGTGAGAGCAAAATGCTCGGGTATAGCCTCAAGGCATCATTTAACCGATGAATTCAGGGTACCGAGCCGTCGTAAGACTAGAGTCTAGCCAAAATCAGGCGGAGGTAGCCAAGATAGTGGCATGTGTCCTTCCATGGTTCACAGACTGCGGAACCAATTTCAAACAGCATCCCGAGAATACACTGAAGGAAAGCCACTGCTGGCTACAACTGCACTGGGTGATCGATATCTCAGATTATCGGGTTGCCAAAACAGATGTGTTATTACCCGAATCAGCTACAGAAACATTGATATTTGCTTCTGCTCTGAGCGGAAGGATTCAAGGTGGCCTGTATGCTGGATAGCCTGCGTACCCCTGATTTCTACGCCACAGGAGAGAACACTTGAATTGGGTCAGGCTCCCCGTCAACTGGACTGAAGTCCAATGGGGTAGGCATTTTTCATTATTTATTTAACACGAGTCCTGATTTGCTCTCCAAAGCAGATACCAGGCATGCTCTAATCCGGAGAGAACCAGAGATACATTAATCATCGCTCTAATATCTTCCTAGAGGAACCGTGAATGCTGCAACTTATAGAAACAAAATCCTGGATCTCCATGTTCTTCCGTATGCGGGTGTGATAGGGGAGATATCTATCCTACAAGACGACAATGCTCGTCCTTATCGAGAAAAGCTCGTGGACCGATATCTTCAAAAAGAAACTATCATGCGTGTGGACTAGTTAGCCAAGTCTTCTGACCTTAATCCCAGACGTGCTCAATAGGATTAAGGATTAATAACGAAATGTAACTACTCTCAACTCCCTACCCCCAAACCTCGAAGGACTTAGGAAAGCTTTGCTGTAGCAATGATGGTTATTGTTACCAACTTAGCTCCTGGACGCCATTGTAAACACGGAGATGCTGTGAGGGGGTGACCACATCCCATATTGATATCTCATTTTGATTTCAAGTTTTTGATCATTGTCTCCATGTACCCATTTGTTACTGAATTAACTATTTACAATTTTTGTGGGCGTTTCTTTCACTTCTCATATCGTACTGCTTTTCATCGAATTGCATAAAAATTCATCATACGGTTTTTGAGTTATGATTTTTCTCTTTGTTCCTTAATTTATAGAAACTGGTATAACCGTAAAAAAATAGATTCATTTCATCCTTTCAAATCAAAAAATTGTTAAAAAAATAAGTTATTCTTTAATAAACAAATAAACATTTTTACAGTTGAGGTGAATCTGTTAATGCTAATAATCACCATTATTAGCACTAAATGGCATCGTAAGCAAGTTATACGATTTGAAAAGGTGTCTTTCCATCCAAAGATCTGGAGTACCCGGAATGAAAAATGGCAAAGCTCAGAAATATTTCTGTTCACAACAGTTGGTCTCCACATTTTCAATGACTTTCTAATCTCAATATGCGTGCCAAATGCAGTAAGAATGGTCTTCATAAAATAAATATTTGAAATTTTCACGTTCCTTTAAAAAAGGTTTCAAAAAATATTCCTAGCATGATAGAAAAACAAATTGACCTTTTCTGGTCAAAACCTCTTTGTGAAATTCTAGTTTTATGAAATACATATCTAACTTGAGTTATTCTCACATTCGTGTCACCGATTACATAATGTTAAAGTTCGTTTTAGGGACAGTCAAATACTGGGACTGCTTGAAACTTGGTAGTCCTCGTTCGTTCCTGTCCTTCTGTAATGACCTTTGTCATTACAGAAGGACAGGAACAAGCTGTTAATGAATGCTGAGAGACTTCAGTCGTGTTCATATTTTAATACCCCACATTTATATTAATAAATGTCATACCATCTGAATGATGTGACAATGCCGATTTGTACTTCTCTAGTAAATCCAAACGTCATACGCAAATGAATAAAAGCAGGCGTGCTTTTACCCAGTCACTGTTAATTAAAGTCTTCATCCCGAGACGTGAGTAACCATAAATATCACATTGCCTTTCTGTCAGCAATGTACGGGCATAAATGGACAACAACTGAAAACTGTTTTGAGTTGTTTGGATTTAACGTCGAACCATCACACACTATGCCCGCGAGTTTCATAGATTTTCACGGTCAGTTTCATTTGCAGAAGGAAAAACTCAAACTCTCCGGAGAGAGGAGGGCGAGAGAAGCATCATTTGAAAAGACCGGAAATGTGCATCCTTCATATCTTTCGATGAATTCCACACAGCTATTTTTCAGATGCGTACATGAGTACATCGGCAGTTTCATAACTCGACTCTATGAAGGGAGGAGGGCCAGATTCAAATTGTACAATGTGCACAGTTGAGTGTATTTGTTAAACAGTATGTGACTCAAACAAAAGATGAACAGAACTTCTTTTACTTCAGTACAATGCAGTGAAACACGAATCCAAGTTCTTAGAAGTTATATTAACATTTACCTGATTTTAGCAATAAAAATGTCTCTCTGCATTAATCTTTCTGAGTTCATATCACGGATATAAAGAGACGATTATAAATCTAAGATATACAATAAGTACTGGCTTGAGAATAGCAAGTAATAGTCCTGAGTGCTCCTGTTACAGTTCGGTTAAGATCTGCAATACATTTACAAACGTGGAAACTCACTTCTCATTACACGACTCGAGTTTGATCGTGGTGTGGCAGATCGACGACAAACACCTTTGAGTACGCAGTTACTTTTAATAGAGCTGATGAAGCATGGTGATAAATTAATCTAAAACGCCAGCGTCGACTATTCTCGGATTAGATATTTTCACATAACTCTCAACCAGGATGCCATCCGGAATGATTTGAAAAATCTAATATAATGCTGAATATAAGTAGTCTAAAAGTATTTATGACCGTGAAATTGGGATTCCCAATGACATAAAATTCATAATTAAATTTTTTTTTTGCTAACACAGAATTAATCATAATACTCCTTAACGTTCCTATATAAGAATAGTTACAAATTGGCAGAAATAAATAGTTTAAGTAACCAAAAAATGAATACCAGAAACTTGCTTAGGAAGGGAAATTATCAAGAACCCCAAGAAGGCAAAGATTCATGATTGGCCTTTAAGCTTAACTACGCATACCTGCATTTTAAATTAGCTCTGCGCCGCCCTCCCATTAACAGCAAGCATTACGCATTTCATGTACGAAATTATTCAAATCGCTTAGTTAAACACCTCTAGAGTATTGTTATTGCTCTTGTTCTCTATATTCCAACATTTCGGAGTTCTAATATTATTATCTTAGTCTGTCATCTTTAGACTTTCCATATTTCTTTATTACTTGGAAAAACTAAGTGATTTAAATCAGTGCATAGCGATTTTCGGGTGATATGATCAAACCCTCTACATTGTAAAAATAACAATTCTGACTGCTTATTGTGTCCATGGTGTAATAAACTGCAGCGTGCACTTCATAACTCCTTCACCAGCTTTGAATCACATCATGTCTACATTCAAAATCTCATCTCCGCTGTGCAATACAATTTCACAAATTAAGTGCACAGCAATCTTTTGCTTTCAATCTTAAAAACTTGTAATTTCATGCATTCTTTGTGTTTCGAGTTCTAAAGGGACGTGCCATTAGGACTTCTTACTCTTCCTAATTTCGCATTGTCAACAAACAACTGAATAATTGTGATGAGGTGGTAGGCAACGTTAGGTGTTGACGGTAGCAATGTCGTTGTAGTAGGTAAAGAATTAAGTAGTGTGGAAGACGCCGATTTCAGTACAGTCGAATACAATGTCCTCATACGATAAGTCCTTGGGCTCATTGGAGATGTCACGTAATAATAATTTCTCCTCAAATCTATCCTAATCTTAATTCTGTGGCTTGCTCTCTTTAAGAAGAAGTTGTGAGGGATGAATAACCCGCGTTACCGGGAGAAAACATCTCCGCCTTCGAAAAAAACTTGTTAACTCACCTTTTAGTCTAAAGAGACCAGATAAAGATATGTTCCTTACATCATGGACGGGAATCGAATCTAGGTCTTTCGTAACAAAAGACTGTCTATACCAACTGAGCTACGGAGGCTCACCTCAAATCTATATTTTTCCAATATTTTTAAAGTTAAAGGTTAAATTCTGTTTCGGTAATACTCTCATACACAACCTGTCAATATTTATCAGAGGGTAGATTAGTCTCCCGTGTCATTCCAATAATGTATCATTCATGCTAATCCTCTTAGCTATAACAAACTTTTTGAGTGAGGAAACTTGCAATAGCAGAAAAGGAAACCCCCCACTCTCCTCTCCCACACACAAGTAGCATGTCGGGCCCTTTCTAGATAATAACTAATATACAAAATATGCGAAATACCATCCAACTCCTGTTACCTTCGTGGAATGTGAAAATATGAAACATACAACAGTAACAAACAAAATTTACTGCACTGAATATTCTTCAATTATTGTGCTTCCCCCCCCCCCCTCTTCCGGGGATTTCGTTTTAAGTATCACGGGAGAGGTCTCTTTCGTGAAATCATTGCCTGTAAATACCCATTTGTAAAATGACTTTACTATGGAGCCTCCATAGCTCAGCGGGTTTCGACGAAGCCCTTTAGCTGGAAAGACCTGGATTCGAATCTTGTCTAGGATGTGAAGAATGTTTATCGGGGCTTCAGGCAAACCGACCACGTTAACAGACAAATATGTAAAGAATGCTGTTAGATAAGAAAGACGACGGGGAACAACCTTGTTCTATAATCACTATTTTCTTGTAAAGTAGCACTGCCACCCCACCAGCCTGAGAAGAGAAGAAAGAATTTTACTATCTATCTATCTCTGCTATCAGACTTCAAGATGACAGCATCACAGAAGATCCAAGAAAAATCACCTCTGAAATCCTACAATACTACAAGAATGCATACAGCACTGCAGGAACATCCCATCATGCCATTCACGAAATACTGAAAGAAACAAAAAAAATCTCTGCAACAGATCGGAACCACTTAGAAAAGAAAATCACTCTACATGAACTGAAAACCGCATGCACATCCTTGCCAAAGAACAAATCTCCTGGCCTTTATGGTCTCACGTCAGAGTTTTTCCAAGCCTTCTGGAATCAACTCGGACCACTTCTCCTCGAAACACTGCAAGAAGCCTACATCAATGGCCTCCCACAATCCGTCACGACCTCAGTAGCACGATTGATACCAAAGAAGGGAGACCACACGGATATCCGAAACTGGCGTCCACTCTCCCTAATTAATACCGATTGCAAAATAATTTCCAAAGTTATAGCAAACCGAATAAAGCCAACACTGCCTGAAGTTATTGGCCAACATCAAACGTACTCTGTCCCAGGAAGATCAATACATGATAACCTCCATTTAATAAGAGACCTCATCCACATCGCAAATAGCCAACATGAAGACCTAGCACTCGTCAGCCTTGATCAGGAGAAGGCTTTTGACAGGGTAGAGCACGAATACCTTTATGAAGTTCTAAAAGGCATTTGGCTATGGTCCTCTCATCATTGAAACAGTGCAATTGCTTTACAGAGATGCACACTTCTGTTTAAAAATCAACAACAGGCTCACTCGCAGTTTGTCATACTCTCGAGGGATCAAGCAAGGATGTCCCCTCTCTGGTCAATTATACACACTGGCCATAGAACCCTTCTTAAAAAGAATACACGACACCATCATCTGCAAACGAACCAGAATAATAGAACCACATCAAAAAATTACCTTATCAGCATATGCCGATGACGTCACTGTAATAGTACGAAATGAAGAAGAAATGACAGTAACCGAGGAAGCACACAGACTATATGCACAAGCCTCAGGGGCCAAATTAAATTCTGCCAAAACCACAGGCTTGTGGTCAGGCAGATGGAAGTCTAGAAATGATTCTCCGATCGAATGTACCTGGTCAAGCGAAGGACAAAGATACTTAGGTGTGCGCCTTGGCAACACCAAAATATATAACACACTGAACTGGACGCAGCTGCTCAATAGTTTTAAACAGGTGCTAGGTAAATGGAACAGCGTTCGTTCCATGTCTTCACTTAGAGGAAGAGTACTAATAGTTAACCAGATGGCTGCTAGTGTCTTATGGCATACCCTCAAAGTACTCACACCTCCTGAAGAATTTCTCCACCACATTCAAAAGGAAATCAAACGTTTCCTCTGGAACAAAACTAACTGGACAACACACCCTCAACTCTGCAAGCCACTCAGCAAGGGAGGTCAAGGCCTGATTTCCCTTGAAAACAAGATTCGATCCTTCAGGATAATCCTCCTCCTAAAGACACTTCAATGCAATCACACTTATGTAATCACCTTCGATTACATCACGAAAGCATCCACCAGAGGACTTACACTTTCCACAATCCTCCGAATGGCCAGTCCTGCACCATCTCCTCCTAAACTACCTACCTTTTACAAAGATGCTCTACAGCGATGGAAAAACACAGGACTCCATCACACACTCACAGGATCAACAGAGTCAGCTGTACTTACAGAACCACTATTTTCAAACAAAAACATCACAAGTCTCACAACGGGCCAGCCTTTTCTTTTCCCTACATGGAACTGGGCAGGAATAAGAGTCATAGGAGACCTCCTAACCCACACCCTAAAGTGGAAAGCATTCACAAGCCTACCAATGAATAACCCAAAAACTGAAAAACAATATCAACAGTTGCAAGCCTCCATTATAAAAGCCTATCCAGATATCGCTACACCTCAGGAAATCCGTATTCCTTCTAGAAACTGCTCGGGGCCAATATTTCATCTTGTACAATCTGAAGCCTCACTTCCAATTCATCCCTCCAACTACAAGAAAATATACCACTTCCTCATGTCAGTGTCCCCATCCTCACCATTCTTATATTCAGCCTTAACACTCTCATCTACAAGGCTGCATATACCACACAGTTTTCAGTGGGATCTGCCATATAAATCAAAATGTGCCAAACCAGATTCCGAAATACAGTGGAGATTATGGCATAACATCTTACCAACTCCTTCAAAGCTCTACAAATTTAAGCTAAGAGAAACGGATCTGTGTTCATTCTGTGACGTTTCAGGCACCCTGGAACACACATATCTGACCTGCCCTGCAAAGAAAGTGATAATCACCTATGCCCTGAATACCGCCTCTAGCACCTGTAACTACACACACAGCCAAGAAGACTACTGGAATTTAGTCCACACAGAAGAAAACAGACACAGAACATGCAATTTCATCTTCATCTGCGCTAAGGCCGTCATCTACAGCTTTTACCTAAAACAGACAAGAAGTAACCAGCACCCATCGATCACTGAAGCTGCACAAACCCTCATGCACATCCTCCGTCGGAAACTAAAAAGCAGGCTTCTATTGGAACTTGAGCACTTCAAAGAAACAAGAACTGTCGCGAAATTCCTAGAGGAGTGGAATCCAACTGGTACCCTCTTCTGGATTGACGACGACAATGTGCTCCATCTGAATGATAACTCAGAATGAAACTGAACTGTTAATTTTGAATATTCATTTATATCTCTATTGTACACCCGAAAGGAAAATGTTTTTTTCTTTCTCTGTAAATATATACTTATAATATGTAAATAGTCATTGTTGCCTATCGTGTAATGTTTATTTTAACAAGTTAAATAAAAAAATTAAAAAAAAATAAAAAAAATATCTATCTATCTATCTATCGAGAGAGAGAGAGAGACTGCAAAGTGATTGGTACGATTATACATCCTCCTTCCACGTCCTACACGATTTTCCATTTGGCAAAACTCTCGAGAACTAAGTTCGTTAGCACATAAAGCATACGATATGCCATCGATTTTAACTTCCGTTAAATCTTTCACACGTCTAGTATCTGTATGACATATCAGTAGTAAAAAAAATAAATAAATAAAATGCCAAATTAATACATTACAATGAATTATTAATGCTAACTTAGAAAAAAAATATAATTCAATATTAAAAATACGGACGCCTGGGCAGTGCTTATGTAATCAACTAAGGCAACCACGATGCCTAGGAGTGTATTCTCATAAGCTCTCTGGTCAAGATTTCGAGACAACTTTCAAAGTTTCGACATATACCATATATTCGGTTTGAAATAGGGTTCGATTTTTAATATCCCCTATTTCTACATAATTTGAAATGAAGCCATGTGACTCTTTTCTTGATAATTTGTAACCTAGATTTTTCTTTTATGGAATACGAGAAAAAAAAAAGATGTGAATCATACATAAAAACAAAACACGCGCATGTATTAAAGCAATGTTTGTGAAACCCTTATTCGTATTGTTATAAAAAAAAAAAAATTGGAATGACCAGAAAATAAAACTTTCATACGAAGTAATGGACAAATAGCCACAATCCTGAAAGGTTTCAAGATAAAAGTAGCTTCTCCTTTGGCTAACAGATCGCCTACATTTTCGTCCGCTGAAGCATTCTAGAAAGCCGATCTATGAAAGACTCGCTACATCCTAAAATTGAGTGTTCGTATGGCAATACATCAGCCGTTCAATCAGGCTGCAAAAACCGGATACTCCTTATCGTGAAAAGACGTATACGATAAGGAGTATTCGGTTTATCAGATTTATTTCGCAGTGACTAATACAACACAAACACGGATATCTCCATTCTTCCCTTCATCTCTCGTGTGATCATCAGTTGAAGAGGCAGCTAAGCTAAATAAATCAAGAAGGATTTTAAACCTGGATGGCAGGTCATTTTTGAAAACAATTGCAAGAAGACAAAACTGACAAACTGTGTTTTAATTAATACAAACAAAATTGCACCAAACGTCCTGCATTAAACGTGACTTGATCAGTATGACTAGTGCGTAGATGCAATGATTTAATTCCAGTTAGCGTGCTGTTCTTATTAAGATGTACGCCATAGCAAATGAACGATTTGGGTTATTCCACCAGTTGGGTTACTACATATAGTCCATATATTAATGGAATGCATTGTTCACAACCAAAGAGTGCAAATTGCGGAGGCCCGCACCCCGCAAACTACAGCATTCCCACAGAACCAAAAGACTCAACCTCAGATCAGTAAAAATCTCCACAAGAACGTAGAACCATCATACAAGCCACGATTTCCACAACGAACAGAAAATCTTATGCAGAGGCAACTACGTCAGGACCAACCCACCCCCAAAATTCCAGTAAACCGACCTGCCAAATTTGACGAACCGCATCGAAAAAATGTTATCAGAACTCCGACAAACCAACCTCACACAAGAAGCCAAGGACATCATCCTTAGGCATACTCACAGTTACTGTTCTCAGTAATCCTGAATGGATAAATACAATAGGAAACCCACCTCACTACGGATTGTCAGCTGGAACTGACAAACAAGATCCTAGAACTACAGGAATTTGCTACAGAGACCTCAGCCGATATTATCCTCTTCAACGAAACACACCTGAGCCCAGGCGACAAACCAAAAATCAACAGCTATATATCACCTCCTGCATGGACAGATCCTACTCACGAGGAGAAGAAGGCAGCGCCATCTTCATCAAAAGAGGAACAAAACATAATGAAATCACTAAGCCCCACACAGAACACATTAAAACAACAGGAATCGAAGTCCGCATGGAAAACACAAACAGGTGCTCAAGATATGCAGCCTACAACACTCCACCCCAAATAAAACAAAGTTCCTAGAATCAGATCTGGAAGAACTACTGAATGCAGGAAGAGCAGTGATTACAGCCGGAAATCTTAACGCCAAACACCTAACTTGGAACAGTAGAAATGCAAACAATAACGGCAGAACACTCAACTTATACTATAATAAATATGGCAATAAGGGGACCCACAGAGCCCACATTCTATGGAGCCACCAGCCAACCAGACGTACTAGATATAGCAATACTAAACAACGTAGCACACACAGTTATCAAATAGAGGCGATCAACGATGTGAGCTCGGACCACAACCCTCATACTGCAACTAGGCACCACACAGGACTAACTAAAGACAACACCACATTTATCAACTGGAACTAACTGCCCACAGCCTTCCTGGAAAACCTAGGCCTAATATACCATACATAACTTCTACTGAAGAAATAGAAAAGGCAGTGACAACCTTTGAAAAACAAATTTTGATAGCAACATCCTATGTAACAGAAACAGCCACACGTGCACCGCCAAACAGACTCCCAGAGGAAATAAAACATCCGAGAAAAGAACAGGCTACGAAGACAATATCACAGAACAATGGATCCCGCAGATAAACAAGCAGTTAATAGAGCAACGAACCAGGTTCGGTACGCACTAAAAGCAGGGCCGCCCGTAGGAATTTTGTGGCCCCGTGCAGTAGCATATTTTCCCGCCAATTCTCCCTTATTTTTCGTATAGTTTATGCCAACTTTGACGCCCAAAAAAAACTTGCCGCCCCGTGCAAATGCACTTCTTTCACCGTCGGTAGAGTCGGCCCTGACTAAAAGACCACTGAAACCAACTTTGGAACAACAAGATACACCACCTAAGCACAGAACACCAGTCAATATGGAAAATTATGAGGTCGCTTCGCTCAAAGCACAAGACGCCCCTCCAATCAAAGGTGAATACGGAATAGCCTATAAAGATGAAGAAAAAGCGGAAGCCTTTGCAGATAGCTTGTAAAAACAATGCAGCCCCAACTATGTCCAAGTAAACTTAAACTTCATAAGAAAAATCCACACCCAGGTGCGCAAAATAACTCAGAACACCAAACCCAAATCCAACAACAAACCCATATCGCCAGCAGAAATATACCAGATTATAAAATAACTCGATGCCAAGAAGGGCCCGGACGGAATCACTAACAATGCACCTCAAGCTACTTCCACGCAAAGGATTATGCATCTAGTAGCCATCACCAATGCCATTCTAAGGTTAAATCACTACCCAGAGCGATGGAAACTCATAGACGTCTTCCAAATTCCAGAACCATGGAAAGACAGTTTCCACAGAACTATCGACCCATCAGCCTACTATCATACATGCTCAAGATAGCCGGACGCGCAATACTTGCACGGATCCAAGAGGAAGCAGATAACAACCACGTCATACCAGACGCACTCTACAACTCAACAAATCTACAGAGTCATAGAATATATTATCCAAGGATACGAACGGCACCATCACACTGCGTAATCTTCCTGGACATAGCTCAGACATTTGACAGAATCTGGAACTATGGACTACTTGACAAGCTACACCAAGTCGGAATCCCAATACACTAGTCCTACTCATCAAGTCATATCTAAACAACAGGAAATTTAGGATAAAAATAAATGGAATTAGATCCACAGAAAGACAAATCACGGGTGGATTCCCCCAAGGTCCTTACTGTTTTCCCTACTCTTCTCCATATGCATGGCAGATCTCCCCAAGTTGTCGCCATCTATCACCGCCCTCTATGCCGACGACACGATCATCATAACCAAATCACTCCGACCACAACAACTGGTCATTCCGCAGTACTATTCACCAGACGGAAAGCAGAACCGAATACAACCCTACAAATGTTTGTAAAAACCATCTCTTGGTACAAATCAGCCAAATACCTAGGCGTTCAGCTAGATAAAAGTTGAATTCCTAGATATTTGGCTAAACTAAAAAAAGCTAAACTTCAAGACGTACATCAATAGTGTCTCTACCAAAGTCAACCAGACCATAGCACAGTTATACCAACTTCTGAATAGGAACAGCCTCCTAAATATAAACAACAAAATTCTCTTCCACAAATCAGTATAAGACCTCAACTAACCTACGTCTCACCAGCTTGGAGACACACGACCAAAAAAAACATCCAAAGACTACAAAATGCGGAACAAATGCCTAAGAATGACGCTAAACGCTCCCTGGTTCATCAGAAACCTCTTACTACACCGAGAAGTTAAACTACCAGACATCAAGACCCACATGAGAGGCATTGCAGAAAAATTCTTTAAAGTCACAGATAACCACTCGTATCATCTAATACGACAAGCGGCTGACTACAAATCCTCGGACCGCTTCAAACACAGAAGACCGAAAGCCTTCATCGTAAAAGAAAGCTGAAACAACGCAAAACGCTCACAAAACGCGCGTAAAGCACCCACACTAAATCCCCATCCACAAACAAGAACACAGATAAAGAATCGAGGACCTGTTCAACAAGAATAGTACATTTGAACCTAAGTTTAAAAACAGCTAAACTTATATTTTAAATAGTAGACAATCAAAAAATAATAAAGATCACACTTAACCCCTTAACATACAAAGACGTCTGTGACACGTCTTTTGCATTGCACCAAAATTGATTTTGAATTTTGGTTTCACATATAAATACAGCCGAATATAGACGGTAGACAATCTTGTGCCTATTTCCTTTCAGCCGAGAAAAGTTGCCAACGGCGTGTATCGGCTATTTCGTTTGCGTTGGCACAAATTCATCATTATTTTTCAAATCACCCTCGCCCAAAAATTGGCAGAAAAACGACCGCTTTCTGAATTTTAATTGGTATGTTAAGGGGTTAAATTGTCCGCGCGGTTAGCCTAGTGGCTTTGCGCTTTGTAACCATATGCCTGGGGAAGGAGTGTCCCAGGTTCGATTCCCGTCGTAGACGTGAGGATCTTCCTCAGGCATAGCCAAGTTAGCCGGTTTTGGGCACGGGCAGTAGGGTTTTTTCTGCCAGTTTATCTGGCGTTATTCATCCCGTAAGCAGGCAAATCGGACCCGTGAACATGCGTCACTACAGTCAAAAATATATCCTCCCCTCAAGCGGCAGACCAGGCGACAGGTCGGTTGGGAGTAGTACTAACAAGACGTCGCATCTAAGTAACACGCAGACCCTATATAGGAAGCGAGAATAACGCGTAGTGAAAGAAGAAGTTAAGGGGTTAAATTAAGGGGATAAAAATCCATTATTATTTTACAGCCAGTATGCGAAACTCGCCAGCCTGGTTGGCCGAGTGGTTAGCGTATCCGTCTTCCACCTTCATATATTCCTTCACCCAAGTATAGATATACTCTCCCAATATGGATTGGGTCACCATGGGAATAGTAAACCCAAACCTCCCGCAATGGGAGAGGCTTTCACCCTACAGTGGGTTGAAAAATAGGCTATTCATCATCATCATGCGAAACTCTGAGATCGAAAACTACGATCTAAGAGTTTCGTGCCGAAGAACTATCGGCGAATCCAAGTGACCACCTGGTAGTACAACACCAAGGCAACTCGAAGTAAAGGTGGAGCAAGATCCCTCACTATCCTTGATATTTTCTCATAATGTTAAACATAGCTCCTAGGAGGTGTAATACTGCCTTACATTATGAGGAGAGGTCACTACCCAGACCGGTTTCAACCTTTTTTGAGGTCTCATCAGTGAGTAGGTAGACCTGAATGATATCAAAGTTAAGTGAAAAGAACTTGCATACCTTCACAATACGAATGCCAGAAAGGTGTGCCCATATATGATATATTATAACTAAAGATAAAAAGCCAAACGGCTATTTTTTCTGGCGAAGTTAATTAAACTAAGGGGATAAAAAAAACCCTTATTATTTTACAGCCAGTATGCGAAACTCTGAAATCGAAGATCACACTTGTAACAATGTCAAGTATCCCAAACGATACTTAATTAAAAGAATAAATAAAGTGAACATGCAGTGCAAGAATATGTGTTGTTTCATTGATATACTGTACTAGGATATTAATAAATTCTCGTGCATAATATTAAACAAATACAGCTATCTGTACGTGCTAATAACTGCGAAAGATAATATTTTGGAAATTTTTGTAGTTGAGTTTATTTGCAAAATGGAATTACAAAATTGGGGATATTACCAGTGGCGGCTCGTGCATAGGCACTACACTACGGAACTGCAGCACCCCCCAATTTTTCTCGATATATAAGTATATTTATTAATATTTGCTTGTAATATTTAATTTTTCATCAACAATCCTATACAATTCTCTTATTTCGTACAAAAAAATAATAAAAATCTATCTTGTAGCACTTGGAGGGCAAAGGACGCTAGCAGCACTGTGTTTACCACAGTGTTCTATTGCTACGCGCGCAAGCATATGCAAGTCATAGTGAGATGCGAGCTATTAACGTAATGTGGCACTGTCCGTCGCGCAGTTCCACTGTTGTTTATATGCAGTTTGCGCCAGTAGTAGAGTGTTCGTAGTGCTTATCGTGTTTACTCCGTCTCTTTAAATATTTGGACATTACAATTCAAGACATAACATTTGTTATAGTTTTTATTTTAGGACATTATTGGGATTATGATATTGGATTTTATTTTTAAGTAATTTTGAATTATACTAAACTATATAATTTTATCGATAAACAATATTTTTCATGTTTAATTTTTTTTTAAATTTTTACCATAATTTTGATATTTTATCCAAACACGCATACACTGTACTTACAGTGTGTACGTATATTTCGAAAGTTGCAGCACCCCCACGATTTCAAGCCACGAGCCGCCACTAGATATTACACAACCGACGGAACATAAAAGAATTATCTAATTTTTTTTCCGAGAAAACAAAATTACAACTTTTGAAAAGTTCTGCGAATTATCGTAGCATCGGGTTTTAAGATTGGATTTAAAACGAACATTGTATTCCGACTTTCTCTCTCTTTTTTTTTTTTTTTATCCCCCGTCGTGAAACTATCTCCGAATCGATCGATTGTTTTCTTCATGATGAGATTCAATATATGTGCAAATATACAAAATATACAAACATTAACGCAAACGCAATCTCAGAACTTTTGAATAAAACAAAATTCAAAATCAAAACTCAAAGAAAATAAAAGAATGTTTTTTTTTGTTTGTTTGAGAAGAACAAAGAAAAGTTTCAGAAGTTAGATTTATTTTCTTAAAATGTGAAATTCATCAAGAAGTTATCTCAACTTTGCCTAAATATCATGTCATGACTTGCAAGCCAATGATAAGAAAGTGTGGGCGATTATATTATTACGGGAAAGATAGAGGAGGGAGGGGTCAGGTTCTCAAAACCGCAATATATTTTAATATAGTTCTGTAAATTAGGTTTGGTATTTGTCTCTTGAGCAGTGTGCAACCTAAAAAAGAATTCTTAATAAAGTAGCATTCCAGAATTTGGATAAACACAATTTAAAACAATATTAAGAAAATGAATGATGGACTGTCACTGACAAATTCACATCAATTATTCGTATCATAAGATGGATTTTTTTTATGAATCATGTAACTTGTGAATATTATACTGGGTGAGATTAAGGAATGAAGTGTTATCTCACCGGACTGATATTTCAAAGGTTACTACGAAGGTATGAAGCATCTCTTCATACCAGCGAACACGGTGTGAATTTAAATTCCACTACACGCACGAATGTCTTTAGTTGGAGATGAAATTCATCATCTGGGCCACAGCCACGTTTACCTAAAGGTGGCTTGAAGATGTTCTATGTTTGGTCCCTAGGGAACGGTTTTTCTTACCCAACCAACCATAATGGGGAAAAACTAATCGAGTATTTAGGCTTTCTGCCAATTTAAAATCTGCTTTTTATATTGATGTTTTGCAATCCTGTTTGTGGAAGTTGATGGTTGGATAAAAGTATAGTTAAGCTCGATTACTGGAAAAACTACTCTGTTGTGATGATAATACTGCAGTATTTTTCTAGTTAAATTTAATGATATTGCTTTAAAGCTGGTTTGTCTATGTTTGAGAGCAAAGCTTTGCTATATTCTGGGCTCTGGCTCAACCGAATAATTGAACAGGGTACGGTTAAATTATTTTGTGAGGGAAACACAGCTTGTTTTCCTCGATAACGAACGTGTGAAGTTATTATTAAACGAAACTTCAAACACTCTGTAGAAGTATCTCATGGGAACACAGTCTTAGACTGAATGTACTATAATATTTCGAAAGACTGCTATATAAATTCAAGTTGAAAAATATTTTTTTTTTGCTATATGAATCAATTAAAATATAAATCAATAAATTTAAAAAATGTATAAATATTTAAATATCAAACGTTTTGAGGCTTATATCCAAATGAAATGATTTTCAATTTCCTGATCCTTGTTAGGAAACTTGGTGCCATGTAACTTGGTGCCATCTAGTGGAGATCACCGAAATCAAAGCTTGTTTGTGTTTCAAATTGTGGGATTTGAAACGGAAAATAATTAGCCACCTCCAATTTTAAGACCAATAGAGAAAGCAATTTGTTTAAGTTCACTGACAAATATAACAGTAAAGAAAACAAAACCTTTGCTAGAGTACTCTATTAAAAAAAAAAACGTGTCTGATTTCTAGAATAGGATCAGTGATTTGAAAATATAAATTTTAAAAATACAAACTACGATTTTAAACACAACTTTCCTATTGTGTTATTTAATTAAATATTCACAGCAGTTTTGGAATCGAACATTACAGCTCTAAAAACACGTCTGGTTCAGATTGTAAGACGATACTTTAAAAAAAAAAAACTTATTTACATCTCTGCAGTGAGCTGATTTATGAACTTACTAATAAGAATTAAAAAGTGCATTCTTTCTACTACTCTGACACTAGAAATGGGATATTAGGAAACGAAGGAACCACTTGAAACCAATGAAGCCTTAAAGCTACATTAGTTGTTCTCTGTATATTTTTATTAAATCAGTTAGGAAACTGAATGTACTTTCTTCGAAGTGGTTTCAATTCCATTTTTTTTCCCCGATATGATTCTGTACGAGGTTTGTGCAGCAAACAAATTTTGATCGCAGTTACTGAATTCATTAAGAATTTCTAATTGTATTTCGCAATAAAATAGGATTACTGAAAAGTCCGGAAAAAAATCCCATTTCAACGTGGATAATGGTATCTCAGTTTTGTTTGTGTGCTACCGTCAGAAATATTACCGGGTGATTAGCATTCATTTTAACGATCAAAAAATGTTTATTCTTCTGAAATTTGAGCCACACAATAACAAAAATGTTATTTGTTAACATTTTTGTAAGCAAACCACTTATAAATTACAGCGAACTCGGCATTTTCTTTCTACGTAAGTTTCAGAAACATCTACTTACCTCTTTATTAGAATGACATATTACCTACTGAGTTCCTTAAGGAAGTCATATGTGAAAGACGCTTCAAAATTATATATTTTTAGCAAATTTTTTAATCCAATATGACATTTACAAATACATTTCTTTATTCATATCGCTTTTACAAGGGACTCTGACACTTCTCATTTATATACATTACAATGCTCTAAAGATGACAAATAATTAGTAATTACTAATTAGTTTTAATTTATGTGGTTGTTCAGTTAACGTGACCCTAAGCCTGAATAGTTTTTCTCTACAATTTTTAAATCCCCTACTGAAAGATGCTGTTCTAAATTAAACTATTTGAGTCTCTCAGTTACCAAGCCCCTTTGGTCGGAACGACCTAGGTTCGATTTCCCGTACATGACGTGAGGAACCTTTATCTGATCTCTTTATTTAGTTAAAGGTGAGTTAGCCGGTCTCATGCTGAGGTAGAGGGTTTTTCACCATACAGTCATAAAATACATACATAATCCCTCATTAGGAGGGCTCAACCAGTCCTAAAGGACGTTGGAGGAACAAAGGGAACAACCCCATACGAATAAATAAACTTAATTTAGTAAACTACGTCATGTTTAATTTAAAATTGTACAAGAAACCAAGATCAATTTCTTCTCTAGTAAAAAGCACTTATAAAATTATAAAGAATAAATGTCACCAGGCTCGAGACCAGAAAACATTGCACGTGTAGGAAAACACTTCATACTAATTATATTAATCTTGACAAGAAATTATATTCTTGTATTAATAATTTAGCAAAGCATAAGCAAACAAAGTTTGCGAATGAAGTGTTCTTCATGATTAGTCTACTTGTATACAAAGGCTGTTGACTTCGCATCAATTGCCTAAGTATCCCATAATGCAGAACATGTGGGAAGGTTCACGAAATCAGACTGTTTGCAAGTTTTCTCGGTCTCATCAGTGGAAGCTAAACCTAGGGCTAAATCAAGCCACATTTTCCATATACAAGTACAAAAATGTGTTCCACCACAATCCAGATTAGAGGATAGTTGTAGAAAGCTTCTTTGTTTTCCTGCTTGGTTATAATTTTAATAAGATGGTGATATACCATTTTATTATTTATATAAAAAAAACATGACTTCTGCATGGGTTTAACCTTAGCAGTTTCCTGGATCTAGTTTCTACTGATGAGACTTCAATAAAGATCGAAAACGGTTCGAGTAGTAAGCTCTCCCATAATGTCTATCATTGTGATACTGAGGCAACTGACTTGAAGTTAACAGCCTCTCTCTCTCTCTCTCTCTCTCTATATATATATATATATATATATATATATATATATATATATATATATATATAAACGAGACGTGAAAACTATTTCTTTACGCTTGGGTAAATATAATTTGCCAACTTTAATATTCTTTGTGAGCAAAAGAAAAAGCCATTTAAAAATTGTATATTAAAAGTTGAATAAACCATACTCTCATTATGTTTTATGACCACATTAGATGTGTTGGGTCTTCGAGATGACCACATTTTATATCGAACGTTTACAGATTTTCTAAGCGTAGAGGAAAGAAAATTTAGTCGATTACGAAATTGCATATAATGGGGAAACGAATAACTAGAAAAATTAGCTATACTACAAAATTTACAAAAAAAAAAAAAAAAACGGATGCTAGATTTTTTTTTTTTTTTTTTTCAAAATAGTAATAAAAGGAGAGGGGAGAATAAATGGCTCTTCGCATAAGAAAAAACATGTCTGTATTGCTATTCATTCATCTACTATGAAAGCTTAATATTACCGATTTCGTTAAAAGCAGAATCGTTTTGCATTGTTTGCAATTTCGTAAAAGGTGTTTGTAATTTTCGTCTGCGCTGTTTTAGTAGGAATTAAAACTGGCAGCACAAGCTTGACCATATGTCGCTTCACACCACACGGCAGACTAAACGGCCAAGTAATGGCGCGTGCTGAAAGTTCGCAGCAAACAAATAACTGATACTAATGAAATAATCGAAAGGCTCGTAGTAGCATATTTTACGACAGAGGTCGGTAGCAAGGGATCGAGACATTTATTAGTAGCTTACAAGCCGAAAGAGAAACAGTTTCGAAGGCGAACACTTAAACATTAAAAAATCAAAAGTGAAAAAGCCACTTTTTAATTTTTTTTTTTTTTTAATTATTATGAAGTTAAAAAAAATCAACTCAATCAAGCACTAAATATTTAAAATCAAAGTACGATCGTTTCGTACAGATTACAGTCTGGGCAACTGCGTAAGAACAAAATTTGGGGGAGTACCAAATTACAGCTGACCGAAGATTTGCAGAACCAAGTTCTGCATTGATTTCTTTTCTTGTATTCATAATAGATTCCTTAAATAGCTTTCTGAAATAAGTATACTCAAGTCGTTCTTTTAATAAATATTTGGCAATGCCTGCTACTGCTAGCTTTTATTCCTTCCGAAGACTTGCACATTCATATTGTAACACACGCTTCGTTTCAAAGTTGAAACGTCCAGGATTTCTTCCCCTCTCTAATTACGCATGTTATCCAATGCGAAAATTATAAATGCATCAAAGGGTACGTGGCCACTGTTTTATATTCTACTGCATTCTATACTGTAATAGAACCAGACTAGAATAACTGTTGAGGTTCAAGATAGCTGCTTGTATCAAGTGTGTGAGTAGAAACTCTGACTGGCATAACAGAAGGACACACCGAAAGCAAGTTGTTTTACTGTACGCCCACAGATGCGAGACCCTTCGACACTTCTCCGCATGTCAAAAGAAGGAGAATCCATTCCGATATTAAGGTAATCAATGCGTTTCGTGGGATGAGTGTTTATTATTACACGTCGGTAAATTAGAAACTTTAATTCTTTAAACTAATTTAATTATAATTAGAAACTTTAATTATAGTTACCACTTTAAGAACTAGAATATGAAAATTCTAGTTCTTAAAGTGGTAACTATTTTGCTTGTACAACAGTTGGAAAATTTACGTATAAAGCACGTGATTTCGCGTGTTGGTGACCAATTCGTACGTCCTTTATTTCTTTCTCCCCTTCAGCATGAATCGACTCTTCTTGGCAGGTTGCCAAGGTTGGCTTTAGCCGTGTGGGCGTACAATACTCATCGAATTTCGTCGACAAGTAAATTTTTCATTCCTCACTAATTAATGTTAGTTCGTAAATAATTTACGAACTAACATTAATTATTTACAAGACAACGTTTCGCTAGCTCTCACTATGAGTGAGAAAAAGTGCTATGAAAGGCACTTTAACAATAAATACTCATTGAAGACAAAACAAAATGACTTGGATAACAAGGAAAGTCAAGTGCTTGGGGGGGGGGGGAACAATGATGCCCTTTCTGGTTATTCCTGTTATTAATGATAACGGGTACTGTAGATAGGGCAGTGGGCCAAATTCTATTCAAGATCATACCGTCGGTTCTGTTACCTGGATGGAAGAGAAAACTGTGAAACAAGAAAGAAAAGGGATCTAACCTTCTTGGATACTTTAGTTACAGAGCAAGCAGATGGATCCCTCGTGTGTTTAGTTCACCGTAAGCTCACGCACAAAAGCGATACCCACCTTCCAATTCACACCACCACTTGGAATTTTCAAAACAGCCTCCAGGGCAAAGTAAATTTCGTCCACAGGCTCTACCCACATTATTCCTACAAAGTAAATGAAACTAAATAAAAAAACTATCCCCCAAACTCCTCCAAAAGAACAGACTCTCACCCCCAAACCAGAGTGTACATACACCATATTTTTACCTTATATCAAAAGGTGCAACAGATAAATTGGGTTCCTCCCGAATCAACACGGAATCCGAACAATAGACAAACCTTCTAACCAAAGCATCCCCCCTTCCTAAGACAGATCAAGGACCGCCAGGACTCTCCTTCCCAGGTGTCTGCAGCATCCCCCTGCCAGTGTGGAACTCTTGTCTTTCGGACACAGGACGGACTACCTTAAAGAACAGGAAAAATATATCCGGAATGGACATATTTTTCCTGTTCTTTCAATATTATCAATGCACGTCACTGTATTTGTTATGTCATTTTGTTTCGTGTCTTCACTGAGTATGTATCGTTCAAGTTCCTCTGATAATGCTAGCATTATTTATTTGCATTCCAGTGTCTACGTAGTTTTATGTTCCAGAAACTTCGGCATGAATTATGAAATAGTATTTTCAACTTTCATGCCTTTTTCCAGTGCCCTTTTAGCCAAGTTAGTTTATTTTTAGTTTAGTACTCTAAAATATTGAAATAGGCAGTGAAACTCTCCGATTGTACCAACTGCGTTATCTTACCTTTTTTTTTTTCGAAGACCAGCAGAAAACTGTCTTATAATCGCATTGTGTCAACGCTAATGAATTGAACATTCGATGTTATATCAAGAAGAAATCGTACAAGAGAGCGACTGATCGGGGAAAAATAACGATAAGGCTGCGAACACTAGGCTTAAAACTTTTAATGAGACCGCGGCAATCTACCAGTTTTGCGTTGCCAACGCCGAAGTCGTAAATGACGCCACCAGTTCCTCCAGTAATTTTAAAATCATAGCATTTCGCGCAGGGTAGAGTAGGATAGGGTTGGTAGCGAGGAGTTAACAGCTGCGGAAATGCAGGTGCTCAGAAATTAATACTAGTACACGAGGAATTTATTATTTTTTTTTAATATTACAATTTAAACAAACGGCGTATACCAACTGCTTATTCAGAGGGTCGTCTAAAATCGCACGATTTTAAAAAGGGACTGAAGTCCAAAAACGTTTTTTGTTAATAAAATACTTATATATTAGGCTTACCTGATGGCTCACTAGATCTGGAGTAAATAATAATTATTCATACGGTTTGCACACAGTACTATATATCAAACATAAATAAATGTGACAAAAGACCAACAAAATTTAGGGAGGCAGTTGTGTTTACTCCACTTGAATTCTTTCAACTACAGGTGAAATTTTCCATGCACTAACTTATCCACACGGACTCCATGACAACTTTTCAATTACGCGCTATGCTAACGAGCACTCTAGCGGCCAGTTTAACAACTTCGTACCCAGTCTGCCATAAATGAATATTAAATTTGCTAAAGTTATTATTCAAACGGACTATTCACGTGAATATGGCCGACATCACCCTCAGCAACACGTTCTTGTGTATAAATGCTTTTATTAATCATTTAGAGACATGAAATGTTACAAACTAGTCTGGCTCGTTCGTTATGGTGAAAAAAATAATTATGTCAAATTCACCGTAGCCTCCTTAGTAAGATAAGAAAGATTTAAAGAAAATGTTAAAAAATGTTTGTTGGATTTTGCTATTTCGATTCATTCATTATAGATTTTCTAATTCTTTGATTATTTTTCTCCAATCCCAGTAATAAACAAAGAAGGTTCTGTGTTGTTTAAAATCAAACCAACCTTCAGTATCTCTGGTATGTGCATGATCTGGTTATCCATCTGTATTTGTAGACAGCGAAATCGACGATTCTCACAGTGGACGGGAGGGGGGGGAAGAGTTGCACTCTTCCTGATGTGCTTAGTTACATGATTATGGTTACACGAAATATTAGTTATAACCCAAGTTATGTAATCTTGATTTATGTTAAGAGCGATGCATGAAGCAGCCTAAAAGAGAGTTAGGGTAGACAATTTTAATAAATAATTTTTATTGTTTCTAACAATAGCAAAATAAATTATGTAATGTTTTTACTCTGACAGGCCTTAAAATTTAATCAGTATAATTAATATTTCGTATGGTTTATATTCTTAATAACGAGGAGGTTCCATTCATGTTTATTCGCATTTCATAGAACTCGTGAAAATGTTGAAAAACATCTTATCTAAAGAGGGAACTGTCTCATACTTCTTAGATTTTCGCGTTCCATCTTAGAAAAGGTCTAGAAAATTCATTTCATGGGAGAAGTGTTAATATTTTACTCTACAAATGGAATGAAAGTAATTTTATTTGATTATACTTTAAATAGCTTTGAACGAAGTTCTCAAGTTCATTATTGTTTGCATCTTAGTACTTAGAACAGGGGTTCCCAACCCCATGCCCGCGAGCACCATGGCGCCCGTCGACCAATTCGTTTGTGCCCACCGCTGTTCAACCGTGTGCCGTATACTTTGAAATAATCACGCAATAATTCATGGCATGCTATATGACGCATGCGTTAATGACACATGACGAGTATTAAAAGCATACAATGTAAAGTAGACGCGCATTCGAAGTTGTTCATTCCAGTTTAAGAACTGGAATATCATCATATTCTCCTAATTATGAAGCATTGGCCAATGAAATGCAATGCCAAAGATCACACTAACTTACATATATATAATAGAAGGTGAAAAAATAGAAGGTGCTCGTCGCCTCACCGGTATTTTAGAATGTGCTCTAGGAAACAAAAAGGTTGGGAACCCCTGACTTAGAAGATAAAAATTCTCAACTACTTTCTCAATTATTCGATTTCATTGATGTAAACCTAATATACTATAACAAATTAAAGATGCACGCTGAATGATTCCATCATACAGGGATCATTCGGGATGAAATATAGTAATACATCCTTTAAACAGAACGTAAAGGACACGGTTTGTCATTAAAATTCAAGAACACGTGCAATTTACAGACAACACGTAGACGTGTTCGGTAACAGTAGTCTACTAGTAGATGGCTACGAATAACAAACGAGAAAACACGCTGAAAGGTGGAACGGAAGAATCTGCCGATTGAATCTATAGCATTTTTCCTCTGCATTTTGGAAAATATTACTTCAACAACGAGTGGCCATAGTAATTTTTGTGTCATGTCTTGTTGTATTATCTTTGTTTAATCTTCTGCAGCATTTCCCATGAAAATACAAAGCCAGAAATCAGGTAGCCTAAAAATAAAAGATAAAAGGAACTTTGCATGTCATCTAGATGCAACGAACGATTGCCGTCCTCGGAAGCCGATGTACTATTAGACTCCATTATTGCTCTAAACAAAATGTCCTTTTTCCACTTATCTATCAATCCGGTTTCAAAGGCTCGAAAAGTTCTGAAAAACAGAAAGAAAGAAACGTTAAATGTTGAAAAAAGGTTAGATTTATCAGTGCGAGAAAAACAGAACGAATGCAGTGCGTTTGTGTGCAAAGGATTTGTTAATTTTATTTGGTAAAGCTTGATGCATTGCTCAGAGTGAATGTGCACATTTGAACAATTGCTGTGTGGACCAATAGCTTAATCAAGTGATTTTCAGACCTTTCGCTATTATTTACTATATATATATATATATATATATATATACTAGGGGGGCTTCTCCCCCTGACGCCTACGGCGCCACACCTCCGAGTTCCGGATTGGTTATTTGAATTCGAGTCATCAGAATTCCTGGAATTCTGATGACTCGAATTTTGATGGCTCGAAAAGGGGTTTCTGCCCCCCCTGGCGCTTACCCCCCCCCCGAGTTCCGGACTGGTAGGCCGGTTCTCCATGAATTCTGATGACTCGAATTTTGAAAACTCGAAAGGGGAGGGTTCCTTCCCCCTGGTGCCTATGGCGCCCATCCACCGAGTTGCGGGCTTGTAGGCCAGTTCTCCATGAATTCTGATGACTCAAATTTTAAAGACTCGACATTTGAAACTCAGGGGCTACCCTGAGTTTCAAATAACTTGACAAAAAACGTGACACGAAAACGTTACAAAAAAAGGCTTATCATTTTATATTATAGCGTAGATATATTGGATGATGTAGAGCGCATCCTACAGTTTGACAAACACTAGTTTATACTAAAACTCCCTTTATGTCTTCATGAGCACTAGACGACCAAAACACCCCTGATAAACCAATGTTACTGATCCAGCAACTCGATCCAGCAGTAACCATTTACATTCGGATTAACCAGTATCTAACTGAGACGTAATCAGTATCGGGGTAATATTTTTCATACGAACTGACACCAGTTTTTATTAATTAATTAAATCCCCTCACCCTGTTTATCGTGCATTCTGTGGAAAAGCAAAATAAGCATAAAAAACATTTCCATAGAAGTATCGGAATACCCAACAGAAGAGCATTTGACGCAAAGAGCATACAAAACTAAAAATGACTAAGATAACATTCTTGAAGAAAGAAGCAAGAATATAAGAAACTTAAGTACGTTGTGAGCGTGGATGTTTTGTTGGTGTCATAGTGAATGGTTGATCATAAAAACGGATTACTGAGACCTTCTCCATTACGACATTACCTAACACTGAATGGAAATGAGATTGAAGTGAAATACCAAAGAGAAACTTGGTCGGAAAGACCATAAATTTTCATAAAAGGGATAATTAGAACTGTGGCATGTTGTCAAGCGATCTCGACTTAAGGGTAGAGTAATCACTCAGGAGATACAGGAGTGAGTATCAGTGTAAGAAGAAGAGCAATAAATGTGCTGAATCCCTAAAAAAAAAAGTTCATGTCTCCAATAATAAAAAAACTCCTGCTAAATGATGGCTGCAGTGGTGATATTTGGTATCAGCTCGGAGAAATAGTGCATTGTTTCTGTCATAAAACATGGTGGGGGTACAGATGTTTTTGGTGGTTTTGATATGGTCCACTTGTTTTTATCGACGTTGCCAAAAACCGAGGCGCATCTCCATTCTGAATAACATTACATTTATGCAATTCTCCTGTGAAAGAACATACTTGTTCAGCAAGAGAGGTATGGCCACTCTTGCTGAACAAGTTATTTTGTTGGAATTTCCTACCACAAAACAAGTTGACTGTACTTTGGTGTTTCAGCATAACTACAGGCCTGCCTCTGATAGGCTTCCCAGCTCAGAGTCCGAACTAAACCAGATTGAACACTTCTTGAATGAACCGGAACAAAGAGCGAGGACTTGTCTTTGAAGGTCAACGATGTGTTTCGATAAGGAATTACAGTGAGTAGGCATATTTAAATAATTATAATAACGGAATTAACTCACGTAAAATATTATTTATTAGTATAATTTTCGCCTGAGTGACCCAGGCACCTTTAGTAGAAAGCTGATAGAACAATAACTGACAATCCAAAAGGCGCTGCCTACGTAGCTAATGTAAGATAACTAAAAAGGTCATTAAATTTCCTAACTTATTAAAAAATAATAAAATAAATAAATAATTAATTAAATAAATAATTAAATAAAATAATATATGCATACACACACAATTAAAAAAATGATGGCAGCCTACATTTCTCTGTTTTTAGGAAGAAGAGACTAATACAGGCCATTATTATATTATAATTATATCCATGCTGAATCTCATCACCATCTCAGTCAAAAGCCTGGAAGTATTAAAACACTGGTTCATCGGGCCCACTCCTTATGTTCTTCGAATGAGTTAAAAAAAAAAGAATTGCAACATATTTTTTCAACTTTTTTATCTAACGGTTATAAGAATTCGTTCAAAAAGAGCTTTTAGCGGTATCTCTACCTCTTCAAATACAGAAGAAATAACTTGTATTCCTATTCCTTATGTGCGAGGATTAGTGAACGTATAGCAGAAGCTTTAAAACCACTAAATATTTTGTTGCCTTTTGCCCAATCAGAAAAATCTGCACACCTTTCTTACTTCTCCAGAGGACAAGCTTTCACATCTCAATCATCCATATATATATATTATTTTATTTAATTATTTATTTATATTTGTTATTTATTTTATTCTATTATTATTATTATTATTTCTTAATAAGTTAGAAAATGTAATGACTTTTTTAAGTTATCTTACATTAGCTACGTAGGTGGCGCCTTTTGGAATTGTCAGTTATTGTTGCATCAGCTTTGTACTGAAGATGCCTGGGGATACTCAGGCGTAAATTATACTGATAAGTAATAATTTACGTGAGTGAATTCCAGTATTATAATTATTGAAAGAATGTCAACGTCGCTGGCAAAACTCAAGACAGTCCTACGTGAAGAATGCGTGTGTATGACTTTACACTTTATTAAGAAAGTAGCATTTTGATCTTTGTCTATGTTTTTGGCAGCTTAGTATAGATTATTAAAATACATACATACTATAATCAGTAGAACCTTCGTAGCTCATTCGGTACGGACGAAGCCCTTTGGTCGGAAAGACTGGATTTGATTCCCGTTAATGATGTGAGGAACCTATATCTCTTCTCTTTTGACTAAAAGTAAGTTAGCCGGTCTCATACGGAGGTAGGGTTTTTTTTTTTTCACCCGGTTAGTTACCGGGTGAAAAAAAAAAGGAGCGGAGGATTATATTAGAATTAGACCTCTCAAAAAAAATCAACAATTTTCCGATATTTATAAAATGTAACACGATTATATTAGTAAAAGCGATTCAGAATAATCATCAGAATATCTTGAGGTTCTTGATAATATCATGATAAATTGAAAGCTGATCCGTTAAACAAAAACATGTTAACTGAACGAAGGTTTAGTAAAACAATCACAGCACACACATACACACGTTAACAGAAATGCATACTTACATGCGATTCGTCGCTTTCATGATTTTGCTTCCTCTAGGAAGGGCTGTGGAGACCATCACGGTAAAAAGAAACTCTTCGGAAAAGTGACACTGACTTTTTAAACCTGTACTGAGTACACTCAGTTTCAACTGAATATTCATACCGAAGTAACAGTATTCTTCGGTGCGCATGCGAATCATTGCCAATTCATCGTATATTAAATTGGTACCCTCAGTTAAAATTTGCTTTCCGATTAAGGCAATTTCCGGTCGTTTAGAGGTCTGAGACAGAAAAGAAAAAATAAACGTTTAAGTAGTATTTCGAATTAATTACAGTTTCGCTAGATTTTTCTATTAAACTGGATATTTTTGCTTTATTTTATCAATTCATTATCTAGAAGTGCTTTCATAAATAACCAAAAATTCAAAACTTAACCCACGCAACCTCAATTGCAATTTATGGACGACTGTCAGAGAATCACTGATCAATGTCAAGTTACAGAACTCGGTATACAAAACTGTTTCCCAGTTATTTCATTTTTCGTTGCTAATCTGATTGATTCCCCAGCCTTTAAGTTTACATTTCATGTTCCGTTTTGTAACTGTGCAGAGGAGAGAGCATCTTTTCTCCTTTCATTTACTTAATGAAGCCCTCAACTTTTCTACCGGAAGTAACACTGACATGCGCATTAAACCATATTTCATGGTTGCGCTGTGAAGTGGGCGCTGCTGATAAGTATTTGATTCTTTCATAACGAGCTAGCTAAAACCCTCGCGTTTGATGCACGTGGAAACTGTTACTGTCAACTTCCCTCAAGAGAGAATCTCTAATTGGGATTTGGTGGTCATAATCTGGGCGTGATTGAATCTCTCTCTCTCTCTCTCTCTCTCTCTCTCTCTCTCTCTCTCTCTCTCTCCCACTATCTCCAAATTCACAAGTGATGCGTCCTCTTTTTGTAATATTCCGGAAGTATTCCTTTTATCATCATCATCATCATCTCGTGGAATGAATGCCAAGTCGAATTCATCACAGGTTATGAATGAGATACCGCATGGTATTAGATGGCAGCAATGCCATTTAATATTTAAACCTATTTTGCGGAGACGAACAACACGAGTTTCAAGGAGGGGGAAAAAAAACACCTTCATATCTTCGCATGAGACCACAAAGCAAGAAATGTCTTGTTCTCTTTCACCAGTTATTTATCATCAAACACACAGTGAACACCACGAGTGCAATTTCCTACATTTAGAACACTAGGCAATTCACTTCCGTCAGTCAAAAAGAACTCCAGTATTGTCCGCGTTCAAATTATATTTACCGCGCCAGAATCCTTTATAGGAGCTTTTTAACAAAGCCGTTGGGTTAGCCAATTCTCATTTGCGGATAGCAGAGTTTCATCTCCAGGAATCTCCAGGTCCTCCCCGGAAAACAGACAAACCCACAGCAGAACTCGTTCAATTTAAATAAACAGTATTCGCCTCATAGCCTTAGCTTACGATTAGAAGTAAACTTATACTGGTAATAAATATTATAACTTAATTAACTGAACGCATTTTTGACAATTGGTTCAACCAAAAAAAAAATAAAAATAAAAATCAGTGCATTATTACATTTAGTAGCATTTAATAATACTAATAATAATAATTATTATTATTAAATCACGATGTAATGAAGATTTTTTAAAATCTGAAACATATATTTGACATTTTCTTCAATAGCATTTACCAAACGCTTTACCCCTGAATTTAGCGAGTTATAAATTTCCATTATATCAGCATCGATTTCTGCAGTACGAATGGAGGGCATTTTTGTTTCTAGATTTGTCTTTCATTCTTTTACGTCTCGGATATATTTTCTTTCGATTTCCGATATTTTTCATGTCTTTCCGCCAAACTGCAAACTTTTCACCTGTGTTGAGGTTAGAATAACATTCCCGATTCTTGACATCTTTTTTCTGGTTTGTCTAGTAGTGGAGACAGAGTTGTAGAGCAGGTGCCCTCCCTCGATGAGTCCTTGGACTCCCTGGAGGTGTCAAATAATAATAATAATAAAATACATTATAACTAAAAGAGCGAAACACAATATTTTTACTTAGATTTCAAGTACAGTACAGATGATAAAAGTGTCTTTGACGCGAAACTCAACTTTAATGTGCTGATTATGGGATAGTATCGCGAACACTTACGCTTCTTACCTTGAATTCTTGAATAACGTCTGATGAATAAAATGCAACTCCACAAGACACATCTCCAGCCTCAACCAGTTTCGCCAGCTCCTCAACTGTGTCAATTGGTTTCATCGTGCCGGGAGAAACTATGTATGACATCAAAACACCACCGTAGCTGCTTAAAAGAACCATAACAGCCAGAAACCAAATCGATGTCAATAATCTAAATGCATTTTCTCTGGGTATCTCAAATTGGGATCCTAAAAATATTTAATTAATAATAAAAATTAAAATGCTATTTATTGTTATTATTATTAGCTGTTTATGTACAATTTATATACAATATTTTTTAAAGATTATTTAAAGATAATGAAATATAGAGTTCTGAGCAATTTATGGATATTATGAGCAAAAAATTATGTGATTTCTAATTTTACAATGTTCGATAATACATTAATGTACAATATTTAGTATAACTATATCATAAACTGTATGAAGCATGTAATCAGCATATTGTACATTCATGTATTATTGATCATTGTAAAATTAGAAATCACATCATTTTTTGCTCATAATATCCATAAATTGCTCAGAAGAACTCTACATTTCATTATCAATTATTTAAATAATCCATATAGTTAGCTGCAATTGAAAATATCACAGTCATATACTAAAGCTAACTAACGGATGATTTCAAACTGAACAACAACAAAAAAAATGCCTCCTACTGTTCGATGTCTTCTACAAATTTACTTGCTGTAATCTATAATTAAACTACTTCGATCCTTATTGTGGATAATTTTTCTGAAAAGTTTCACCACGAAACGTTGTCGAGTTGCTTCAGGCCTCCGATTATGGAGAGTGGCTGTCTTCGTACTGGACAATGAAGTTCATTTTCTCCTAAACACATTCACAAATGCGCGTGGTTTGATTCAAACCCACGGTTGAAGCATGGACACGCTATCTTATAGACCAAGGGTTCTCAACCTTTTCCAGTGGCGTACCACTATATTTAATTCAAGATATTAGATGTACCAGTAAGGCTCACGTACCACAGGTTGAGAATCCCTGTTATATTCACCATAGATGGCGAACCTATGCCAGAGCTGGCACGTCCGAAAATTTTGCTGGCACATCAACGATTTACAGATGATATCCTTTTATACGCTTATAGATTATTCAATCTTTTTAAAAAAAAAAAAAAATTGTTACAATACGTACAAGTTAAATTTTGTTTTACACCAGAGAGCAGTATGAAGACGTGCATGTGATTTGTGCGGTATTAACAAAAGATCTACCCAAAGACAAAGGCAACCATTGTTGAGCTGAAATGCTAATTCTCTTCAACCGAATTCCATAACATTTGAAACTGTCATAACAACATTCACTATATATTTCTTAGTTTTAACACACCGGCGGGCTCAACTCACACAAAGTTTCTAGCCTTGGTTCAATTTTATTGATGCTTGTTTGCGTTTGAGCTGGCATGAGAACTCACACATGCATTATATGGCATATTTTAATTCGTGGTAGAATTTAATTTGAAGTTAGCCTTTATGATCTGTCATAATGACATTGAGAATTTCAAATGCAATAAAACAAATATTTATTTCATGTAATTGAAAAATTGGACAAGAGTTTTTAGTTAGATACCGTGTTTCCGGTGCAACATATGGTTTTGCTTAAGTCTATACAGCATAGTTTCTGTGAGAGGGGACACGTGATTCATTAGTTATCGCCATTTTTATTCCAGCTGTCTGTAATTGCACTATTTGTTGAAAAGGCACTGTACCTTATTCAGGGATATTATAAAACTACTTTTTCTTCCATCTGCAGTATAATTGCTGTTGGGGAGGGCATGTTGTTAACCGCGGGGAGCGAGTTACTTGCGTGAACACATGTTTAAACATTTTTCATGTGCGAGGTATATGCAAAACTTTTTAATGTCTTTTTTTCGTAAAGTAAAATCAGGGGTGCGAGTTATTTTCCAGTAAATATGGTAAGCATTTCGCCGACAAGTTGACATCCTTCTGCTGCTTCCCTTGCTCAGCTAACTTCGATGGTGAGTTACAACGCATAAATATTTTTTCAAACCAACATCATTAAAATCAATTTAATAATACAATCATCAATTTTACACTGAATAATATTATAAATTTATATATAAATAAATATTATAAATAAAATAACATAATTTTTATAAAATATTATAAATAAATATATATTTTATAAATAAATAAATTAAGTTAGATTAATTTTCTATTAATTTTTCTCCTAGTAAAAACTGCCTGGCACGTCAGCAACTCGATTTGTAAATATTTGGCACGGCACATAAAAAGGTTCGCCACCACTGTATAGACCTGTTTTCCCAAAGTGTGGTACGCGTAGGCACTTGTTTTTTTATTCCGATCCTTTTTTTATATATTTTTTATCGTCGTATATTGTCAGGTAAGTGCAGTCTATTGTATGATTTATATTCATTATGATTTATTTTCAATAACTAAAAAATCTAAAGGAATTTTTAAACAGATTGTATCGACTGACCTGCGTTAGGGCTACGTCTGTTGATGGCACACGATCGTGTTTGAACCGCTCGAACTGTTTGCATTAAAACTTTAAATTCAAATAGTTCGAAGCATGCGGCCTGAACTCTCCGCTAAATTTCGGAATCATTTCTTAAATTATAATATATATATATATATATATATATATATATGTAGAAAGTATTTTTTACCTTGGGTATAAATATGTTAAAGATACCAAAGTAATTTTAAACCTGGTTTTACTCCATTTTTAAACAGATTGTATCGACTGACCTGCGTTAGGGCTACGTCTGTTGATGGCACACGATCGTGTTTGAACCGCTCGAACTGGCTACCATTGGCTACCCTGGTTTTACTCCATTAAATGGAGTAAAACCAGGTTTAAAATTACTTGGTATCTTTAACATATATATATATATATATAATATAATTTGTAACACCGGGTAAGCCGGTGTTACAAAATTTAATTTTTAAAGTTCTGAATTATAATACAAACATAATACAATTAAAACATAATTGTATTATGTTTTAATCCCGATACTACTAAACATTAGATGAACTGCAAACATTTCACTAGTCCCATAAAAAACGAGACACCATCTAAGGTCCGATCAGTTTGAATTAGACATTTTAGCGATCCTATAATCAAATCCGGATGCTAAAGGGTAAAAAAAAAATAGGATCACTGTTCGTATACGTCACAAACTAATTCAAACTTTATTAATCTCCATATATTAATTTTTTCGCAGTAGTACTGGTCTAGATCCAGAATGCATTGAGCAAATACTCTTTTCGTACTTCATCCCCATAAGTGTTTTCACTCGTGTGTGTGTGTATATATATATATATAGATACACACACACACACACACACACACACACACTGAGTTAGCTTTGCATTAGGAAAACTCTTCTCTACCCCCCTTCCGATTTACGTATTCGGCGCGATAACGAAGTACCACGTGATATCAACGTCATGTGCGACTATTATTAAGACAGTAGAACATTTTTTTAGAGCCTTTGGCATTTAGAATTTGACTTAAAGTTTTAATAAAGCTATAGATTTAATACACGCTTTTGAAACTTTGCCTTCCTATTTGTTCATTTATGCTGTAAATAAAAGTTAAAAATGAAAACCACATTTGTCTACCTTTTCCGGTAATCGTTCCAAAAAGAAACCAGAAAACCTTTCCAAATGAGAGTGTATTTCTTTTTGTAGGGGCTTTCTTACGAGAGTCAATAAAATGCATGGCTATTCCTTCAATAAGAATTGTAAATAGAAGCAGAAGCCACACCTGCAATAGATATTTATAAATTAAATTACAAGTAGATAATCCAAGTGGGCATGATATATATATATTTTTAAAATGTGTGTATTGTTGTTTCATATAAAAACGTGACAATTTTATTTCTGTCATTCTGTAGTGTTCGTGGTCTCTGCCACACAATCTGGAGATTATTTACTTTTCCTATAAAAACTGAAACGAATGCCCTTGGAACAGTACAAAACAAATGATACCCATTTACTGCTTCTCTATCGTCACTGATCCTTGCAGGAAAACGTATGATGGTTCAGGTTCAACGCGTAATTCACAGATATGATTTGTATAAATTTTTGTATTCATATATTCAGAAGTTCACTTTGAGCAAGTGTAGATGAACAAAACATGTTTTTATTAACACAAGATAATTTGCTTCCTGCTTTTGAGGAGTTCTAACTGCCTCAATATTTCGTTCAGATTTCTATTAATAGAATGTTGGTGACGATACGATCTACTCCTCCTCCCTATAGAGCATTATTAAGTTCTGCAATGTAGAAAGCTGTCTTGACCGTCTCCTATTGAAGTTCTACTCTATCCTGAAGACGTTATATCGGATTAAGTTTGGGTTCTCTGCTGTTCACTTTAATGTTCAGGTGTCATCGTTTTCAAATCAGACGTTTACAATCATTCTTGTGGGGCATTGTCATATCGGAAGGTTTAGGACATGCGCAAATTCCGAGAAGAGTAGAACCTAGTCGTTATGATTTCATTCACTAGACCTAATCCAAATGATAAGCAACCCCAGAGCATTAGAGTTCCACTTTAACTCGTCACTGTTGAGAAAACACGCTCAAGTAACAAGCATTCTCAAGACATCTTCCATACCATACCACATGCTCCATCAGACAGGACGAGTGTGTAGTGTGACACGTCTCTCCATCACTTCTTCATTGTTCCACACATATTCTCCAGTCTCCGATCTTCTTCGGGAGTATTGATTCCGTTTTGCTACCTGGAGGCATATTGGACTTAGTATCAACCATAGATTTCCATTTCTCCGGTTTCCATTTCTTCAACTTGGCTTGATCGCTGACGACTTAATCGCTAAGTAATGACACAAAAAGACATTTTCCCAATTAAAATCCGACTCTCATTGTCTCTGAAATGCTGTGAACTATTTTCCTGTACTCATTGTTTGGCCCAAGATCGAAATAAATTGAGACTGAACATCTAATCTCCTTTACAGGCCACAAAAATGGTTTCTTTACAAGACAAATGTAGTCCCATCCGTTTTATTGTAATCCAAGAGTACAATACAGCGTTCGGTATACGTGACACCCTCAGTGTATAAGCAGAAGTATGTACTAAATGTAGTTTGCTGTTTGGTTAAAAATAGATATAAGCGATGTTTTTGTATTATACAGCGAGAAACACACGCCACACACACACACACACACACACACACACAAAAAATAGTTCTATTTTGAACAGAAGAAGAATTTAATTGTAAATAGGAAAAAGTTAATTATAAAAATATTTTAAAAAATCGGAAAAGCTGATATGGAAAAGAAACAGCGAATAAATTTATAAGGAATAAAAACAAAATGTCCAAAATTTAAAGCCAGTTTTAATATATTGATTGATATTGATAGGAGAAATAAATAGATGGTATTAACAGCAGAACTATATTAGTTCTGTTGTTAATACCATCTATTACCAGTGTAGTTACCATTGTAGTTTCACATGGAGCTGTTCTCTCTCCAGTTGTCTTCAACATCTATATGCACAATATTAACCAGCTACCTGTCAGAAGCAAACACACAGATGACGCAGCTTTGGTATGAATCCATAATAATGCAAGCGTAACCCAATCAAACATGCAACATGACATAAATGTTGCTTACTCTGCTCGCTGACTTGCTTACTAAAAGAAATGACCGAAAAAAACATGACAAATTTAATTAAACACATCTTTAAGAAAAAACAGATTACCAAAACGGAGAATTGGTATTTTTTTAAACACTAATATTAAAAGGGAACAAACTCTGAACCGATAAATAGAACAATAAATTTAGTGTACACTAGCCGTAAAATATGTACAAAATTTATCAAAACTGAATTAGAATGAAAACCAATATTTATGACTTAGAGAAGGCGTAGATGGAATCAGATTACAGGAAGTCGATCAATCAAAGATATATACATACAAAATGAGCGTGCAATAAGATATCACAACACAAATACGCAGCAAATCCCTATATTTCGAATATTCTTCTTTTAAGGAAGATGGAATGTTTTCTTTGAGTATTTCACGGTGTTTTTCAAAAGGCTACTCAACCAAGTTAAATTCTGTGTATAATTTCTTCTACTTTCATTTGTCATAATTATGGACGAAATACACTATCTGATCAAAAGTATTCGGACACCTACTCTAAACTATAATCAGACTTTCCCTGTGACACACTTTCCAGTAGTGGACATTAATACGGGGTGGGTCCACCCTTTGCTTCTATGACAGCTCTAACTCTTCCGGGAGACTTTCTACCAGGTATCAGAACGTCTGTGGAGGATTGTCAGCCCATTCTTCCTGAAGAGCTGTAGCCAGAGCAGTTCATGATGTGGATCGTTCGGGTCTGGAGTGAAGTCGGCGTTCTAATTCATCCCTTTGGCATTCTGATTTCTGTGTAGTGTTACGAGAGGGGTCAAGTCCATTCCAGGAAAAACACCCCCATACTGTAACGCCACCTCCTCCAAATTTCACTGTTGGCACTACACACGCATGCAGAAATCGTTCTCCAGGCATTCGCCACACCCAGACCCTCCCATCGGACTGCCACCTGGTAAAGCGTGATTCATCATTCCAAATCACACGTTTCCAGTTCTCCACTGTCCAGTGGCGTCGGTCTTTACACCACTGCAGGCGGCGCTTAGCGTTCACAGGAGAAATGTTTGGTTTATGGTCGGCTGGTCGACCATGGAACTCTATTCCTCTTAACTCTCGACGCACAGTTATGGTGCTGGATGGACAGTTAGTAGCATTGCGGAACTCCCAGGTGATTGTTTCACTCGATGTCTGGCGATTTCCACGAACCACCTTCTTCAACGCTCGACGGTCCCTGTTATTAAACGCGGCCTACCCGACCGTGGTTTTGCCATCACGTTTCCACTTCACAATCACATCACTAACTGTTGACTTGGGCAACTTGAGGAGGGTTGAAATGTCTCTGACTGATTTCTTACTGATGTGGCAACCACTAACTAGTCCACGTTCGAAGTCACTGAAGTCTCTTAACCTACCCATCACTGAACAACACACAGCTCCGTGCCTCCTTTTATATCGGTAAGTGAGGTCTTAGTGACATCTAGACGTCAGTTGACGACTCTAAGAATTACAGAGGAGTGTCCGGATACTTTTGATCAGATAGTGTAATAATATAATAAATTTAGTTTAATCCTTTATCCAAGTGTGAGCAAACAAAGTTTGCGCCTGAAAGTATCTTCAGGACTGGGTTAAGGTGGTACACACCAGGGCAACTCGTTTAAACTTTCAACATCTTTCTCTAAATCCAGAGTAATTTATTAAAAAAGGGTGGCACACCAATTCCTATAGGTGGAGATGACCTGCTAATGCTTCTGCCTGATATCTCGACTTGGGCCTGGCTCCCACTGAAGAGACCTCAATGAAGGTCGAAACCGGTCTGGGTAGTGGCCCTTCCCTTAATGCATAACATTAGACATATCCGCAAGGAGATGTGTTTTGTATTATAGGAGATACTAGGATAGGAGTGTTGGTATCTTGCTCCACCTTTGCAACGAGTTGCCCTGGTGTGTACCACCTTAACCCAGTCCTGAAGATACTTTCAGGCGCAAACTTTGTTTGCTCACACTTGGATAAAGGATTAAACTAAATTTATTATACTCTAACCAAGTGGAAAATTAAACTTTCAGTGTAATAATAATTTAAGAAACAGAAATTAAATGGAATAAAAATCGAAAACGGAAATTTAAATTAGATTGGATACGCAGCTGATGTAATATTACTTGTAGGAAATGAAGGCGATCTCTAAAAGCAATTATTAAAATTCCAACATATATTCAAAAGTTTTAAAATATAAAACATCAATAAAAATACAAGAACGTACAAAAAGAGCTAACCTCAGGTGATACTGTCATTTAAAAACAGAGGGTGTTATGAAAAAAGGAGCCAAACACTTATAAATTGCTTTAATTGAATAAAATTGTTTTAATGGAGTGTTTCAACAGCCAAAGTGCTGATCTTGAAATTATGCAAAAATATAATCCCCACATAATTTTAACCTCTGTTTACGACTGGTAACATCGCTCAAAGGACAGAACTAAGCATAGATCAAATTAGGAATCTCAAAATAACAATCAATCCGTTTGAAAACGAAATATGGATCGAGAAGTTATTAATAGCGGAGTCTTAGGTGTGTTTGGATTAATATCATCAACACCACTTCAGTATTAAGCAAAAATAATAATAATTCTTATGCGTTTTCATATTTACAGAAAAGTGTATATGTATGTATATTACTTGCACTTTCTCCATATCAGTTTTCATCATTTTTACCTTTTACTTAGTTAGCTCATTTTGTTCATATTCTGAATTTCTTGATGCATAGGCCATTCACAATCTCATCTCAGAATTGTGTGGGTTAAGTGGTGGTTAAGGTACTGGAGAAATTGGTAAAAGACAGAATTCAGGAAGACTGGGGGGAATAGGAGTATGATACTTTATAAGGGGCAACATGATTTTTTTGAAGAGCAGGTCTCTTGCCTGAGTATGACAGGATTTCACATAGAACTCTGTTGCATAAATTGGAGTAAATGGGAATGGATGTGAATCATATGAATCTGGTGATTTGGATTTGAGAGTGGCTGATGGTAAGTGGCATATTATGAAGGAAATGAGTCCATGAGAAAGCAAGTGACTAGTGGTGTGCCAGAGGGCTCAGTACTTTGTCGTCTCTTGTTTAATCTGTTTATCAATGATATAGGAAATGATTTGACAAAAATATTTAGTTGTTTGCTGATGATGCAAAACTGAGAAGAGCAACAGTAAATGAAGGTGATGTAGCGCTCCTACAGAATGACTTAAATCGAATAGCAGTGTGGCAAAGGTAAATAGCTACAAGTTTAATGTGACCAAGTGTAAGGTAATGCACTTTGGGAAGAAAATATCATAAGCTGGGTGCTATATTGATGGAACTGAACTGCAGGAAACTGATCACTCCAGGAACTTGTAGGTGATTGGGACAGGCAACTGAAATTTAGAAGGCATATTGAGAAGGAAGCCAAAAGAGTACATCGGATTACATGATTGTTGAAGATCATTCTAATAAGCTGGGATAGGGAGGTTATTGTTCCCTTTTATCAGGGTTTAATAAGGTCACATCTAGACTACTGTGCGCAGATCTGGTCACCTGGATTCCGATTCCATGGGGATGAAGTTGTGATGGGGAGGATCCGGAGGCAGGTGACAAAGACTGTGACAGGAAGGCAGGAAGGGAGAGAACGAAGCCTCACTTGTGGAAATTATGTAAGAATGTCATTAGCAAGGGTATTAGGGCTAGATTTGTTACTTAGAAGATAGTGTATGAGTGGAATGGATTGACAGAGGTGGTTGTAAGAGTTTCATCAATGAATGAGTTTAAGAAATATGACAGGTCTTGTGTGAATAATGGCTAGTGTGTGCATAATGGGTCTTCTCCCACAACGACACCTCTGACTGCATGGAGATATCTGTATAACAACAATAATAATAATCATAATAATAGATACTTTCCTCTCTAGCATAAGGCTTCACTATAAGAAACGTTTTCGGCACTTCAGCAGGAGCTTTAGTCAAGAAAAGTATTTTGTCAGTTATGAAAGGAATGGTGTAATCCATAACGTTCTTCTTTTCTTCCAACACGAACATTGATAAAGCCAAATCTGCCTCCTGTGCAAATATATTGAAATAAAAATATAAAGATATCCATAATGACGTAAACAGGATATACATATATAAAGTATAACACTTTTCACTGGAAATAAAATATAACCGGGAAGCATAATGCCTTACCAATGCTTCATATTGATATCAAGTGTGATACTTCCTAGTTTCGGGAGGTTTAACATCTTTAACCTATAATCATCCTTATGATTTTAATATTAAAATTTACTACATTATTAGGATAAGAGCAGGAGATATCTGTTAAATCATTTTATCAGATACCTCCTTTTGACTTCTTTTTTGTACAGAGGTAAAAGAAATCTTCGATGATCTTTACATCAGAAGCATTTTATTGGTTTCTCAAAAAGCTATGTATGAAATCGTTTACAATGAAAATATTACGTTTAGAGAACAAAATGATCACGTGTACAAGTCCTTTCAAAAAATGAAAGAAAGAAAGAAAAGAAAAGAAAGATTTCAGATTTTAGCTAAGTAGAATAAAATCTTTATTTTATACAACTTAAAAAATTTGGAAATTCGTCTTGTTTTGCACAGATTAGTATGAGCTTCATCAGGCGAGTACTATAATGTGTAATATTTATTACGCCCTGGAATGGTTGATAATTTTAGATAAGGGAGACTTTCTTTTAAGTAATTAAGGTGTAGACCAGGAAATATCGAATATGGAAATACCGTTGGTTAAGGATTGTTTAGGAATGTATCTGGGGAAGTTTGAAAATTATTTCGAGCAACAGAAGTTGTTTTTGTATCTATCTTGACACATGAAGCAAAAACACCAAGTAAAACAAATCAGATTAAAGGTAATGGAGATAATGGTTCTAAGGTTGCTAATGGCAAGGCAAACACCAAGGGGGAAAAGGTGACAAAATGAATTAAAGAAAGATCTCAAATAAAGAAATTTAAGCTGAATTATGCAGGAAGAAAGAGAAAAAATGTAAGGCTTTACTTTATTATCGATCTCTGTTTTATCTGTCTATCAGAAATTAAATTATAATTTAAAATTATTTATAATACAGATCGAAAATATGGCTTTATGATCATTCAAATTTGTTCTAATTCAGTTCAATATTCTATGCGGAAATATGCTTTAATATGAAGGAGGAAATCATTATTATTATTAAGCAAGCGGTCGCAAGCACGCTATTTCGATGCTCCCATATTTTAAGTTGCAAAGTAGATATTTTCTTGTGAGTTAAAATTTAAAGTACATCAGTGAATTCCGTTCTTCAATACGAACATATTGATGTAAAATCTGTAAGTATCTGTTAAGTAATAAGTAAAATATAAGTATTCAAAGTTCGAAGTATACGTTGGTCAACTACGCGAGGAGAGAACAAAGGAAGTCGCCATATTAGAAATTACAGCAAGATCGTCAAACAAGAAGTATGAAGTGCTACAAATGCCAAGAAGACTTAACGGGGGGAAGAAAACCACGTAACATGTAGGAACTGCCACAGAAGCATGCATTTTCTATGTTCAGGATTGTCTGAGGCTACTTGGCAGCGAAAATCAAACAAGAATCGTGACGAGTGGAAGTGTCCCCATTGCGGAGACAACAAAGGAACGTCGCCTTCGACCGCAGGCGGAAAACAGCATATGCAGAAAACAACCGCAGGCAGAAAACAGCTATCAACAACAGAGGGAATTAAAAACAAAGAAAACAACAACGAAAACCCAGGTGAGCCAACTTTAAATGCATTAGTTGAAAATAGATTACAAAACCTAAAAGACAGTTTAATCGATTTTGTTGGAGAACTATTTAAAAAACATACCGCACAAATTACAGAAAAATTCAACCAATACGAGGAATTTATTAAATGTAATAATGACTCGGTAGAAGGTGTATTACAGACCATTAGAGAAATTAAAAACTGCATCAAAGAGCTAACGGAAAGACAGCATAATTTAATTAAAGAGACAACGGAACTAAGGCAAGAACCAAATTCTTTAAACCATGAACTCTCAAACCAACAGCAGCACAAAAATGATCTCCTCATAAATGGTCTCCCAGAAATAGCTACGGAACATCTAAGAGACACCGTAATTCAACTAAGCCAAAAAATAGGCTCTCCCATTGAATCAAGAGACATCCAGTCAGTGCATCAGTTACCACAAAAAAGGAAAAGAGAAAATAATACCCATCCTTCTCCCGTCGTAGTGCGACTCACCAACAGCGCAACAAAAACTACACTTATAAAAGCTAGCAGGATTAAAAAACCAGTAGTCCAGGATCTGAAAGGAGACCACGACAATACCCCAATATACTTGTCAGAATACCTAACGCCATATTATCAGAAAATATTCTACCAAGCAAGGAAAGTAAAAACAGAAAACAATTACCAGTTTATATGGATAACAGACAGCAAAATATTCCTTAGAAAGAGACAAGACGCAAAACCAATCGAAATAAAATCCGTAGACGACCTCAACAGGCTGCCACATTGAAAGGAATATTGACAACTCGTAAATCAGGAACAGCACACCAACCAACATGAATACAGACCATCAAGCAGGCGTAATCACCCCGGAACATGATAATTGCCACATTCTGAAATCAAAAACGGAATGGAAACAAGTGACAATTCCCAACTATCTATTCTCCACATCAACATCAGAAGCATTCAAAAATACTGGCTGACCCTGCAAGCTTATCTGAAGAAGATATAAACGAAATAGACATTTTAATACTGACTGAAGTATCTACGACAAACGAAGAGGCATCCACCTACCAAATGCCACACTTCCAACAACACAAACACTGCAGACAAACAAAACGAGGCGGTGGTATAATAATATTTACCAAACATAAACTAGAAGTAACAGAAATAAACTATAAATTAGAATACGCAGAAAACATATGCATCGAAATTAAAAACATCAAACAAGAAAACTCTCTGATATTAAACGCAATATACAGACCACCCAACTTAAGCACCACAAAATTCCTAGAAGAACTAAACAGATGGCTTTCAGCCACGGAAGTAGGTACCTCAGAAAACTTGATAATAATAGGAGACATTAATATAAACATTAGGAACATAAATAACAACACAGAACAATACCCAGACCTATTATCGGCATATAACATAACCCCATCCATACAGTCGTATACACGAGAAGAGATAGTAGGAAACACAACAACCTCATCCTGCATTGATCATATAAATATAAGGGCCCCTCCAAACAGCTACACAGCAGCCGTCATAACATGCAAACTGGCAGACCATTATTTCACAGCATTGCAGCACTGAACCAGAACCCATAAAACTCACTGAGACTACAAAACAGTATTATAGCATTCTAAACGAAACAATAGTAAACGATGAAATCAGAAAAACAGACTGGATGCAGATAGCATCTTTAGACCCTGCTGAAGCTGTATATAATAATCTTAAACTTGCATTTAACAAAATATATAACAAAGCATTAACAAAAATAAAAACACGCCCCCAAACGAAACAAAATCCATGGATAACAGACAACATACTAACAGACATACAAAGAAAAGATGCCCTATGGAAACAACTTAAGAAATCGCCGAACAATATCGCTTTAAAAGCTGAATACAAAAGAAAACGGAATCTCCTAAAAACACAGATTAGAATGGCAAAAAGAAACTATTACAGCAACAAATTAACAACAGCTCAGAATGACATAAAGGAAACCTGGCACCTAATTAATGAAATGCTGGACAATATACACAGAACCACTGCCTCAGAACCAATAAAACACAGCTTTGCCTGCGACCCCAAATCCCTCAAACAGTTGGCAAACAACTTTAATCAGCATTTCGTGAACTCTGTCCAAAAGCTACAAGAAACAACTTTTCCTCACACAAACGAACATTCTCCATTAGGTCCACGAGCAACCCAGTCGATGTGGTTTCCCACAGTAACAAAAGAAGAACTATCACTGGCAATTCAACAAATTAACCCTAACAAAGGACCGGGGATAGACGGAATCAAACCAAAAGACATCAAAAAACACACAACCAACCTACTTCCAGTTATACAAAAACTGTTAAATAAAATCTTCGAAACGGGACACATACCTGAAACACTGAAGACTGCATTAATTACACCCATACACAAACAGGGAAAAAGAAACATAAGTAATTATAGACCCATCGCCACGCTGTCGGTAATCAACCAAATCATGGAGCACATCGTGCATCAGAAACTCTCGACATACGTTGAAAAATTTCAAATCATACCCAAAACACAGTATGGCTTTCAAAAAAATAAAGGAGCAGCAACACTCCTGGAAGATTTCACATATCTAATAAATGCTGCATTGGATAAAAACAGAATAATATTAGTGGTATTCATTGACCTAACAAAAGCATTTGACACACTAACACACAAAACCTTGTTAACGAAACTAACCCATATCGGAATTGGAGGTCATCTACTCCAGTGGTTTAAAGCATACACGAAAAACAGAAAGCACATCACACGTATAGGATCAGCATACAGCAAAGAGGTACATGTAACCTGTGGAGTACCGCAAGGAGCTGTCCTATCTCCCATTCTATATAACATATACACACACGACATAAGCCAACTCACCCTAAAAAGTAAAATCTTCCAGTATGCAGACGACACGGCCATAGTATCCATTCACAACAATGCAAATATCACTTACACAAGTATGCAACACGACATCAATCAAATCACTAACTGGTTAACCGAAAACGGCATATATATATAAACCCTGGAAAAACAAAGCTAATGGTATTCAAAAACCCCCAAACCCTGCCCACAGAAACTAATTATCTCACTATCCGACATTCATCCTCCTATACACAAAGCACAGAACCTAAAATCACAACCATCACACAGGTGAAAACAACACGCTATCTCGGACTTCACTTCGATGCTGATCAAAGTTGGAATAGCTACAAACTACCTACATACCAAGCTTAGGATAATAGCAAGCAAACTATACAGATTAAAAGACATTGCTGCAACCCACATAAAAATACTAATCTATAAAGCATTATGTGAAAACATTTTAAAATATGCAATCACATCATACGCATTCTGCACAGACTACAGACTTAACAGTTTACAATGGTTGCAAGATAAAATGGTAAAACTGATATTCTGGGAACAACCCACTCTTATTCAGGAAGCACGGACAAAACACAAAATATTTAAATTGAAACACTTATGCCACTACACAGTCATGTTAAAACATTACTACAGCCCAACATATAGAGTAACCAGAACAACATATCAAATAACAAGACCACAGTTAACAAACTACATAACATATAAGTACAACAATCACGACAGCAAAGCCACCAGAAACTTCTATGTACCTGACATGATAAACAAACTGCCGTTCGACAACAGAAACCTAGGAACATAGAGAAAGCTGAAACAGGCACTATATAAATATTATAACGAGAATGAAAATTAGAGAAATTCCTATTTCTCTCTCCCCCACACACACATGCACGCACACACACACCTATGACAAAGCCCCTCTCAAAAAACCATCACTACAAGAACACAAGGAAACAAACATGGCATGTCTAAATCCAACCCTATCTGCACAAAAAAAAGTTAAACTATAATAGCAGTTGAAGTCTTCCAAGCACGTACCAACAAACAGTAAAATCAACACCTGGCTTGTGACCAATATAGGAACATAACCAAGAAACCACCACCATCTATCATCTATTATCTTCCTCAGATAAGCTCTGCTAAGCTTCGAGGAAGAAAATTATTAACTTGCAAGTATCTGTTATCCACAACTGTAATGTGTTATAAATATTACATATATATATAATTATTACAGCATCTATGTATGCAATTTATCTGACATATAAAAATAAATAAATAAATAAATTATTATTATTATTATTAAGTATATTCAATATTCAAAAATTCTGTATAATCTTTATTGTAAATATTAGAACATGTGTAGTAAATACATAATACAGAGGCAAAAAGTACTTTTAAAAATTCTAATTGAAATCCAATGTAGAAAATGTAGCACTTTGTGCTGAATTCTGTAAAACTATAAGTTGCAATATCACTCAAGATGTTTATTGTACCTGTAAATATTTTAACAGATCAATAAAAAAAAAGAGACCTCTAGAGAGTCAGAGACCCATCGGGGGAGGCCACATACTATATATTCATTCACACTACTTACACTCACAATATCCAATGGCAATCCATTCCATCACGCACCACCCTCTGAGAAAAAAAAAATCTAGCCCTAACACACCCTCCTTGGCAGCCCCCATTCTCAGCTTCCAAGGATGTCCTCTAGTCCTTTCTCCAACCTCCATAAATTGAAAAATTCCACCAATTGAAATCCTGTATGACCCTTTCAGAAGTTTGTAAGTCTCAATCATATCACCACTCTTTCTCCTGTTTGCTAGTGTCTGCAGTCTACAAATTCTCAATCTCTCTTCAAATCAGTATTCCTCAATCTTGATATCATTTTTAACACTTTCCTTTGTACTCTCTCCAATATAATCAGAATCGCAACGGAAACCAGGAGACGACCTGCGCACAATAGTCCAAGTGAGGTTTTATCAAGGCCTTGTAAAGAGGTAAAATAACATCCTTATCTTTACATGTGAACGTTCGTTTCAGCATTGCAATTATCTTTTGAGTTGTATTTGCAATTTTTGCCACATGGCCTCTGAACTTCAACTTTCTATCTGTTAACACTCCAAGATCCCTAGCCTCATCAGTTTCTTCTAGCCTAATCCCACCAATACAATTCGACATTGGATAGCTAATCATGCCGAAGCGAATGACTTTACATTTACTCACGTTGAACTGACATCCATTTTCCAATGCCCACAATTCCAGCCTATTCAAATCATTTTGCAAAGACTGCATATCAGCAACATTCCTAATTACCCTACCTATCTTTGCATCATCAGCAAACAACTGTATGTTGCTTGTCAAATCCTTCCCGATATCATTAATGTACAGATTGAATAACAGTGGACCAAGCACTGATCCTTGTGGTACACCACTTGTTACCTTAAACCTTGCAGACTTAGATCCCCGTATACCACTTTTGGATATCTGTCAGTCAGCCATCCTCTTATCCATGCTAATATTGTACAACCCATACCCATTTTCTTCAATTTATGCAACAGTCATCCATGCTGTATTCTGTCAAAAGCCTTAGCAAAATTCAAAAGTATCATGGTGTATTAATTCCCCTTGTCCAGTTCAATGGTAACATTGTTATAGAATGTGACCGAGTTGCTAAAACATGACCTTCCTTTAACAAACCCATGTTGCTCATTGCAAAGTAGAGATTCACTATCAATCCATTTCTGAATGTGAGCCATGACCAATTTTTTCAAAATCTTCACCACCACTCCTGAGATACTAATTGGTCGATAGTTGGATACATCGGTCTTTGCACCACTCTTATGCAATGGAATTACCATACATTCCTGCGGAATCTTCCCTGTTCTGAGACTCGTATTAAACATCCTGGTGAAAGGAATGTCCAGTTCAGCTGAACATTCTTTTAGCACACGTGCTGATATTCCATCAGTCCCTATTGCTGAATTCTTATTCAGGCTGTGCAACAGCTCTAATACCTCATCCTCATACACCTGAGTTTCTTCATCTAGTGAAGAGGTAACAGTGAGTTCAATGTTGCGTTCATCAGGTTGATATCTTTTAACGAAATGGGCACTCATTAACTGAACAACCTCTTCTGCATTTGTAACCCTCACGCCATCTGGATTTAGAAGAGTTATTCTTTCATATTCATTCTTTCTTTTACTTGCAGCATATCGATAGAATTCTGTGGGTTCTCTTCAGCACGCAGAGCCAGTTTCTTTTCATACTCAGACTTTGCTTTCCGTACAAATGATAGTACAATAACTTAGACGGGGTCAAATTCATTGCCAGGTTTAGTTGCATGGCTTTTATTTGAAAACAATGTAATGAATTGAATAAATCTTTAACTAACGGGATATTGAATGAAAGAAGAATGCAGTTGCTTATCCATCTCAAGTATTTTTAATTATAAATTATTTCCCCTTTCGAATCATAACTGCCCAATCAACGATGCCTAAAAATAAATCCAAAATATTATTATTAACTCTAACTTATTTCAATCGATTTTACTTACTCTGGACTGCAGCATTCCACAAAGTCCAGTGTATGAACCATTTGGAAGCCTTTCACCAAACAGACCATCTCTTGGAAGAACGTAATTTATTCTGGAAAAGAATCAAATTGGGAATCATATAAAAGTCGCACACAGGAAAATACGGTATCGAAAATGAAGTAATAGGATTATAATATTTCTGTTATAACGTGCACTTATAAGGAATAATTAAATTATCACGATTATATCCCCCCCCCCAAGTCTATTTTCAAAAAAAAAAAAAAATGCAAAGCCGACAAAGAAGTTGCCAGTTTGGTTGGTTAATTCACTCTCTAAACAGGTTGCGAGTTCAAACTCGGCCATGAGTAAGTACGTTTGTGATTATCTTTAGGCGGGCGATAAATTTCATCGGCTGTTGTGAGACCATCGTCCTGCTTATTGGAGACCTGAATTGAATTCCAGTTTCGATGTTTGGTGTCTAGAGCAGTGTTTCTGGATTAAGTAAAAATAAATTCAATTTTAATAATAATAATAATAAAATCCTTAGCCCTTTCATAGTACTAATGTACGATAAGTTTACAACCCTCTGGGTTTACAAGCATAACAGGTTTTTTGTTCATAAAATAAAACAAAAAAAAACAGATATTATATATATAACATGGCCGATTTATGCAGAAACTAGTCCTAACTCCATCTTTTTTTCCCTGCTACAATATCCTTCACAGTGATGTTAAATCTCTTGCAAACCTGAATAAGGACGTTGCTTTTGTTGTTTCATAATAACAGAACTAAAATTTTGTGTCACTCAAATGATACTATTTTTTAATTTCTGTCCAGACTGCTAATCTACACGTCAAAAAAAAATTAATTATCTATCGATTAGCATTTACCATGCATTATATTATATAGAACCCAATATATAATGAAATATCAGTTATTACCTGAAGTTCAAATATTCTGCTATTAGTTCTACCATGTTGTTACACAAAGCCCTGCCATTAGACAACTTTCCATCGACTCCAGTAATCACACGAGCAAAAGGAAATGCCTAAAATGGATATATATATATATATATATATATATATATATATATATATATATATATATATATATATATATTATTAAATATATTATTATATTATAATATTATATTATATATATATATATATATATAATATAATATTCTTAATTTCTCTTCTTATTTATCTGTTTTAACATTTTAACATCGTACTTTATCTCGGTGTTTCATCCAAAATTACCTCCTTCACTGTGGCAACGTTCAGTTGCTGTCCATTCAAATCTCTAACTTCGGTAGTCGAGAAGGGTAGCAAGGTAACTTTAGGAGACCACCCTTTTTTGCTTCGAAACCTACTCATTAATCGAATTCCGATGCCTTTATATAACTGTGAAGTCACATCGTATAATGAGTATGCATGAGCCTATAGAAAAATGAAATAACAGAAATTAATTAAAATGAGAGAAATATAATTCAAGGACGGCAAAGACATTTTATTTTAAAAAAATGATCCTAATCAATTTTATCTTTGCATCCACATTATTATCTGAATGAAAATCAAATGGAAGCTTAAAAAACTCTGCTAACAATTATCTAGAAATCAGAGGCAGTGAGTGAATTATCTTCGGTACTCTATTCCTATCCATTACACTGTTGGTTATTGAGGGCACACAACGTTTTTAACGCTTACAGCTGGCTATTGCAAACCTAATAGGTACTTTGAATAGCCAGACTACAGCTTTTTTTACTTTAAAAGCTACCCATTATAAATAACAAAATTTCTTAAGACAGTCATCATGCTTCATAAAGATGACAAAGGATTTAAATAGGGTAAACAAAATAATATATAACTTATGACATATTACATCATAAAGCACATATACATATTATATCTTTAATAATCTGAACTCGTTAAGCAAAAGACGCCATTCTGACTCAGAGTTAGAATGGTGAACTCACCTTCAGTTGCAAAGTCCTTATCATACAGGGCCACAACAGAAGATTAAACAAGATTTTCGTCCCTTTTATTATTTTTTGGTGGATCATGTGAATGTTATAAAGGGCCACCTCTTTAGAGTTGCCATAGGATATATAATCACTAACTGAACCACGGCCACTGCGTGATTTCACACGATGGTTACCCAACTGCCAACAGCGACAGAGTATATTCGATTAGCAGTAAGCCAATAATGCGTCTGTAAATATATATTTCGTAACTCAAGATAAAAGAGACATGTTGTAGGAAAAACCTATGCAGGGGCAATATCGAACGAACTGTGTAAAAGGGTATGTATCCCTACCTATGAAGGAGCAAATAAGAAACCGTTGTTTTTAAAAGGAGGTCTGCTTTTACGAACGCGAATAGTTTTCTTTTTCAAATGGTACTTTTGGTTTTTCTTCCCTTTTATAATAAAAGGAAAGAAATTACGTCCCTGTAGTTGCAGCTTTATTTCTTCTTTCTATAGCTGTTTAAATCACTCCTCTATTTCGTATACAAACTCTCTCTCTCTCTCTCTGTCTGTTTCTCTTAAAAATAAATAAATACATCTGTGTTTATACAAGATATTTTCAAATGAATGCAGTTATCCGGTCTCATACGAAAGTGGGAGATTTCCGTACACTCCGATTTTTTTTTTTTTTTTCATCAAGACAGACAAATAGGCCTAAGAATAATGGAAAAATAGTACACTGTACATAAGATTAACTGCCCTAGCAGAGCGTTAAGTCAGTTTCTATAAAACCAAGTTACTTGGCCATTATAGACCATTGAGCCTAATGTGTATAGGAAAGATGGACTTCTGCACTAACTTGGTAGTAAGGTGAAAGGTGTGTGTGGGTGGAGGGGCTTCTAAAGTGTACCTCAATATGAAATCATGTGCTAGTTCAGAATTTCACATCATATATTGTCACGCATTAAACCAATACATTGCCAGTAGTTGTACTGGTGTAATACGAGATGAGAATGAAATATCTGATTGAACTTTTACATGATCTTTGAAATGGCCTTTTCTAGGCTTTATACGAATTACAGAAGAGTCACCAGTAAAGTACAGAACAAACTAACGAATTACGTTCTACCTTTTTGTCACTTCTGTCTTGATTCACAGTAATTAGCATCATGTCAGGCAAATAAAAATATTTATTCGAAGCTTGGATAAAATCATCTTCCGTGAGTCCAGGAACCATGATTATTAGCCATTTGGTTTTCAGTAGTACATTTTGGATTAATACCTAGTAGAGAAAAAGAAAGTACCACAGTTGGAATAAAGTTTTCAGATTCTGAATTTGTACTTAAAATTTAAGAAATAATTAAATATTTAAAATAAAACTAAGCTTTATTCGTCGAAGTATAAGTCATGTTGCGGCATCTTGATCAATCTCTTGACAGTCAGGTTAATCTCTCTCTCTCTCTGTCTATCTATCTATCACGGATATCCGAAACTAGCGTCCAATCTCCCTAATTAATACTGATTGCAAAATCATTTCCAAAGTTATAGCAAACCGAATAAAGCCAACACTGCCTGAAGTTATTGGCCAACATCAAACGTACTCTGTCCCAGAAAGTCAATAAATGTTAACCTCCATTTAATAAGAGATCTCATCCACACCGCTAACAGCAATGTGGATGAGATCCACATTGCTGTTAGCCAACATGAAACCCTAGCACTCGTCAGCCTTGATCAGGAGAATGCTTTCGACCTTTATGAAGTTCTAAAGGCATTTAGCTATGGCCTTCTCATTATTGAAACAGTGCAATTGCTATACAGATATGCATTCTTCTGTTTAAAGATCAACAACAGGCTCACTCGTACTTTGTCATACTCTCGAGGGATCAAGCAAAGATGTCCTTTCTCTGGACAATTATATACACTGGCCATAGAACCCTTCTTAAAAGGAGTACACGACACCATCATCTCCATATGAACCAGCATAATAGAGATACATCAAAAAATAACCCTATTAGCATATGCCGATGACTCAACTGTAATAGTCCGAAATGAAGAAGAAATGATAGTAACCGAGGAAGCACACAGACTATATGCACAAGCCTCAGGGGCCAAATTAAATTGTGCAAAAAACCACTGGCTTGTGGTCAGGCAGATGGAAGGCTAGAAATGATTCTCCGATCGAATGTACCTGGTCAAGCGAAGGACAAAGATACTTTGGTGTGCATCTTGGCAACACCAAAATATATAACACACTGAACTGGACACAGCTGCACAACTGTTTTAAACAGGTGCTAGGTAAATGGAACAGCATTCGTTCCATGTATTCACTTAGAGGAAGAGTACTAATAGTTAACCAGATGGCTGCGAGTGTGTTATGGCATACCCTCAAAGTACTCACACCTCCTGAAGAATTTCTCCACCACATTAAAAAGGAAATCAAACGTTTCTTCTGGAACAAAAATCACTGGACCACATACCCTCAACTCTGCAAGGCACTCAGCGAGGGAGGTCAAGGCCTAATTTCCCTTGAAAACAAGATTAGATCCTTCAGGGCAATCCTCCTCCTAAAGACACTTCAATGCAATTACACTTATGTAACCACCACGATTACATCACGAAATCATCAACCAGAGGACTTACACTTTTCATATTCCTCCGAATGGCCAGTCCTGCACCATCTCCTCCTAAACTACCTCATTTTTACAGACATGCTCTACAGCGGTGAGAAACCACAGAACTTGATCACACACTGACAGGATAAACAGAGTCAGCTGTACTTACAGAATCTCTATTTTCGAACAGAAACATAACAAGTCTCACAACTGGCCAGCCCTTTCTTTTCCCTACACGGAACTGGGCAGGAATAAGAGTCATAGGAGACCTCCTGCCCCAGACCCTAAAGTGGAAAACATTCACAAGCCTACCAATGAAGAACCCAATAACTGAAAAGTAATATCAACAGCTGCAAGCCTACATTGTAAAAGCCTATCCAGATATCGCTACACCTTCAGGAAATCCGTATTCCTTCTAGAAACTGCTCAGGGCCGACATTTTATCTTGTACAATCTGAAGCCTCATTCTTTCCTCCAACTTCAAGAAAATATACTACTTCCTCATGTCAGTGTCTCCAACCTCGCCCTTCTTATATTCATTCTTAACCCTCTCATCTACAAGGCTGCATATGCCACTCAGTTTTCAGTGGGATCTTCCATATAAATCGAAATGTGCCAAACCAGATTGCGACATGCAGTGGAGACTATGGCATAACATCTTGCCAACTCCTTCTAAGCTCCACAAATTTCAGCTAAGAGAAACGGATCTGTGTCTATTCTGTGACGTTTCAGGTACCTTAGAACACACATATCTAACCTGTCCCGCAAACAAAGTGATAATCACCTATGCCCTGAATACTGCCTCTAGCACCTGTAATTACGCACACAGCCAAGAAGACTACTGGAATTTAGTCCACACAGAAGAAAACAGACACAGAACATGCAATTTCCTCTTCATCTGCGCTAAGGCCGTCATCTACAGCTTCTACCTAAAACAGACAAGAAATAACCAGCACCCATCCATCACTGAAACTGCACAAGCCCCCATGTATATCCTCCGTCGGAAACTAAAAAGCAGGCTTTTACTGGAACTTGAGTTCTACAAAGGAACAAGAACTATCGCGAAATTCAGCGAAATTCATAGAGGAGTGGAATCCAACTGGTACCGTCTTCTGGATTGACTACGATAATAGGCTTCATCTGAAAGATAACTAAGACTGAAACTGAACTGTAATATTGAATTCATTTATTGCATTCTCTTTTGTATATCCGAAAGGAAAATTTTTCTTTCTCTGTAATATAGAATACTTATATACTTATAATATGTAAATAGTCCTTGTTACCTATCGTGAAATGTATATTTTAACAAGTTAAATAAAAAAAAAAAAAAAAAAAAATATATATATATATATATATATATATACACATATATCTGCACTGCAAAAAGGCGTAGATATCCGCGATTATCACTTCGAAGCAGCACCAATAATAGCACTGGCCCCGACAAAAGTAACAGTATCAAATGTTCCCCCTGAAATTTGTCAACAACTCATCATCATCCATGTTATCAAGATACGGTTCTGTCACAGGAAAAATACGCAGACTGTCAGCAGCCACGAAGAAGCCCGAATTTGCCCATGCCAAAAGCTTTCAAAGACAGGCATTAATGCACTTTCCAAACAACAACGGACTAGATAACCTTCCAAAATTAATCAACACGGACATAAATAGAATCACCTAGACTTTCTACTTATCCTTCTCATCACAGTGCTTCTTCTTTCATGAAGAAGGTCACATTAGGAAACGATGTCCCTATATTACCAGCAGTTCATCAACAAACATCCCAGCCCAGAATAGCAAACCGGCTGAACAGAACAACATCGTACATGAAGAAAATCAAAGCATAGGAAAAAGTAAACTTAAAAAAAATTCTCTCCCCATCACGAACTTCAGAGGAAAGAAAATTCCGAACTGGAAAAGACAACGCTCATGTCGCTCTTGAACGCCTACCGAGTAATGAGATCCAACGGTATGATAATGAAGTCCCACAGCACGAAAACATGGATCCTCCCAACAGAGATGACAAGAACGAACTAATTAAAAGCAACCCCCAGACCCAGCAACCAGAATCACCAACCCAGCCTCCCACTAATTCAAAACCTCACCATAGAGAAGAAACTACTCAAAATGGCCTTTCATCACCTGCAGTCAGCCAAGGAGAAACAGAGTTCCCAGACGATGAGGAAACTGTACTTCCACATGACGAAGAAGAGGATGCTCAGGCGAACTTCTCCACACTGAGGGTCCCCTAACCATGAAGCAGCTGTCATCCTTCATACAAAAAGTGAGAGGCTCTCCTCACAAATTAACTATAGCCCTTAAATACACCACAAGAATCCCAGAACTAATATCTCAACTTCAGGACCTACACTCGAAACTGAAATGTAAAAAAAGCAGAGCAGAGGTTAACAGGAGAACGCGAATCTAGTACCTAATTAATAGGCTACAAACAGTTCCAGGACCAATATATGATTAAACTTACAATCAAACTTTCATAAATCATAATGTCTATAAGCCTTTTCTCTCTCAATGCAAGAGGATGTGCCTCTGCTCTACGCAACAGAATAGTCCTCGACCAGGTACAAAAATATCATAGAGACCTAATACTTCTGCAAGAAAAAAACATCAACTCCTCATCCAATTTATCCAGAAGATGGGCAGAGTGGCCTTATGACGTACAGCACTCTGCAACCCAACAACATCATGAAGCAGGAATTAGCTTAGGTGTACATCATAGATCTCCCTACAAACTGAAAGTGATTACTGATATACCAGGATATGCCTTGTATGCTAATATAATAACACCCAACCATAATACCCTACATGTGTTCAACATCTATATACCACAGCACGATGCTCTGCCATCACAAATCTTGGATTTCGTTCAAAACCATCTTTCTAGTATAGACCAAGAACATATCATAATAGCTGGAGATCTTAATTGCACTCTTGGCCAAGAAAAAGACAGACTTCAATGTGCTGAACATCGTAGCGAATTAATAAGCAAACTTCAAACACTGGTAAACGAAAATGAACTCATCGACGTCTTTTGGCATCAACATCCAGATAAGAAATCATACAAATGGAGGTCAGCAATCACAGCGACAAATAGGCCACTCTACCAAGCGCGACTGGACAGATACTACATTTCCAAACACACCTTGCCTCTAGTTAGAAATATCTCACACATTTCTTCCTACATTTCAGATCATTATTACTTCGTCTAGCTACAACTTTCATTATCTTTGGCAGCATCCAAATCAGGAAGTGCCTATTGGATCTTCAACAATACTCTCCTAAAAGATCCAGCTTATACAATAAAAACTCAGGCTTTAATAACCAACCTCACTCACTCGAATGTAGATACAGAACCAATGAAAACATGATAGCCCCAACTAAAATCATGAATCAAATCCTTTATGCAAATCTATAGTCACCAGAAAAATCAACAGAGGAACATTAGAATCCGACAACTTGAAAAACAGCTCAAGTATCTCCCAGAAGAAAACCCTGAATATCACTCTGCCTTCCAAGCCATGCAAAGAAACGCAGAATTATCGGCAAAAGGTGCCCTATTTCGATCGCGGCATACACAAATAAATCTTTCAGATGCCCACACAAAATATTTTTTCTCTTTGGAAAAAAAAATGTCAGGCAGCAAACTCCATCTCTGCAATCAGACTTCAAGATGGCCGCATCACAGAAGATCCAAGTAAAATCACTTCTGAAATCTTACAATACTACAAGCTCTGCAAGCCACTCAGTAAGGGAGGTCAAGGTCTGATTTCTCTTGAAAACAAAATCAGATCCTTCAGGATAATCTTCCTCCTAAAGACACTACAGTGCAATCATGCTTACGTAACCACCTTCTATTACATCATAAAATCATCCACCAGAAGACTTACACTCTCCACAATCCTCCGAATGGCCAGTTCTGCAACATTTCCTCTTAAACTACCTCTTTTTTACAAAGATGCTCTACAGCGGTCGAAAAAGACAGAACTTCCTCACACACTGACAGGATCAACAGTGTCAGCTGCACTATCAGAACCACTGTTTTCGAACAGAAACATGGCAAGTCTCACAACTGGCCAGCCCGTTCTTTTTCCTACATGGAACTGGGGAGGAATAAGAATCATAGGAGACCTCCTGACCCAGACCCTGAAGTGGAAAACATTCACAAGCCTACAAATGAAGAACCCAAAAACTGAAAAGCAATACCAACAGACGCAAGCTGCTATTAGAAAAGCCTATCCAGATATCGATACACCTCAGGGAATCCGTATTTCTTCTAGAAACTGCGGGGAGCCTACCTTTCATCTTGCATCATCTGAAGCCTCACTTCCAATTATTCCCTCTACCTAGAAGAAAATATACCACTTCCTCATATCAACTTCCTCCAACTTCTCCCTTCTTGTATTCATCGTTAACCCTCTCATTTACTAAGCTGCACATGCCACCCAGTTTTTAGTGGAATCTTCCATATACATCGAGGTGTGCCAAACCAGATTTCGACATACAGTAGAGGCTATGGCATAATATCTTGCCAATTCCTACTAAGCTCCACAAATTTCAGCTAAGACAATCAGATCAGTGTCTATTCTGCGAAGTTTCAGGTACCTTGGAACACACATATCTAACCTGTCCTGCAAAGAAGAGAACAAACATAAAATATGCAATTTCCTCCTCATCTGCGCCAAGGCCGTCATCAAATTCCAGTGAAAGCCTGCATTCTAGTTTCTGCCTACGGTAGAAACTAAAATGCAGGCTTTCACTGGAATTTGATTACTACAAAGAAACAGGAACCGTCACAAAATTCATAGAGGAGTGGAATCCAACTGGTACCCTGTTCTGGATTGCCGATGACAACACATTTCAGCTGAAGAATAACTAAAAGTGATGCTGAACTGTAATATTGACGCTTACTGAAAAGACACATCCTGCCTACCACTAATGTGCCTTTTCCCCCTTCATTTCTATTATATATATATCTAAAAATAAAATCATTTTTTCCTGCAATATACATTCTTATAATATGTAAATAGTCTGTTTTTGTTATCTGTCTTCCAATGTATATTTTATCAAGTTCAATAAAAAAAAATCTCTCTTTTTTTCTATCAATCTATGAGGGGTGGCTGAAAATTTCTGATAAACACACAGAACAAAAATAGACTAATCTGTACAACAAGGGAAAGACTTTTTTCTCAGAGGATTTCAAATGATGCATAAGCGCTGTAACTTCGTGGGGAATATGTAGAATAATGTGTAAGTTACATGGTTCTACCTCATTTCCTCCATGGTGATTATGACAAGTTTTCAGCATACCCTCGTATCTATCAATCTATCGTTCTGTTCGTGTCTATGATATCATGTTGTTTAGAAGCCTTTGGTTTTGGCCCGGGCATAATTCAAACCATTAACACGCTATACATTAACGCTCGCTTCTGCATGAAGATAAACAACGGACTCACCATATTTATACAATACAGCAGAGGAATTAAACAAAGCTGTCCTCTTTATACAACTGCAATAGAATCTTTTCTGAATAGATTAAACATGTTGCTTAAGCCAGCCCGTCCTAATCTCTCGTATCAAACTATAACCTCGACAGCATATGCTGATGTTACCGTTATAGCTATGCAAATGATTTCTCTAACATAGAAACAAAATACCAAGAACACCAAAAACAGCCTCAGGAGCCAAATTACACACACATAAAACAACAGGACTGTGGTGTGGAAAATGGAGAAGCCAAACCGACGCCCCTATGTCTGGTCACTGGTCTGCAAAGGGTGGGTAACAAATACCTGGGAATTCACTTAGAAAACACACCCTCCTATGTGAATAAACACAGGGAAATAGTAAAGGTTTCAAGCAAGTAATAGGAAAGTGGGCGGTAGTACGAGCCTCTGCCTCAGTAAAAGGGAGAGTAATAATCAACCAAATAGCTTCTAGGGCCATTTGGCAAACATTAAAAATTCTCGCTCCTAGAGAACACTTCAAGAAAACACAATCATAAATCTACCGCTTTATATGGAACAAAACCAACTGCCTCTCTCTCTTACAACAGGCTCTGCTTTCCTCTTCATGTGGGAGAGCAGGGCTTGGTGTCAGTCGAGAACAAGATACCAACGTTTCGTACCCTGTCTTTCATAAACAGTCAGCATCATGAAAACCAAAAAAAAAAAGGCCATGAAATATATCTTCTCCTCTGCCACCAGGGATCTCTCCCTCTCCACTGTCCTAAGAATGACAACAGCGCATGTGCCGGACATCTGACCACCTTCTATAGATGCCTTGCAAAGATGAAAAAGCCTCGATCTACAACACACAGTGAAAACAGCTTCACTTCATGAAATACTCAAAGAGCTCATCTTCCACAATAACATGATAAGAAGTTCTACCACTAACCGACAACTTTTCTTCCCTGTATGGAGTTAGCGAAGGGTGAGAGTCATTGCGGATATTTATCCCCTGATCTCACATAGCGCGCTCAGAATTGCTAGCAACCCGTGAATATGGGAACCAAGCTGAACAGGTGGACACCATCAAATCTGCGCTTTAGATAGCCATGCTAGATATTGCATCTGAAACAGGCCTTCAAGAACCAATAGCAGAAAACCTGAAAACAAGCAGTACGGTGGTGGCACTCGACACATCCAACACACACAACGTGTACGAATTTTTAATAGAAGAACAGCAATCATCTTCACAACAGAACCCTTCCCCATCTCAACAAACTCCCATTAAGTAGGATCTGCTTACCGAAGTAGAGCCATTAAACCTGACGCTGACATACAGTACAGCAGCGTTTCTCAACCTCTCTAAGTCCAAGGACCAGTAAAATGCCTAAAACAATTCTACGGACCACTAAGTTATGTAATTTTATAAAAATGTATGTGGGGATTACCAACATTTACACATACATTTACAACATATACATATACATATTTATATACAACATTTACATATTATATTTACATATAAAACACTTTACATATACATAAACATTTACAAATACATATGGAAACATAATTAAGTTGGAAGATATCATTAACGGACACCTTAAACAAATAAAGATGTCCTTTTCCGATTTGCTGTGGACAAATGAATGGGTATATCAGCGTAGTTCCGCTGAAATCCCCATTCATCTGCCCACAGCAACTTTTATATTTTATATGTTATCCCTATTCATCTGTCGATACTCATGAAGCTATCCCCACAACAACTTTTATCTTCACGCACTCTCTGATTAGACCTGCGACATGTAAACTGTTCCATTCGCTAAGTGCGTTGTGAGACGAGGGGAAAATGTTGTTCTTATCTTACTCCATTCATCATAATACTGAATACGAACTTGACATCCATGGATTCCTTCATGGATGACATCCCTTGTCCTGTCCAAACCATCCCCTGCATATACCCAAACATTTCACTCAGAACATCCCAAAGCCATTAATGCCCCCTCATCTCCCCTCATCCATCCATCCACACACACACACACACACACACACTTCCGGCCGATACGAATCGCCTTATTTCCCTCACGAGTTTTCCATGACCAGCAAAAAATTTAAGACATCCTGTTATGTGAGGTCATTCCCGATATCTATAAACAGTCCAACCCACGATGTCAGTCGCAAAGTGCCATTCACGTGGTCGGGTGCATTTTCCCGCCAGTGATCATATGCCGTATATACCGTAACCATGTGATTTGTACTAATCGTGTTATGACGGTGGTTTTAATTATATCCGTCCTGTTTTATCCAGAGGCACAACAGTGATCATCGTAACTCTGGCAGATTCATTAATCGTGTGGTGGTTTTTTTTTTATATCCGTCCTGTGTGCTACTTGTATTCGTTACGTTGTGATGTGTGTTTCTGTACAATCCATGACCGTACGGATGTTGTTGTCTGCTCACGTCAACTCTGTGAGCAGACAACAACATCAAGTGTGTCGTGAGTTAACAACAGTTAATCACGACACACTTTGTCCAAGTATCGCTTAGCACTTCTGAAGGTATACTGAGCCTTAGTTGAAGGGAAAAAAACTTCGCTAATAAAAATCAATAAATAACAAACAATTGGTTGAAATGTGGATAACACAAGTGAACATGTGTTATCCACATTTCAACCATCTGCTTGTTGTTTATTGATTTTTATTAGTGAAGACTAATAAAATTTACAGAATGACGAATAATAAGAGGTGTGAAGTGAACAAGAGTATAGTTTTATTGCTTCCTCCTTCCCTTGCTGTTTTGTCAGATTTGGGTTACAAATTATTGTAGTGCGAAATCACGAGTAATAAAAGAAGGGTGAAGTGAACAACACTATAGTTTTATTGCTTCCGCCTTTGAACATTCTGACGCTATTTGTTGCTTTTTTTTAAGTCTCCATTTGATTTCAATAATTTTCACTTACTTATTCAATTTTAATTTGTTTGGATAATTAAAAAATATATATTTATTTAATTAATTTAAGTCTGTCTGCGGACCACCTGTCCCATCTTCGCGGACCACAGGTTGAGAAACACTGCAGTAGAGAATGTGGCACAACGTCCTCCCCCCACCACCACTACTATAGTGCACAAATTTAACTCTGAATTATCCGAGGATTGCCTTTTCTGCAACAGATCCCGAACAATTCGTCACATCAACCTGGAGTGCCCTGCAAACAGCAAATTATCCGTTTGTCTCTGGAAATTGCAGCTTAGGAAGAATAGCTGAATCTTGTCCATACCGTCTAAAAAATACCCCGTCTGCAACTATCTCTTTATCACTGCGAAATCAGTGATATATAACTTTTATCTCCGACACACGAGAGTAAACAACACGACACCTTCATTTAGAAAAGCAAATGCACAGCCTTTAAAGAAAAATTTTAAAGCCGTCTTCTTCACGAGCTTCGTCACTACCGTGAAAACAGCACCCTTGTCCTCTTCTACCAGCACCGGGGAATAAAAGGAATGAATTTTTGTCTGGGCAGGGCAACAGTATTACAGTCCAGTTTCCAACATATCAGCAGCATCCTCCCCGGAAAGGGGAAAGAAGAAATTTTCCTGTATTTCAATAGTAGCCAAGAACTATGCGAGAAATAATCCAAAACTTCACTTCGTAGATTTAATCAATCTTGTAATTATTACATGTAATAATCAATATCTATGTAACCTCTCTACTTGAACTCAGAGAAATCCAGTTTCATTAATCCGGTTGATCTTTTGTACATAAGATTGCTATTTTTAATAAAAAAATCTTTACGATATCAGGAGGGAAACACTGGACACAATCTGATCTTCAATACCTAGTTCTGAAGCATCATTCGGATTGTGATACAACAATCAGAAAGCGTCAAGTCTTGATGGAATATGTGCCGCAGCAACTCGAATTCTAGCCCCTCGATTTTTTTTCTTGCATTCAAAATATTATGTGTGTGTGGGGGGGGGGTCTGGCGTTGCCTTCCAGAATTGTGAGCTTCGAAATCATATCGAGGCCAGATGCTGCATCATCAACTTCTTCCCATTGATTTTGAGTGTTTGAATTATTGAAGCAGTTTTAATGGCGGATAACTTTCGTTAGAAAATGTTTCATCAGAGGATTAGCTGAATGGTTGGTTTATATCATGTCAAAGCAACTGTTTCTATGAGAAAATGCATTCTTTCTCTAACATGTTCTCTGATCGGTTTAAACAGGCATAATACACGATAAGAAATCCAAAACTGGGAAAATAATTTCGTCCACCTTCGTATCAGAAATGATAACCTATCTTTACTTGAACAGCTCTCCTTGGGGAGGACTATGAGTGTAGTTTCTACACCTCCAGTCTTCAGGAGAGATGAATATTTAAACAGCTTCTGTTGCCAAGTTGGTGAAGAGCTGAGAGTTTTCCTTGAAGTACCTAGTTTGGCCAATCATCTGGAAGAAATGGTCGTAGAACTAGTAATTATGGCTTGACGCAGTGTCTTGGAATGAATTTAAAATTGACATCCTGAACGAAGATAAATTTTGTGAGAATATCGTCGAGAACACTGAAAACCATACACCAGGGCTTCATTCAAGTCTCTTTCACAACATCCTGACGTTTGGTCCTGTAAATGTTTTTGGACTACCTCGGGTGCAATACGATTAAATTTGAACTGGTAAAGTAAAAGTTCTCGAAGTGAACAATTTTGGCCACTCACTGTAAACAACAAAAAAAGTACTTAAGCATTAAACATAAACTAAATGGTTATATTAAATGCTTAACAATGCGTATCATTTTTGGCAAGAATAAGTTACCTTTAATTTGGTAAGATAATACTGGAAATTATTACTTCGAACACTGATACCTTTTAAATTAGAATATTGGAAACAGCACTGTATGAGAATTCAGGTTTTTTTTTTTAATTTTTCAAAGTTTTGAATAAAATACAATTAGGAAACGAGCAAATTAATTGGTAATTAAAATTAATGACTTAATTTTTAAATGAATACATTCAGGGTAATTGAAGATTAAGTTTGGAATTATCTTACCTCGGTAAAAAGACGTTTCATTGCTGTTCTATCCGCAGGCAAATAGATGACCGAAAGGAAGTTGTCAGATACAGAACGAGTGAAGTATAATTCCTGCTGGGATGCAGAAAAGGAGGCGAACTTTCTTTCTGTGAAAACTCTAGTCTTGAACTTTTGTACATGCAATAACTGCATTACAGGTTGCAGTTGATCGGCTACTGGAAAGTTTGAAAGGTCAAACGGAGTGTATGAAAATCATTTTCCAGTGCTCTTATATTTACATTACAAATATCAAATTTTTTCCCAAAAAAAGATAATGAAGAATATAAGAGAGGTATATATAATGATTGATTAGCTGACTGATTGTTTCTTCGCAAGCAGTCTTTATTTTTTTTTACAGTTAATTTTAATAATCAATAATATGCAGTAGCTTGTAGGCAGTCTAATTTGGATGTTTCGAAATTCACCTTTGCACGTGGAACTTTGATATCGATGTCACGTTTAAAAAAATAAATCAATCAATAAAATATATACAGTAATAAAAAAAGTAACTATTTAAACTTCACACGCACAGTCACGGACCAGTAAACATCATCAATTATTCTAGTGCAGAATGCTTGCTACAGAATATTTTACGTTCTGACAGTAGTTGTAGTAAGCAGTAGTACGCTGCCTCATCGAGTGTGAAATGATACAATTTTATTTTTTTTTAAATAAGAATTGAAGATAAAATTTAGCCCAAAATACGTCTCGTGTACTCGTAGGTCTTTCTAATTTGAAATTTAGTGTTAGTGCGCACAACCCCAACAATTTCAGATATGTATATATGATTACACATTTAAATATCAGAAAAATTAATAAACACAGAAAATCAACTTAGAAAACAGAAAATCAAAATAGAACTGGATTTTTGTAACACGGAACGTAATTAAAAATTAACCACACTCTCAGTTGAAGTTAATTAATAAAAAATTTATTAAAAAAATAATTGCAAAATAAAAAGGATGAACAGAAATTATGAAGATTACCCCATTTGGTGTTAACTATCGTTTTTCATGTATTTTCATTAGAATCCATGGAGATCAGAATCATGTCTGTCTTTTAATTCTGGCTCTTCATTTCTATCTACGCAGTTACCGGACATAGTTGAGTACTATCCACACGTAAATTAAGGCAAGATCGTCAATCTGATTAGCTAGAAAATGAATTTATTAGCTTTGAATCAAACTGTTACAGAAAATCTGTGAAAATGGGAATCATCCTTGAAGTATCAAAGAGAGCCGCTAATCAAGTGCAATTTTTACACTGCAATAAAATTTATTTACCTTTAAGTAATAACTAGGATATTTATTAAGTATTACATGCTAGCCATAATTCATGCTAAAGCAAAATTGTTAGAGTATCACAGACTGGACTTGAAACCTGTAATATAAAATTTAACCGTTAATATTTCAGAGTTTGAACGATGATGTCAAAATACTGTTTAGAAAGTACGTAGACTTAATAGAAGTCAGATATGCTTACTGTTCATTTTACTTACTCAGAGTATCTGCATAAATGAAGAGGACTTCAGATGAGTATCCTTTGAAAAGAATATCTTTGAAGAGAAATTCGATGTCAAAATAATATCCGAATGTGGATGCATTCTTTGTGTCCAGCTGGATTGGCAAATCTGTATTTTTGTAAAAGAAATACACATTAAACACTTTTCAAGGTGAACTATTAAGTTTACATTATTTACAAAGTCACAAATAATAGTTATGCATTTTTTAATATAGATCATTTTTAATATAATTATGGAATGATGGAGGCCAGTTCAGTAGAACATCCTTCATAGAAACACCTAGAAGAGAGGCATAGACCAGAACATCTGTGCGAAAGTGACCGGATCGTATAGATTCATTTCGGTCATTGATGCCACAGGTCTAATTAATTAGTAGCACAACGCATCGGTTGTTATTTATTAAACATTCTTTATCACTCAAGATAATCTGGATAATTCTTATTTTATACATTGTCACTTCATGGACGTTCTACACATAACCATAACAGATAACCCAGATCCTTCTAATGCTGTAACATTAGAAGAGTATTATTATAAGAAGATTATTATTTGTTACTAATGTAACATTAGTAACAAATATTAGCCCGTTAGCCCTATTTTGTCTTTAATAATGTGTAATTTAGCGGACCAAAATCTAATTATAGCTATTCATATTAAATAAACTTTACTATAATCCTAAGACCTTTATGAACACATGTTCTCAGAATTTAATTTAAAATCTTCAAATTGGTATACATAAAAGCAGGAGAAAAGCCTTTTGTTAACTGTGCTGAATGTTTGGAAACCAAGCTATTTGCAGTGCGCTGTATTTAAATAGAAGGGGAATTAACTGAAATCAGAAAATGCTAGAAAATTAAATTCGCTCAGAATTTTATGGTTACATACGCAGCATAATATGAGTATATTAGAGGATGGAAATTAAGAACTTCTTATATACCTAACTTCCTTATGTGCATTTTTAAAGTATCATAAAAATCATATGAAATGTGTTTACATAATAACATCATATGAGATTTGTTGTACACACACACACACACACACACACACACACACACACACACGGCTTTCTGATAAGTGAGTAAAGAATAGAGGAAAATTTAGCTCTTTTATATTATAAGAACGTTGCCACTTAACAATTATTGGTTAAAAAAAATCCCATTTCGATTTTTGAATCAGTGTAAAAATAACACCTTTAAACAACTTTATACTTTATAACGCCTAACATTTTAAAAGATAACTTAAAACATCTGTGACAAAACTTAGATGCAAAATCGAATCGAAAAATCGAATCAATTAATCGAGCAAGATTTTAATGTCAAACAGAAACCGATAAATACAAACGTTATAATAATAATAGTAATTTTTTTATTTTTTTAATGTCAAATAATACTTTATTATCTCTCTAATAAATTACATACGTATGCATACAATTTAATTATGCATACAATTTATGTAATATATATAATACTCATATTCACATAATACATACAATTGAATATAATTACATACAATTTAAGAGATAATACTACAATTTTTCACATGTGCTTCAATTAAAATTCCAATTTATCTCATAGTTTGTACGGTACTCAAGTCATATAGCACAACAATTTGTGTGCTATTAGTAGTAATAACAATTTTTGTAATAGTTTACTATCAGTTATAGTTCAATTACACAGGATACATTGCACGATTATCTATCTATTTTTTTTTTCTATACGGAATGCTAGGAGAATATCTTATTTAAATTGCATAGGTAATGATATTAACAATGTGTCTTACATCTTTTTTCACATACATATTTACAATGATTCACTTTTTATTAAATCGATTATAATATTTACTTGTTTCTTTGGGTGGCATTTCTGATTTCTTCCTCGAAACTTTGCATAGCTTATCTGAGGAAGATAATAGATAGTGGTTTCGTGGGTTTGTTTCTATACCCGTCACAAGCTAGGTATTGATTTTACTGTTTGTAGGTAGACTTAGAAGACTACTACTGCTTGTGCACGGTTTAACTTTTTTGCAAGTGGGGTTGGATTTGGGTATGGTATGTTTGCGTCCTTGTAATGGTATTTTTTGAGAGGGGGGTTTGCTATAGGTGTGTGTGTGTGTGTGTGTGTGTGTGTGTGTGTGTGTGTGTGTGTGTGTGTGTGTGTGTGTGTGTGTGTGTGTGTGTGTGTGTGTGTGTGTGTGTGTGTGTGTGTGTGTGTGTGTGTGTGTGTGTGTGTGTGTGTGTGTGTGTGTGTGTGTGTGTGTGTGTGTGTGTGTGTGTGTGTGTGTGTGTGTGTGTGTGTGTGTGTGTGTGTGTGTGTGTTTCGGGTGGCTTTTCCGTAGTGATTATTGTACTTATATGTTATGTTATATGTACTACTAATAATAATAATAACAGAACTTACCTTGCTCTAAAGAGATATTCCCCACACTTGATACGGCAGTTGACGTAACCACGATAATACAAATAATCGGTAAAGTATGAAGAATGCTGCAGAAGAGGAAAAACATGTGGATATTACTGCCATTAAAATTTAGCACAACTATTGATATAACTATCGATAAAATAAAACTTAAATAACTCATTTTCTAAGTAATGGAATCTATGGTTCAAATCCTTCATGATTCTACGAAAAAAAAAAAAATGTTAACTCAATATCGCATTATAATAACTTGTCCAACATGACTTTTTTGTAATTTAATAAAACTCGAATGATATACTGGATGAAAGCAAAAGCATTTTAGTTGAATAAAGTATTGCCTAAAGATCTTTGTCGCTCCACTATCTTTTAGGGCAGCGGTTCTAAAACTGTGGGTTGCGATCTATGCGGAAAAAAGATTCTTCGGTTGCAGCAAACATTGATAACGTGAGTAAATTAAACATTTATTACAGAACTATTGAATTATCTGTTTAGTTTATTGCAGAAATAAACGCCATCCAGCATGATTACAATTGTTTAAAAGGGATTGCGGATAAAAAAAAAGTTTGAGTCTGTATTTTATAGTGTACGTTTGGATCTGTGTACGTTTTTACTTTTAAACACCAATTTACCAATTGATTCGCCAATGAAAACTCTTGAGCTGCACGCACATGATGTAGGGTGACATGGTCTATACATTAAGGTCTAAACAAAATACTTTTAACAAGAGATTTAAAAAAAAAATAACAAAAGAAATTCTGAAACTTGTGAAGTAGACCAACTTCTCATAATAGGGATAATATTAAGCCCATCACTTTTATTTATTTCAAATAAAATCACATTTATTTCAAATAAAAAAGATTTCTTGAATTATCCAGCTAATCTCATCTCATTGCTCCAAGATATAAATAATTCTGCCTTCAGAATGACAGCTCCAATATACGTACTCAACTCTCTAATTTAAACTGTGGTATACTTTAACGAAGTCGCTATTTCAATGATGTGCTGAATGATTGGGGGGGGGGGGGATATCAATACTGATAATGAAAACATTGCATATTCGTTTTGTCCACAACATTATTAAAACGATTGTAACTGGGAATGGGAAACCGGGGGAAAAAAGCACTAATAAATGACTGTAATATAATACTGTATGAGATGCAAACGACAGCGAGACTATGTTTCAAGCTTAAACACACAGTAATAAAAACAGTTCTACCTTTCATGATTCTATGTACATATCAGAAGTACTACATTAGATACGATCCAACTTTTTTGTATAAATTATCAACAACATAAACGTCACTCCATGCAAATAAAATACTATAGCAATGTTACCTGAATTCCATATTGATTCAAGGAGAAAATCCAATCAGTTCCATACAGCAAAACAATGTTCATTTAAAAGAAGTAAACGTAAAAATTAGTGTAAAAGCAACAAACCAACTTATCATTCTTCGTTGATGATAGCACCGCAGTAACTGTAGCAGACGAACATTGGCATAGCAACGAAAACATTCGTTTGAAGTCAAGGTGCGCAGATATGTTTTTTGTTACATTTTTTTACCTTATTTCTCTTAACGCATTTATCTTGTTTATTTATAGATCATGCGCGAAACGTTTCTGTTTTGAGAAGGGAAATAAATGCCTGAAACCATTAATGAGGTATACCACTCCGACCAAATTACCACAGTGCAATATTGTTATAAAGGAAATTAGCATGAGACTGTTTATATGTTTTTCATTAATTTTAATTTCCCAACTTATTTTTAAGCACAGTATTGTGTGATAATATGCAAAAAAAATGTTCATTATTTCACTGTCAGGTTTTATAATTTAGGCACAATCCGTGCGGATATGTTTTGCTCCCTAGATGGCGTTGCATTTAGGGAACAAAGTTGCATTACCATCACAAGTTGCGTTTTGCCAATAGTAAGACTCGACTATTGAGCATTGCGTTTGCATGAGCTCAACCAAACTTCCTCAACACACCTTTTATGCAGAAGAAAACACAGCGAACCATCTCCCGTGTTTGAATCATCTTCTTTTCCTAAAGGGGGATAATCTAAAGGGGATAATCTATATATCGCTTTATTCACCGAAATGAAGGGCAGTGAATCGATGGCATGTTGGTGGATAACAGCACAATTTTTAAGCACAAAATTTCAACGTTTGCATTCATCTGAATAGTTCCAATTGTGCAGCGATTTGCTTGCTACTGTCCAGTGGAAGCGCCTTCGATGTATTTTGAATGCACCAGTTTATTTTTACCAGCGCTAATAATGGCAAATGAATGAACATGCCAAAAGTGAACAAATAAGCGAATGAATAAATCGTAAATAAAAGACATTGATAAAATTTAATTTTATCCAACGTTTATTTCTCTTTTAGTTTTAATAGTAAATAAAACTAAGAAAATAATATTTGTTTACATTTAGAATACTCTCACATTATACAGTATGACGGAAGAAAAAAAAAAGTACTCAACTTCATGTTACAGTCTCCGAAAAGCAGTCAACGACGAACAGCGGTATAACTTGGGTTACCGAGTCGGTCACTACAGGAATCCTTAAGGAGCCGGGGGTGCCTTTTGTCTACGCCATTCAGGTAGTTCAGCGTTTAACAGTAACGGATTACGCTGCACGGCTGGAATACTGTGCACGCATGCTGGCCAATCTCTGTGAAGATCCGTCCTTCATCCATGATGTCTGGTTCTCGGACAAAGCACATTTCCATCTCAGCGTTCATGCAAACAGACGAACCTACAGGTTTCTTGAGACCTGAATTTGTCCAATAGAAATCTCTTCACGGTGAGAAGGTCACCACATGGCGTGCGGTTTCCGGCCATGGCATAAATGGGCTTAGTTCATTGAAGAGGATGGTGTAACCGTGATGACCTTGAATTGCGAACGCTACATCGAGAATGTGTTGATTCCGTTCACCCAGGATTTTATTATTATTATTATTATTATTATTTGACACCTCCAGGGAGTCCAAAGACTCATCGAGGGAGAGTGTGCCAACAGCATCGAACGATTGATCCCCTTCCAACTACTAACCGCGCTCAAACTTACTTAACTGAGCCATTAGTAGCAGAGGCTGTACCGATGGACCAACCTTTGCCGGCAACGTCGAGAAAAAAACATTCCATTTCTTGCACAGGTGTTCCAACAGGAAGGAGCAACCTGTCTCACATCACGTGGGTCTAGAGCCTATTTATCAGAATACTCCCTGCGAAGCTCATTTCGAAGTTCACAGAATTCCAGTACACTTCATGTTCTCCTGATCTCACATCATTTGATGCCTTCGTTTGTGGTATGTTGAAGGAATGGGTATTCCACCATGACCCGCCTTCAAATCTTAATGAACTAAGGAATAAAATTACACGATATGTCCAGCAGATGTCTCAACCATTGTTCTCCAAGATGACAGAGAACCTTCGCATGCGCTACGAAACCTGTCTTGAAAGACAAGGTGTCCATTTTGAGCACGTGTCGTTAATGCTTTATTCGACCAAGATCCCACCGATAGTTGTGGATTATATATATCATCATGTGTAAATATGTTTCTTTCTTTCTTAATAAACCACGTTTACTCCATAACACATATCGTTGTAGTTATTCCCGTTTTTTTTTTTTTTTTGCTTGCGCCATACTGTATATGCCATGGGAGGAGTGTGGGAGAGATCCTTTAACGCAAGAGAAGGACAGTCATTTTTATGTATGTGCAACGAAAAACCAGATAAATAATTAGTAAAGAAAACTGGATAAGTAAATAATAATTATGGAACTAATTGAAAGATTAATAAAGATTTGATAGTTCATTAATCCGTTGAAAGTTCATAACACTAGGAACCCAATATAAAACGCAGTGAATGGTGATTAGTTTATGATAAAAGCTGCTAACATTTTACGGCACGTTATATAAAATTTACGGCACATTATATTAAACAGAAATGGTTGCGAAGGGCAACCATTTCTGTTTTCATATTCCAGAGAGTTTAATTTATCTAAATGAATTTCTTTTACTTGTACGTGGGATCCTTTGAAATGGATTTTTTCAACAGAATGTCGTGCAGCCCAGATGATTGATCTTTGATCTTTCCGTATGGTTTGGACGACAGAGCTGGCATGTGTCATTAGATATAATCAATGAATGGTATATGTATAGCGAGTCTTCATTAGTTCGAAATATTTCGCAGTTTTATTATATTTTGAATATTATAGAAAATACATTTACTTATCAACAGCACCGAACATAACTTAGCTAAAGACATCCTCATCACGTTATATATTTAACTCTTCCTTGCATCCCCTGCATTCCTGGATTTGCATTAAAATAGAAACCGTATTCGCACTTATTTACACGGGGTAATAATTTTTTTCGTTCATCATTTGCAAAGAATAAAAAACTGGGATTCATTCACATTGCACGCTAAACCAGCGGTGTCGGTTTGCATACTTACAAGTGTCTCAGCATTCAGGTCATTTTGACATTTCGATGTACACATGGTTTTGTTGTTTGCTTAGCATTCTACTTCTCTTTCCTTCCCTTTCAAATATCTGATTAATAAATCATAATAAACACGACTGCAAATACGTTGTGAAGTGAACATGCAACGTTTGCTATTGACGTCAATGTTGCAGACCTTAATGCTGTCTGCAAGCGAACATGTCTTGGTATATCACTGATTAGATTTTAGAAATATACTTAGATACTTAGAGATACTTTCACTGTTGTCATTCCAACTACGCTTCGATCTTTTCACATGAACAAATATACGAACGTGTGTCTTTTGCAATCTAGCTACTACAGATATTTTTTTCTTTTATTGTTTTTAAGTATTCATGTCACATGAACGACTAAATTTCAATGGATCGAATCGGAAGTTCCCTTTCAATAAATGAGTTTCCTACAAAAATTTAGGAAATGTAATCAATTTGTCTAATTTTACCTTAAATGAATAAACAGTTATATTTTAAAGTGTTCCACAACAGTTCGATCAAAATTCCTAGCTTATTATTTATCTCGTTTCTGTTAAAAATAATTATTTAGGCATCTAATTTACAAAATCGCAAATTAACAGAAACGACGAACATTTCAATTATGTCGAAACGGACCGTTTGGTTTTCAACAAAATGTCATTACACTGCAGACGCTGGTTGACTTGACCTCTGCCATTCGTGGTTGTGCAGATATTGAGATAATCAGTTAATGTTTTTCTTCTTTTTTGTCCTCGTATCACATGGGAAGTAGAAATGAGAGAAAGAATAGCTAAGAGCATCTCGTTTGGTCTTTGAAAGACTGTCGATTCTATAAAGTCCTTTCCAAAGAGGCTGAAGCATTATCGGGAAATGGTTTTATCAGTAGAAAAACAAGAGTGTCGTGGGTTCTGATGCAAAATATTCGAGTAAGCTCGTTTTGTGTAGTGCAAACAATCGATGGTTCCCCGTCCTTGCATGCCCTTGGTGTCATGCACATCGATATTTCGTTCCTGAGTTCTATGAATAAAGACTGGAACACTCCTTGCAATGCTGAAATTGCACGAACTGTCATCAGAAATTTCGCATGACTGCCTTCAACTATCTTCCCACATCGAATCTTACTCATCTCCAGGGAACAGTAGTTCTTATAGCAGTAATAACCATAGCAAATACTTCTCGAAGTTCAACGGTGTTCGTGAATCGTAAATATCAGTGCATCTCTTTGTTCTATATGAACAAATTTGGCATAATTGACATAAACAAGATGATTCCCTTTAGATCTTCTTGTTATATTATTAGGATTTAGAGCCACGAGATGGCGACACCTCAGTAATCTCATCCCAAAAGTCTTGAGCGATTGACGCCACGATCTTCAAGAGCTTGAGAATAGAGGAGCTCCTCCTACTCCTTTTAAGAATAAAAGGAATTGGGTTTTATTTTTATTTTCAACAGTCTTGGCCAAATTCCTAGAGAACCGAGGCATAATTAAGGTTAATAATAAATATTATACTTACAAATGTTGCTCGCATCACCGATGCCTTCTCAGTTAATCTGAATTTAAATATTTAAAATTCATCACTTTTCAGATTATTTTTCTGGTTATTTCTAACACACCTGATTGGCTACCTATTAGTCACAAGTTATACTTTTATTTTTTTAAAAAAATCTTTTAGAAAATAAATAATACTCTTTGTGAATTACCACAGACAATAATTTGCAAAATTCAATTTCTTTTTTATCACACATTTATTATCTGTATAAATATCATCGACAAGCTTTACTGTGTTTTTTTTATTTTCCCCATTATATTTAATATGTCTCATTATACTACTGAATGCTTTATGTAGATCTATAAAACACATACGAGCCGGAGTGTTATATTCTATGGATTATGGATTCTATGGAAGGATAGGGGCGCCAACTAAAGTTTTGCACACAGGCGCCTGACACTACTGGCGCGCTCCTGTTCAAATACCATGCCATTTTGAACAGCTATCTCTGAATTCTTGTCTTATTTCCCAGAATTCATTAATAATTTCATTTCTTAAGCTTCTATATCTGTTATACTTTTCTCCATTGCATATATGCTGAAAAGACTTTTTTTTTCTTTTGTCCCAATAGTTTAATCTCGTCTGAGTACCAAGGAGTCCATCTCTTCCTTTTATTTCCAATTATTCTCTCTCTCGTAAGGCTTCATATGCTGCTTGTTTAATATGATTTTAAAGATTTTCCCGATTTGATAGTGTTTGAATACTTTTTAATATTCGTATAGTGGTTTAATACTTTCTGCTTATAACAGCTCTACCTTAAGCTTTTTTTCCCCTTTAGTTTTATTAATCTGCGTGCTACTGTTCTGAATTTTGTTACGGAAAATCTTTCACTAAGTAATGCATGATCAGTTCGGTCAGTTCCTGTATCAGCTGATGTTAGAACCCGGATATTAATTATTTCTTCATGTCTAATATTTCTATTCGTTATTTTATAATCTACTGTGGAAAAGGTTTCGGTTTCCAAAGGCATTTCTTAGTTATTTTATGATCTGCAAAAATAATTCAAAAAGGAATATAATGCATACTAATCGCGAAAAGTTAAAGAAAGTGAAAGTTAAAGAAAAGTTGTGTTTCGCCATTTTCGTGCCAGAAAACAGACACACACAAAAAATCACAATCAAGTTGATTGTGATTTTAATCGTTTAAAAGACAATCCATATTCACACAATACTTACAAGAAGAATTAATGAGAAAAAGATCAACAATAATCGGACAAAATTATTTGATAGTGAAAAACAAAATTAGCATCGTAAGGAATTTCAGAATAGTTTGTTATATTAGGTGAGTAACAGAAACAACAGACGAATTTGATGGAGTGTGGCAAGAGACTTTAGCTAAAGAACGTCAAAAAGAGAGGGGGGGGGGGGGAGTTAGATATTAAGAGAACATTCTGCAATGGAATGACAGAATGAACAAATGATATCGTGCACAAATTCCGAACTTGAAGCAAAAATAAGTAAAGAATGGACAAATGAGAAAACTAAAATGATCGGGCAGCAGGTTTTCCACTGTACTTGCAGCCACGGCTGAGCTCACGTCTATTTGATGATTTCCATACACATACTGCCATATTGTGATCATAAAATATAACACTGCCAGAAATCGTGTGTTTTACGGTGGACTTTTTTGAGATGTGAGGGTAAAAACCCAAGTTTCCAGCCAATGACTGAAAGAAGCCTAAAAAGGTTCTTTCGATTCTGGTCAGCACTAGAATCGAATTTATAACGAATGATATTTCTTTTAGAGTCTGGCATTATGGTACCAAAAATGGTGCACAAGGCCATGCAGATTCCGCAATTTTTATTAGTTATAATTAAAAATAATTTTTACTTATTGGATTACTGCTGGAACTGTGAAGAAAATATAATGAAAGAAAAACAAGGTATTCTGCTATTTATCCTAATAATTATCAGAAACTGAGGTTAACTATTATTTAAATGGAAAAGGGGATTTCTAACCTGATTTATGGAATAACTATAGAACCCGTAAAGCTACTTCCTCGAGATAGCATGGACGATTTGCAACATCCAACTAGGATAATCCACGGAAAATTTAAAATGTTGATGGAACTGAAAGAGAGCGAAGGCAACACGGATACATGCTTAACTGGTGAAATCCAATCTACTCACAACAGCCGAAATGTTTGCCTTCACATTAGAAAACCTGTAAAGTTTTGGAAATATCAAAACTATTATTGCCTGAAGTAAGGTAGAAGTGAAAAACAGGCCTACTAATGAAGATATAGTTCCATCTCTCATAAGCAAAGTTAGTTTTTCACATGTGTCGTCATTTTGACGCCACTCTAGTAGCTAAATGGGTTTTGGGAGTGAAGCCTTCTGCAAGAAGTGGCGGCAAGGTCGCAGATTCCCTTTCTATGCAGACTTAGTAGGACAATCCCAAACATCCATTCCCATGGCGAGATTCGAACCCGCGCAGCCTCTTGGCTGGAGAGCAAATACGCTAACCTATCGGTCAACAAGGCGCAAGCAGGAAGAATCCCCCGCCGGAAATTCGGATTTTACTGATCATGCATCTCATAAAAACCGACAGTAGAACTCATCCAATTTCAGACAACAGTGCGAGCGACAGAGTTTATGACAGTGTTTCTCAACGTGGGGCGTACGCCCTACAGGGGGGCAATTTGAAAATGTACATGTACATATTTATACATATTTATATTATACTTTTTCTGAAGTTGGCTGACTATTATGTTAAATGGTGGGCATCAAAATCTTTTGATGCCCACCTGTTTATGTGGGCATCAAATGATTTTGATGCCCACATCATAAACCAGTTGAGAACTCAGATGAGTTCTCAACTGGTTTATGATCAAAATGATCATAAACCAGTTGAGAAACACTGGTTTATGATCATTGTCGTACTCTCTCTCTCTCTTTCTCTCTCTTTCAAATATCAGGCAGTTGTGAACTAAGATATTGGTGGGGTAAGGGTGGAGACCGGCTGTTTTAGAGTAATTCCCCTATGAGGAATGAAAAACATTACGCGATTTATTTTTCTATTTATAGTATAAAAAATTGCTTGTGATCGAGTAGCAGCCGTAAACACAAACAATCTAAAGATACTTTCCACACAGATGAACTATGAAAAGTGCACAAATTAAACTCCTATAAAAATGTTTATAGAATTATCCGTTTGTTTGTAGATATTCATATAAAATCTTAATAGGAAATTATAAAAAAAACGCCTTTTATTTTCCGAAGCAAGATGGAATTACTATATTCATATTTATGAAAGAAATGTAAAACTCCATTTACAAAAAAAGAAGAAAAAAAACTCTCTATATATTTTAACAACGAAATACAATCCTTATATTAGTTAATAATTAATGAGGAGGATAGGTCAAAAATATTTTAGTTTATATATAAGCTTGCATCGTCGAATTGAAGCCTTTTGGCTCTTTATTTTAGTAAATATTTTAGTTTGTTTTATATATAACATTTTATACCACATTTAAATCTATAAAAAAAAAGAAAAGAAAAATAAATAATTTTTCCGTTAATAGCAGCTTTTAGTAAAGGGCAGTGTAGTAAATTTTGTCTCAACTTTTAATATTTTGCTAAAAGATATGCTTTTGTTTAGTATGCTGTGCTGGCTCCGCCATCTACTGTGTAAAACTGACATTAACCGTGACATTTTATTTTGGAAAGAAGAATCGTAAACAGTTGGTTACTTTATTAATCTTGATTAAACTGAAGGAAGAGCTAGATACATTTATCAAAATATTTCATAAACAATATTTCTAAAAAAAAGTTCTGTACTTAAAAATGGAACAGACTATGACTCAAATTACACGTTGATTTTTAAACATTCTTACATACCAGCAGACGTACTGAAAGATTTACGGTCACCTAATTATAATAAATTTAAAGTAAAAATTCACTTTAGAAAGTCGGATTAAAATACTAATGGCTTACGTTTTGTCTCTTTATCTTAAATAAAGATAGGGTAATCTTTAAAAGGTAATTTTATGTTAGAGAACTTTAAACTTAAACAAAATTAATTAATAATACTTCTATTAAACCGTAAACACTACATTAAATCAACTTGTAGCACAAAACAACAATAATAGATATTAAATATTACTCTCGAACCAAAATTGCTGTAGAGAAATTCGAAGTTTATTATTATTAATAATAGTAGTATTTATTTATTTATTATAAAATAAATATTATAAAATAAATAAATAAATACTAAACCAGTAGTATTTATTTATTTATTTTATACGTTATTGATATTAAGACATTATCATAGCTCACAGATAGCAAATACAGTATTTGTCATTTTTCACGTATTCAAATAAACAAAGCGAGGGGGGGGATGTAACAGCATTTCAAAGTAGAAGAGCATGATATTACGATTAGGAGGCAGGAAGAAATTAGAAATTTTTACCAGTTTTAAGTACAATGCATATTTTATTTATTTATTTATTTATGAAAACAATTTATTATACAGTGAATGTAACGCTGAATAACTTATTAACAACAAATTTTTAAAAAAAATAATTTCATAATAAAACAGAGAAACGCCTTTAAAAATAGTTTAATAAAATACAATCACGGACTACATAGGAATGGGTCAGGGCAACAGGTGGCAAGAAAACCATTGGTGGCGTGAGTTAATCAAAAGTCCAAATTTTCCAAGTTATTTCAGAAGGTTTTTACTGCAAATTTTTGTATTTTATATAACTTGGCAACGAACTAAGGATTATGATCTTATAGCCTGCACCTAACAAGTCTAACCTAATCTCGCCGTAAACCGAACCAAATAAAGTTAAAACAACCTCATTCTCCATATTGATGCCAAACTTTATGCGAACTTAATCGAATCAACTTATATACAACTAAAGGAATACTTTGATTTCATGAGATGCCATAGAGCTGGAAGGAGGAAGATTAAAACTTTTAAATATCATTTTTTATTTTCCTACGAAAAACAAAAAGCATATTTTTCTATAAGCTCATAAAAAAAATACTAACTCCTTTGATTCCATTACAGGGAGTAGGAGAGGCCGTTTTAGTCCTGTCTAACTTTTGGAGACTGAGAAGGCATTCAATCTTTACTGGAGGCCAATTACAGATAGCTGGCCTGACACTATCCGGCATCCGGTGAAGAGAGGTGGCTCGCAAGTGCCGCCATCTCGTGGTCCCTAATCCTAATACTATATATTTATTATCTGAGATAGTGTGGGTTCTACGGTCGATTTTCTTCAGTTTTCTGGGAGAATATAAAATATAAACATGAGCTGATCTTTTTTCAAGGGCCGATTAGAACCCAGTCGCTAAACGGATCTAGTCAATGGACTACTAATTGTTCATTGTTCTGCGGATGAGAACAGCATATGTACCAATCAAATAAGAATTAATCACGAGAGTATACGATACAAAATAGTAGAAGTTATGTGCTATACTATGATATCGCCTTCTTTGTGTTTCTACATTCTATTACTTGAAAATATTTCGTTCAGAAATCGACTCCTTAACACTCCAAAGCTCTTTCATAATAATCGGTTTTTATATGGACACCAAATAAGAGTAAAAACAAATCATCTTTATTTAATTCGATTTATTTATTTTAGCCTTCGTCCTTCAAATGAACTTGGATTTAAGATGCGTAAATATTTATGGTGTAAAAGAAACAAAATAAGACTTTAGTTTCAAAAATGGAAATACTAAATTCAAGGAAAAATACATGTGATAAATTCAAATAAATGCAACTCATTAACTAATTCTGCTTTAATTGCACTGACAATGTTATATTAATAAACATGTTTTAATTATTATTGCTATCATTAATATTACAGTGAGAACTGTTGTGTTCCATAAATCACTTTTATAAGCTTGTTCTATTTCCAGAATTATATTTGAAGAGGAGGAAAGAATTTTTAATGCCAAAATTATATAATATATATTATATATATAAGTATATTATATTATATAAATAACACAAAACATGGTAAATATATAAGTATTATATTAAGTATTATATATTATTAAGTGAGAAAGAAAACAAAATGTGGTAAATTAATGTATTATTTATCACATTTATATGAATTCCACATAAATTCGCAGCAGAGGGCGCAAAAAGCAAATCCGTATCCTATAAGTAATAAATAACAGCAGCTTTGCAGGTCATCGAGAGTCAAAGGTCGCACACTGGATGTGTCTTCGTGGCTAACAATCGCTTTAATTTTCTCTTTGATAATGACGTCGCTTTTCCATTTCTCCATTAAGCCGTTTTCGGTTGCGTGAAAAATTCTAGAAGAATGAATAAATATACGTCAGAGAAAACTGGATAAAATTTGAAAAAAAAAATTAAATTTATCATATTTAGACAATAAACTTACGTAGTTCTCAATGCGAGTTAGTACCTACATAAATAGCACTGATGAATCAAACTAAACAATGGTTTCAGTAATTTCAGTTTCGTCTCTGTCACAGAGTCTCATCAGGATACAATAAAGACTAGCATTCACATTCTCAGCTTCACAACAAGGTTAGATTTTATGTAAATCCCATCCCGAAGCGTAGTAAACCTATTGCACATTTAATCCAAGGATGAAGTGCGGGTCAGATAATTTGGTTTCCCCTCATCCAAAGACTAAACATGGAATTTTTTTTCCAAACCTCTTTGGTTGGTTGGTTGGTTGGTTGGTTGGTTGGTTGGTTGGTTGGTTGGTTGGTTGGTTGGTTGGTTGGTTGGTTGGTTGGTATACTCTCCATTTGACTAACACAAAACAACCTTTGTTTAGGTAGTATTTGGAATATGGTTAAAGACTAGTATATTATGCCTATGAAGTGCATGTGCTCTCTTGGCAGTGTGCTTGTTTTGTGGATGAAAAAACTCGGGTTACTGGGAGGGAAACCCTCCTATTACTGTATGAGAAATTAACCCACCTTCATGTGAAAAGCGCTTATAAAGTTTTCTCAGATGCGAGACAGGATTCGTACCTTTCTTTTCAAATGAGGGATAAATGTCGCAACTTCTTACGTAAGTAGCACAAAATAAAATGGAGATGGTACCGTGAGAGACCAGAATCCTAGGGCAAAAACTCTCTGCTAGTTCTGTTCAACAGGTTGTTTGGTGGGATACCTCAATATCGACGATGAAACTTAACATCTGCATGTGATCTTCTTGTGATAGAGTGTATCCTAGGTATTTGAAAAGGTTCACGTGTCCTAACATTTTGTTACTCTCGGATGTTTTGGACAGTTAATCCAAGATAACTACTGACGTAATATTATATTCTTGGAATTCCACAATTTTTGATGTTTTTTTTTGATTATTCATGTGAATTTTATAATACAATGTCTCAATAAGCAGAGCGAATTTGTATAAAGAAATAAATTATTTATATTGGATTTCCGACATATCCACCTCCATTTGAAATACTATTAGAGATCAAGCATACTTATGTACATGCTTGCATACTTTCTTCCAACACGCACATGAAAAAAAAATCTAATTTCTTCCTTAAAACGGATAGTATTTTTTATTTTTAATAATAATTTATTTATTATTGAATAAATTTTTATTAATAATTTTTAATTTCTTTATTCTCGAAAAAGTGAGCACTTCCCTAACATCAGTCTCAATACTTACACGTGATCTAATGTTTCTTTTAATTGACTTCCTTTAGGAAGAATCATCGCGACGAGGATACTGTAGAGATTTTCTTTTGGAAAGTAAAAGTAATGGGATCCTTGAGCGATGGCTAACACTTCTAGGCGGAGCTCTGAGTGGAAATAACAGTAACGACCATTTTTAACACGAGCCAATGCTGTTGCATCGTCAGTAAGGTAACTGGGACTTCTCTTCTTCATATAACCGATAATGGTTTTCACAATTTCACGATCTGTGTTCTGAAAGAAGAGGTAGAGCATTTGTATAACAAATCAAGTATACGTTGTCCTACCAAAAGTCATTGCAACTCAGACTGCAGAAAAAGGGATGTGCTCTATTTTGTAGCCTATAAAGCAGATCAGTAGTTTGCAAAGAATTCATTTCCATTTTATATGTCGAATGTGAAAATATGAACTGAGTTTCAGAAGAAAATTAGTCATGTTCCATTTGAGAAAATGCCCGTAAGGTCCGTTGACGATGCCCATTGGTTGAGAAGACTTGGGTTGGAATCCCATCTAGGACACGAAGAAGTTCTATGGTTTTTAGTGGATCTCATGCAGAGGTGAAATGGATTTATTTCCGGAAACGCTGATCTTTCATCCCGTATAAAAGGCAAACGTTTATCTAGAAGAACACACGCAATTAACAGACATAACATCTCATAGGTCAGGTGTTTCTGTCGTAATTTCTAAACAACTGCAACAGTCGAAAACTGAACATAAAAAATGGAAGTCCACAGATGACACTTCAGTCTGAAATACGATAGGTACGTACCTGTACTAAAATACAGAGGACCACGAAAAAAAAACCCTCAGAAAGTTGGCTCCTTCATCTTGCAGACATCACTGCGATTTTTCAAACGTAGCAAATGGAAGCAGCAATAATCCACTCCATAAACATTTTTCTTATAAAAAGAGAGCTGAATTCCATTAATCTTCACGAAATTATTACAGTATAAGCGACACGCTTTTCTAGTCGAATGAGTATTGAGAACCATGGAGAGATCATAATGAATACACTATCATTTTGGAGATCATAGTGTGATGATTACCATCCCTCATTACTTGGATTACGTTCACTAATCATAACGCATAGAATCATGACTGCTAGCTTTTTCATTAATGTTCTCGATATGTTTGTGGATTTAATGGTAATAGCAATGATTGAAAACATCTGATTTGAAGATCAAAATTTGAATGGGGATCAGATATCCAATCTAACCGTGATAGAACTTTTGTGGGATCAACCAGATGTAGAATTAAGAAACGACCAATGTAGTTCTCTATATTACTAGGAGCTAATAATTCTTTTTAAAATTGCAATTCACCAATGCTGTACTAAAAATTAGCAGAAATTCTTTCACAAAACATCGAAGCAGTTTTTCAGAAATTAGGACACTTTATTAAATTTTGTCAGTAAAGGCTGTTATTTAGAATTACAGTCGAAGCAACTGTGATTTATAAGTCAGGGTATTATGTCTGCAAATTGTGAGTGTTCTAACCGATTTGCATGCTTTGAGGGAGGACAGTAGCCAAGTTTTTCGTCATAGATGGTATTCGGACTCCATTGTTTGCTGATTGAGTACGGCGATAGAATTGAAGGCATGTGTTGTTTATATTTGTACACGTCCCATGACTTTTGGTAGGACAGTGTAGGAGAATATGTCAGTAATTGAAAACTATATATTTAAAATATCATGAACATGACTAACAAGTCACCTCCAGTTCGTAGATAATAGCCGATCCATATGAAGGGACCCCACAATCTTCTATAACCCCAGACTTCATGCTATCAGTCAACTGCTGCAAGGTGTCTATGGGAGCTTCTCTACCGGGTGTCACCATGTAAGACTTCAATGTTCCGCTGTAGCTTGTTAAAATAATCAACATGCTGATAAACCACGTCATGATAACTATCCTGGATGCATAATAAGTAGGTAAAGTGAAACTCGCTCCTAAACAAGTTAACGAAAATACTGTGGTTATTAGAAAAGATTCTCGGAAAATATCCATAGAGAATGTTTATATAAGTCGAAAGATTGATAAAATGTATAATAAAATATAATAAAATAAATAAATGTATTTTATATTCATCATCATGATGTGTGAGGCATTATAATGAATAAATATTGCTCACCTTTCCCACTAAGAGTGGCAAATATGAAGAGAAAAATGTGCGCAATGTGCAACTTCCTACTGTTTCCAAAATCAGACTCCTTTGCTTGCACGGTGTATAGTACAAATCCTTCAAGGATGCTGGATAAAATAATCAACAGCCAGATCTGAAAAATACACCAGAAAATCCTCTTCATTCTTTGCAGCAACTAACAAAGACTAACTCTAATGGATATTAATATGTACGTAATAAAAATGACGTAATTTTATACGTAATAAAAACTAATTCATTAATAATAAAAATGGTTTCGATGTATACTACAACTAGAAATAATCCCTGAAAGTTGAGCATCGACATTTAAAATACGATGTTCCCATTCTGCACTCAACCTTTTTTTTTTAAATCTCTTACGTAATTGTAAACAGCATTCGTGATTCTTCAATGCCACATCCAAATTCCGAACGGAAATCTTGAAGTGAATTGCATGTGCTAAGACACCCATGTTTTCTTCTGTTAACATCCTCATTTGAATAAAATGTTCTGTCATTCTGCATCTTAAAATCTGAATCAATTCATATTAATTAAATGATTAAGACATTGTGAAACTCTTACCAGTTCTGTAAATGGTCTGACCAGAAGAAATGTCTTGAGAATTTCTGCCGGAACCTTAGTTAAATACGTTATGCCGTCAGTTACATAGGGAAACGTGAAGTCTATAACGTCTTCGTAATCGGGACTCAACACATACGCTTGTCCAATATCTAACTCCTAGAAAAGAACAACAACCGCATTTCAGATATATTTATAATCTTCCGATTAGAAATCCATATAGATGATGATCATTATTCTTTCAGTTAATCCGAAAATCTAAACTAAAAATCGCTTTACTCAACCTCCTTATCTCAGTTGTAACGATGATGTCCTTTAAAAAAAAAGTTTTTCAATTAAAGCTGACTCTCTCTCTCTCTCTCTCTCTCTCTCTCTCTCTCTCTCTCTTCATCTGATAACGAAGTCTCACAGCACGAAAACACGGATCCTCCCAACATAGATGACCAGGACGAACTAAACAAAACCAATCCCCGGACACAACAACCAGAATCACCAACCCAGCCTCCCACAAATTCAAAAACCTCATCCGAACGAAGAAACTACTCAAAATGACCTTTCATCACCTTCAGTAGTCAGCTAAGGAGGAAACAGTTCTCATAAGATGAGGAAACTGTACTTCCACATGATGACTTGGAAGAGGGAGAAGCTGATGGGGAACTTCCCCACACTGTGGATCCCCTAACCACGAAGCAGTTGTCATCCTTCATACAGAAAGTGCGAGGCTCTCCTCACAAACTAACTATAGCCATTAAATACACCACAATAATCTCGGAACTAATATCTCAACTTCAGGACCTATACTCGAAACTGAAATGTAAAAAAAGCAGAACAGAGGTTAACAGGAGTAAGCGAATCTACTACCTCATTAATGGGCTACAAACACAATACCAGGACCAATATTAGATTAAACTTACGAAAACTTTAATAAACATAATGTCGTTCAACCTTTTTTTCTCTTAATGCAAGAGGATATGCCTCTACTTTAGGCAACAGAATAGTCCTTGACCATGTACAAAAATATCATATAGACCTAATACTTCTGCAAGAAACAAACATCAACTCCTCATCCAATTTATCCAGAAGATGGGCAGAGTGGCCTCATAACCTACAGCACTCTGCAACCCAACAACATCATAGAGCAGGAGTTAGCTTAGGTGTACATCATCGATCTTCCTACAAACTGATAGTGATTGCTGATATACCAGGAAATGCCTTGTATGCTCACATAAAAGCACTCAACCATAATACCCTGCATGTGTTCAACATCTATATACCACAACAGGATCTCTGGCATCACAAATCTTGGATTTCATTCAAAACCATCTTTCTAGTATTGACCCAAGAACATATCATAATAGCTGGAGATCTTAATTGCACTCTTGACCAAGAAAAAGACAGACTTCAATGTGCTGAACATCGTAGCCAAACTTCAAACACTGGTAAACGATAATGAACTCATCGACGTCTTTTGGCATCAATATCCAGATAAGAAATCCTACACATAGAGGTCAGCAATTGCAGCGACTAATAGGCCACTCTACTAAACGCGACTGGACAGATACTACATTTCCAAAATACACCTTGCCTCTAGTTAGAAACATCTCACACATTCCTTCCTACATCTCAGATCATTGCTTCGTCAAGCTGCAACTTTCATTATCTTTGGAAGTATCCAAAACAGGAAGTACCTATTGGATCTTCAACACTAGCCTCCTGAAAGATCCAGTTACTTAATAAACGTCCGCGCGGTTAGCCTAGTGCAGTGTTTCTCAAACTTCAGAAATCTGCGTATCCTTTCTTAAATTTTCATTATTACTAAGTATCCCTTAATTAATCAATTAATAAATAAATAAATTAATTACTTAATTTTAAAAAATTAATTAATTGAAATTAATAAATTAATTTGAAATATTAATTAAAATTAAATATCTATTTTATTTGAATTTATATGTTCATGTAAAATGTAAACAAAGCTAATGCAAGTAGTCAGAAAGACTACTTGCATTAGCTCACGCTAGTAATCGCCGATACTTTTATAGTTTATTATACTATATTCGGCATGAAACTCTCTGATTCCAATCTTTGAGTTTCTTATTCGGTTTTAAAACAATGTGGGATTTAATATCCCCTTAATATAAATAATGTTTATATCGCCGAAATGAAGCCTGTTGACTCTTTATATTTAAGTAAAAAAATATGATTTATTTTTAAATTTTGGTTCTCTAGAGATGTCAGACGACACACTCATCAATTTCATTTGATCCAGATGCAATATCAACGTTTTCTTGTTGCTTGTATTTGCTATATTGCTCTCTTTTGGGGGTTTTATAAATCCAATCTTTAACCAATGATCCATACATTAGAATTTGAAAGCTAAAAAAATACTTTATTTACTCGAATATAACTCGCACTTTTTCCCAAAATTAAAGCTAAAAAATCGTGGTGCGAGATATATGCGGAAATTTTTGGAAACTAAAGTTTTCAGAAAAAAACTGAAAATGGTGCGACTTACCAAGAAGCTCCTGTTCGCTATCGCTACTTTTGACATCGAGAACAGTTTCTTTGTGTGCATCGTCAAAGTCATCTACCCAAATAGCGTCTTCTTTCCCATTATTTCAAGCAAAAATTACCAGTAATTTACAAGACTTGAGATACGGAGAGCAGCGAAGAACTGCATATGATTGGTGGGTATTAATAAAAGATCGCGCGAACCAAAGACAAATTAGCATTTCAACAGTTGAGTTGAAATGCTAATTCCCTTCAACCAAATTCCATAATATCTGAAACACATTCAGTATATATTTCTTAGTTTTAACACGTTAAAGACGGGGGTGGTGTCAAGCAAAACCATATGTTCCACTGGCAACATATGGTTTTGCTTGGTCTATACAGCAGTTTCTGTTGGAGAGGGGATGTGATTCATTAGTTAGTGCCGTTTTATTCCAGTTGTCTCTAATTGCACTGTTTGTTGAAAAATATAATGACTCCTTCAATTATGCATAGCCGAAAATTGCCACGTATCCCCCAACGACCTTTCGCGTACCCCCGTGGGTACGCATAAAACACTTTGAGAAACACTGGCCTAGTGGCTAAGCGCTTCGCAACCATATGCCTGGGGAAGGAGTGTCCTAGGTTCGATTCCCGTCGACGACGTAAAGAGGTTAAGAATCTTCCTCAGTCATAGCCAAGTTAGCCAGGCGTGGACAGCAGAGTTTTTCCCACCAATTTATCTGGGGTTTTATATCTCGCAAGCAGGCAAATCGGCCCCTTGAACACACACACGGATACAGTCGGGAATACTTAAAACAATCCCTCCAGCCATAGGTCTGAATTGTCAGCTATGCCTATTCCGAGCCCGGATAAAAATAATGGGGATTGAGGTGGTGCCGTGCCTCCCCGTAAAAGGGGAGGTACGGCACCACCTCAATCCCACCATGTTTTCCAATGAAAACATGCTGGCCCTACTTAAAATCACAAATAAAATCCTTTACGCAGATCTACAGTCACCAGAAAAATTAACAGAGGAACATTACAATCCGACAACTTGATAAACAGCTCAAGTATCTCCCAGAAGAAAGCCTGACTATCATTCATCCCTCCAAGCCATGCAAAGACACTCATAATTATATGCAAAAGGTGCCCTACTTCGATCGCCGCATACACAAATAAATCTTTCAGGTGCCCCCACAAAATACTTTTTTCTCTTTGAAAAAAAAATGCCAGGCAGTAAACTCCATCTCTGCTATCAGACTTCAAGATGGCAGCATCGCAGAAGATCCAAGTAAAATCACTTCTGAAATCCTACAATACTACAAGAATGCATACAGCTCTACAGGAACATCCCACTATGCCATTCACCAAATGCTGAAAGAAAAAAAAAAAATGCAACAGATGAGAGCGACTTAGAAAGCAAAATCACGCTAGATGAACTGAAAACTGCACGCACATCTTTGCCAAAGAACAAATCAGCCAGCCTTGATGGTCTCACGTCAGAGTTTTTCCAAGTCTTCTGGAATTAACTCGGACCACTTCTCCTCAAAACACTGCAAGAAGCCTACCTCAGTGGGCTCCCACAATCTGTCACGACCTCATTAGCACGATTGATACCAAAAAAGTGAGAGCACACGGATATCCGAAACTGGCGTCCAATCTCCCTAATTAATACCGATTGCAAAATCATTTCCAAAGTTACAGCAAACTGAATAAAGCAAACACTGCCTCAAGTTATTGACCAACATCAAACGTACTCTGTCCCAGGAAGATCAATACATGAAAACCTCCATTTAACAAGAGATCTCATCCACATCGCAAACAGCCAACATGAAAACCTAGCACTCGTCAGCCTTGATCAGGAGAATGCTTTCGACCTTTATGAAGTCCTAAAGGCTATGGTCCTCTCATCATTGAAACAGTGCAATTGCTATACAGAGATGCACTCTTCTGTTTAAAAATCAACAATAGGCTCAATCGTACTTTGTCATACTCTCGAGGGATCAAGCAAAGATATCCTTTCTCTGGACAATTATACACACCGGCCATAGAACCCTTCTTAAAAAGAGTACACAACACTATCATTTCCAAATAAACCAGCGTAATAGAGCCACATCAAATAATAACCCTATCAGCATGTGCCGATGACTCAACTGTAATAGTCCGAAATGAAGAAGAAATGATAGTAACCGAGGAAGCACACAGACTATATGCACTAGCCTCAGGGGCCAAATTAAATTGTGCAAAAAATCACTGGTTTGTGATCAGGCAGATGGAAAGCTAGAAATGATTTTCCGATCGAATGTGCCTGATCAAGTGAAGGACAAAGATACTTAGGTGTGCACCTTGGCAACACCAAAATATATAACACACTGAACTGGACACAGCTGCACAACCGATTTAAACAGGTGCTACGTAAATGGAACAGCGTTCGTTCCATGTATTCACTTAGAGGAAGAGTACTAATAGTTAACCAGATGGCTGCGAGTGTGTTATGGCATACCCTCAAAGTACTCACACTCCCTGAAGAATTTCTCCACCACATTCAAAAGGCAATCAAACGTTTCCTCTGCAATAATACTAACTGGACAACATACCCTGAACTCTGCAAGCAACTCAGTAAGGAAGGTCAAGGCCTGATTTCCCTTGAAAACAAGATTAGATCCTTCAGGATAATCTTCCTCCTAAAGACACTTCAGTGCAATCATGCTTACTTAACTACCTTCGATTACATCACGAAATCATCTACCAGAGGACTTACACTTTCCACAATCCTCCGAATGGCCAGTTCTGCACCATCCCTTCCTAAACTACCTCATTTTTACAGAGATGCTCTACAGCGATGGAAAATCATAGAATTTCATCACACACTGATAGGATCAACAGAGACAGCTGTACTTACAAAATTACTATTTTCGAAGAGAAACATAACAAGTCTTACAATTGGCCAGCCCTTTCTTTTCCCTACATGGAACTGGGCAGAAATAAGAGTCATAGGGGATCTCCTGCCTCAGACCCTAAAGTGGAAAACATTCACAACCCTACCAATGAAGAACCCCAAAACTGATAAGCATATCAGCAGATGCAAGCTGCTATTATTAAAGCATATTCAGATATCGCTACACCTCAGGGAGTCTGTATTCCTTCTAGAAACTGCTCGGAGTCGATATTTCATCTTGTACAATCTGAAGCGTCATTCTTTCCTCCAACTACAAGAACATATACCACTTCCTCATGTCAGTGTCTCCAACTTCGCCCTTCGTATATTCATCCTTAACCCTCTCATCTACAAGGCTGCACATGCCACTATTTCAGTGGGATCTTCCATATAAATCGAAGTGTGTCAAACCAGATTCCGACATACAGTGGAGTCTATGGCATAACGTCTTGCCAACTCCTTCTAAGCTCTACAAATTTCATCTCAGAGAAACGTATCTGTGTCTATTCTGCGAAATTTCCGTTTCCTTGGAACACACACATCTAACTTGTCCCGCAAACAAAGCGATGATCACCTACGCCCTAAATACAACCTCTAGCACCTGTAATTACGCACACAGCCAAGAAGACTACTGGAATTTAGTCCATACAGAAAAGAACAGACACAGAATATGCAATTTCCTTTTCATCTGAGCAAAAGTCGTTATCTACAGCTTCTACTTAAAACACGCAAGAAATAACCAGCACCCATCCATCACCGAATGGGCAGAAACCCTTATGTATAGCCTACGTCGGAAACTAAAAAGCAGGCTTTCACTGGAACTCGATTACTACAAAGAAACAAGAACTGTCCCGAAATTCATAGAGGAGTGGAATCCATCTGGTATCCTGTTCAGGATTGCCGACGACGAAACGCTTCATCTAAAATATAACTAAGAGTGAAACTGAACTGTAGTGTTGATTCATTTATTGCATTTTTTCTATTGTACATCCGAAAGGAAAATCTTCCTTTCTTTGTACTATATTATTATTATTATTCGTGACACCTCCAAGGAGTCCGACGGCTCACCTATTGTACAACTCTCCTCTCCTCTCCACTACTACACCGAACCTCTACTACCAATCATTTGCATCAGCGCCCTCTATTGCCCACCACCACCACAGCTAGTATTTGTTGTCTGTAAATTGTGTGTGTTCAGAAGGGTCGATTTGTCTGTATGCGGGATGAAAAACCTGAGTTTCGGGTAGAAAAACCCTGTTACCTCCGTATGAGATCGGCTAACTCACCTTCGATTGAAAACGTCCATATAAAGATTCCTCCCGTGACGAGACTCGAACTTAGACCTTTTCCAATTGAAGGGCGCGACGTATCGTCGTTCTTCCAATTGCGTTAAGGAGGCGCTACAACATATACTTATGTACTTGCTAATGTGTAAATAGTCCTTTTGTTACCTATCTTTTAATGTATATTTTATCAAGTTAAATAAAAAATAAAATAATCCCATTTTATCGTATGGTCAGCTTGATCTTGATATCACTCATTCTAAACAGTAATAATATGAGATTGTTCTTCTTTCTTAGTTTTAGAGATAAAATTAATAATAATAAAAAATAAAAAAAAATTGAAACTCACCTCCTTTCGAACCATCTCCAAAATTCCATTGTAAGATCCGTTAGGAAGTTTAAGACCATATAAACCATCTTTTGGTAATACATATCTGACCCTAAACATATGAAAATTGCAATTTAATTAAGTTATATATAGCAGACACGCACGCGCGCGCGCGCGCGCGCACACACACACACACACACACACACACACACACACACACACACACACACACACACACACACACACACACACACACACACACACACACACACACACACAAAATAAATTACAAAGAATTTCCAACTTTGCACACTCACAACAAAGTGATAGGGATAATACAGTTAGTCTTCATTTTAATTTGCTTTTTTTTAAATACATGGTTTTTTAAAAATGGACGACACGTGTTAATTCGTTGACCCATAAAATTAAAAGTACCTTGTTTTTGTGTAGCGCGATATGAGATCCACAAGCTCGGCTGCAAAGCCCACTGCGACAGTTTTACCATTATTGTCAATAGACAGAGTAGAGTAAGGAAATACCTAGAAAAAAAAACAAAGAAACAAACAGTTCAGTCGTTGAGGTGGGGGGGGGGGGTAGGAAGGTATTCCGATACTGCAAATTTGCACTACCGGAATGTCGATTTTTGGCACGAATAAAATATGGAATATTTGCAGACTGTTCTCATCAGTTTTTTTTTGATGGTACATTTAAGACATTGCGTTGTTATTCAAGTTGAATTCTGCTCTTTGGCTTCGTATGCTAATGTTTTCATTATGCCACTACAATTATAAGGGACACTTCAGCAAGTGCCCACCTTGGTCCGCAATTTACACATGCTGTTCTCTTGGATAGATTTCCCACTGCATGTTGATAAACGAACAGTGGCGTTTGAATCGATTTTCTCCACCAAAATGGCAACCGATTTAATCAAGTTGAATATGTTGTTACCCTCAATAGACGCTCTACCTCTTCTCTTTAAAGTTCAGATCGGGATTATATGCTGATCAGTCTACCTTTTGCATTCCTAAAAAAAGAAAAGAAAGAAAGAAACAATAGAACCTACACAGTCCGTCAAAAAAATGTATACACACTTTAACGGATGTCATCTGTGGTCTTTTTCCGAAGTTGGATCGAATTGCTGTAGCAATGTGTAGTATGATGGTCTCTCAAAAGATGTCGTTACTCACATGAATACTAGCATCAACACGTGATCGGTGGGACAGTCAAACAAAATGGCCGAGGCACGATTGTCGTTCGAGGAATGCAAGACCATTTTAAAGTGGTATTTCAAATTTGAGAATGTTGTTGAAGTTCAACGACAATAGAGGGGATGATTGTTACTGGTCAAGTGTGCCTAGACATACTACGCATATCCATTTTACCTGCCTGAATGGTATGCGTAGTAAAATACTGAATGGATATGCGTAGTAGCATGCGCAGCAATCCCACTGGACACTTTGGCCAACGTTGCCCAAGCAGTAGTTCGCTGTAAATAAGTGTCTGGACGCTAATGGTAACCACTTTGAGCACCTCGTATAATTGTAGAAGTCAAAGGTAACTTCGACTTCTACAATTATTCGTCCCTTGAAAAACAGGTTTTTCTTTTGGTGAAGTGTGTATACATTTTTTGACGGACTGTACTTATACTTGTATGTACAGACACTTCACGCTAACAGCCTCAAAAATAACTACTACAGTACATTGCGACAAATTCAGCTTATAATTAATGTCATTTTACAATGTACTTCCACTCATTATCCTAGGAGTTTTCTATTTTCGGCAAAAACGATGCGTTTAGGAATCAGCGTGTGAAACAGAAAAGAGTACGTTAATATAACTTTGTGATGATGATGATGACCTCCGCAGGAAAAATCAATTTCTTCACTCATGAATGACCTGAATGATTAATGCGAATTAATCATTCAGGTCATTCGTAGATGCGGGGTACAATCTTTTCAGGATCTAGAGTACTTGGAAAATAAATAATGTATATTTGTTTAGTTCAGAACCATACAAAAATATCTGTTTGAGTATAAATAATTTTTACTTCATTAGTATGATCATAATTAATATACATAATTGATATACATTCAAAACAATATATAATTTAAACAATTTGACTAATTATCATTATCATTATTATTATTATTACAACATTAAACTCACACTGGAGGAAATATATAGAAAAGCTACAAAGAAAGTCAGAATTCGTTCAAAAACATGCCAAAATCCTTGTATAACGCAAAATTTAATCCACAGATATCTACAGAAAGAACATTCTATGGAAACAATTAAAGCGATATCCAAATAACGCAGCTTTAAAAACCGAATATATGATAACAAGGAATCGCCTTACAACGCAAATAAGAGATACTGAATCAACCAGATAATAAATATATAACCAACCAACATCCATTCTCCAACGTACAAAACACACAGAACAATAAATCCACTACTATTTACTGAGGGTGAAACAAACGATACCTTGGAATTTACTTCGATGCAGATATGAACTGGAATAGCCACATAAACCATCTACACAACAAACTCCGAACAATAAGTGGCAAACTCTACGGGTTAGAAGACATAGTTCCCACACGCCTAAAAACACTAATATACAAATACAAAGCACTATGCCAAAATATACTAAGATACGCTATAACAACGTATGCTTTCTGTGCACCCGACAAACTAAATAGATTAAAATTGTTACAGTACAAAATGATAAAACTGATTTTTTGGGAACAAAGAAACAATATCGACTTTATATACACTGCAAATTACCTTTTGGATACAGGAACCTTACAAACTACAGTAGCCTGAAAAGAGCCTAAGAGCATACTATGAACAAGGAATCGCGCGTGCGCGTGTGTGGGTGTGGGTGTAACACAGTGTGGGTGTGGGTGTTACACGCGCGTGTGTGGTTGTGGGTGTAACACAGCCTACAGCTGTAGTGGAAATCAGACATATCAAATATCAGCCTACTTCCCAAAACAGCAAACAAACGAATAAATAATAACTAACCGGTATCACCCTCAGATGAGCTCAATAAATAAGCTTCGAGGATGAAAGCTGAGAAATCACATCTCAACCAAGATCAACAAAAAAAAAAAAAAAAGGAAATAAAATATATATATTACATTTAAGTACAGTAGTTGCTGCGCTTAAATACATAAAATGAAAATTGTAAATATATGTATAACTCATTGTTAAATATATAAATGCTTTAAAAAAGGGAATATTATTATTGCCATTATTATTCAACTGCAGAAACAATAAATTACCAACTACAATAACTATTAATGATACATTATATATATATAAGCCATCTTCCCCTGAAAAGTAAAATCTTCCAGTACGCAGACGATACGGCCATAGTATCCATTCACAACAACGCAAATATCGCTTACACAAATATGTAACACGACATCAATAAAATCACTAACTGGTTAACCGAAAACGGCATATATATATATATATATATATATAAACCCTGGAAAAACAAAGCTAATAATATTCAAAAATCCCCAAACCTTACACAGAAACCAAATATCTCACTATGCGACATCCATCCTTCTATACAGAACCGGCGCTAGAGCCGCCCGCATGCAATTTCTACCTAAGCGCCCCTGTAACGATCCGGGCGTGTGTGGTTCTTTTACGATAATAAAAATGTAAATTATTTGAAATTTCTTAAATAGATTTTGACAGAACAGCCACACGTTGGTTCGCTAAATGTAACGCATCGGGTGTTGACTAGGCAGGATAATCATTAAAAACCCGAATCAAAAAATTCTCGAAAGTTAAAGCAAATTTTGATAAACCCACTTCACTTTAATCGTTGAATATAATGATACAGAGATTATAGCCTTCTCACCGCCCCGAATCGCTAACAAAATTAAAATGAATTTTAATTAAAGTTAAAATTTATTTGAACTAAAGTTTAAAAAATTCTTGCATTTTACAAGTTACTAAATTCTTAGTAACTTGTAAAATTTTTTTAATAATTTTTGTAAGTGGAACTATCTTTTAGGAAAATAAAAGAAATTCAAGATAGATGAGAAAATAAGAAAATAATTCAGAAATAATAATTAGAACATTTTATTAATATTAATATAAGTATTCAAAAAATAAAATCTTTACGGAATAACAGAAAATAAATTAAATTACATAAATTTACTTGAAATTTTTTATTAAAATTTTAGGGTTCTTGATTTCATATTCACCAAATTAGAAATAACGGCCTTAACGTCTAATTCCGCACATACATCATTTTCAATAGCTATTAACGCCGAACTAACAAGCCTTTTTTGTGACATACTCGTTCTTAAGTAGTTTTTAATCAATTTCAACTTGGAAAAGGAACGTTCACTGCTCGCTGCACTAACAGTTAAGGTTAATAGTATTCTTACAGCAATTGAAAAGTTAGAGAAAGATAAATTATTGGACACAATAAAATTAAGAATATCGAAAGGGTTTTGAATATTTAAATTATCCTTCCGAAAAATATCCCGAAAAGCACATAACTCGTCATATAGTTCTAACTGCATTTACGTCTTTATTGTCGCCGTCCTTCAAGAGAATCTCTAAATCGTCACACTTTTTCGTAAATCTTCGTTATTAAATTGTAATAATCTATGCAAGAAATTGAAATTATCATTATGTTTTATTCGTTCAAAACGTTCTATTATCGAACACATTGCAACGTCTAGAAGTGTATAAAACACATTCACTCTAAATTTATCTTCTGGCGATTGTGGCGTTTCGTCATGAAGCTCGTAATCAAATTGTCGTGTCTTCTTTCGTCGTCGAACTTCCGTACCAGTTTTAAATTCTTGTTCTCCACCCACCTCTTCACTCAGTTCTTTTGCCGTTTTTAGAACTTCTTTATAATTTGTATCTGATCGATACTCTTGTGAAAATATTTTTAAGTTTTCGATAGATTCCAAAGCAAGTGTAATGTTTATATTTTTTCCTTGAAGCATTTTACTCACGGGCTTTATTCTGTTAAGGAAATCATGCTAAGTTATAAGAGAGCAAATAAATTTGTATGTGCTAAAATAAAGGACATAATGTTTGTGCTTCATGCTGAGTTTCTTTATTAAAATTTTCATTATTTAAAATTTCAAAAAGTTCATCGTAAATTTCTCCTAACTGATATCATAGAGGGCGGACTGCATTAATTTTACTTTCCCATCGCGTTTCTGATGGCTGTTTCAATGTTAATTTTTTTACGAACTTTAAAAGGATTGCCCAATGTTTGTAAGAGAATGAAAAGAAATTGTATATTTCTTGAATAATTGCAAAGAAACTAATTGTATCTGCATTCACTTTGGCTACATCGTTAAATATTAAATTTAGAGTATGAGCGGCACATGGCACATAAAAAGCTCGAGGATTTTTGTTCAAAAGCAAATTTTAAAGTCCATATTTTTTCCTTTTCATATTTGCCTCATTGTCATACTCTTGACCGCGCATGTCTTCAATGGGAATGTTCCATTTTTCCAATTGTTCCATTATTGTTGCACATAAACCACGTCCTGTGCGGAATCTGATATATCTGCAAAACCTAAAATGTTTTCCCGGATCTTGACAATTCCATTGTCACAGGAAACAAAGCGAATACTAATGGTCATGTATTCTGTTTCGCTTGCATGCAGTCTAAAATTATGGAATAATATTTAGATTTTCGAATTGATAATAAAATTGTATCCCTGATTGCGTTACTTAAAGTTTCCAATATTTCATTTTGATGTCTTTACTCAAATAGTGTACTCTATTGTTTCCTTGTAGGGCCCTTTCAACATGATTTTCCATAACGCGATCAAACTTCTCAAACAGTTCGACTAATTTTAAAAAATCGCCGTTATTCCTTTCATATAATTTATCAGATGATCCGCGAAAAGCTAAATTTTGGCTACCAAGGAATTTTATAATTTCAATCAAGCGTTCTAAAACACTCGTCCAATGTTTCTTTTCCATTTCATACATGCTTTGAGTCTGACATTCAATAGTAGTTTTGTTTTTTAAATTTTTATCAAGTTCCTTCCATTTTCAGAAATTTTTCTTGTGAATTAAACTAGTCTCATGTCTATGCAAAGTTGTACTTACATTTCTCCAAACGTTATAACCTTCTACAAGACTACTTGATTCAGTAGGTGCGAAACGTTTGCAACAAAAGCAAAAAAACAGAATTTAAAGTTTCGTAATAAATGAGCCATGTTCTTGGCACGAGCTCCCCGTTTTTCATTTTTCTATTATAATACGTGTCGCCAAATTTACGATCATATGTATCTCTTGGATATATTATTTTTTTCTTTTGAACAGGACCCATTTCAATTAAAACAAATCCTAATTTTTCATCAATATTTCCCCATTCACCTGGATCTTCTAAATTTACGGAGACTAACAATGTGTTAGTTCTACAACTAAATCTTCTCCTAACTGTTTTTCACTTAACTCATGCGTCTTGTTATTTTGTTCAATAGTTGCAATAGTACTTTCATGCAAAACTGGATGATGTGCACGGTTCTTCAACTCTGATTTCTGATGTATCGAGTTGGTTACAATCTGCATCAGAATATTTTAATATTTTAACAAATTTATTAAGAGTCCCAGTTTGTTACTTAATATCTGCTTCTTTTGCAGCATGACGCTTAGGATTTTGTGCACTGGATAACTTTTTTTTTTTTTCAATTTTTGATTCCATTTCTATTACGGGAATAAAAAGGCGTTAGCCGATTTTTTTTAATTTATTTCTATTTCATACCCACAAGAAATTATTACACGACACGACACAGAGACGAAATAATAGTCTGCATTGCGCTACTGTCAGTAGCCTACTGAGATGGATGCGTACCATATGACTGGTTAACTAGCAACAAATGTTTTGTACGAAAATTCGTTTCTGCGCATAAAAACTGTTCACCGTTTCACTTTAGATAGACTGCAGTAGACACAACAATCTGCAGGCAAGCATTTAGCCTGCTTTCGCTGCAAAATTGTAAAGAGGTAGCAATATACAATTTTTTTAAATTTTTATTCGGTGTATCCGGCCTTATTTATTTTAATGTTGATCATTCTAAGAATATTTTGTTTTTATGATTAAAATTTTGTTTCTTAAAAATGAACTTATGAACCGTTCGCCGGCGGCGCCGCCCGCATGCTCTGCATGCCCTCTTCCGTCGGCCCTGCTTACACAAAGAGCCGATCCTAAAACCACAGCCATCACTCAGGTGAAAACAACACGCTATCTCGGACTTCACTTCGATGCTGATCAAAGTTGGAATAGCCATATAAACTATCTACACAACAAACTCAGGATAATAGCAAGCAAACTATATCGATTGAAAGATATTGGCCCGACACACAAAAATGCTAATCCATAAAGCATTATGTGAAAACATTTTAAGATACGCAATCACATCATACGCATTCTGCGCAGACTACAAACTTAACAGGTTACAACGGTTGCAAAATAAAATGGTAAAACTGATATTCTGGGAACAACCCACCAGTACAGTAACGAGGGTACGAAGCGCCTGTGGCAAGTGTCTAACTTGTACCCCCTAACCCAAAAATGACAAAAATTTTGAAAAATTTAAATGTAACAAGTTAAATTTTACTAAATGCAATATGTTAAATACTTACTATTAACCCTTAAAAATGAGTTGCAGTGTGTTGCAGAAATTTAAAAATACAGGATAAAATATTGGACTTTTATATCTATTTATTTATTTTTATTTTTTACATTTTTTACATTCAAAACGTAAAAATGTAAAAAACATTTGTTTTTTACATTTTATGCGCCCGTGGCGGGGGCCTCTTCTGCCACGCCCTCGTTACGGCACTGCAACCCACACTTATGCGGGTAGCATGGACAGAACACAAAATATTTAAGGTGAAACACTACTTCACTCCAATTTACACAGTAAATTGGTAAACAAACATGATAAACAAACTGCCGTTCGATGACAGAAACCTAGGATGCAAGGAGTTGAAACAGGCACTATATAAATATTATAGCGAGAATGAAAGTTAGAGAAATTCCTCTCTCTCTCTCTCTCTCTCTCTCTCTCTCTCTCTCTCTCTCTCTCTCTCTCTCAGTCACACACACACACACGCACGCACGCACGCACGCACGCACACACACACACACACACACACACACACACACACACACACACACACACACACACACACCTATAGCAAACCCCCCTCTCAAAAAATACCATTACAAGGATGCAAACATACCATACCCAAATCCAACCCCACTTGCAAAAAAGTTAAACCGTGCACAAGCAGTAGTAGTCTTCTAAGCATCTACTTACAAACAATTAAAATCAACACCTGACTTGCGACGGGTATAGAAACAACCACCTATTATCTTCCTCAGATAAGCTCTGCAAAACTTTCAGGAAGAAATCAGAAATGCAAGGAAAAAAAAAACAAAGAAAAAACCACCCAAAGAAAAAAGTAAATATTATAATCGATTTAATAAAAAAGTGAATCATTGTAAATTTAAATGGATCATTGTAAATATGATCCATTTAAATATGGATATGTATGCGAAAAAAGATGTAAAAAACATTGTTAATATCATTACCTATGCAATTTAAATAAGATATTTTCATAGTATCATAATATTCTGTACAGAAAAAAATATATAGATAGGTAGATAGATAATCGTGCAATGTATCCTGTGTAACTGAACTATAACTGATTGCACACAAATTGTTGTGCTAATATGACTTGCGCATTGTACGAAGTATGAGACAAACTGGAATTTGAATTGAACCACATGTGAAAAATTGTAGTATTATCTCTTAAATTGTATGTATTATATAAATATGTGTATTATATGTATTATATAAATTGTATGTATAATTAAATTGTATGTATATAATTTATTTGACAGATAATAAAGTATTATTTGACATTGAAAACAAAATTATTATTATTATTATTATTATTATTATTATTATTATTATTATTATTATTATTATTATTATTATTATTATTATTATTATTATTATAGTATCTTAATGTACGAGTATAACTTCGATATTACATCTTGCAATGTCCCGACTAGCAGGTCTCTTCCTCTCCAGCTTCTTTTGACATCTGATGAAAGTTGGAGTGATAGAGGAGAATGCAGTCTTCCTTTGGATGAGTAGTTAGCAACTGGAAACAGTTTAATATTTCCATCATCACCTAAAATAACTTCATGTATTAGATACGTGCATCTTGCATTTCCCTGTTCATAGAATAAATACAGCTTCATTAATGAAAATATAAAGTTAGTATAAAGGAATGCAATTTCTATAATCGCCATTTAAAAGAAGTAATGTCACTAAAGGTTTGAAACGAACGCTTTCTCTCTCTCTCTCTCTCTCTCTCTCTCTCTCTCTCTCTCTCACACACACACACACACACACAGACACACACACACACACACACACACACACACACACACACACACACACACACACACACACACACACACACACACACACACACACACACACACACACACTCTCTCTCTCTCTCTCTCTCTCTCTCTCTATTCTAAAAAAAATAATTTTCTTTATAAGGCAGAACACCTGAATAAGATTATAATATTTATTTTAATTGACACACGACGTTTCACTCCATTGCACAGGATTTCTTCAGGTGTAAATAAGCAAACTAGTAGACAAAACAGTAAAGACTAACAAACGTGACAACCGTTCACGTATATATAATATTACTTCTAGACGTGTAATTCTTTTTTCTTCAAGAAATGGTTTTTAAACAGTTCAGGAACAGGAATTTTGATTTTTTTTTTTTTTTTAAATCGCAACTCTGTTTCCAATCTGCTGTTAGCACTAAAACTGCAAATCATGCAAAATAAATAAATAAATAAATAAATAAAAAATAAAATAAAATAAATAAATAAACGGTTTTTAAATGAATCATAACCTACAGCTTATAAAATTAATTTAAATAAAGAAATTTAGACTTTTCACATTTTTAAACATGGGAACTACTTACAGAAGAAATTGTTAACGTACAAACCACATCCTGAATGTGGGGGGGGGGGGGGGAAGAAAGTAAATAAAATAAACCCAGCGTAGTTGTCGGCATCATCTCTTTGTAGAAGATTTGGCAGTTATTTGTTTTATTGTTAGTATTATTTTTATTGCTTTATTACTTCACATTTTCCATCAATAAAAGCATTCACAAGCAGATTCGAGTACAGTGAGTGAATAAGACATCGTTAGATATGGGAATGACAATTCTATGTTCATAAATAAACTAAAAAAGAAATCTAAAAAGATGGTGATCACAAGGGGGATGATCCAGACCACAGGAACATCCGAAAACTCTAATCATGGATATATTTATCAGTTACTTGGAGGTTTCTTTTCCTGTATCGAATTTTTGTTACATGTTGAGAATATATTAGTTGATAATACACAAACTACGCACATTTTGCTACTATCAATTTACTACCCACCTTTTTTTCTTCTAAACGGATCGTTAGCATCTGTGGTAACTGTTGTGAAAATTGCAATGCATCAACAAGATCTTGTTTCTGGTACCTCGGGTGTATAATAACAATCCACCTTTTTTTCAACGCACAACGTTTCTCGGATACCTAAAAATATATTGAGTTACTAGAAGAATGTCAAAACAAAGTACAGAGCATTAGTTAACAAACTACTGATAGTAATCAACCCTGATTTCTTTTAAAAGATTCTCATAATAAAACCATTTTTAAGATTGGAAATCTTACAGGTACACTGAGTGGGTTGATGCCTTAAAAGAAGTCCAGGTGCGTTTGAATCTTGGGGATGCCCTCCAAACTTACCAGCTGTGAACACTGCATATATGGTAGGTATTCAATATGCACACATGTAGATTATATAATACCCTTTTGACAGACATCACAGGAGAAAGCATGTAAACTAATATAATGGATTTCTTGAAGATATCGATAACATCCTTGATCTTTTATATCTAGAGGTGTGTTGTGCAGATGGGGAGGAGGTTTCGGCATGACTGCTCCAGAATAACAAAAATGATCAAAATTCCGTTTGGTTCAATAAGTTAGGTGTATATGCCCGGATGAGGGACCTTTACCTTCAAGAATAATTTGGAAAAATATTCTTAGCATGACAAGGCTTCAATTATGTCAAAGATCCTCTTGCTGGTAACTCCTCAGGAAGAAATATTTTAGTTAATAAATCAGTTAGAAGCATCATATAAATGAAAGCCTTCTTAGTTCAGTCAGTATCAGTGATGTCTTTGGTAGACAGATTTCTTCAAATTTCATCTGTGAAGTGGGGACTCTTTATAAGGAATTTTTAAGTAAACAGCTATGTGGTCTCATTCCTTGGAGGAAAGAGTTTTCATTCCAAAAATAAACTAGTCATAGAAGACACGAAATTACAGACATAGCAGACCACAAGGAATATGGCAATCATTCAGTTTCGGCGAAGTTTGTTTTGAAAGCCAGCACGCAAGCATAAATGAATGTTAATGATGATGATCATCATCATGTCCGCACGGTTAGCCTAGTGGCTATGAGCTTCGCAACCATATGCCTGAGGAAGAAGTGTCCTAGGTTCGATTCCCGTCGACCACGTAAGGAGCTTAAGGATCTTCATCAGTCACAGCCAAGTTAGCCGGTCTTGGGCGTGGACAGCAGGGTTCTCTTCCCCCACCAGTTTATCTGGGATTTTTCATCCTGCAAGCAGGCTAACTGTATCCGTGAACACACCCGGATACAGATGTTTTAAAATTTCCAGTTTTGAAACATCATCATCCTAACGATGATGATGTTTCAAAACTGATTAATTATATATATATTTTATTTTATTTCAAGATTTTCTGATGAATAAATTTGGAGAAAATCAAGAGCATTCAGGTCTGTCACTTACAACTGAAGATAATTGCCTCAGGTCACTTGGATTGTAAATCACAGTTGAGATCTTCATGTCAAGAGGACATTTCTCCTCATGCACAGATAAAAGGGTTTCTTCGTTCAGCAATCTTGTCTTCACCATGGTCCTATGAAATGCTTCTAATAATAGACACACCTCAGTTTTTTCTGCGAAAAGAAAGATTTTCGTAAAACATTTTTCGTATATGCTAAAATCCTTTATTAAGAAAAATGCATTCAACAGATATATTTAGTTATTAGCGTTTATACTTTATACCAGGGGGGTCTTCAACGCATGGCCAGCGGGCCACCTGTGGCCCGTGAAGCTCTTTGCTGTGGCCCGCCGGCCATTTTGAAAAAATAACTACTTAACATTAAAAACACGATTAAATAAAAAAAAAATTTCAATGAAGCCCGAGGGCCACTAAACTATACTGCGGTATTTACAATTGTAAGATGCTTTCCAGATTCACAAGGAACGCTGTGCATTTGATACTTTACATAAAATCCTATAAAAATAAATATTAAATAGACATGCTTTTTCAGCCATCTACTAGCTCTTAAAAGACTCTTTTAAGAACCTTACTTCTGCTCAACCAACGCACATCACTATAATAAACCACATCGTCATGATCCGCTTCGCACTCTTGTGTCTTGTGACAATCACAATAACTTTCATGACATTCTCAAGTCCAACAGTTTTCGCGCACAAATTCTCCTGGTGGATTAAACAGAATGAACGAAATCTTTTCCTTCTAGTTCCAGTTCTTTCCGTAGCAGAGCAACAAACCCTTCGTTCTTTCCCACCATAGCAGGGGCACCATCAGTCACCACACCCTAGAGGTTGGTTAAGCTGAAGTCGAAACGCTGAAGCGTTTTCTTGGCGGCTTCAAGAATATCAGTGCCTTTCGTCGTTCCCTTCATAGGCGAGTGCTAGCAGTTCTTCTGTCACAGTGAATTGTCGATCAATGCCACGGACAAAGATAGCCAGTTGTGCTGTATCCTTCACATCTGTGCTCTCATCTAAAGCAAGTGAATATGACGTAAATTAGAACGATCGTTTTTTTTTTTAAGTTCCTTCAATGTCATTGGCAAGTTCTTCGATACGTCGTGCTACAGTTAAACGTCGTGCCGCCCTTGAAGGTGATCGAAATCAGACGCATGCTTTTTCTCATAGTATCGTTTTATATTGTATTCTTTTGATATCGACACTGATTCACGACAAGTTAAACACACTGGCTTATCGTCGATCGGCACAAAAAAGTACAAATCAGTCCACTTTTCATTAAAAACTCGACAAGAATCACTTGATTTACGCTTTTTACTCGTAGACGCCATAGTGATGGAAGGTGAACCAAAATAGCCAAAATAGCCCTGTAACACTTATTATCCACTGAATATGTCCCACACTAATGAAAAAAGTTGGCAATATAAAACCACAATAAGTTATGGCTGACACGACGAACCTGTGTGTGCTTATACACGAATATGAGACTGTTCACGTCTGATTGTGGATGAGATCCTCCTGTATTTCTATGAAAATAACGAAGTATCGAGAACCTTTGAGATCTATCTGGAAGGCACTAGACAACGCACTCGAACGAACTACTGCTTTAGCCATCTGCCTGCGACGTTAGTACTAGTACTTAAGTGCCGCTTGGCGCTGGTAGATGGCTGAAGAAGCATGTCTATTTAATATTTATTTTTATAGGATTTTATATAAAGTATCAAATGCACAGCGTTCCTTGTGAATCTGGAAAGATCTTACATTTCTAAATACCGTAGTATAGCATAGTGGCCCGTTGGCTTCACTGAAATTTTTAATGCGGCACGCACTGTCTGAAAGGTTGAAGACTCCTGCTTTATACAATGACTTGCTTCAACCAATAAGTCTGTTTAGAGGAAGTTTTAAAGCCTTCTTCCAAGAGGTTCTGAGTTAGTTATTTAATCTCTGGCACAACAAAAAAGGTCTTTTTTCTCCCAGAAACTAGTGGTTTTAACCTCCCCACAAATCAAAAAAATCAACAGTTGCTTCACACTGTTTCACACAACAATACTGACAGCAGTTGTTAACTGCTCTCTCCCTCCAACACCTTGAAAATCATTGATAGCCATGAACTCAGGTATTGGTGTCTGATAAAAGGGAAACTAGATGCCGCCTATTTTGAAAACAAGTTAGAGCTAAAAGTTTCGCCTATTCCCTTTCATGAATACTTGATTTATTTGACGCATTGGCGCACCCAAGGGGGGGGGGTAGGAAGGGATCCTTGCCCCCCAAAAGAAAAAGAAAAAAATACTAGAACATTTTCCAAAAATCTTTTCCTAATTAAATTTCATTTTTTTATTTACGTTGTGTCATGTCTTCTATTTCTATACTACTTATGAATTAGTGGTCACATAAGGTAAGAATACCTTCTGGTTCTCGGGAATCACTGCTGCTGTGAACGGCGAACGAAGTAGTGCTCGCGCGGATCGAGCGCTACTTCGTTTGCCCAGCCGGGCAAACGAAGTAGAATAAATCTTGATTAAATCTTCATCAAGATTAAATATATCCCAAGATTAAATCTTGAGTGCTCGGTCTCACCCCCCCCCCTCCAGATTAAATCCTGAGTGCGCTACTGATTTGACGAATTAAGTATCTTAACATTTCTAACTAGCATTGAGGAAAGTGAAGAGAATCGGTCATAAAACGTTGCCCAAGCGTGGCTGTTATAAATTCGTTTCCATCCCTTGATTTGCATGTTTTACACCTTCGCATTCTACTTAAATTCCAAGAAAGGAAATAAACCTGGAATACAAATAAAGGAATAGCAAGAAGATAATAGACTTCCTCTTGCACTTTGTTCATCAAAGAAATATTATTTTGCTTTAAAACTAATATAAATCTATGTGTCTTTCTCAGTTTAAAGTTAAGAATATTAGAAAACGAATCTGCTTTGAAATACGACTGGTTCGGGACCAGATGTTTTTCATAACATACAGTTCACATATTTTATGTATTTATTTAGTGTGCTTAATGACAATTGCAGTGAATAAATATTTGTACACAGTACGTGTACTTAAGAAATACTGTGTATAAAATAAAAGAGATAAATCTGCAATCAACTTTTATTTCCTAGAGGGGGGGGGAGTATGAATGAACGCTTTTAGCCCTAACGAACCTTAAGAAAACGGGACAATCTACATCCATGTAACATGGTAACACATTTATAGAAACAAAAAGCATTGAAGGAAAACTATCTTTTTCATAATGCCTTATTAATATTTAAGATAAGTTTATAATTACAGTTGCCTACCAGTATTAACCGAATAAACAATTTCAACTTCTGGGTCAGTTAGAAGATGGCGGAGAGGTCCAGAGATCACATTCCCGAAGCCTAAATCGCAGGACTTGGTCACTGTTGAGACAGGAGTCAGTGCATGCTTAGTTTGAACAGCTGAAGGAAGACATTTAAGAAAAATATGAAAACAAAACAAGAGTAACAACACTGTAAAATAAAGGAAAAATCGATAGTGGGATTATAATGGGATGGTTTTGGATAGTGTGAATGAAAAGAAATACAAAAACAATCATCATAACTAGACTTTCTAATATTGCAGATGCAGAAGAAGAGGGATGTGTGTCCAGCTGACACTCTTATTTCGGTTTACAGTTGGATAAAGAGTTACAGTTATCTAACCACAAAGTTTTCAGTATATCCTCCGAAGAGAATTGTAATAGTTCTCAAGAAACGTCAAAAGATTTATTAAATCATGCAAGAAGCACAAGCGGCTACACATAACCTACATGTATATAAATCTACAAAATGTCATAAGCACTTTGATTTTCTTACCATGCTCTGATCGACCAATCGATATTAAAGTAACAGAAATGGCGAACTTCAAGGTCTCTTTCCACGTATTCATTCTAAAAGAGATAAATAGTATAGAATAAATGAAATATATAAAAAAAAAACATTTTAATTAGTGCTAAGAACGACTTAAAAAAAAAAGTACTCATTTTATAGTTTTAAAGTCAACATTCCCCTTTGCATAGTGCAAAAGCTACATATCCATTGACAGAAGAGGTTAAAATAAAAATAAAAACGAGTATTGCCGTATTTGGCTCTTAGGCAATACTGGCCAATATATTTCGGTCGTAAAGAAAGCACGCCTCTAATTGGAAAGCTAAATAAAAGAGACACCTACATTCGATTCAGTCGGTTGTACCCTGGGGCTTTTCTTTTGTAGAGTTTATGGCGTTACTAACTAGGGCATTGTAGAATCGGCTTTCATTTCAGATGGTATTAAGATAGATAAACGTTTGTTTGATAAAATTTCCAAAGCTGTTATTTATTCTTTTAACCGTACTCTTATTTCTTTCGTTTATCAAAATTCAAATGCAGTAGACACGAGAAATAACAAATCATACGAATTAGATACTGGACTTGCTCGTGAACCGTTTAGAAAGATACGGAGTTCCAATTTTTTTCTTGATCGTAACAGATAAGTCGGAAGTTTTTTCCTAGCACCATCGAAACTTTAAACTGTCGGTAACAGTTAAAAGGGTATTTAAAATCCACTTAGAAAAAAGTTTTTTTGCTACGTTTAATTTCTGATCACAATAACGTTCATGTATTTGGTTCACCAACACCGTAACTAATAATGTCGTAACCGGGGTCGATACTACGAGTAATATCTTCACTCTGATCTGTTGTTTTGGTTCCAGTTAGATATTCTCAGTTAGTGAACGTAAATTCTTGAGATACTGTCAGTTGATTCAGTAGTCCTTTAGTATGTGGAAAGCACGATAGACAGACTTTGAAACACTTTTCAATAAAGACTATGGTTTCAGTTATTGTACTTAGTTAATGGAATCAACATCCCCGAACTGTCTTAACAGGCCTATTCTACCCGAGGATATTAATTACAGCTACGTTTTTGCATAAAATTATATTCATGTCTGTGTCATGAAGACATGAAGATTTCTCCATATTCAGAGTTATTCAAAGTGTAGTGAAAATGATTTTCAAAGTTAGCAATTATTAAACATTTTCAATAGCAACTTTATTTACTACTACTTACTAAGGAAGTCCTCATCTGCTAAGAAGTATCACATATACGACACCTTTCTTTTAAGACATATACCCAGTGAATCTATACGTCAATATCAGTAGTTTTTTTCATCACAAGAAGTGTGAGATTCATTAAGATTACCCAGCATTTTTTATGATCATATTTGAGAGCTTAAAAAAGAGAGCCAAAAGGCTTCACATATGAAACTCTTGTACTTTCTCTGAAACTTTTGTAGTTTCTCTATTCGACTTTGAAATAATGTTGGATTTAATATCCACTTAATTTGAATAATTTTGCATCGCCGAAGTGAAGCCTTTTGGCCCTCTTTTTCAGTAATTCTTGGTGCCTTTTGTGATGTGACACCTTTTTTAGCAACTCGCAAGTTCTGCATCACTTCAACCTGAGTATTATGGTCTGGTTCCCACTGACGAGACCTCAAAAAAAGGTCGAAACCGGTTCGGGCCTGACTCTGAGAGGCTCTGCTTGGGGGTAGGTTTTTGCTTGTCTCTGAGTGAGGCCACCACTGAGATTATGGCTCTGCTTGGTGGTGGGGTGAGCCTACCACTGGGTAGAACCACTGCTGAGAAGTTCTTCTCGGTGGCGGGGTGAGCCTGTCACTGAGTGGAACAACGCTTAGTTGGACGATCTTTCGGAATCGTCTTATTTTTAGAGCCCGCTTCACCTATACATAGGTCGAAACCGGTCTGGGTAGTAACCCCCCCCCCCAAGTAATGTATAACATCATACATGTCCGCTAGGAGATGTGTTTTACATTATGGTTAATACTAAGGATAATGATCGGAGCTTATACCACCTTTACTACGAGTTTTCCTGTCATGAAAGGTTGGCTTACGCTTGTATCCACCGAAACTGTTATAGTTTCTATCTATATTCGGCAAGAAACTCTTGCATGAAACTCTGAAACTCTTGTAGTGTCTCTATTAGGCTTTGAAATAATGTTAGATTCAATATCCACTTAATTTGAATAATATTTGAGAGCTTTTACTGTTAAGTGGTAGCGACGAGTGGGTTCAAGCTTCGAATATTTCACCATGAGCCTAACAAGGTACGGAAACACATCCACATTTCAAATTTCAATGCATAGAACATCTGGAAATAACATTTCAACTCTGCAGATGTCTGCTGAAATTCATTTACTGACAATAATGGCATAATTAAATGTTCCAAGAAAAAGACAGCGTCACCTTACATAAACCAGATGGGATAATTGTAAGGCTTACAAATACTTATTCTTAGAGCACACTTGTCTGACGCGATTTACTTACCTACAGGAGAAGTTTACTTCAGTGGATGTTGTTTACGTAATGAACACTACTGTCTTTGTCTCAAAATATTATTTCTTCTGACTATCATTTCCTCTACAACTCCTACTCTATGAGGATTATCTTCTCAAGTAGCATTTGCTTCCATTTATTACCAACCCGTGGCCATTCTGCGATCGATCGATGGGGAAAAGTTTATAGGAAATTCAGGAATATCAGAAAAACCCGATAGAAATCGTATCAACAAATATTCACAGAACAACGCCCATCCAACCGAAAGAGATCAATACATGTCTACAAGTTTTTCGGTTGGTTTTTCTTCTTCATCAGTCTGTAATATCGCCGACAATAGCACCAACAAAATCACTACTTTCCAAACTCAGTATGTTGGAAACTTAACAAAACTTTATCGAATTTGTCGCCAACTCTGAAACGGATATCGCAAACCGATGGCTTCATACCTCACATAAATAAAGAAGTCTGAAGTTAAAGAAGAATTGCTTTTGAATGTAGTCATCTATATCTTGTTTGGGTCAATATGCACCTATGTAAAGCATGGGTTATCTAGATTTCCATTTTTAAAGTAATCATTTGCTACTTTATTAGCTTTGCTTATCGCACAATCTCTTCTGAAGATAAACTGTTTCTTTTAAACTTTATTGCTATTTTTCATTTGGCAGCCAATAGACATGCAATCAGGACGAAGTTCTTCGATATTTCAGTTGTGGACAATCAAAAAGAACCAACGAATCGACTCCAATCTATCTTCTAAAGTTCCGAAGTTAAATCATTTTGACGCGACCTAGGCATATTACGAACATTGTTAACACAAGTGGACAGACTGAATGTCCGTTGTATGTTTTGAGATAAAAAAAAAATGGTGTGCAAGTCGATAACCGAATTTAGGACTAATCCATAACGGTCTCGAATCGAAGAATGCGTCATCACTCACTAGTATCGAAAGATCATATCTGTTTGACATTCATCGGTATTAACTCATCGTGCAGAACATGAAAATCATTATCATTCCTTCTCATGCCATACATGAATTTCAGAGCCTATTCGGATATCAGTATTCAATTCTAGCTGAAGATGGAATTATGCATAAAATGATTGCAAATAAAACCTCAAAGAGCGACTTACAATGAGCAAGAAGTAACAAAAATAAATTTTTGTTTTAAATGAAAGATAAAACTTCCAGAAAGGGGTGTCATTTCCACTGACCTTTTAGTACCAGTAAATCCGAAGTGCCGATCGTCTGGTTTTGTAACACTCATTCATAACTCTCACAAAATATAGACTGCACTAATTACATGTTAATTCTCTTTGAATAGTAATGCCTCGCCCCATTGAATGATAGCATTCAATGGGGCGAGGACAATATGATTATCCTCAAAATCACCAAAATACCGCCTTACCTCTTCTCTTGCAAAAGAAAACTCACTTCAGAACTCAGTTTCTGTGTTTACTTCCTAATTCCCTATTTAAAATAAACACGTTTTCTAAAGTTGTTCACATATTCAGCACAAGATGTCGCCACTGACGTCTATGAATAACTCGCTATTGCCTCTGTCGTATTACTCAATTTGGGAGAGGTAACATTCTCGTGTTGAAAGATGCATTTAATAATCGGCAGTGATTGAACGCTCTATATTATTTTATAAATATTTCATGTAACATGAATGAACTAAGACTAATGAAGCATTATCATATTTCGGTGATTTGTTGATCGTTTAGAAACGATTTGTGCCGTGTTTTGACTAATGAGTAACATTGTAAATCAGCACATCATTATTAACTGACCAGAATACCCAGCGCATATCGAAGTTGAGTAATGGAGCTGAAAAGCAAAAGCATATTCATTCATCTATCGGAAAGGTAAATGTTTGATAGCTTTACTGGGAAAGGAAGGAGTACTATTAACAAAATAAAACTGTGACACCACTTAAAATGCAGCAGTTTACAACGATTATGTATCCATGTGTGCGTTAGATTCTCCTCATGATTTTTAAAGAAAAGCATTTGACGTTCTAGGTTTTACAATTTTAAGATGCCCAGCAGTAGCATATCCATCTTTTCCAACAAAATGACGCTATATTGATCCAGGAATGGGGATATACGAGATGTGCCCATTAAATAACGAGACTGGTTATAAAAATGGGGTTTATTATTACAATTGTACGACTTAATTGTTATCCCCTTCGACATACTCCCCTCCTCAATCAATACACCGTTGCATACGAATTTTCCTTGTTGGAAGCAGCGCTGCAAGTCATCAGGTGTTATCTGCTTCAGTAGCACTGCCGTTTTCTCCTTCACTTCATCCACTGATTGAAAATGGATGTCCTTCAATGCGGATTTCAACTTTGGAAAAAGGTAAAAGTCGCATGGAGCTATGTCTGGCGAGCAAGGTGAATGGTCCAACACTGGGATCTTCTTATCAGCTAGATACTGCTTTACAGACAGTGCACTGTGGGCTGGAGCGTTGTCCTGATGGGGAGAATCCAAGTGTTGTTCTTCCACAGATCGTGTCTCTTCTTCCTTACTCGTTTTCTCAGCTTGGCCACAACCTCATGGTAATAATGTTGGTTTACTGTTTAACCATCTGGTACCCATTCAACCATTACCACGTCATCGATATCATAAAAAAATAATAATAAAATAAAAAAAAACGATCAGCATGCCTTCAGTTTTGACTTGCTCATTCTTTCTTTTTTTATTCTCGGTGACGTGGGTGTTTTTCAGTGCATCGATTGTCTCTTTCTTTCTGGATCGTACCGGAAAATCCACGTCTCATCACATGTGATGATCTTCTCCTGCAAGTCCGAGTCCGCCGTCAACCATTCCATGATGTCAGTGCAAATTTGTTTCCTGACGTCTTTCTGCTCCTAACCCACGTTTTTCGGAACCATTTTGACCCAGACTTGGTTCATGTCCAATTGTTCACGCAAAATCTGTCGTACAGTCTCCTTATCAATGTGCACCATGTCTGCTATCATCCGAATGCTTAATCTGCGATCGTTGCGGACAGTTTCATTAATTTTCGTAACGTTTTGTTGGGTTGCTGCCGTAACAGGGCGACCCAGTCGTTCGTCATCTTCAACGTTTTCTCGACCTTCAGCAAAGCGCTTGTGCCATTCAAACATTCACGCATGTGACATTACATTATCGTCGTACACTTCCTGCAACACTTTCAAACACTGGGTCGGCGATTTCTTCAATTTCACAAAGAATTGGAGATTAATGCTCTGCGCGAGTTTAACGTTACACATCATCATCATCATCATCATCAACTTCCTGGTATATACCCTCAAGAGGTGTACAGGATATGATAGTATTACATGAAAAATTATCTCATTACCAACTTCTTATCAACAATATTCCTCAAAATCAATCTGATACCTGTCAAGACTCCAACATTATCAAATCTTATATTTCTAGCTTCTAAGTAAATTTTTACCGTATCAATCCACCTATATGTTGGTCTTCCTCTGGGTCTTTTTCCTGCCAACCTGGCAGAGAACGTTAGACATTATTCCCGCAAAGCGACTTCACATGTGTTTCTTTTATAACTGCCTACAGACTAATTATAAGCAACAGCTAACAATGCTTATCTCAACTGCTTCTCGAACCTTCAAAGTCATTTACGGCGCAAGGGCGTACCACTGCTACGAGTACACGATTCACAGCGCACCTTGTCTTGTTATTTAATAGCCATACCTAGTAGCAAAACTGTCCCAGCCCTCTAATTGTAATTTCCTCGATAGATGATAGATTTAATAAAGCTCTTTATTATCTACTACTAAAACAGTTTACAGTTTAAAAGACGAAAGAAAAATAGTGTACTCTATCGTTTCATTAATTGCATTATGTGTGTGTGCGTGTGTGTGTGGAAAGTTTTATACCTTGGGTATGCTAAACGTTAAAGATACCAAGAAATTTTATAAACTTGGTTTTAATTATTTTCCCAAGTAAGCTAAGTTTGCACCTGAAGTATTTTCAGGTCTAAGGCAACTTGTGGTAAAGGTGGAATAAGCTCTGATCACTTGCCTTAGTATTTCCCATAATGCGAAGCACATCTCCTTGCGGGCATGTACGATGCTATGCATTAAGAGAAAGATCACTACCCAGACCGGTTTCGACCTTTCTTGAGGTCTCTTCAGTGGGAGCCAGATCCTGAGATGGTAAAAAACTTTCTGCATCTTTCTCTCATCCTGAAATTTTTATTTAATAAGGTCAAAACACCTTGTGGCAACTGGTATAAGTAAATATAAGTTACACATTACTTCAACCTTGGTATCACCAACTCAGGATCTGGCTCCCACTGATGAGACGTCAATAAAGGTCGAAAGCGGTCTGGGTAGGGACCCTTCCCTTAATGCATGGCATCTCCGCAAGGAGATGTGCTTTGCATTATGGGAGATACTAAGGCAAGTTATCAGATCAGAGCTTATTCCACCTTTACCACGAGTTGCCTCAGACCTGAAAATACTTCACGCGCAAACTTAGCTTAATTGCTTGTGTGCTTACTTGGGAAAAAGGATTAAACCCAAGTTTATAAAATTTCTTGGTATCTTTAACATATATATATAGACTCTTAAAAGAAAGAAAGACTTTTAAAGACTCTTAAAGAAAGACTCTTATTATTTTAAAATAAAATCTACTCAACTGGTAACCCCCCTCCAATAGAATGGAAAAAAGCAATTGTGATTCCTATCTTTAAAAAAAGGTAATAGAGATCACCCTAAAAACTATAAAGGTATCAGTATACTAAATCCCTGTTGCAAAATATATAGCAGAATTTTAAATAGCAAACTAATGAAATATTCCGAAAACTTTATTTTAGAAGTACAGAATAGATTTAGAAAAGGACGATCATGTATAGACCCGGCCTTTTGCCTAAAATTAATAATAGAGAAAAGAAGAGAATACAGTGTAGAAAACACATATTGCATTTATTGACTTTGAAAAAGCATTTGACAAAGTTAAAAGAAACATATTATTTAACATATTAAAAGAAAGACAAATACCAAATCATATCCTAAAAGCTATCACAAGTATATATGAAAATAATCAAATACAAATAAGATTAAATCACGAGCTATCATATACGAGAGAGATAAACCAAGGGGTCCGACAGGGATGTCCCCTCTCAGCAACTCTTTTTAATATCTACTTAAATGAAATAATAATAAAATGGAATAAAAATTTACATCAAGGAATTAAACTTTCTCCTAAAGTGAACTTAAACACTCTCTTTTATGCCGACGACCAAATAATAATTACAAATTCTGAAGATAATTTACAGAAAGCTATTTTAGATCTAAATGAGATAGCCAAAGATTACGGTATGATAATATCAACGGAAAAATCAAAAACTATGGCCTTTAAAGGACAAGATCCAGCAAGAACTAAAATAGTAATAGACAACAAGATCTTAGAACAGGTGAATTCATTTAACTACCTAGGATGTATGATCACATATGAAAATGAAAAAGATATAAACGTAAAAATTGCAACATATTTAAAAATAACAAGTGTAATTAACTCTATATTTAAACCAAACCAAGTTCAAAAACAAACCAGACTAAAAGTATACAATACATTAGCCTTACCGGTCTTAATGTATGGAAGCGAAATCTGGACAATAAAACACAAAGACAAACAAAGATTAATAACAGCAGAAATGAAGTTTATGAGAAAAACTGCAAAGTATACTCTGTTTGATCACAAAAGAAACAAAGAAATTATTAAAGAATTAAACCAGAAATCAGTAATAGAAAAAATTAAAAAATATAAACATAGATGGATGGAACACGTTCAAAGAATGAAAACAGAAAGATTACCAAAACAAGCCTTAAAGTACAAGCCATTAGGAAAAAGAAAACCAGGACGTCCTCTTAAACGATTCAGCGATGACTTCTAAGGCCGGAACAGGCCATGCGAGGCCTAAATCCTTGATACGCATGATGATGATGATGATGATGATGATGATGATGATGATATATGTTATATATATATATATATATATATATATATAAAACGGTTTTGCTATACCCCCAAAGGTTATATCTCCTTGCCATACATCAGCACGATCTCCAAGAAACTAAGAACTTTAAGAAAGTTTAACATAAAAACGTTCTTCTCTACTCCTCCCAAACTAAAATCAAGTTTAAGCAAATACAAACAAGCTCACAACCGTCTATAATTCTCAGGTGTGTACAAAATCACATGTGACTGTGGAAAACCATACTATGGCCAAACGGAAAAATCCCTCCTCCTACTTCTCGAAGAACACCGAAGAGACATTGCTTACAAAAGAACCAGAGCTAGTGCCCTCTCAAGTCATGTTCTGTTTTTAGTAAACACAAATAACGAAGGCCACCAACATGAGATAAACTGGACGACTTCAAACTTTCATATATGCCACGACGAGGTAGAACGCCACATAGTCGAATCTAAAGAAATTGTCATGGACCCTCTCCATATAAACAGTAACCTCAGCTATAATTTACCGGACTCATTCAGCTCTGCTGTCAGATATTGGCGCACTCGTGAAGCCACACGCGCACAGGTGTTTAACAATAGAACTTTAACTGGAATTATAGCTCCAGTTCAAAGTTAACTGTAGTTAACTTTGAACTGGAGCTAGTCGAATTTATAGTTTTATAAATTATAGTTTTATAGTGACTCAATGTTTCTTTATAGTGTTTTTATTGGCTTCTACGTACACATATATATATATACTGTATATATATATGTAGAAAGTTTTTTACCTTGGGTATATACTATGTAAAAGATACCAAGCAATTTTATAGCTGGGTTTTAATCCTTTTTCCCAAGTAAGCAAACAGACAAGTACGTCAAGTTTGTGCCTGAACATAGTTCAAGTCTGAGGCAACTCGTAGTAAAGGTGGAGTAAACTGCGAGTTGCCTCAGACTTGAACTATGTTCAGGCACAAACTTGACGTACTTGTCTGTTTGCTAACTTGGGAGAAAGGATTAAAACCTAGCTTATAAAATTGCTTGGTATATTTTACACACACACACACACACACACACACACACACACACACACACACACACACACACACACACACACATATATATATATATATATATATATATATATATACGCGTTATGAAGGTGAATTAGCCAGTCTCACATGGTGGTGAAAGGCTTTTCATCCCTAAAAATAGTCAAATCGAAAACCTAGTAGCATTTAAACTTTTTTGAGGTCAATACAAACATTTATTTTATTCGTTTGTTATCCACTTCTACAGTATTATTGTTAATAATTACGAAATGTAATAAAAAAAGTTTTCTTAATGGCTGCCAGATGACGCCACTTCACTCTAGTAACAAATTCGTTTATTAGGTAATAATGTAATTTTATTCATGCAGTACTGTCAAAGTAGCTTGGACACTCCTTGAGACTATATACAGACAACGCTGATCATTTGTCCTTTATTTCAAATTGTAACGCGTGTTATTGAGAAATAAAAATGTCTTGTAAAGTTTGGTTGTGTTTCGCATTCGTTGCGATTTCCATTTCATCGGATAAGAGCGAACTTCGAAGAACTACGCCTGCGCATCAAGTCAGTCATTTGAAACGAGATTTGATCAAAAGATTCTCGTTATGTGCACCACTAATTTCGAAGCCGTGGCTGGTGAAGAAGACGAAAAGTACTTTCTTTAAATCAACTACTTTGTTATGAGTTCATTCTACAAATTAAGGTATTAAAGATATTACGAAAGACTAATTTAATGCTACGAACAAATACAATGCAACACCATGCCAAACCGCATACTATCTTGACATCCATGTTTTTTTTTTTCTCATTTGCACCAAAATTATTTAATTAATGATGTATTAATCACCGTTTCCGGCATTTAATTTTATCAAATGTCACGAATCATCTATTAATAGACAATTAATTGTAAATCACAGAAACCCACAATCTGAAACCAACTGACTCAGTTCTTGGGAAATCAATCGCCAGCACGTTACTCAACATCGTGTATTTTTCATACACAATGTTATGAGTTTGAATGCGTATAGAAATATCAACAAAGGAAGGCAAAGGTGGATAAAGAAAACCAAATTATTTGACATGACAAGCCTTTCAGTCTAATACGTAAATGGTGGATGTACTGAGATTGGATGTAATGAATATTCAAAATATTATTACTATTATTTAATGTGTATTACTCATTAAAATGTTAATTATCTCTACGTTAACTATATTATTCAACCTGTTCTTTTGCCCATAGCAGTAATATAAGCCAAATGTGTCTCCTTCCACCCATGAAACATTGTACACCAGCAGTACATTATTACTATGTACAATGACGTAATAATAATAATAATAATAATAATAATAATAATAATAATAATAATAATAATAATAATAATAAAATTACGAGGTAGTCTAAGGATTTTTCCTCTACTTTTAACAATTTAATATTTTTTTCTTAATTTTACATCGTCCGGAAACCCTGCTCTACAGACCAAACATGAATTTTTTTTTTTTTTTTTTTTTTTTTTTGTTATTTTCCTTTTAGTTGTAGTACAAGTACAGCGCGAGTTACGTGATGCGAGATTGCTTTACCATTATTATTGTTTTCAGTATTCTACAATAACAAGAAGTGCTAACGTATTAAAATCATGTTAGTCGTCCAACTGAGACATCTTTTTAATGTTCATTTTTGCATTAAATGAGGCCTGGAACTAAAGTCGTCTGATGTTATATCAGACGAACTAAAGTCTATTCGTCGACTGATATTAATGTTAGCTATAAACTGGAATTAAGAGGGCGTTTTGGTGAAAAACAGTATAGCATGCTACTGAGAAAAGACATAAGCTTTTTCTGTAGTTCAACATTCAATACTTTGGTTACGGAGAAGATATGTGCCGGTAAATAATTATTTATATTATAATATATTTATATTTAAATATATCATATTTAAAGGGCTTTAATTAAATTTCTTTTTCATTTTAAAATAATTATTTCATATTTTAATGATTGTTTGAACGTGTATAGAAATATAAACAAAGGAAGGCAATATCTCATAGCTATTCTTTAGGTGGAATTTTCGCTATTAATCTGTTAATATTTTCCGGATAAAGGTGTTCATTGCATGTTAATGTTGTGTGATTAATTACTTCATTCATAATTCATGTACGATATGAGAATATTACTGTCCTGGTCGAATAGAGCCGTACTTAAAAGCTTCCGTTGAAACCTTATACGTTGCATTCATTACATGTCTCATAATTTGAGTAGATTAATTCTTACGCTACTGTCCTTCGGGTTCTTAAGTATTCAAATAAGTGCGTTCTCTTCTGTGTCAGAAATGCGATTAAATATTTCGTACCATTAATAGGAAAGATTATATATTATATTCTCTCTCTCATTGTCACACCGACACACATATGCACCATAGAAGGCATATATAAATACACACACACACACGCATGTATATGTATGTATATATACACACGCACATACATATACACACAGTATATGTGCGTGTATGTATGTGGAGTACGGTACATATGTCTACAATGATCTATTATCAACTGTAGTAAGAATAGCTGCGATATCACAGCTATTGTGATATAGTCGTATAAAATCAAAACTGTTGTTGCAACAGCTGGCATATCTGGTGCAGCTTTTGCCTTACTTTGGTGCAGATAGCACTTTCCCTTATTTGAATGTTGCTCTACTATTCAACACATAACCCGTTTTAGGGTTAAACATATACAGTGATATATATATAATACAACGAAGACTATGATCTCTGAAGTAAATATTTTAAAGCTACACTTTCTATTTTTTGTGTAAATTCTTTTAAAATATACCACGCAGATGAGCATATATTCGGTATGATTTCCTAATGATCATAAATTCGAATTATTGACATCCTATAAATGATTTCACAAAGGGGAATTTGATGTGTGTGTGTGTGTGCTAATTTGCAGCAAAAGTTCGTATTTGATTTTTCTGGCAGCCCTTCGGATCCCTTCGAGTTACGTGTAGCTCTCTCCAGTTTTGAACTCATTAAGTTCATGAAGGATGTAGTGGGGGTGGGAAGGAAGTTGAGGTGAGGGAAATATAACGATTAGCAATTTCTTATCATTCATTACCTATTAATTAAAAAGTGTATCAATCTCTTTATTGCAGAAATGTACACAGTTCATATTTTAAATGGCATTATATGCATACATTGTGCACATATATTAGAAAAATTTCGTTTTCAAATTTTCATATAGTTTCTTTATATATATATATATATATATATACATACATACACACACATATGTGTGTGCGTGCGTGGGGGGTTTACTGGTTTATTTATTTGAAACCACACACATTGACATATATCAGCATAGGCGATTTATTTGTGGAGAAGCGTCAGCTGTGAGTTACTGCATGTGGGCCATTTATAAGATACGTGTATTTACTAGAGCAGAGGGTGACCTTAGACGGAGTGTTAGTGAAAACACTATATAAGGTGCTTTTTATTCTTACATTTTTTTAAGAATTGAGAAGTGGGGGAGGGTGCATCAACAAGACAAAGATGCATGAATATTGGAATCGTGTCTGCGTCATAGTCTCTATGAACAGCATCGTACAGGACATGCCGATACATAATATTATGTGTGTGTGTGTGTGTGTGTGTATGAGAGAGAGGCAGTATATACCACACACATAGTGGATTAATTTAACGATATTATTTCTGGGAAATAATATCGTAATCCCTTTTATAATATCATTGGCTTTTTACTCAAATTTTAGGGCATTACTGATGTTTTTATACAGACTCAGTAATGCCTTAAAAATTGAGTAAAAAGCCAATGACATCATAAAAAAGGGCACTCGTACGTAAACAAAAATAGGCTAAATAGCCATAAAAATAATATTAATTTTACTTTTTTATTTATATAAACATGGTAATATATAAAATGAAAAATACTGAAGAAGATATAATAATGGTTTTAATGGTAAACCAATGAAAATCTTCACACACACACACACACACACACATACACACATTAATGCTATGTAAATAATTCAGATGAGGACGATTGCCTATTTGTCACTACTACCCTTTATCTGCATGGATCTATTTTAAAATGGTTTTAATAGCAAATGATTATAATCGAATAATGTGTTTTAAATGGTTCCACGAGCCATAATGACAACAAATAGTGCATAATAGGCAACGAACCTATATTTGTATTGGTGCTACAAGTTTATTTAAAAGGGAATATTCTGCAAATATATGTTCAGTAGAAGTGGAACTCCATAAATTGTTGTCCTGTAAAGATTCATCGCGCAAACTGCCTTCTTAATCTTATACGACTATTATTAAATTTGAGCAAGTAGCTCTTTCACTTTTTTCGCAATGTAGAAAGTAAAAAAAAAATCTTTCTGCTAACGGCATCATAATAACGTTTATTATGAGGCCGGTTTTTTCTCGTTTACAGTGAATTAAGAAGGATATTACAGATTCCCTTTATAAATTTGTGGGACTGGATTGCGTACTAAATTTTTAAGAAGCGACGAGATTTTTTTGGTTTTAATTTCTTAGTTACAAAAGAAGAGAGAAGCAATATTTAAAAGCAGTGGCTGCATACACTGCTCGAAGAACAGCAAAGAGAGATTTGGATTTGGAGGTTATGGGAAAAAAACTAAAGACGAGGCGAGTGTATTACATATGTTAATTGCCTGTGTTTGTCTCGTCAGTTTTGCGAAGATACGTGTGTGCATAGCAGTGGACAATAATCAACCATTGCTAGATCATAATTATGATATAACCCAGAGAATACGATACGTACCGTGGTGCTATGCTCCTGCTGCTCAAAGTTAAAAATAATTGTATATTTAGGTGGGGAAAAGATTCATAAATGCAGTATATGGAATATTATAAATATTAAGATTTGAATTTAGCGTAATTTAGCTTGTTTGTGAGTGTTCTATTTTTGTCGGACATACCAGACACATTATTTTGAACTTAAAACAAAATAACAGAGTATTCTAGCACGTGCGCCAAAGGCAGTCTTTGAACAATTAAGATCCAACACCTCTCTTCTTAATCCTGTTTTATGAGAAAATATTTATGGAAATAAGCAGGAAGTATTAGACAACAAATGCAACATATATCATCAACGCATTTTGTAATATACATACGCACGTAAGAATTAATACTCTTCACGAAATGTATTGATGATATATGTTGTATTTGTTGTCTAATACTTCCTGCTTATTTCCATAAATATTTTTATGATATCCTCAGTGTTAAATCTCAAAAATGCCAGCTGTCCCTTTTCATTATGAGAACAATTATGAAGATCTTAATATTATTCACATAACTTCGAAAAGAGTGCAAGACATTAAATGGTCTTGTATGGAACGTAATCCGCTGTTGATCTTAATGGAGTTATGAATAATACATGCTACGAATGTTAACATCAAAGAGTACGATAAATTCAAAACAAAATTCAGAGGAAATTGAAATACTCGAATAGACTGCTTGTTTTGTTTTTGTTACAACGTCACGTGATTAAAACACATACAAACAGAACCTTCCTTCCACCCCCCTTTTTTTTTTTTAATTTTACGTTTGAGTGGCTCAATCAACAGCTTCACGAGGGTTGAAATATACATTTCCTATGCGCGTGCACCAAACCAATGGTAGAACTGAATAAGTTACATATCTTTGTGCATATTTCTTCATGACTAATTGAATGAAAGGTTGTCTCCTCTACCAGCTGATGCTACAGGAATCTGGTAAGTCACAGTGACCTTTTTTTAGATTTCGCTTTTTATCAGTAGTTCATATAAACGCTGTTGAGAATAATTTTTAGCTTTTACATAAATAAATACATGTGTATTTATTTATTATAAAAATAAATACATGTGTATTTATTTATTCATGAAATAAATATGTATATGTATATTCTCAGTAAAATATCACTTGAAACATTCCTACACTCTTAGTGTGACGCCCTTTAAGGATAATACGAGTTCGGGGGATGTGTGTGACAGGGGAGGAATGGGTGGTATGCATTACAGAGAAGTCGTGGTTACATATAACTTTAAAATTTTTTTGCATATTTTATTTTATCGCATTTTAAAAGTATTAAAAATGAATGATTGTCTTATGATTTCAAAATATGTTAATGTGCATATTATTATATGTAATAGAGTTGCAATATATTATGAAATTATCTCGAGATTTTAATGATAGAACTATATAGCGTATTATTATGGATTTTTTTTTTTTGGTTTTTTTTTGGAGAGAGAGAAGTAGGGGGGAAAGAGAATTAAAAACGTGACACCAAAAAAAAGAATACGCCTTTATTTTTTTAAAATTCACACAAATAAAAAAAAAAACTAATTTAATATACATTTCTTGTGTGATATCCGGCGGTTCTGTTAACTTTCCACTGCCCCATGTAAACGTAACTGAATTGCCTGCTATTAAACAAGCGTAACTATCCCTTTTATTTGGTCAAGTTGTATCTGTTCATATATTGGTCTTTAGGAAACTAGTGTCACGTGCTATTTTTAAAATGCATTATGATATGAATATGATATCATAACTCCCAAAACCCAGTGAGGTAGGGCGTCAAAATGACATCAAATGTGAATAACTATTATAGTGATACATTTTGAATTTTCTTCTCTAAGGAGTTACTGGGCTATACTATACTACTCGTATACCTAAAAGTATATGTTTGTTTTGAACGGTTGGTAAATCAACATACATTATTGAGAAGTAACTGACCCGTGACCAAAAACTTTACAAAGCAGTTTATGAAAATGTCCCTACAGTAGAAAAATAACTTCATTACAAAAATATGTATATTTTTATTTCAGTTAAATATTTGACTACCTTTAGCATTTCACTCATTTTTTTTCTTTTTATCTTAAAATAATGATTTATATCAAATGATATTTTAACTCGTCTAGAGATTACGTGTAAAGTGGATGAAATTGACGAGAGACAAATTATAAACTATAATTTGTATTTTCTTTAGTTAGGCTTAAATTGAGAAATACTATTTAAAAAATGTATTGGTTATTAGCTGAACTACACAGCAAAGGTTTTTTTTTTTTTTTTTTTTTTTTTTTGCAAGACCTTTTTCTTCAGCCGCTTTCAGAGTTAATCGATCTTTGGCAGAAAAAACAACAACAATAGGACTTTTAATTCTGAAATTCAGTAAAATAGTTTTATAACAATAAACAGCCCCTCCCCCTTAACTAGTATTGTGGCGAATGCACTCAACCTCGGTAATCCTGAAACGTGAACCAGCTATCTGTTGATTCCGAAAAAGTAAGAAGAATGCTGTTTATTCCTTTTGGGAAATGAACAGTGTGTGTGTGTGTGTGTGTGTGCGCGCGTATATATAACTTTATATATATAATATAACTTTATATATGATGTTTGTAGTCATCTAATTGAGTTGTTGCGAAGAAAACTAGACAAAAGAAGAAACGGAGTGGATGATTGCGATTAAGAAGTCATTACTTTATAATATCCCGAAAAACTCTGGCGCAGTGGAAACAACACATTTGGAAAGAAATACGTTTGAATTCTCTCTGTCCCGAGGAAACGAATACACGTAGCTGAAATTTCTCTTCTGAAAAATTCGGTTTTTCCTTCCAGCCCAGCAGACGTACTGACCAGAGAACGGATGTAATTTGCAGACGATGCACTCCACGTGGTCGCCTTATTTGCTCCGCTGTGATCCTAAACAGACGCCGCCACAACAATAACAGTCCAAAAACTCCACGTTGTCGACGACTTCCGTGCTTTGGAATTAGAGGATGGGAGGGCTGTTCCGGGGGGGGGGGATAAAAGAGAACGAGTACGACGAGGAATAGAAAGAATAATTATAAGAATTAAGTTGTAATGTAAATCAGTGTTGTGTGCATTTCACATATTTTAAAACTTTAGTAATCACATGACATGGAATTCTAAATGTCGATTCAACAAAGAATGCCGATGAAAATATTTGCAGAAGGTCAACACAACAGAAGCTAATCATCTCTGTGAAAATCAGTTTGCTGTTTGGAATTAAAGAAGCAGCTAAGGCTACGAACGTGTTATATCTGTAAATGCGTGTTTTTCAGGCGATAAATACCGAATTTCCTAGAGAAAACCCTGCTCCTCCCCCTCCCCCCGACGTACGAGTATGAGAACGACTAACTCACCTTCGGTCGTAAAGTATATGAAAAGGAGTGAAGTGAATCGATGAAAGGGGGGGATTCACAAATGAATATTTGGATTCAGAGATGAATCTAAATGTTCCTTGATTAAGAAGGGAGGATTTTTTCGGACATTTCCCCAATTGTAAGAATCTGAAATGGAGAATCGCAGTTTTTTTCTAAAGAAAAAGATTCAGTAGACTAAAGATCAGGTCGTAAATCAGAATGGTTCAGGATTTTCCGCTTTAATATGGAAGCAGTAATCGTAAAGGAGCTATCTAACCAGTAGCACCCACAGCTATGAAATAGACAAGCCTGTGTGAGCCAAAGAGTAAAGTTAATTAGAAGATGACAGCGTTATACCTCTCTACAAACCATTAAGGATTTCTATCAATTCTAACCTGGGAATCTTACATAAAATGGGGAAAATAGACGGCATGACAACCACGCTGAGTTGGGATGTGGGAAGGAGGTTGTAATCCCTTTCAATCACACGAATGAAACTTTTTCGTTTGCATCGATTCTGGTCTTAGCTGTTTGTGTTCGACCTAACTGTTCCGTTTATCCTTTCAGGTGATGCTGCAAGATATGAAACTCGAAGCCTCGTCTGATTGAGGGACGAATTTCTGGATTTTCAAGGGAACCCCCCAAAAAGAAACAAACTGGAGCGCGCAACGACTCGCGCACGTTCCCGTCGATCCTTGCGAGGCGGGTCTCGAAGGCCGGAGTCGACGTACTGTCTCCGCGCGCGTGTGCCGAAAAACACCGTTCCTTCGCCGACACCGATGGACCTCTCCTGCCACTCGCTCCGCAATCGGCTTGCGGAAGGAGCCCAGTACGACGGTGGATTGTCCGCATCAGCGGCAGATGATGATAAAATCCCAACGTCAACAATGGCTTCCGACAACTGTGTATATGATGCGCAACGGAGACGACGTCGCAAGTCCATTCCGATCAAGCGACACGTGATTACGCTCACAAACCAATCGCAGGGTTGTCTGAAGCCGCGCGGGAAGATGAGATCGGTTCCCTCAAGACTGGTCGGAACCCTTCCGAAGGAAGACTCGCCGGAGAAATCGCTGTCGTGCGGAGTGTGCGGCAAAACGTTCGTCACGAACAAGAACCTGGCCTCGCACGAGAAGACGCACACCAACCAGCGACCGTACGAATGCCTCGACTGTGGCAAGTCGTTTTCGCTGCGTAACACCCTCCTGTGTCACACGCGTGTGCACACGAAAGAGCGACCTTACACCTGCACGCTTTGCTTTAAAAGCTTCACTCAGGCGAGCACTCTTAAAGCTCACGTGATCTACAAGCACACCAAACAGTTTCCGTACGCATGTGAAGTGTGCGGACGAGGATTCATCTCTCCAGGTCAGAAGATCGAGCACGTGGTGCGACTGCATGCACCGACGACCTGAAGCCGTGCCCACCAAAACTTTGGAACTTACTTTAGTTGATTTTTCGTGCCGATGGTTTATCAGGCAAAAGCGCACGGATGTGCCGAATTGTGTTTGATTTTTCTTTCTTCTAATCCCAAGTTCAGAAAACAACAAAAAAAGGACTAACAGCGCTGTCTGGTGAGTGAAAAAGTAACCTTTCCAGATGTTGTTATTTTCTCTTTACTTTGTAGCTAACAGTGATGTAAGGAAGGTAGTTGTAACCGTGCAATGCATGGATTTGCTAATAAAATTAGTTTTGTCACTAACGAACGTCTGTTGTCAGTGTTGCGATGTGTGTAACGTAATCCGCTAGGCCACGCAAACCACATAAAGCTAGATACTTCTATACTACACTCTAACATGTTAATAATAATAATAATAATAAAGCATTGGATTCGTTATCCAGCAGTATTGTCTAATTATATAACAACTATTAGTAATTCGTGATTAATGATGATCTGCCTGCTTTTTTCCCTCTGCTAACGAAACTTTGTTTTAATGCCATAAATCTCAATAACTCCCTAATGCTTTCTGCTGTTGCCATTAACGACGTAATTTTTCATGAATTTTTGTTCTTGTAACTCTTTCTGATGAAGACCCAAATAGTCCTGCATTGTTGCAAAGTAAACCGTTTAAATGAACGTTATTACGAAGTAACCTAGTTTTGAATTTCAGCTCTACATTTTTCAAATTACTTCGTATTTTATAGTAATCATATTAAAGAGCAAGTAAATATTTTGTTAAATGTTGACTTCCATAGAAGCAATCTATAATTTTGTAACTTCGCTTTAAGACATTAATGGATTACGGAGAAACTGTCTTCAGTCATCATCACGGGCCCACTTCAGTATCCCTAATTGGGTCGCTGATGAATGATCTACATCACACTCATAGTGATCCAGTTGTCTCTTCTGTATCACTAATAGTAATGTCTATTATATAGCAACTATTGATAATTTATTATGATTACAGACCCAGAAACTGGATTTTTTTTTCTTTCTGAAGCAACTTAATAAACACTTTCTCTGAGAGAAGGAATCCTATTTTAATTCATAGCATTTCCGTATCAAAGCAAAGTCGTCATAACCGACTTTGCTTCTGACCGAACGATCTGTGTCTGAATCCAATTTTTTTTTTCTCAACCAAAACAACCCGAGAACACACATTGATAACTGTTAAAGAAAATAGGATATATTTAATTCATATGGTGTTGTTTTGAAGAAGCCATTTTTGTCCTCCCCCCTTTTTTTTCAGAGTTTTTGTTCTTGAAAATAATGTGCTGACAACAACAGAAAGTATTTAAGAAAATTCCATTAAATGATATAAGGTCCCACGATTCTTCAAAAGAGTAAAATATTGGTTTATTTAACCATTATATATTTAGAACGTGACAAATTAGACAAGCACATTATGGTACTTCTGTTCACGACTGAAAAAGCTAGTCTCACCATGTTAGTTCCAAAGGACATGATATGAGGTTCAGAAAGCGGGAATAGTTTTGAATAGTGTACATCGGTTTTGAAAATGTGTACATTTTTATGTGAATCAGAAAGGTAATTCTGTAGTATGTTAGTACTGTTGATGGACTAAAGGTTAGAATCCTGCCTTAAAGAACAAACTTCTTCAAGCCACTTAAGGCCTCCAGTAGTAAACAGGTTACTGGTCTTTTCTTACACAAGCGATGAAATTAATCTCCCAGCTGAAAACCTTAGTCAGTCGTCCGTAATGATTTGACCTTAATTCCTAAACAACACCAACCTTCAAAAACGTTCATGCTAGTGGGATTCGAATCAATCTTGATTGTAGAACGCGTACGCTATCCACTCAACCGACCAGATCGGCCCTTAGTCAATTCTTGTTTGCCCATTTATTTAATGGGAAATGCACCATTATTGAATATTCTATAAGAAATATTATAAACGTATAAGTGCAGTTTGTGTCTAACTCTGATCGAGTTGGTGGTCTTCCCACATTGGCTCCTCACCTTGATCAGCCTAGATGGGAAACACGTTTCTAGCTCATTCTCTGCCACCACCAGCTTATTTATAATCTACTAACGCTATTTATTTTATTTAATATGTGGTTATAGGCAGACTATAACACTCATACCTGCATAAAGCATCAAGAAGGTTATGGTTATTTCTGACATTTTTAAGCGCCAAGGAGTTCCCCAAATTATGCTGCACATAGTCCATACATACGCAATATTGACGCGCAGTTCTGTTTCGATTTCATAAAAAAAATAAAAAATAAAAATAGAAAAAACATACTCTGCATATACTTTCAATGACTACTTTCGTTGAGGACTGATTTAATTCCATTCAAGCAACCAGAACTCAAATGCATTGTCAAAGCATCGGGTTAAAAGATTTCGACTTGTTTAATTACATGTTCCCTTTATCTAGAAGTTTGTACCGAGAAAACACTTTTAAGTAGACCGGGATTACTAATTTATGACGAATGCTCAGTTATGAAAACTTGGAAAGTTGTCTTGATTTTATTATAGTTTCAAAAAGCAATATTTATCACTGCTGGTATGGTTGATCGTTATATTCGAAGACCTGAACATTATTGGTTTCTTTTCTGGTCAGTAACTTCCATGTTGCAATTTTCATTGAAAACTAAAACATCCAAATTATGCGTTCGACTCGAGAAAACCGCAAACAAGCAATTTCGTAATGATTACAGTAGTGTGATTGTACTCCTGATGGTCTAGAAAAATTCATTCCATTCACTACTGATATTTGCACAGCAAACATTCCACATCTTGGGAATAAGTAAATCTCCCACATTGTAATGGTTGCCGTACTCACGTTTCTGCGGTTGCCTTCGACTACAAATTAGTGAGCATGACTATGTATCACATAAAGCATCTGAGACGATCAAATACCAAGAAAAACTTTGGAAAATACTCAGATTTCTGCGTAACTGAATTAGGGGAGAGCCAATAAGAGGTTATTGAAGTGTCTTTACAACTTTAAGGCTCCAAAGCCTCACGATCTCTGTTAATGTTTTAGTGACTTCACTGGATCGAATCTATGTAACATTAATTCTGTATTGTTTTTGGATTAATCTATCCAAAGCTTTACAGAGTTAGTAACTAATAGAAAGGAAATAGAAACTTAAATTTCGTTTTCGTGTTTCAGAGAAAAAAAAACTAAAAATTAAGGTTTAATTGTAAAAATCACTTAGGTGAAGAATGTAGGCAATGAAAAAGAAAAATAACTCCCAAGAATTTCGTTTTCTTTTGTCAAATGCGTTTCGGAAAAAAATGAAATAATTGCAGAGTTCAATTAATTATTCTGTCTTTTTTTAACAGAAAAATGAGATCTTTTCAAGAAAGTATCATAGGTTGTACTACAGAAATAAAGAAGAATTCAGTTGAACTAAATCCAAAACGGTACAAAACATTAATCATAAGTGAAATAATACCATCGAGCATAACCCAACTCATCTAAATCGTTAAAAATATTGATATCATAGGCGAATACGCATCCAGAAAAATTCCAAGATGTCGTCTTTTCCTTTTCTCTCGAACGAAAACAAAAGACAAATCCGCTTTCCTAGTAGCTGCTGTTTTAAGTAAAACACACGCACATACATACTTATAGAGAGAATAACTGCCTTCGTTCCTCCTGTTCGCTACTGCACCGACGAATGTACACTTAGGGAAATTATTTAAAAGCAAACTGGTCAATCAATACGAAAGAGGTGATGGTGGTAGTCATAGCAACGGAGACATTGAAATCAGCGATAAGTGCCTGCTCATTTCGCCCGTGATCAAGGTAGTGAAATACAACTTAAAGTGCACGCCATGGTCTAAGATAGTTGCTAGGCTAACAGGATCTGGTGTGATAACGATTGACTGTTTTTCGGGATTCTTCATTACCATATTCGTTGTTCTAGAAGACGTACCAATTTATAAAATAGAAGAAATAATTGCATCACCTTATGCTTCGTTTTTCCTCTTACAGAATATGAATCGTGATGATGTCGTTTACTAAAACATTGTGAAAACTACTAACATCAAACTATCCAAGTTAGCTGAAGAGTCGCGTGCAAAGGTCTGGAAATTATCGAAGCTAAATTAAGAAAAAAAAAAAAAAATGCTGGATTTGTTCTATAAAAGTTAAGAAAGCAGCATTTATAAAACTTACCTGAAAAACAAACACTAACCGTTTTTAAAGTATGATTTACTAACTCGCGTGTTGGAGATTATTAGCTTGGAAAATTATTTAAACAAACTGAAATTAGTAAATATAGTTTGTTAGTAAAGTAACTGCGTGGTATGAGTTATAAAAATTCCAAATAAGTTTAATATTAAATACCAGGAAATTATTTTATCATCCATCAACTTCTCCCTACACTCATAAGGAGGTTGGAAGATGTTTGTTCCTGGAAACTCGATTGTTTCACCCTTCAAAACTAACTGATGAGAGAACCGCATTATTAACAGGAATAATACACTGACTTTATAATATTAATTGCAACGGTAGTAATTCTGAATGATAATAATAGTAACACACACACACACACACACCAAAATGACACGATCCTCAGGCATACCGAAATTCAGATACTAAAATTAGCATTAGTTCTCCTCAAGCATTCATAAAATCGATTGAATAATGTATATACACAGAAACGCACTGAATTTTAATAATCTCTTTTATTTATTTATAGTGCTGGAGTAGTAAGTTGAAGTATTGGCGAACTGACAGAACAATTGTAAATGGCATGTGACCGTTTTCAATCCGTTTTACAGGCAAGCCTTAAATGCATCTTAGAGCATTACAAATAAAGTAAAAGGTAACAAGATAGTAAGTGTTGTTAGTGAGGAAGATACACAAAAACGATGCGTTATCAAACATTCTATGAAAGTCAAAGGTTAAATTAAAAATTATATCTTTTGTGTCAGAAATAGTACACGTTCTCAAGTGTGCGTAAAATGCAACCGATATTCTTCTGTTCCACATACATTCAGAACAGTCGTCTGACAACAAGAAGCCGAAGCCTACACTGTAACTGACACTACAAAACATAATGAGGACTTTTTTTTGGCATGCTTTTAAACTTCAAAAGGCTGATTGGATGAATCTAAATGGCAGCAAAGTTAATTGACATAACCAGGCAGAAAAGACATAATTACAACAGAGAAAAATATGATCACGACGTTCCTGCATTCAGTTTGCCAATAATCTGCTATTTGGTGGATTGTACATTCAATAATGTAATTGCAAATATAAACAACCCACAAGTTGAGTTTCGATACGAAATATTTGAAACTTTAAAAGGAATTTCGAATGTGTAGCAAAAGGGTGAATGAAATCAAAACATTTCATTTTTTGTTATTATTATTCTCTTTTAGTAGGTATGTTTCTTTTAGCTTAGTTAATTAGCTCTAAATACAGTTAACTAATAAAAAATAACAATCAAAATAAAGTACCAATGTATTATTTTAATAAAAACATCAACAATTGGTTCGCACCAATCTTTTGCGTAACACATTGAATGGATTCTATATCATAATATTCCACGAAAGAAAACAATATCTACATGTACTATCAAATATTTAATATTGTTGCTAATAAAGTCATTAAAATCAGAAATAATGCGTTAACAATTATAGTTTATTTATTATTCTAAAAGCATAAGTTTTTAGAATGATAATGCAAGTAAGCAATTTAAGATGTTTTTAATGTGCTCTTTCAAGGCGATTTTAATTATTTTTATTTTAGAAAGTGTAAGATTTGATTTGCTGTGTGTTGCATATCGCGAACCTAGAAGTGACGGTGGCAAAGAAAATAATTACGGCGCAGACGACAAATGCAATTGGAAAGTGGAAAAGATTTTAGGGCGAGTGGGAAATAAAAGCCACTTTGGAAAAAAATATCATGGTCGAGTTACGACCTCTAATGATTCAAATTTAGTCGACGTTAATAATAAAAATAAAGGTAGGTCTCATTTTCGGTATTCTAAATTTATTAATTTAGTATATCCTAAGTGCAGATATTATACCAGCGAAATTTTGCATTGATTACGCTATGTGAAACGTGCGCTTTAAGCATGACACAGACATATTTTGTTTAGTAATCCATGAATGATTAATATACTGTTGCATGCTTGTTCAATTTTGGTTTAATTTGGGGACCTTGGCTCAGATCATTGTTTATTTATATATATATATATATATATATATATATATATATATACACACACACACACACACACACACACCGTTTTATAAATTGTCGTTTATGTATGCAAAAAATTCTTAATACAATATACATAAACAGTTTTAATGACAGTTTACATATTGTAAATGAACCGTAGTTAGTCAGAAAGTCAAAGCTAATGTATAGAGGATTACACATATACTCTGAATTTAACATAAAGCACTATAACGTTTATTAACTTGCATTATCATTTTATATGATGTTAAAACTCAAAGTGTGTCAGCACAGTTAATATATACAGTTAAATCTCTGGCACGGGCAAGCGGGATTTTTCTCCCCGAAACTCAGATTTTTCCTCCCATAAACGCAAGAAAATCGACCATAGTATTGAATATTGATACTATTTCCGACAATAACATAGGGTAAGGGATCACGAGACGGCAGCACTTATTTGCTAGAATTTTCGTCGTTTGTTATCATTATGGTAATAGCCTTGGACCAACTATCTCTGATTGCCAACGTTAGGCAATCAGCTATCTCTGATTGCCTGCTGTTGGAGATTGAACTACCAACTCAGCCTTCACAGGTCAGATAGCTCTAGAACAACCTCGCTTGCTCTCTATGAGGAAATAAAAGGCGTTAGCTCATGTATTTTTTTTATTTTTTTTTCATAGAAAAATTCCAGTTTTCTCTTAATGCATCATTTGAAATGTGATTGAATCATTTGTAATTGAATAGTGAATATTCTTATGCTGAATTGATATTTCAAAAAAAAAAAATTTAATCAAGTTAATGGTTAGTTTTTTATAACGTTAAAATTATCGTTATCAAAAATCTACTTTTCTCGCATAAAATGATTATATAATCGCACGCTAAAATAAATTTTATTCTAAGTGCTTATTATTATTTTATTCCGAATTTATCCTCTTGTGTCCATCGAAATTGTGTGATTAATGGAAATCAATGGCGGCTTGAAATCGTGGGGGTGCTGCAAAAGAGACGACGTAAACACGATAAACAACAGTGGAACTGCGCGACGGACAGTGCCGCATCACGCCAATAGCTCGCATCTCACTATGACGTGCATATGCTTACGCGCGTAACAATATGACACTGTGGTAAACACAGTGCTGCTAGCATCCTTCGCCTTCCTAAGTGCTACAAAATGGATTTTTGTTATTTTTTATACAAAATAAGAAATTGTATAGGATTGTTGATGATAAAATTAAATATTACAAGCAAATATAAATAAATTAATATATTTATGTAACGACAAAAATTGGGGGTGCTGCAGTTCCGCAGTGCCTATGCACGAGCCGCCCCTGGGGCAGCTCGTGCCTTATGAACACCAGTTCATAAGGCATTGAGATGAACGCATTATGTCTACTAATTGTATAGATTGATTGGTCTGTTTTGTAGGAATAAAAATCTTATAGTTCCGGGATTAGACTAGCTAACGAAAGTTAGTTTAAATAGTACTCAAAGACGTCTTTCCAACCAAAGGGCACGGCTATTATAACGACTACAATGAAGGTACCTTGAGAGACGTTCGCTTTCTTCAAAAGACGAACTTCTGCTTTTGTTGGCAGTCACTTCCTGAACAAAATTTGCATTAATGTTGACGTGATAAACGGGTAGTTGACAAAAGTAGCTGAAGAAGGGAAATCACATCCGTTAATTTAATAGGAAATCAATGTGGGGAAGTCTGAGCCATAAAGGTCAAAAAATACGACTTATTACTATTATTATTATTATCTCCTGTCGACTAAACTGTTATTAAACAGTCCATGAGTGACCTCTGGCTCTTTCCCCTCCTGCCATGTATTGAAAAATCTCTTGGCGTATAAAACTCCCTCATCAAATTGTGTCTCTCTGATATCTCCTCCCCTCGTCCGTCTCTGGCAGACTTTGCAAACTACAGTGACTTCATATGTCCTCATACTCAATGTTTGCAGTCATGATATCAACTTAGTTTATCTCCAGAAAAAGAATTTGAATTGCTATAACTTTGCAATTTTTGAAAGTAATTTTGTTAAACTTCCGTCATCGTTCTTTTCTTTTTTTTCTGTTCGTAAGTCTGTTCATTTATTTGTTTAATACCAATTTGACTCTAATAGAATAATTCAGCCCTAGCTCACCATATGTAGTCGTTTAAACCGTTACGTGTTTATTGTTATAATTGAAATATTCTATTACATGCTGTTTGCTTTACTTCTTTATAGCCTAACATTACTTAATGATGGATGGTCTTGATAATATAATAGGGCATCCTTTTCTTCTTGTAGAAGAAAATTTTCGAGATATAAAGTGTATGTAAAATGATATCCTTTATATAAATGAAATAATTGCATCATACCCAGGAAGATGATAAACTACAAAATAAAGGGTTGAAATAGTAGACCAATAAAATGCTGGGATGAGACCGAGGCAGGCTGCCTGGCCTAAATTCTTGAAAGGAGAAGGAAAAAGAAATAATTGCATTATGTCTTCTTGCTTGTTCTGTGAAGGAAATTTAAACACAAGACGGAATCTGTTGGAGTATGAAAAAAAAAAAAAAAGATGAAATAGTAAAAGTATTCTAGATTACTCTCACCGTATATCGACAATACGCATGCCCAACGTTTTTCAGATCTTTAGTTTCTGGAACTTCTTGTTTGTGTGCAAGTGACACACACACACACACACACACGCACACACACACACACACTGATAGAACTATATGAAGAGTTAAAAAAAGTTTAGAAGTCATCTTCAAGGACAGGGGAACACAGCAAGAATGTGCAAACAGA